>NC_064561.1:61300697-61925697 GCF_937001465.1 Orcinus orca
TTGTCATCATCATCATTGTCACCATCATCTTCTTCTTCATCATCATCATCATCACAGCTATCATGTATTAAGTGTTTTCTCACCTTAATTTTTTCCCGTGTCTGAAATTGCCACTCTATTCCTTCAATCCCTTGGATCAAGAAGTGGCTACAATGTACTACCACCACTACTAATAATAGCAATAAGAGTAAACATTTATTATATGCTTACTACATGCGAAGTGCTTTTAGTGCATTATCTCATTCAATCTTTACAACTACTGCCTGAGATAAATACTAGTGTCATTTATAATGTATAGTTAGAAACAATTCATCTAGAACTCAGCACTGCTGATTTCACATCCTTTTTTTCCTACTCACCACCCAGACCACCAGCTAGCTTGGGACCTCCAAAAGGGCATCCTTGAAATATCATGGAATTTCCTGCAGGATATTGAACACTCCAGGAGTCTGACACTAAAAAGGTTTGAAACTATCCACCAACTGAGAGCCGTGGTTGCTCAAGGAATTTCTGATTCCTCTGTTCCAACTTCCTTTTCCACAGGGGAGTGCCAAACAACTCCAGATCCTCTTCAGAGGGGGAGCTGGAAAAACAATGACTCACCTGAGAAGAACAAGCAGAGTAGTGCCAAGGAATCAAACAGACTCTTTTTTAATTGCAAAGTCCAGCCACCCATTTTCCTTGTTAACAACCTTGAGTGGCTTTGAGTAAAAGATGCTATAAAGAACAAACATATTTGGAGTGATAATAATCTCCTATTACATTATATAACTTTCTCCATATTTGTTATTATTTTTTCTGATTGCAAATTTAATACATTTTATTGGAAAACCATAGAAAATGAAAAAATAGCTAAGCTGTTTTGTATGATTCAGTCTAGACTTCAATAAAATTGAAATATTCTCTTCCCATGGCTATACACCCTTACCCCATTTTTAAAGACCTGGAGTCCAGGGTAGGAGAGACCAAGAGCATCCCAGAGAGCAGCAGCGCAAATTCACTCCCCTCCAACCCCTGCAGCTCCTTTCACCCATCTCGCCTCCCTCTTAGTCTGGTGGCTTACCATTGGTCGTTGCCATGACAACCAGCAGCAGCCAGGGCTGGCAGCCTCTACCGCAGCAGGGGTGGGGCTTTGGAGGAGGGGGCAGGAGAGGAGGAGCCAGAGGAGGTATCTGCTGCAAGTTCCTGGCTGCTTCTGAGCTCACCCCATCCTCCGAGAGGGAGGAGGCCTTGTGGTGATGCTGCTGCTTCTGCCGCCTCGACTGCTGATACTCTAGTGAGGCTGGAAGGGTGGTTCCTATTCGCACCGTCGCCAACCAGAGAGTGAAGGAAAAAAATCCCAGCAGCCGCTGCTGATGTTGGGTTCGGAGGCTGCATCCGACTCGGTCACAAGGAAAATGGATTCAGTTTGCATCTCTCCCTCCTTTCAACAGCTTCTCCGCGTCTCAGCATGGTAAGTAGCAGAGAGCGGGGTTATCTTCTTGGTTTAGCTGGCTATTAAATGACCTGTGTATACATTTGTGGCCTGCACTTGAACAATGACTCCCTCAGAGAAGGAGAGGAAGATGTGGAGACAGTGATGGGGATGGGAGAGAGGAAGGTTGCCAGGAAGAGAGAAGTAAGAAGGCATCTGCTTGTGTTAAAAAAAAAAAAAAAATGGTGTTGTGATTTTATCCTGAACTGGCTCAGAATGCAGACTGAGCCACTTGGTTCCTTTCCTTCCAAGCTTAGCAACAGAATCAGGGGGTGGAAAAAGAGCTGACAAGAAATGGATGTTATTGAAGGGAATCATTTAATTTGCGGCTCTCACATACAGGGTTGGGCCTTCCTCAAAAACACATTTGGTGCTTCCTAAGCTTTCCGGCCTAATTATAAGGTGATTTTGCTTATTTCCCTCATTGCTAAGAAAAGGTAGCCCCAGAATTTAGCATTTTATTTCATATTCCGATGTACTCTTGCTGAGAAACCATTTGCCAGATAGAGTTTCATTTTTAGTACATAGATTTGATTGTGAACATACAAATGGATACCCTATGGATATGCATATGATACATACACATTACTTAGCATTTATGAAACATATTTATATGCAGAGTGTGCTTTGCAATCATTTTTATGGGTTACAAATGACCTTGCATGCTTGGAGGTAATTGCATATTTTTGAAACTGTGCTTCTGGTTTGTATTATTATTCATTGGCTTCATTTGGATTAATGCAAGATTTATTCTTGTTATTGTCCCTTAGTTTCATTGTGACCAATTAGGACAATCTGTATCATAGCACTGGATGTGAATTCATAGCCTGCCTCTTTTCTTTATTTTTAATTGGGTTTGTGGGGGGTGATTTGAGAGCCCTGAATTTACAATGATAGGAAAGGGAGGTGGCTTGTGGTATTATTTTGTGTCTAGCATCTTGCCAAATGAATGTTGAAACAAATCAGTTTTCTTGAAATTCTACCCCAAGCCTTTCATGTTGGTACCTGTGTCCCAGGAAGCACAGATGAGTTGGAAGGTGAAATGCATTCATTTTTTTAATAGTGCTGCTTATTCCTTCAGTATCCAGACACCATTTTACAGTTCCCTCAAATGTTGTTTATGGGTCTACTTCTTTAGGTGGTTAAGTAGGAAAGTGGGACTGTTTTGAAAATCTAGGTGTTCCCAAGTACCTTAGCCATCTCCAAATTAGCCTGCTTATACAATGAAATGAAATGAGAGTGAGCAAAGCTTAGGGTGAGAATGTGTGGCTTGCAGGCAAAATGGGGGGCTATTGTAGTTTACAAACGCTTAGTGTGATCTGCTTGACCTTTTATTATGTCACAGCTTTAAGGCAACTCAGGATACTAAGGACGCCTGAGATGAGTAGGGTACAGGGCTCCATTACCACCCAGGATAATAGAAATTTCATTGAATTAAAGCCAGAAAAATCCTTGCAGGTAAAACTGTGTTAGGAACATTACATTTATCATATGGACTATTTTTTATCCATCTCTCTCTTCTCTAACAATATCATTGTCAGGGCAAACATTTTTTAAATGTAAAAAAAAACGTTTGTTCTAATCCTGCATTTTATTTTACACACTGCTCCCCTTCATTTACAATCTTTACATGTATTTGAATCAGGTTTATAGTTTAACTTCTCCGAGAATAAATGTCCGGTTTGGTTTATATATGGGAAGGCTCTTCAGTAACTTAATAGGAAGAATGGATTTAATGTGCTCATGGCATGTCATATATTATATAGATTCACAGCTCCATCAAGTCATGCTACCATAGGCCTTATTATCACAACTACATAAAGTAGAGCAGGGAAAGGGGTACTGGGCTTGTATGTCATAACAAAAATTTTATAACACTCTGCATCCTGAATCGTTAATGATAACTTTTGACTGGCAAAAATTAAAATTTCAGTCATCTTTAAAAAATTAAGACATGTTGTAGTTGCAGTTGCATTGTATTTCATGCACTGAAAACAGTTACCTTGGGCTTTGTTTTATTTCCTTTGTTTCGAGTTTTCATTGGGATGTGGTTTTATAGGTGAAGTTGGTACAGTTTGAGCAGAGGCAAATCACTCTGAGTCATGGACATAGAACTGACTCTCAGCAGTGAGTTTCAGCTGTGTGGTCAGACCCTGATGGAAATAAGGGTCTAGTTTTTGATCCTACAACTTGAGACGATTATATGACCTTTGCTGAGGGGTCACAGAAAAGTGAACTGTTTTTGAAGGACTACAAGTTGAACCCTCTAAGAAAGGATAAGGAAATTAGGATTATTTTATTGGGAGAAGTGAAACTAAGAGATGATGATCATTTACTTCAAAGAGCTGGACATTGCTTACTGACATTTTTTGGAGCCTAAAATATGGTCACTGGGCTTCAACTTCATTAGAAAGAATGAAGATTAGAAATACACGATGTAAAACTTCCTGATAGGAAACTTGAACTGTCAACTGGATAACCAGATAAGGCAGTGCATCCTTCTTCAAAACCTCCAAAAGTATGCCATAGACATGCATTTATTTTGAACAGGCTAAATTCTTTCTCAAGAACTTTACTGGCTTTTTCTAGAGTAAATTGTCCATTTAAGAGTGTGCTTTAGTTGTTTAACATCAGGTACTGCTAGACCTGCAACAGTAAGACTCCATGTTGTAATGGGCTTCTAAATTACAGAATCTGAATATTTTTAAAGAAATCAATTGACCGTATGCTTGGAGAAACGTGTATGTTATCTTGTCAGGATGCAGGGACCTGAACATTGTCCTCTTCATAAGACTCCTTTCTCAGCAACTTTATGGAATGTGATGCCTAACAGCCGTATTAACATTATTCCCTTTGTATGGATAATTTTAAAAAATGAAACGGGGTTTAGTGGGGTCTAGATACAAAATATCAATAGTTCAAGAGCCATCAATTTGATGTCAGAAAAAACAAAATATATGGAAGATACATACATTTGATTATTTAAATGCGCTATTTAACAACAAGCAAATTAATTAATTACCTTTTTCTCAAATACTATCTTGAAAATGCCATTCTTATTGCAATATTAAACATTTTCACTGGCATTTAAACTTTTGTAAAACTTGTTTTAATTGGGATAAAACACATATTATCTAATTTCTCACTTTGTGATAGGATGTTCCTTATTTCTTCAAGTGACTTCAGAACATATTTCAGTCTTATGTACATGCTTCAAGTCTCCATCAGGGGAACTTAGAAAATAGCTGGAGAGTCAAAACTGTTTTCTACATTTTTCATGGTTTCATAAAAAGATTAATGCTTTGTTTTCCATAGTTGGAACCAAAAAGAAAACAAAATTTATCTTGGAAGTTTTAACATAAATTACTCAATTGTTTTTTACTGAAATAAATAAACTAGATGTATACTTGGGTGTTACTCTGAGAGGTCAGTTACAGTTCCCCCTGTTTGCACATCCCAAATGTTATTTTACCAAGTGAAAATGTGTTTTCAGACATGATGAATTAATCAGTTGAAAAACAACTATTTGTAGAGCTCTTATATGACTAGCACAATTCGCATATCTAGGAACGTAGAATTTCCTTGTGGGGGGTATATAAGCTATACACATGTGCAACAGTTAATGACGAAAACAATATAGTTGTAATTAGCACCATCATTACACCTTATCTTAATATAATCTTTTGTAGTTCTTAAAGTCATTTTACATTCTTTATTTGTCATCTTATATTCCCCAAAATTCTGTCATGCCAGTAAAGCTTGTGTCATCATAATTATTTTACATTAGTGGAAAGAGGCTCGGGAGATTAGACTTGTTCAAGTTTGGGTTTGGTAAATAGCCTAGTTGGGCCCTAATTCCAACTCACATGAGCTCAAATCTGCCGTATTAGAAAATTTAGCAAATTATCTTGCCGATTTGAATTTTAAAATATCAAATATAGTAAACTCTGCATTAAATGTAGTTCATTTTTATTTGGACATTTATTTGGATATGATTTGTTCTTTGATCATATTGGATTGCCACATAGATTAAATTCATTCTTCAGTTATCAGCCAAAAACAAGGTAGACACAAAAATTATTTTGGAGAAAATCTGGGATTCATGATATTTCATAAAAGCATGAAGCATTTGGGGAAAACTTGGAACTTTGTTGGACTGATGTGCACTTATTTTATACCTAAGTATTATTTTTATTTTTAATGACATAAAGTTGGGGGGTAGCACAGTTTTTTTCCTGTGCTTAGGACCAAATTAATTTCTATAGGTCCTGGAGTTTGAAGAAACTTAGCCCATACCTCCTACCTGTATGTCCTAAGCATCTCTCTACCTACATGTTCTTAAAAATTAAAATGATATTAACTCATAAATAAGTGTACATCAGTTTAACAACTTTCTGATATTTCCTGGACAAATACTTTTATACTTTTCTGAAGTATCAAAAATCAAATACTTTTCTCCAAAATATTATAGTTTTTTGATGTCTCCCTTTCTTTGCTAACACTGTAGGCACGGACTTTGTCCAACTGTTTGGTAATTCAGCACTGGCCAAAGAGTAAATCATGCCATCTGAACTATCATTTCACATTTGTGAAGTATCCTTTATAATTAATTAGCTTGCAGTACAAGTGACATCTGTCATATTAAAGGCATTCTGCTTTAAATCAATATTCACCAATACAATTAAATTTTCTTTTAAAGGCTCTCTTATTTTACATTTGAAACATATATCCAAATTGTTGGAAAAGAAAGGATAAAGCAGAAATGTATAAGAAAATTCCCCATAAGCCTACCATCAAGAAATAATTACTGTTAGTACTTTGAAATATTTCCTTCTAGATTTTTTTCTATCTGCCAGTATAAACACACTCAGAAACACCATTTCATAAATGGGACCATACTCTAAGCATTGTTTTATAGTTTTTTTATTTTATATAAGGTGGCCATCTTTCCATGTCAATGAAATATGTCTCTAGTAAATTTTTAATCTCTGTGTGCATTTTTCTTGATGACTCAAGATATTTTCCCCCACTTTGGGGTCTTCACATTTTGCTTTTAAATACAGGTAGCTCCTGCTTGATTTTCAGTAGCTGCGAGTCAAGCATGATTTTCAGGAAATAGGAGATCTGTTATTCTGACCTGCCACTGCATCTCACAGTGGGTATTAAATTAACCTCGGCCATCTCTTGTCTGCTGATAATGAATGAGTTTTAAGCTCAAGTCAGTGAAATCCCTGTTTGAATTGCTAGGAATTTCACCAGGCGCATGCATGAGCGGCAATTAAAAAAACAAAAACAAATCTCTTCCAGATTCATGTTATTCTTCCTCAGTATAGCAGTGGCATCCTGTAGTCTTAACCTCAGTGACCAACTTAAATTCTTCATAAAAACATTTAAACAACATACCTTAGCTGTCACATGACTTCTCAGACTAAACTAAGATATATTTTTGGCATCTGTATGTTTCTTAAACTGGTATATAGTTTTTAAATGAAAGCCCAGTCATCTGACTCTTCCCTTTTTAAAATATGAATGGTTGGATTCTTCTTATACTTTAAGTTTGAGCTTTAAATATAACTCCTTGAAGAGGTTTCCTTAAGTATATCTCCACTATTACTCTTCATACCCTCTGTTTCCTTTGTAGCATTTATCAAAGTTGTAATTATAGAGCTATTTATTTGCTCACTTGATCTTCCCTGCCCTTCACTAGATTGTAAACTCTGTGAGGGCAGAAAATGAAACTGTCAATTAATAACGAAAGCCTTGGCATGACATATGTGCTCAATAAACAGTGGTTGACTGAACGAATAAATGGGTGCTCCCCTGAAGGACCTCTGTTTTCTAGCAGGTCTTCAGACTGTGACTCTCATTCTTGTACTTTGGCTGTGAAAACAAAATGATTGTATTCATATATGTGATATTCTCAGGATTTTAGGATGTTCATAAAGGAAAGCCAAATTCTTAAATGACAAATCACAATATTTAAAAAAAATCCATCGTTAAAAATTGTTCACTACATACTATGACATAAATAAGAAAGGCTGTGAATATTTCTGTGGCTTCATTTATTCCCTTTCAAAACTGAATTGCAAGTCAGAAATAATGAGACAAGGGAATACCTTTGGATTCACTATAACTTATTAAAATAAGTTAGTAATTTAATTATTATTAGCATCAAATTATATGATACACACTCAAAGCTATTTTGCTATTCTAGAAATCCACTTTACTAAATTCTCTAATCATAAATAAATCATTCCTTCATATCTATATCCAAAAATGAGGCTGAAACAGTAATGGAGACAATAACCTTACTCAGAAGATGAATTGAGGAAAAATCTTGCTTTCATGGAAGTTTTGAAATCAAATATAAAAAGAGTGACCTGGAGGAGAAGGGGTATGCTTGGCAAATACAAAGAAATATCTTGAAATCATTGGGAACAGCCATCTCTATAGGTGCCTGACCTGCTGATACATTGAAATTTAAGAGGAAAAAGTCTTTGTTCCCTGTCTTTGTTTGGCATCTAAATCAAGATCACTCACTGCACTGCTTGAAATTCTAGAGTCAACTGCAGTTAAAATGTAGATGGAAAACCAAATCTGGCTAAGTTTAGCTGCCACTGTCTGGTCAGAAAACAATTCATTGGTATTATTTTCAAGAAGGAAATTTTGCTGAGGTCATTATGACTCTAAAAAAGCCTTGTGAGCATGTGCTTCAGAAAAGAGGGTGATATTGTCAACCTGCCTTCTGATCCAAACTGGAAATGTTTCCGTGGAAAATGCTACCCAGTATAATCACGATGAAAATGTAAACCAAGCAAGTGTTTCTCACCCACATGCCTTATCTGGCTCTTTCTTGTGCAGCATTTCTTGGAGAGAGGTACCTTCCAAAAATAAGCATTCATGGAGAGGTACCTTCCAAAAATGAATGGCTTCTCTAGTCCTTACTGACCCATATTTAAGGCCTGTAAACTCTTCATAGGTCAGATATACCTAATTTGAACATATTTTCCAAAACAAAAAATGTTTTTTTTAGATGCAATTATACTGATGAAAAGAGCTAGACAGAATATTTTAAATGAGTCCCAGTCTGTAAAGTCTAGGATATTGTGTCATTCTACCAGCAAGCTATTAAAAGAATAGCAAGACAATAATTTTATATATAACAATAACCAATTTATATTAAAAATAAACACACTGAATTCACATGAGAATTCTCAAGATGGTAATTCTGCTAATTGGCACTGAGGAGACAGAGAAAGGGACTTAAGTGTTTTGAAGATAGTATAGATCCCAAACTTGCCTTCTTACGAATTTCCTAGATAATTCAGATTGTGAAAATGGGAACTCTGGAATTACTGGAGTTTCTCCGTTGTCTGCTCTGCTAGGGTTACCTAGACCCCAGGAAGGAATTCCTCCTACTCCACAGGCTTAGTCTTTGTCTCCTGCATCTCTTAAGTAGGAATTTAAGTGGTTGCTAATTAACCATAAAGGGGAATTTGTATTTCAGAGAATATATGATTCTTTGTTGTAGTAAGGAGAACATTTGAATTATGACTTAGTTTTATTTTAAAAGCACTTCATTTAATAAAAGTGCCTACAAAGTTTAGAATTTATAGTATTTTGAGCTAGATGCCTGAAACATTAGCAATCATTAAAAATAAACCCTAGCTTTTAAAAACCGAATTAACAAGGACCCCCTTACTCCTAGTTAATTTTACATAGAAAGAGCATTTTAGCCATCTCGCTCTCTTCTTAGCTAGATTGTCCACATTCCAGGCTCCACAGGGTTCAGTGTCACCCTCTGAAACAGAGAGGAAAATATCAGCCTGCAACAAGGGAAATTGATTCTTCTACCACTGTAGACCTTCAGGTTTTTTTCCTCTATAGATTGAAAAGAGCCCAGTCTCTAAATGCATGCTTAAACATGCCCAGTTCACATGAATGCTCTCATCTGGACAGGTTTAGCTACACACATTGTCCAATCTCTTTTAAGTGTGGTGTATTATTTTATATTTTTCTCTTTTCACTCTATTTACAGTTTTTGAAATCAAACCTAAATGGCTTAGCCAAGACCCCTGGAAGGTAGTAAAGAGACAAGATTAATATTTCTAGCCAGTCCCTGGCTATTTGCTTTCTGCACTTTCACTAACATTTGTAGGGCTTGAAAACATTAACTGTCTAAATTTATTTTGTATAATCTTCTTGCTTTGAAACATCTTGCTTTGATCTTTGGCTGTATAGTCAACTGTAATCTAAGCGGAATTGATCTGTTCTCAGTTCACGTGGTGCCACTGCTAACCACATTCTTGATGTCCTCAAATGCTGTTTTTCTAACGAAAGGATCTTTATGACAGAGAGTAGCTGATGAAATAGTAGAAAAGCATTTTGTTCAGGAGACATTTTGCAAAGAAGCACTCTCTCTTGGGTCAATCTGAAATTTTTTTTCAGACTTGATGCTGACTCTATTCTTTAGAAGAATTGAGGACATCCGTAGTATCGAGTTTCCTTTATAATTCAAGTAAACCAATTTATTCCAGGAACAAATGAGACAGCCTTGACCCTCTTAATAACAAGAATATCTGACATGGTCTGATTATAACAAGAATAAAAAGAAAACTTACTTTTACAACTTACTTTTCAAAGTTATCCAGAAAAAGAGCTAAATTCTTTGAGTACCTATTATGTATTTCTTATACTGTTTTCACCCATGTCCATTTTTTCAGTCCTCACAAACAGAGGCATTGTTCTTCCCACTTTGCAAGAGGAAAATGAAGCTTGAGTAAGTTAAATTCTTAGCCAAAGCCATTCAGTTAGTGAGTTTGGAGCAAAGACTGAAGTAAGAGCTATCTGATTTTATAGCACAGTGGTTAAAACCTGAAGCTTTGTGGACTGGACCCAGCTCAGGGAAGTGTTTGTAAACATATGTCAAGTGTTTGTAAGCAAAAATATATGTTTCCAGCACAATATTTTTAAAAACACTCTTTTGTCCAAAATTTTGACATTTCAAAAAATATCTCAGTATCTCCCTCCTCTTAGAAAATAAGAAAATCTGGCATTGCTAGGCCCACATCTCTTCATGGTAGACACATCTGGAGTTGAGTGATAGGCATTCCTCTGGGTGGGTATTGTGCTCTTCAGCATGTGCCACATCAACACCCCAAGCCCCTTCCCCACCAGTGGATTCACGTTAACTCTTTGGCCCTTGAGACAGTTGGAATTCTGACTGCTGTTTAGCCCATTTTCATTCCACTATACCATGTTATTTCCCAGTTAAGCATGGTTTTTGTTCTTTAGAGAAACACTCAGGTTTCACTAATATGGAAGCTGAAATGAATTTAACCCAGCGGATGAGCATTTGATAAAAATGAACTATCTGTATGAAATTTAATGCTGTTGATCTGATTTGGGGGCAATCACAATTACGTTTCAACCAGACAATTTGTAGCTTCAGGTGTTTCCTCTATGCACCATCAATTATTTGTTTTATTTCTTTTATAATTAGTAAGCAAAGGTATTTTTCACAGGAATTAATGTGTTCAATACTTTATTTTACAAGTTACAAAGGACTTTTGATACTTTAAATTTCACAAGCATATAGGTAGAGAAGATATTATATATTATGTTATATTGTATTATATTACATTATGTTAATTTATGTTATATCATTTATAATCAACCTCAGGTTAAAGTTCAGATTGTCTACCTGTATCCAGCATCACCTAACCACTAAGTGAAAAGTGTACCACTCAAATTGAGGTTTCTTTACTTCAAAATTTATTTGTTCTATGAGATGTGGCCCCACACAACCGAATGATCCATCAGTAACGTGAATCAGAGCCAGAGAATTATGACATGATCTGACCTTCACTCTAAATCCTAACTCAGGCGCTAAGGGAATTTAGGTCACTTGGTTATCCTCACCAAGTCCTTCCTTTCACATATGATTGGTGGATGTGTATCTGTATATGGACACAACTAAATAAACCAAGAACCTTTGATGGGAGTTGTGGAGGGTGGGGGGATGAATAAATAGTTCCTACATGTGTATCATTACCATCATCACTAATACCACAAAAGCCTAATTGAAGTTCCTCAAAATAGAAAGCATTCATAGACTTCCAATTGTTATCCCTGGTCCCTGTCCAAAAGGAACTTCTGTTTTTACAAGGAGAAAGGGCCAAATTTAAATAGAATATTAACACATGTAACACTTAGATGGAATACTTCAATAGCACCACTGTTATCAGCAGAAGTCTTTGTTTTTGTGATGTGACCACGATGGCTTCTAGCTAATTGACCTCAACTATTATCATGTGTGTTGACATGGATGGTTTTGAATCAGTATTCAATCCCATCTTTCTTCTCTAAAGATAGATGTTTTATTTGATGAGCCAAATATAATAATCTTTACATTAATAAATAGAGATTATGAGGCACATTAATCTACTTTTTGGACCAAATTCAGGTTAAAAAAACCTCTTTGAAATTTCTTTTAAAACACATTTGACATTAATGTTAATTATTGTTGCATTGTTGGTTTATGTTTGTTTCAGTACCCTTCCTAGATGCCAAGCAGTGCCCTAAAGTTGTTACCAACACGCTTTGAAGAAGGTCATAGTATCCCTATTTTATGTATAGCTCAACTAAGGTTTATTACCGTACAACAATTTAATACTTACTGAAGATTATCTAACTGATAACAGATGGAACTAGATTCTGAACTCAAGTCTGCCTAACTCCAAAGTCATCTTAAGTAATGAGCTAAACCACTTCCCTCTTGTAGTGAAAACTTGATTGTGCTCCCCAAAATTAAATAAAGAGAAAGGCAAATATATTTTTAATGTTATTATTATTATTAAATATTAATGAAGACCCAATTCTTGCTAAGTAAAGGATAGAAACACTGTTAAAATTGACATTCAAGAACAAAGTCCATATAACCATAGTTTCCCCAGTGAAGAAAGGAAATAAGGGGCTGAATAAATCCCAGTCCTAAAATAAACCATTTGGAGATTTTGTGTTTTAATAACTCTTAGGAGATCATTTGTGAGTTACATATATTTGTACAATGTAATCTGGGATTCTCTTTTTAAAATAAACATTTAAATAGGTATTAAATATATTTTAATAAAAGAAAATTACCTAGTTTTCCTTCCTACTTTTTTAAAGCAATAAAACCCCCAGAAAACATTTTGTGCTGTGTTTTCCACAATTCTGTAAGCTATGAATATTTTCTTTTCTCTAAAGAGATTCAGAGAGCAGTTTTACAGGAATTTCATTTCTGGAAAAAATTCCTCAATTGCAAAATAGACTGAGCAGCACAAATTCCAAACTTGATGCTATGAAGAGCACAGTTTCTGTGCTCTTATAGTTTCCATGGTTCTAAATTCATGCAACTTTAAGATTCTTTTGTTTCAATTTTTTGCTTATAGTGAATAGCAGGAGTTTTGACAAGAGTAGGTTTGGGTGAGAAAAGGTTGAAACCTTGATTTGCCTTTCCCTGTATATATGATAAATTGTGACCTATGCCAACCTTAGAATGTAATGAAGCTTTCTAAGCAGTATGTTGTAGAAAAAGGTTCAGTGACTTAGGAAAATATGTAAGATACGTCTTTTAAGTTAGAAAAAAAGAGGTCAAAAATCAAAAGGTGGAATTTAGTCCCAATTTTGTGAAAATGGAAAAAGTTACATGAATATATATATATTTTAAGTATAAATCAAAATATTAACAGCAATTAATTCTGGGTGGTAACTTTATGAGAAATCTCTTCATTGTTTTTTTATGATTTTCAAATTTACTAAAATAAAATTTACTTATTTATTTAGCAAATGTGAATATTTTTGAAGGAACGATTTGGTCATCAAAATTTCTAAGTCATCCACAAATCCAAATAGCTTAACTATCTGCGTGACTCTGTAGGGCTTCTGGAAGATGGAAGTTTTGCTCTCTCTGGATCAGAGGTTCCAAATTGATTTCCATAGATAACCACAGTGTCCCTGGTAAGCCATAGAGAGAAGAGAAAGGCTGGGAGGATAGGGTCCAGGCTCTCTAAGCACACACACACACACACACACACACACACACAGATACCCACTGGATGTCCTCCTAAAGTTTTGAGAAAAAAGATCCTTTCACAAAATGATTTGAAAACCCAATGATATATCTGATGTAATTGACATTCTATGTGCCAAAATATTAATTTCTTTAAAAACTAAATTTTTTAATTTTCACTTGGATATTCATCATCTTACTTTCATCAGCCTCTAGTGGTTTTAGTTCACAGTGTTTGTTAGAATCAGACAAAACTCCAAGCTTAACATCGTGTGATTCAGTCATAATTCATTTCCATGGAAGACCTCAAACAAGGATTAAATGATGAGAGAGAAAAATGCACAAAAATTCTTCAAAATTCTCACCTTTTTCCCTTTAAGAAGTAGGTGCACTTATCTCCATCGTGAAGGACCTGTTTACACTTTCGCTGCCCTCTCTGTAGTTTAGATGAAGTGAAATCTTTCTATTCTTGAGCCTAATAATAATGATGATGTTGTAATGATGATGATGCTAATGGAAGTTCATGCTTTGAGGGTGGGGTCTGGAGTTGCACAGCCCCAGGGAGCACTGTGAATGGCACTTCCCAGAGTTGTGCAGGGGAGCAGTACTGAATAAGTACCTGCTGCGTGCCCTGTGAAGTTCTGAACACTTTATAAGCATAACACCTTGGTTGTAGGTACTGTTGTACCCCCTTCTTACAACTTTAGTTGAGGAAACTAAGACAGAAATGTTCAACCAGCTAACAAATGATTTACTGAATGTTTCCTAAGTACTTGTCTTTATATTACTAGGTATATGGGATAAAGATCAGGGCCTTATTCTCAAAAGGCTTATAAGTAGTAAAGGAAACAGGTCTATAAACAAGAGTTAACAGTAAAACCTGGCAAACATTGTAAGGGTATGGCTTTCCCATTCAGCTACCAAAGACATAGACTCAAAAAAACCCCACAAGAAACAAAGTATACCTTAACATTTGCAATCAAGATATAGAGTCTTATTTTAGCTGAATTGTATTTGATCTTTACTGAAGAAATAAAAACAGGATGTGAACAACTTTTTAGTGACTATTTCCTGTTGATTTATGTTACACATTGTAATACTGTACATTAGGTTGTATATTTTAACACTATCTGACCAAACCCATCTAATTGATGAGTTGTAAGATAACTCAAATATCTTATTTCTTAGGTGAATTACTAACCAAAGTTAGATTTTTCTCTTCATAACATCACCTGGTGAACCTGTTCAGTTAGAAACTAGGGATATATTTAAACATTTTGAATTAGATCTTTAATATAGTCTTCAAACCAAATGCAAATTAGTATTCTTCGAATTTGTGGCCCTGATTTTAATGCAAAGGAAAATGATGTTTAAAAATAATTCTAACACCTACGATGTGTTCTTCTAAGGTGTATGTGTGGAGGAGTAGAGAGTGGGGAGCATACAAAGATGAGTAAGACTCAATCCCAAAGGTATAGTAAGCAGTAAGCATTTAGGCACAAAAATTATGCCAAGAGACACAGAGACCTTTATCAGAACATAAGAACATCTGCAAATTGGGTATCACACATGTGAAAATCTGTACAAGAAAACTGAGAAACATCCATCAGGGCACATAAATGAAGAAATAGAGTAAATTCATGATGATTAAAGATTGAGTTTCCTCACCTGAAAGTGGGGGAGGGGCATTGTAACCTGCCTGGCCTTAGAGTTAAAAAGGAATGTTATAGTGATATGGAATCCAACCCTTTTTCAGAGAATAATGCAGACTGTGAATTTTTAAAATAAAGCAAAACAGAAGAACATAAACATTAATCACTTAGCAGCATGAATAGTTTGCTGTGCTCTGAATTTTAATATACTTGAAGTTTTATCACTTGGGATGTATTAGAAAACAGAGTGTAAGACTGGAGTAAGGAATGGCTGTTAAATCCTGTCGAGGAAATTATGAATGGCTTCCTACAGTTTTTTTTTTTCCCTTTGAACCTTTCTTGGCATGTGAATGTAATGAGGCCACATGCACAGCAAGTATTGGAAAACGTGTTAGATACATTGATTCCAGTTACAGTCAAGGGACTCTTTCATGACTATTTTTTCTGTATTTAGTACATAAAAAGGTAACCCAGAAAGTGAGGGAAAACGTAAGTCCAGAGGGGGAAAGGTAACTGAGTATTTAATGAGAGTATTGATTCTGATCCACCTGCCTTCATTTTGGTGTTTTTCCTTTTTGAGCTGTGATTATCAGTACTCCACCCTCTATATTAAATAATCTATAAACCCTCTCTCTCTGTGTAGTCAAATGCCACTGAAGCAGAAACCTGTAAAAGCCTAGCAAATCTTTTAAACTCTTTATTTCCTTTTAAGTAAAAGGAAAGTCTTGGGCTAGTTTTCTACAAGAAGGACGCTTCCAGCTGTAAATATGTTTTTGACTCTGTGACTGTCCATCACATTTTCCATCAGTCCTGTGTCCTAATAAATGCTTCACAAGGTAATAAAGCAATATTAGCTTTTTGTCATTTTTCTCTTTCACTGTGTATAAGTGTGTGTGTGTGTGTGTGTGTGTGTCTGTGTGTGTCGTTCAGTTTGGCAAAAAGTTCACTAAATCTAAGCCATACATCTAAAAAGGCATAGAATGTGGTATACTGCAGGGCTAATTAGTCAGTCCAATAAATGAAAGTATTGACTTTACTTTTTCTTGGCTTCAGCCCAGATCCTGTGTCCTCCATAAGTGCTTACGTTCAAGCACAAGGTGAATGATTGATGGACAGAGGTATTATTAAGAGGTTTCCTAGTTTATTTAAGGGGCTGTATTAGATTATATTCAAAGACTGTTTCCACTCAACATTATGAACATGTGGAAGTAGACCCCCAAGCAGGAGCATTCTCTGTCCTACAAAATATTTGCTCTTGTGCATTCAGGAAGTCACTTTCTAGATTTCCCATTGGGGAAGCCAGCTTGCCATATGTGTGATATTTTAATCCAAGTATGAATATAGCTGTGCTTGACAGAAAAACATCCAAGGAAAGGATACAGGATTGTCCTTTTCATTCTCTCCCATTTCTCAGGAAAGGTTTTACTGTTGTATATCAGGTCAGTGGAGTTTCTTGTAAAATCAGAGCATCCCTTCACTAGACAAGTATTCTTCCCACAGTTTTTGTCTTGATCCCAAGTTCACTTATCCTGGCTGTAATTTTTTTTTAGGGTGAGCCTGTGTGACACAGTGTGAAAGCACAAAACTGGGACACAGAAGTCCTGGGTTTAATCTTTGTTCAGCCACCAACCAGCTGTATGACACGAGCAGGTGTCCTATCCATTCTTTTCTTTTATTTTTTTAACATCTTTATTGGGGTATAGTTGCTTTACAATGTTGTGTTAGTTTCTGCTGTATAACAAAGTGAATCAGCTATACGTATACATATATCCCCAAATCTCCTCCCTCTTGCGTCTCCCTCTCACCCTCCCTATCCCACCCCTCTAGGTGGTCACAAAGCATGGAGCTGATCTCCGTGTGTGATGCAGCTGCTTCCCACTAGCTACCTATTTTACATTTGGTAGTGTATATATGTCAGTGTCACTCTCTCACTTCGTCCCAGCTTGCCCTTCCCCCTCCCCACGTCCTCAAGTCCATTCTCTATGTCTGTGTCTTTATTCCTGGCTTGCCCCTAGGTTCTTCAGAACAATTTCGTTTTTTAGATTCCATATATATGTGTTGGTATACAGTATTTGTTTTTCTCTTTCTGACTTACTTCCCTCTATATAACAGACTCTAAGTCCATCCACCTCACTACAAATAACTCAATTTCGTTTCTTTTTATGGCTGAGTAATATTCCATTGTGTATATATGCCACATCTTCTTTATCCATTCATCTGTCGATGGACACTTAGGTTGCTTCCATGTTCTGGCTATTGTAAATAGTGCAGCAATGAACATTGTGGTACATGACTCTTTTTGAATTATGGTTTTCTCAGGGTATATGCCCAGTAGTGAGATTGCTGGGTCATATGGTAGTTCTATTTGTAGTTTTTTAAGGGACCTCCATATTGTTCTCCATAGTGGCTGTATCAATTTACATTCCCACCAACAGTGCAAAGGGTTCTCTTTTCTCCACACCCTCTCCAGCATTAATTGTTTGTAGATTTCTTGATGATGGCCATTCTAACCAGTGTGAGGTGATACTTCATTGTGGTTTTGATTTGCATTTCTCTAATGATTAGTGATGTTGAGCATCCTTCCATGTGTTTGTTAGAAATCTGTATATCTTCTTTGGAGAAATGTCTATTTAGGTCTTCTGCCCGTTTTTGGATTGGGTTGTTTGTTTTTTTGATATTGAGTTGCATGAGCTGCTTGTATGTTTTGGAGATTAATCCATTGTCCATTATTTCATTTGCAACTATTTTCTCCCATTCTGAGGGTAGTCTTTTCGTCTTATTTATGGTTTCCTCTGCTGTGCAAAAGGTTTTAAGTTTCATTAGGTCCCATTTGTTTATTTTTGTTTTTATTTCCATTTCTCTAGGAGGTGTGTCAAAGGATCTTGCTGTGATTTATGTCATAGAATATTCTGCCTATATTTTCCTCTAAGAGTTTTATAGTGTCTGGCCTTACATTTAGGTCTTTAATCCATTTTGAGTTTATTTTGGGGTATGGTGTTAGGGAGTGTTCTAATTTCATTCTTTTACATGTAGCTGTCCAGTTTTCCCAGCACCACTTACTGAAGATGCTGTCTTTTCTCCATTGTATATTCTTGCCTCCTTTATCAAAGACAAGGTGACCATATGTGTGTGGGTTTATCTCTGGGCTTTCTATCCTGTTCCATTCATCTATATTTCTGTTTTTGTGCCAATACCATACTGTCCTGATTACTGTAGCTCTGTAGTATAGTCTGAAGTCAGGGAGCCTGATTCCTCCAGCTCTGTTTTTCTTTCTCAAAATTGCTTTGACTCTTCGGGATCTTTTGTGTTTCCATACAACTTGCAAATTTTTTTGTTCTAGTTCTGTGAAAAATGCCGTGGGTGGTTTGATAGGGATTGCATTGAATCTGTAGATTGCATTGGGTAGTATAGTCATTTTCACAATGTTGATTCTTGCAATCCAAGAACATGGTGTATCTCTCCATCTGTTTGTATCGTCTTTGATTTCTTTCATCAGTATCTTATAGGTTTCTGCATACACGTGTTTTGTTTCCTTAGGTAGGTTTAGTGCTAGGTATTTTATTCTTTTTGTTGCAATGGTAAATGGGAGTGTTTCCTTAATTCTCTTTCTGATCTTTCGTTGTTAGTGTATAGGAATGCAAGAGATTTCTGTGCATTAATTTTATATCCTACTACTTTACCAAATTCATTGATTAGCTCTAGGAGTTTTCTGGTAGCATCTTTAGGATTCTCTCTATATAGTATCATGTCATCTGCAAACAGTGACAGTTTTACTTCTTCTTTTCCGATTTGGATTCCTTTTACTTCTTTTTCTTCTCCGATTGCTGTGCCTGAAACTTCCAAAACTATGTTGAATAATAGTGGTGTGAGTGGACAACCTTGTCTTTTTCCTGATCTTAGAGGAATTGGTTTCAGTTTTTCACCACTGAGAGCAACGTTGGCTGTGGGTTTGTCATATATGGCCTTTACTATGTTGAGGTAAGTTCCCTCTATGCCTACTCTCTGGAGGGTTTTTATTATAAATGGGTGTTGAATTTTGTTGAAATTTTTTTCTGCAAATATTGAGATTATCATATGGTTTTTATCCTTCGGTTTGTTAATATGGTGTATCACATTGATTGATTTGTGTATATTGAAATATCCTTGCATTACTGGGGTAAACCCCAGTTGATCATGATGTATAATCCTTTTAATGTGCTGTTGGATTCTGTTTGCTAGTATTTTGTTGAGAATTTTTGCATCTATGTTCATCAGTGATATTGGCCTGTAGTTTTCTTTCTTTATGACATCTTTGTCTGGTTTTGGTATCAGGGTGATGGTGGCCTTGTAGAATGCGTTTGGGAGTGTTCCTCCCTCTGCTATATTTTGGAAGAGTTTGAGAAGCATAAGTGTTAGCTCTTCTCTAAATGTTTGATAGAATTGTCCTGTGAAGCCATCTGTTCCTGGGCTTTTGTTTGTTGGAAGATTTTAAATCACAGTTTCAATTTCATTACTTCTGATTTGTGTGTTCATATTTTCTGTTTCTTCCTGGTTCAGTCTTGGACGGTTGTAGTTTTTAAGAATTTGTTCATTTCTTCCAGGTTGTCCATTTTATTGGCATATAGTTGCTTGTAGTAGTCTCTCATGATCCTTTGTATTTCTGCAGTGTCAGTTTTTATTTCTCTTTTTTCATTTCTAATTCTGTTGATCTGAGTCTTCTCCCTTTTTTTCTTGATGAGTCTGGCTAATGGTTTATGAATTTTGTTTATCTTCTCAAAGAACCAGCTTTTAGTTTTGTTGATCTTTGCTATTGTTTCCTTCATTTCTTTTTCATTTATTTCTGGTCTGATCTTTATTATTTCTTTCCTTCTGCTAACTTTGGGGTTTTTTTGTTCTTGTGAGGTTAGGTTGTTTATTTGAGATGTTTCTTGTTTCTTGAGGTAGGATTGTATTGCTATAAACTTCCCTCTTAGAACTGCTTTTGCTGCATCCCATAGGTTTTGGGTCATCGTGTTTTCATTGCCATTCGTTTCTAGGTATTTTTTTATTTCCTCTGATTTCTTCAGTGATCTTTTGGTTATTTAGTAGTGTATTGTTTAGCCTCCATGTGTTTGTATTTTTTAGTTTTTTTCTTGTAATTGATATCTATTCTCATAGTGTTGTGGTCAGAAAAGACACTTGATACGATTTCAATTTTCATAAGTTTACTGAGGTTTGATTTGTGACCCAGCATACGATCTATCCTGGAGAATATTCCGTGAGCACTTGAGAAGAAAGTGTATTCTGTTGTTTTTGGATGGAATGTCCCATAAATATCAATTAAGTCCACCTGGTCTAACATATCATTTAAAGCTTGTGTTTCCTTATTTATTTTCATTTTGGATGATCTGTCCATTGTGAAAGTGGGGTGTTAAAGTCCCCTACTATGATTGTGTTAATGTCGATTTCCCCTTTTACGGCTGTTAGCATTTGCCTTATGTATCGAGGTGCTCCTGTGTTGGGTGCATAAATATTTACAATTGTTATATCTTCTTTGTGGATTGATCCCTTGATCATTATGTAGTGTCCTTCTTTGTCTCTTGTAATAGTCTTTATTTTAAAGTCTATTTTGTCTGATATGTGTATTGCTACTCCAGCTTTCTTTTGATTTCCATTTGTATGGAATATCTTTTTCCATCCCCGCACCTTCAGTCTGTATGTGTCCCTACGTGTGAAGTGGGTCTCCTGTAGACAGCATATATACATGTCTTGTTTTTGTATCCATTCAGTGAACCTGTGTCTTTTCATTGGGGCATTTAGTCCATTTACATTTAAGGTAATTATTGATATGTATGTTCCTATTACCATTTTCTTAATTGTTTTGGGTTTGTTATTGTAGGTCTTTTCCTTCTCTTGTGTTTCCTGCCTAGAGAAGTTCCTTTAGCATTTGTTGTAAAGCTGGTTTGGTGGTGCTGAATTCTCTTAGCTTTTGCTTGTCTATAAAGCTTTTAATTTCTCCGTCAAATCTGAATGAGATCCTTGCTGGGTAGAGTAATCTTCGTTGTAGGTGTTTTCCGTTTCATCACTTTAAGTATGTCCTGCGACTCCCTTCTGGCTTGCAGAGTTTCTGCTGAAAGATCAGTTGCTAACCTTTGGGGATTCCCCTGTATGTTATTTGTTGTTTTTCCCTTGCTGTTTTTAATATTTTTTCTTTGTATTTAATTTTTGATAGTTTGATTAATATGTGTCTTGGCGTGCTTCTCCTTGGACTTATCCTGTATGGGACTCTCTGTGCTTCCTGGACTTGATTAACTATTTGCTTTCCCATGTTAGGGAAGTTTTCGACTATAATTTCTTCAAATATTTTCTCAGTCCCTTTCTTTTTCTCTTCTTCTTCTGGGACCCCTATAATTCGAATGTTGGTGCATTTAATGTTGTCCCCGAGGTCTCTGAGACTGTCCTCAATTTTTTTCATTCTTTTTTCTTTATTCTGCTCTATGGCAGTTATTTCCTCTATTTTATCTTCCAGGTCACTTATGTGTTCTTCTGCCTCAGTTATTCTACTATTGATTCCTTCTAGAGTATTTTTAATTTCATTTATTGTGTTATTCGTCATTGTTTCTTTGCAGTTCTTCTAGGTCCTTGTTAAACATTTCTTGTAGTTTCTCCATTCTATTTCTGAGATTTTGGATCATCTTTACTGTCATTACTCTGAATTCTTTTTCAGGTTAGACTGCCTATTTCCTCTTCTTTTGTTTGGTCTGGTGGGTTTTTACCTTGCTCCTTCATCTGCTGCATAGCTCTCTGTTTTTTCATTTTGTTTAACTTACTGTGTTTGGGGTCACCTTTTCACAGGCTGCAGGTTCGTAGTTCCTGTTATATTTGGTGTCTGCCCCCAGTGGGTGAGGTTGGTTCAGTGGCTCATATAGGGGACTGGTGCCTGTGTTCTGGTGGATGGGGCTGGATCTTGTCCTTCTGGTGGGCAGGGCCACGTCCGGTGGTGTGTTTTGGCGTGTCTGTGAACTTAGTATAACTTTAGGCAGCCTCTCTGCTAATGGATGGGCTTGTGTTCCTGTCTTGCTTGTTGTTTGGCATAGGGCATCCAGCTCTGTAGCTTGCTTGCCATTGGGTGGAGCTGGGTCTTAGTGTTGAGATGGAGATCTCTGGGGGAGCTGTTGCTGCTTGATATTATATGGGGCCAGGAGGTTTCTGGTGGTCTAGTGTCCTGGACTTGGCTCTCCCACCTCAGAGGCTCAGGTCTGACACCCGGCCAGAGCACCAAGATCCTGCCAGCCACACAGCTCAGAATAAAATGAAGGAAAAAATAAAAATGAACAGATACAACCCCAAACCAAATGGTAATAGCAATACTAAACAAAGAAGCATCACACAAAGGAACATACACACACACACACACACACACACACACACTTATGAAAAAAAAAAGAAACAAACAGCTAAAAAAGCAAAAGAAAACGAACAGAGAACCCTAGGACAGATGGTAAAAGCAAACATAAACAGACAAGATCACACAAAGAAACATACACATACACTCACAAAAAGAGAAAGAAGGAAAACAACATTAAAAGAAAATAAAAAATTTAAAAAACAAAATAAAAATAATAAAATTTTTGGGCTTCCCTGGTAGCGCAGTGGTTGAGAGTCTGCCTGCCAATGCAGGGGATACAGGTTTGTGCCCTGGTCCGGGAAGATCCCACATGCCGCGGAGCGGCTAGGCCCGTGAGCCATGGCCGCTGAGCCTGCGCGTCCGGAGCCTGTGCTCTGCAACAGGAGAGGCCACAACAGTGAGAGTCCCATGTACCGCAAAAATAAATAAATAAAATTTTTAAAAATAATTTTTAAAAAAAGGAAGAGAACAACCAAACCAATAAACAAATTCACCAATGGTAACAAGCACTAAATCTAAACTAAGATAAATGTAAAACCACAATCCAATCAGATGCAGAAAGCAACCCCCAGTCTACATTTGCTCCCAAAGTCCATCACCTCAATTTTGGGAACAGTTATTATCTGATCAGGTATTCTTCAAATGCAGAGATTTTCAAGTTGATTGTGGGGATTTAATCTGCTGTTCCTGAGGCCGCATGGAGAAATTTCCCTTTCTCTTCTTTGTTCACACAGCTCCTGGGGTTCAGCTTTGGTTTTGGCCCCGCCTCTGCATGTAGGCTGCCGTCAGGCATCTGTTCCCCTCCCAGACAGGAGCAGGTTAAAGCAGCAGCTGATTAGGGCTCTCTTACTCACTCAGGTTGGGGAGAGGGAGGGGTATGGTAGTCATAATTGACATGTGGGGTGAGCCTGTGGTGGCAGAGACCAGAGTGACATTGCAGCAGCCTGAGGCACACCGTGTGTTTTCCTGGGGTAATTTGTCCCTGGATCACGAGACCCTGGCAGTGGCGTGCTGCACAGGCTCCCAGGGTGGTGTGGGTAGTGACCTGCACTTGCACACAGGATTCTTGGTGGTAGCAGTGGCATCATTAGCAGTTCATGCCCGTCTCTGGGGTCCAGGCTGATAGCCATGGCTCACGCCTGTCTCTGGAGCTCACTTAGGTGGTGCTCTGCCTTCTGTGGGCACGTGGAGTGGGAATCCCCTCTCCTCACGCACCCCAAAACAATGGTCTCTTGCCTCTTCAGCAGCTCCAGACTTTTTCCCGGACTCCCTCCTGGCTAGCTGTGGCTCACTAGCCCCCTTCAGGCTGTTTTCATGCAGCCAACCCCAGTCCTCTCCCTGGGATCTGACCTCCGAAGCCCGAGCCCGAGCTCCCAGCCCCCGCCCGCCCCGGCGGGTGAGCAGACAAGCCTCTTGGGCTGGTGGGTACTGGTTGGCACCGATCCTCTGTGCGGGAATCTCTCCGCTTTGCTCTCTGCACCCCTGTTGCTGCACTCTCCTCCGTGGCTCCGAAGCTCCCCCCACTCCGCCACCCACAGTCTCCGCCCGTGAAGGGACTGCCTAGTGTGTGGAAACCTTTCCTCCTTCCCAACTCCCTCCCAGAGGTGCAGGTTCCGTCTCTATTCTTTGTCTCTGTTTATTCTTTTTTCTTTTACCCTACCCAGGTACGTGGGGAGTTTCTTGCCTTTTGGGAAGTCTGAGGTCTTCTGCCAGCATTCAGCAGGTGTTCTGTAGGAACTGTTCCACTTGTAGATGTATTTTTGATGTATTTGTGGGGAGGAAGCTGATCTCCACTTCTTACTTCTCCTCCACCTTGAAGGTCCTCTCCTGTCCATTATTGATTTTTGTTTTTTTCAACTATTAAAAGAGAGAAGAAGATACGCCTCTTTTTTTTTTTTCTCTTTGCTCCTCTCAAAAGAAAAAAAACAAAGTGTTCAGAAGGGTCTTTTCATTCCTTTGCCTTCAGATGTGTAGGCATATTTGCAAACTGATGGAGGAATTCTCTTTTGAAATCCAAAGTCCTTTTATTTGCCTTTGGTACTGATTACAGTTATTTATGGACCTTGCTTATTTCTCCCATTAGCCCACAATCTCCACAAGGGAAGTGTAGTAGGGAGAGAGAGGGAGAAAAGGAAGGAGAAACACAGTCTATGGAGTAAACTAGAATTTAAGAAAGGGTGATGGAATTGCAAATGGCTCAAAAACGCACATAAATTTAACCTTTAAGTTTATAATATATAACTGTAAAAAGTAAAACTGCATAAAATTGCCTTGAATGCTTGGAATATAGTGAAGATATGGTGAAAGAACATTGCAGAAGGCATGTGCTATAAACATTTTAAACAATATTACAGGTACAAAAAATTTAATGATATGGAAAGACAATTAGAATATAATTAGTGAAAAGCCTAGATTTTAAAACTCTATGTCTATTGAAAATATGTTCACATATGCATAGGGAAAAAAGACATGAAGGAAATATAAAAATGTAAAAAGTGGGGAATTCCTTGGTGGTCCAGTAGTTAGGGCTCCGAGCTTCCATTGCCAACAGGGGGTGGGGGTGGAAGCTCAGGTTTGATCCCTGGCCTGAGAACTAGGATCCCACAAGCTGCGCAGTGTGGCAAATAAATAAATAAATAATTAGTAAAAAAAAATTTTTAATGTAAAAAGTGTTAAGGTGGTAGAAATATAGGTGAATTTTATTTTTCATTTAAAAATTTTTGTTGATAAGGTTTCCTAGGTTTTTTCCAATAAACATATATTACTTGGTTAATAAGACAAGAAGCAAACCAAAAAGAACTTTTTTGTTTTTGTTTTGTGTTCTTTGGTTTTATATTGCTCTTTTTTTCCCTAGTTTCCTAATATGAAAGCTCAGGTTATTTATTCAAGACCTTTCCCTTTTTTCAATTGAAGTATGGTTGATTTACAATATTGTGTTAGTTTCAGGTGTACAGCAAAGTGATTCAGATATAGATAACTAAAAATATATATATTAGATTGTTTTCCATTATAGGTTATTACAAGATATTGGATATAGTTCTGTGCTATACAGTAAATCCTTGTTGCTTATTTATTTTATGTATAGTAGTTTGTATCTGTTAATATGATACTCCTGGTTTATCCCTCCTCCCTCTCTTTCCCTTTTGGTAACCAAAAGTTTGTTTTCTATGTGTGTGAGTCTGTTTCTGTTTTGTATATAAATTCATTTGTGTTTTTTTTTAATTCCACATATAAGTGATATCTTATATTTGTCTTTCTCTGTCTGACTTCCTTCACTAAATATAATATTCTCTTGGTCCATCTGTGATGCTACAAATGGCAATATTTCATTCTTTTTCATGGCTGAGTAATATTCTATTGTTTGCGTGTGTGTGTGTGTGTGTGTGTGTGTGTGTGTGTGTTGTGTGTATACATATGCCACATCTTCTTAAGCAACCCATCTATCAATGGGCACTTGGGTTGTTTCCATGTCTTGGCTATTGTAAATAGTGCTGCTCTGAACATTGGGGTGCATGTATCTTTTTGAATTAGAATTCATCTTTTCCAGATATATATCCAGGAGTGGGATTGTTGGATCATATGTCAACTCTATTTTTAGTTTTTTAAGGAACCTCCATACTGTTTTCCATAGTGCTGCACCAATTTACATTCCCACCAACAGTGTAGGAGGGTTCCCTTTTCTCCACACCCTCTCCAGCATTTGTTATTTGTAGGCCTTTTGATGATAGCCATTCTGAATGGTGTGAGGTAATAATTTTTTTTATAATTTTAATAATTAGTTTTAATATTAACATAATAATTATTGCATTTTTTTAAAGATTTATTTATTATTTATTTATTTTATTAATTTTTGGCTGTGCTGGGTCTTAGATACATGCAAGATCTTTGTTGAGGCACATGGGATCTTACATTGTGGCATGCAGGCTTTTCGTTGTGGTGCACGGGCTTCTCTCTAGGGGCATGTGGGGTTTTTTTCTCTTCTCTGGTTGTGGTGCGGAGGCTCTAGGATGCATGGGCTCTGTAGTTGTGACTCATGGGTTCCTGAGCACGTGGGCTCCAGCACGTGTGGGCTCTGTAGTTTGTGGCATGCAGGCTCTCTAGTTGAGGCGCGCAAGCTCAGCAGTTGTGTTGCGCAGGCTTAGTTGCCCCAAGGCATGTGGGATCTTAGTTCCTTGACTAGGGATCGAACCTGCATCCCCTGCGTTGTAAGGCAGATTCTTTACCACTGGACCACCAGGGAAGTCCTGGTAATAATTCATTGTGGTTTTGTTTTGCATTTCTCTAATAATTAGCGATGTTATCTTTTCATGAGCCTGTTGGCCATCTGTGTTTTCTTTGGGGAAATGTCTGTTTAAGTCTTCTGCTCATTTTTCGATTGGGTTGTTTGTCTTTTTAATATTGAGTTGTATGAGCTGTTTGTATATTTTGGATATTAACCCTTTGTCAGTTGCATCATTTGTAAATATTTTCTCCCAATCCACAGGTTGTCTTTTCATTTTGTTTATGGTTTCCTTTGCTGTGCAAAGGATTTTAATTTTGATTAGGTCCCATTTGTTTATTTTTGCATTTATTTCTTTTGCCTTGGGAGACTGCTCTAAGGAAATATTGCTACAATTTATGTCAGAGAATGTTTTGCCTGTGTTCTCTTCTAGGAGTTTTAGGGTGCCATGTCTTTTAAACCATTCTGAGTTTGTTTTTGTATATGGTGTGAGAGTGTATTCTAATTTCATTGATTTACATATAGCTTTCCAGCTTTCCCAGCACCACTTGCTGAAGAGACTGTCTTTTCTCCACTGTATATTCATATATTAATTGACCATAGGTGTATGGGTTTAATTCTGGGCTATTCTGTTCCATTGATCTATATGTCTGTTTTTGTGCCAATCCCACACTGTTTTGATTACTGTAGCTTTATAGTATAGTCTGAAGTCTGCAAGGGTTATGCCTCTAGCTTTGTTCCTCCAAAAAAGACTTTTTATGTTGCCTCTAGCTGAATATTTTAGAAAGTTTCTGATGGATATTAGGGAAGGAAAAGCAGGCCTTATATTCTTTCACCATTAAGATAAATTGTTTCATTGTTCTCTTATTTGTTTTTTTAAAAAATATGAATTAAAATAATTATCAATCATAAGTATATGTAGGAAATGAAAGCCCTAGAATTTAGACAAGCCAAATGAAGACCAGCAATGCTCTCCTGCCAGTTTTAAGCTGTTATGATATTAAAGAAAAAGCCATAAGATCAGGTCAAGCAAAACAGAGTGATTACATTATCATTGTCAATAGAAAAAAGTGAGCCTTCTTGATGTTCTGTCTACTAACAGTTTTGCAAATTAATATTGGGGTCATTTCTTTTTTGGAATATATGACCAATTGGTTTTTATTCACGGATATTTTTCTTAATTTACAAAATGATAAATCATTATTGTTATCTATTAGTATTTATTCAGCACATACTCATACTGTAATCCTTCTTAGTCATTCTAATTATATTTTGTTGTATCTATTATGAGCATGAATTGCTTTTTCCATAGACTATAGGTCAGTTGAAGAGTTTCGTTTGTCACTTTTGCTTAATTTTATTCAGTGTCCCTACCATTTTTTTGTGTCTGCTCCAGCATCCCTTACCTCACCCATCCCCTTTCAACATCCTCTTTCCACAGTTTGCTTCTGTTACTTATCCCAGACACCCAGTATGTAAGACCCAACAATTTGACGAATGTTTCACTGGCGGAGTAGTGCTGTGCACTCAGTTCTCCCTTTGTCTGAATTCCTAGCATGCTTGTGATCACTGCCACACTGTTTAGTGCATAATTGTTCTCCTTGTTTCAAGTGTTCTCATTTTGTCTCCATGTCTATATTGAAAGGCTCTTGAAGAATTTACAGTCCTCCATTTTCCAGAAGTGGAAGGAAGCCTCTGTTTTATGAGTGCATCCAGTATGCCATGTACTATGCTGGGTGTTTTGCTTTATCTCATTTGAGCCTGTTAATTCTTCGTTAAACTGGTATTAATATCCTCATAAGTCATGGAAGAAGACTAAACTCAGAGAGGTTGCATACTTGCTTGAGGCCACACAGCTGGTTAGTGTCCCAGCTGTCTGACTCTGGGTCTCTAAATGTTTTCCATTCCACCATATTGTCTGACTGGTTGATAATACGTCACTTTCACATTGTAGCTCATTTACCATTTTATTTAATTTTCTACTTTTGTATACTCTTGCTTTGTGTTTGACATAATTGAGGTAAAATGTCATGATAGAAACATTAAATATAATCAATTCTTGCTTTTAAATGGCCTTCCCTGTTCATGTCAAGTTTTCTTCCTCTCTTGGTACCTTCCCCATGATTTTTTTTCTACTCACCAAAACTACATTAAACCTCAAAGTGCCTAATTCATTAAAGTACTCCTCTATTCCATGAACAGTTTAAAGACATGAATACATGGATTTGCTCTCTCTTTTCCCTGCATGAAAGAAGCTACCTTCTCTTTATTTCAATCTGAGATTCCTCTCCCCCTCTAAATTATTCTCCCAATAGTGGAGGCAGCACACTTGAGACAAAAGGCAATGAAGTGGAAGCAGTGTTCTGAGCTTAATTCCCTGTAGTGCCTCTAGGATATGCAAAAGCCTGTAGTAACCTGACCTCTGCAGGAGACAGCAGAAGTGAATATTTACAGAGAGAATCCTGAGTAGGAAAAGCCTCCCTTTCAACTGTGTTAACTTACAGAAAGCTAGAGAAGACAGTCTCATAGCCTCCCCCAAATTAACCAGCACATGCCCACTCTTCTGTCCCACCATGTTTCTCTTTGTCAGAAAGTGCCTGGGTTTCATCTTCTTAATGTGGTGTGTAGAACTAGGAGGAGGAATTTAAAAACAGGCGACAAAGATACTAAAGGAAACTCTCTGAATGAATCAATCCAGGCTCTTCTAACTCTTTTCCTTCCTCATGAAGTTCTCTGCAGAATTCAGGTGGGACTGAAAATGTTGTCGTCTGGGGCCACTCACCGCATATTGTAGACAGTCAAGAGACAATGGCCTGAGCTGAGATTTAGTTGAGGGTTAGAGATATTACACATGTATATTGTTCTTTAAAATGGTGGTGTTTTCATCCTCATAGTCTACTGGTAGAAGTTCAAAGGAAAACACGTTTCCAGAAAACAACTTGGCAATTCATACCAAAAGCCTTAAAATGACATACTCTTTGACCTAGCAATTATGCTGTTAGGATTATATCCTAGGGAGATGATAGAATAAAAAGCACTTTATCATTTATGATTTATACTACCAAAAAATTGGAAACAACCTGTCATAGCCTGGATTGTGTTCTCCCCCCAAATTTATACATTGAAGCCCCAAGCCCCAATATGACTGTATTTGAAGATAGGGCCTTTAAAGAGGTAATTAAGATTAAATGAAGTCATAAGGGAAGGAGCTTAATCCAGTATGACTGGTGTCCTTGTAAGAAGAAGAAGGTTACTCCAGGAATGTGCAGACACAGAGAAAAGGCCATGTAAGGACACGAGGGGAAGGCAGTTATCTGCAAGCCAGAAGAAAGGCCTCATCAGAAACCAACTTTGCTGGCGCCTTGATCTTGGGCTGCCAGCCTTCAGAACTATGAGAAAATAAAGTTGTGTTATTTAAGCCACCCAGCCTCTGGTGTTGTGTTATGGTACCCCTAGTAAACTAATACACAACCTAATCATCCAATAATAGAAGAAGATTACGTGAATTAGAGTACAATCCAACAATGGAATATAATGCAATCATAAAAATAATGATTTATACCTACTTATTGATATAGGCAGTGCTCCCAATATGGTGACTCCCAAGGAGGTGACTGAAAAACACACATAGTATGATCCCATTTATATAAAAATGTGTTTGTATGTGTGTGCATGCGTGTGTGTGTGTACAGTGTCTGGAATTATATGCAACAGACCCTCACATCCTTTCCAGATATGGTTTTATTCCTCTTTCCCTCTCACCCTCCTCGCCTTCCCTTTTTTCTTCTTTTGCTTGTCTGTAAAGCCTGTTTTCCAATGAGCATGAATTATTTTTAGAAATATAAATTCCTATATGTATTTCTCTCTATATAATTTAGACATATATATTTTTATCCCATATTTTTAAAATGGCTTTTATATGGAATAAAATGTGTCAAGATTGTAAAATTCTTGAGCTCAGCAACTATTACTATCTTATAAACCAATGCATATAATATCATTAAATATTTAATTATCTTCTTCATCATTTAATTTAATCTGTTTTATTCCCTTAATCAAAAACTTCCCTTTCTATACCCCTCGTCATATTTATTCAGCATTTTTGAGTGATGAAACATGTAAACTTTTTACTTTTTCTGTTTCTAAAACTTATATAGCATTAAGTGCTGAGAACATACACTTGTAGAGAGAAAGATCCAGATTTGAATGCTGGTCCCGCCACTTAAACAGCATAATCTTGAGAAAGTTATTTAACCTTTCAAAGTCTCACTTTTCTTAGCTGTTAAGTGTATAATAATATACTTTTCTTAAACGTTTGTTGTTGAGATGCAATGAGATAACATATCCAAAGCACAACAGAGAGGTTCAGGGCGAGGATTCTGTCATCAGAATGCTGAGGTTTGAGTCTCAGCTCCCTGACTTTTTAGCTGTGTGATACTGGACAAGTTAATAACCTCCCTGTACCTCAGACTCCTCATATCAGAATAATGATGCTACGTACATAATTGAGATTGTTTTGAATATCAAATGTGTTGATATTTATTAAATTCTGATAACAGTATGGCACACAGTAAGACTATATGGGCATTTATTAACTATGAAGAATTAATATAGTGGTAGTATATAGTATTTATTATCAAAATCATCATCACATTGTCAAAATATAATAGTCCAGGTGTTTTAATATATCAAAACAACTGTATATTTATCAGCTCTTTTCTTGCTGTGTAACTTGTGAGAGCACCTTGATTTAGGAGCTTTTTTGAGAATTTGTTACTTTAAAAATTTCTATTTATTATAAAAACAGATATTAAAGGACACAAGGAGGAAGAAGATTCCCCTTAGTATCCTCACTTAACTCTTCAAACACTCCTCTTTCCTTCCAGCCTGGCTAATATGTATACAAGGTAGTAGTTCTAATTAGAGTGTATATTTTTGTGTATGGGCCTCATACTTTTCTCAGTAGAAGAGACTCCCTGTACCTGTCAAGGCCAGAGAGGAGCCTGTGAGTTCTGGATCCTATCCCCTCTCATCTTCTCAAGGTCTTTTCTCCTGAATCATCCATTTCTTCCTCTAAATTGAATTTCTCGCATTAGCATGTAGTATGCTCTTGTATCTCAAATCTTAAAAAATTCCTCTTTTGACCTCAACATCCCCTCTAATCGTTATCCCATTTATAGTCTGCCCTTCACAGCAACACCTGTTGAAAAATCTGTTTCTTGTGCTGTCTGCACCTATCACCAACACTTTCCCCTTGACCTGCTCTAGATGGGCTTCCATTCCCATCACTCCTCTGAGACTGCATTTTTCAAGTCCCCAACAACTGCTGTGATGGGAAATTCCAGTCATTTAGTCCTTTCCTTATCTTGACCTTTTCTTATCTTGACCTCAAAGAAGACTGTTGACCAGTCCCTTCTTGCTTTTTTTCCCTTCATGGATTCTATTACTACACACTCACTGACACTTTCTTCTCTTTCACTGGCTCCCCCTTCTCCATTCTTCTGGCTGGTCCCATTTCTACTTTCCGCCTCTAAGTATTTGAGTTCAGCAAGGCTCAGTCCCAGACCTTCTCCAGCTCTCTAGCTATACTTTCCCCAGGTAATCTCACGCATTCTCATCCATGGGATGGCAACACCCATGTGCAGTCCTGCCTTCTCAGAAGTCCAGACACATATTCAATCACCTCTTCAACATCTCTGATAATATATTTACTAGTCTCTCAAACTTAACTGGGACAAAGCAGAACTCTTGACTTATGTGCACGTCACCCTGAGCACAAACTGTTCCTTCACCAGTCTTCATCTTGGTAAATGACATTGATATCCTCTAAATCTTTAAAGCCAATCTGTGGAGCTGCCCTTGATTTCTTTCTTTCCCTGATACCCCAAATCCAATCTATGCACAATCCTGTTACTTTTACCTCAGAACATCCCCTAAGCTGGTCTAACTTTTTCACCTCTCTTTCCACCGTCCTAGTCAAAGCCGCCATCTTCCACAGCTGGAAACACCTCAACAACTCACTAGGGGGATTGCCTGCTTCTCTCCCCTCTTACAGTAAATTCTCCTTACAGAAAACAGAGCAATCCTTTTAAACATAAGTCAGATCACAAATCTCATTTCGAAATCATTTAATAAGTACAGCCTCCTTATCAAAGTTTACACTGTCCTGAAAATTGACCTTGCACACCTCTCTAACGTCAAATTATACTAACTACTCTCTTCCTCATGTACTTCCCTTCCTTTACCTCAGACACGCTCTTCTTGGAATGCAATTCTCTCTTACTTTAAGAAGTTGCCTTCTTCTTATCATTCAAATCCCAGCTTAATGTCTTCTTTTCAGAGAGGCCCTCTCAGATCATGCAATCTAGAGAAGCCAACAGACACTCCTGTCACCTCACTCCATCTTAATGATATGTATAACACTTGTCTCTGATATTTTGTTTAAGGATGTGTTTGCGTTTTCTCTACCACCAGCACTCTATCTGTTCATTTCCATATCCCTGAAGCCTAAAACAATGCCTGAAGAGTAGGCACGCAAGTATGTGTTGAATCAATGCTCTAGACCAGAGATCACATAAGCATTTCCCCATGTGACTGCATCGTCCACAGAACTATCCTTAAAAAATAATAATTAGGGGCTTCCCTGGTGGCGCAATGGTTGAGAGTCCGCCTGCCGATGCGGGGGACACAGGTTCGTGCCCGGGTCCGGGAAGATCCCACATGCCGCGGAGCGGCTAGGCCTGTGAGCCATGGCCGCTGAGCCTGTGCGTCCGGAGCCTGTGCCCCACAACGGGAGGGGCCACAGCAGTGAGACGCCCGCATACCACACAAAAAAAAAAATAATAATAATAATAATTAATCGGGCTTCCCTGGTGGCACAGTGGTTAAGAATCTGTCTGCCAATGCAGGGGACACAGGTTCGAGCCCTGGTCCAGGAAGATCCCACATGCTGTGGAGCAGCTAAGACCATGCGCCACAACTGCTGAGCCTGTGCTCTAGAGCCCGTGAGCCACAACTGCTGAACCCACGTGCCACAACTACTGAAGCCTGCGCTCCTAGAGCCTGTGCTCTGCAACAAGAGAAGCCACCGTGATGAGAAGCCAACGCACTGCAACAAAGAGTAGCCCCCACTTGCCGCAACTAGAGAAAGCCAGCGCGCGGCAACGAAGAACCACTGCAGCCAAAAATAAATAAATAAATAAATTAAAATAATAATAGTTAATGTAATTGATGTACCATCTCATATTTTTTGGACGTTCAGGTCATTTCCTTTTTTCTTCTTTTCTCCTCTATTGATTCCTTCCCTCTCTCACTCCTTGCCTTTTTAAAAAAATATCCACCTGTGGACTTCCCTGGTGGCGCACTGGTTAAGAATCAGCCTGCCAATGCAGGGGACACAGGTTCGATCCCTGGTCTGGGAAGATCCCATATGCCGCGGAGCAACTAAGCCCGTGTGCCACACTACTGAGCCTGCGCCCTAGAGCCTGCATGCCACAACTACTGAAGCCTGTGTGCCTAGAGCCTGTGCTCCACAACAAGAGAAGCCACTATGATGAGAACCCCACGCACCACAACGAAGAGAAGCCCCCACTCGCCGCAACTAGAGAAAGCCCTTGTGCAGCAATGAAGACCCAACACAGCCAAAAATAAATAAATAAAATAAATAAATAAATAAATTTCCCCCCGTACCTTCCTTCCTTTATTTTCTTTTGTTTTCCATTATTAGATAATGCTGATATGAACATCTTTAGACATGCACTTTTATTCTTCCTCTCAATTATTTTCTGGGAATAATTTGCCTAGGGATGGAAATCAGATCAAAGAGTAAGACACACCCTGTAACCATGAAAATCTGTTACCTCTCTCCCCAACCCTTGAGTCCTCTATCACCAAAAATGAGAGACGGCACAATGGTATGAGGAGATACAGAGGTTTCTAAGAGTAATAGAGTGAACAGTGAATGCTTTCCAATAAGTAGTAAGAGAATTAGTCAGTATGTGAAAGGCCTTAATGATGCCACTGAACTACACATAGCTTCATAAATTGCACTCTTGGGACCTTTGTTTCCCTTTTTGTTTGTTTGTTTAATTTTTGCATACATATATAGTATCTTTCTGTGTGTTCTACTGGGATTTTCATTGTATAAAACTCTAAAGCCGTTATATTTGATTCTGTTGAACTTTTTCTTTGTGAAATACAGTTTCTATTTTTTCAAACTTTAGAAAGTTATTGCTTTGAAGAGCTGATAGTCCATTTTTAGCTTTTTCTATGATTTGAAAGTCATAGTTCACTTATTAAGCAACCTGAAGTTTATTTTTATATATGGTATAAACTGCAGGTTGTCTAAGTTTTTAAAATATATTTTTCTTTGCTCTATTTAATATTATATACATATACCTTCAAAGAAGTTACTTTTACCTTTCCTAAAATTAGCTGTCATTTGTATTTTAGCAATTAATCATTAAATCCTTCTGTTACCAACAGAAATTATTTACATTATTTGTTACAATGCCATATACATTGCTATAACTGTTTAGGTAAAGTTGTAAAATTAGGAAAAAGTGTACTTTTTGATTACCTCAGTACTTCTGTGTTCTCATTATTGTCTTCACACTTTAATTGGAGGAATCAAGCTTTAGGGACCCATATTATTTTCTGAATCTTTACTAAACTGTTCATTACTGCATCTATCTTATCTAAGATAAGTTGATGATGAATAGCCTTTTAATAGATAAATTTGTCCTTTAAAAGTTAAATAACGTATGTTATTTTAAAAAGTTAAATAGCTTATGCATTAGTTTAAAAAAATTTATGGCTTGTATTTTGAGATGAAAAGCAAGTTAATCATCATTAATACTTGATACATTCTAGAAAAGAAAAAAGAAGCTGATCTTGTGGATTGATGTGTATGTATAAAATTTTGTATTGATATACATAAATACATCAAATTTTCCATCATATGTCTTTATCAAAAATCTTCAGAATGCTCTAAAAATGGTATAGATTGATATTAAGCCTCACAAGTAAGTGCATTATCATCCCAGGATTAAAAAAAAAATGCTACCAGCATAAAGTAATATGTATTGAATTTTTACCGCCTGCCTGGCACTGTGCCAAATGCCCACATTGCCTCATCTCATTTCATTATGATAATTGCCCTAAGTGGCAGATATTACAGATATTATTGTTATCGCCCATTTCACAGAAAAGGAAACCAGGATCCAGAGATTATATAACTAGGCTCAAGTTAAGTGGCAGAAACTGGATTCACACTCAGGCCCATCTGACTCCAGAGCCCCTTTGATACTATGCCTGACTTGCTTTCAGTAGCTCTCTTGTCTTGTGAAAGTTATAGCTTTTTTTTTTTTTTTTTTTTTTTTTGCGGTACGCGGGCCTCTCACTGTTGTAGCCTCTCCCGTTGCGGAACACAGGCTCCGGACGCGCAGGCTCAGCGGCCATGGCTCACGGGCCCAAACGCTCCGCGGCATGTGGGATCTTCCCGGACCGGGGCACGAACCCGTGTCCCCTGTATCGGCAGGTGGACTCTCAACCACTGCGCCACCGGGGAAGCCCAAAGCTATAGCTTTTCAAAGGTCTTCTCTAGACTTCTACAAAAATGTCAGGACCGAGTTTAACTCTGTGGGTAGAGGGAGTAAAAACAAGTCTCCCTAATGCCCCATCACAGTCTCCGCTCTGCTACCAAAGGCAAAAACTCAGGCAATGACTTCATTTATGAAGAGTTCTCAGCTAGAGAAGAGAGATCTATGGTTAATTTGTATTCTTTGTGCCAGTGGCTAATTCTGTCCCTTGTCCCTTGAGTTCTTCGTTTTTGGTAGTAATGTTATATGTGAATGGAATGAGTCCTACCTGGTATAATCACTACACAGAGCATACAAGCTGACCTTGACCCAGCACTTCACCAGCCCTTTCCTTCATGCCTCCGTGCTGATACATAAATTAGCTTATTTCATGACCAGCAGTTTTAAATCACAGGGTTTCTCTTTTTTTCCTCTACGAATACTAGTTTCCTTTAATCAGATAGCATAATTTATGTGAAAGGGAAGAAACTAAGTATTTATTAAGTGCCTACTGTAAATATGACAGCATCTAGCATAGTTTCCTAAACACAAGAGGCACCAGTAATTGTTCATTTTTCTTATCTTCCTTCTTTTATCTCCTACCCTCTGCACGTTTAGTGTTTTGTTCCCTGTTACTCACCTGTGTTAACAGATGGCAAACTCTAGAAACAGCAGCTACCACCTGGGAGGGGTAGAGCGCTGGCTGTTTATAGAGACAAGGACAATCAGAGGAGAAATGTGTGCAGCCGTGAACTTCTTTGGTGACTTTAGGTGACAGAGGGTGCCTGTCCGCCCTCCTTTTCTCCTCTCAGCCTCTCTTCTCCCCTTACCTGTCCCCAGTCTCCATTGACTGGGGAAGAGTTCCCACAAACGACTGTCTTAAAGAGATTTATTAGGTCTTGTTTGTAAAGCTTTTTCAATTATTCAAAGAGAAATGTAGTACAGCACGTCACACAGAACAAGATTTTGTTTAATGTTTTATAAGCATGAGAACTCTTCATGAGCAAAGCCTTTCTGAATAGCTCAGAGGTGAAGTATGTAGTAATTCCAAGGCTAAATGGTTAGACTCTTCTAATCTCTGCACGTACCAGGGTAAGGAGGGAGGGCAAGAGCCTCCCTGTTGGATTCTATTGACCTTGACTGACAAATTATTTCTGCTGTAGAGACAACACGAATGCAGATTGTCTTCAGTAGAATGCTTCGTTCTGATGCTTTCGTCACTAGATAAAAATATAAGGTGCTTTGAAAAGGAATTCTTTCAAAGCATTGTACTTTCATTTAATCCACTACGGTTGGAACATTAGTAATCACAGTGACTATTCCTTCCTAAAAAACATTTAAATGTTTATGTTGGGCCTTTCTCTTTGTACTGATATACTTATCTGTTTATGATACTTTTATATAAATGTTTTAAAGTAAGCTGTGTTTCTTTTTGTTAAAGCAATATAGGATATACACACCTATGTAGATTAAAGTAAATTATCTCAACTATCACTATGGGTCCCCAACTGGAATATGTCTAGCTCATTGATACCCTAGTATTAGTGAATGCTCAGACCTCTAGCCATTAAATACTTATAGATGGAATAGCTGTAAAAAAAAGAAAAGTTACTGTACCTTGGTTAATTTTAAACAATTAACTAAAACAAATTACAGAGGCTCTGAAAAGAATTGTGCTTAATATCTGGTTAAACCTTATTGTTAACATCCTTGTGAAACTGTTGTTGGTGTTGCTATCGTGTCTTAGGTCTATTTCCTCTCATTCCCACACTTTGCGTGGTGTAGATGATCTCCCCTTTTCTGTGGCTCCTAAATCTATGTTTTCAAGACAAGTTTCCATATTACCAGTTATTTGTTGGACTTAGCAACTTGAACATCCATAGACCTTTCCCTCTTGTTCCACATTTCACATCACCACCTACTCAGTTATTCAAGCCAGAATTCCTAGCATCACCAGTGATACCTCTCCTTTATCTCTCCCATAAATCCATTCTGAAATCATGTCGATTTTTCCCTCCACAACATCTTTATACATCCTTATCTTCTTTTTTGTCCTCACTGCCATTCTCTGAGTTTAGACCATCATCTTCTTTTGTCTGCATTATTTCAGTAACCTTTTAGCAGGTTTTCTAGCATTTGGTTTCTCCAAAGCTGCTTCAGAAATCCTGGATTTATCTAATGAGCTCATTCTTGATCATGTTACTCTGATTTTTACAATCATCTCAAGAGTCCTTGCTGCCTATGGAGTAAAGCTCCAACTCTAAAGTCTTAAAATCTGGACCCAGTTTACAAGTCTTATGTCGAAATATTCACAGCTGCTCCCTACCTGTACCCCCATTGCAACACACATCAATGCAAGTTACCATCTACCCATAATGGACTAATCTCTAATCCTTAAACCAAAATCTTTTATATACATGCTTCTTACCCTACCTAGTGATAGAGTATAGTGTTTAATAGCCCAAGCTTTGATGTCACACAGACCTGGAATAAAATACAAGTTTTGTTAATGACTAGCTATAAAGCCCTGGCTAAATTACTAAACCTTCTGGACCTCTGTTTCTTAATCTGAAAAATGGGCATTTAAAACAAGTTAACTCATTGGGTTGTTATGAAGAATGGAGTATAAGTGCTCAGTATAGTACCTTATTTATAGTAAATTTCTGATAGATAATAGCTTGTATTACCCAGAATGCACCTCTTCTTACACCTGAATTCTGAAACTCCAGCCATCCTTAAAGTTAGAGCTGAGTAGTAACTGTTCCTATATAGCATTCCTTGACCTAGACTTCTCCCAGGTCTGCTCACATGAAGTCATTGTTAATCATCCTTTTATCTAAGTTCCCAGAGCATTTTGTAATCCTTCTATTATAGCGTAGGTCTCAATCTTTTATTATTTATGGATCTGTTTCCCCCACTGGAACATGAGTGCAGGGCAATGTCTTGTTCATTTTGTGTCCTGGGACCTAGCACAGATCCTGGCATATAATAAACATTCAGTAGTTATTCACCAAATTCAATTCATTAGATAATTTAAACATCCTACTTCCCTCCTCGTTACACCATTTAGTGCTTGTTTTGCTTAAAATTGAAAAGATAAGCCAGTGATAGCATTTTCTAAGCTCCCATTTTAAGAAATTAATTTAAGCTGGCACCATCAATATAATATCCAGTCTCTAAAAAGCAGACTTAATAATAAGAAATGAATCTTTTTTTTTTAAAGGAAGCATTCAATATCTTTAGTTCTAAAATTGCAGGGCTTGTTGGCACAGTGAGGTCAGTGTGTTGCATCATCGCATTAGAAGAACTGTACGAATTTATTAGCCACTCAGTATGACAGGGGCTTTCACTCTAGGCATCAGGCAGATGTTCAAACATCAGAGAATGGCTACAGAGTGCTACACACAAAAAGCAAGTGCCTAGTGAAACCTTAGCTGTTATAAGGAACATCTTTAACAAAAAGTACATTTAACTGAGCCCACAGGGACAGTATGTTAGACCAGATTCACCAACAACTTTTACTAAGGAGTAGGCTAGCTTTTCTCCCCACTAGAAAGGAGGTTAATACACAGAGAAAAGTATGAGAGATGCCTGCCAGGATTGGTTTCTCTACTGCTTGCTCTAGGACAATGTACTTTTTTTTTTTTTTTGAGAGTTTTCATTTTATAAAAAACTGGATTTTCAACTTCTGTTGAAAAAGCAGACCTGGTAATATTGGGTAGCTGCTTTTCCACAGAGCAAGCTTCAGTGGCAGCCAAGAAGCAATTGCCCACTTAAAGAAGGCTGTCATCTCACAGTACATCCAACTACTGCATCCCATTGTCGATACTTGCCTCCCCTTCACCCATTTCTATCTCCTGACTCAGCTCTGTAGGGCAGGGAGTTGTGCTTTTGATCCCTTGCTCTAAGCCTCAGTTTCCAAATCTGTAGAATTTGTATAGCATCAACTAGCTTGCGGGATTTTTGTAAGGACTATATAATGTAATTTGTGTGCAGCACCACACTGAGTTCCTGATGTCATAGTAAGTTCTCTATGAATGGTTACTATTTCTTCAGTTTGCTTTCAAAACCGTTATTTATGGAGCTTCTTCTATGTGCCAGGTGCTAGGCTGGCCGTGGAGATATGATGGTGTGCAATGCAGGCATGACCCCTGCCTTCAGAATGTTTATGGTTTAGCTTCCAAGGAAATGTCAGCTATCATTCTACTGGCCATGTGGGTTTTGTTTGTGTTATGCAACAAGGGGGGAAAAAGTCATTGGGTTGCTTTGGGAATAACTGCACTGGACTGAAGGGGGGAAAAGGCAAGAGAGAGGCTTTATAAAAATGCATTTCGAACTGAACATTTTCCAACAGCTCTTCATTCGTACTGTTTCCACGAAGCTGCTCCTCCTCAGGAGCTTCCTATCTCAGTACAGGACCTTGTTAATCTACTCAGATGCTCAAGGCAAAACGCTAGAAATGTTTTGATTCCTCTCTATCCATTCCTCTCTCCCCCACCATGTTTAGTTCTTCAGGAAATTCTGCCAGCTCTTCTTGCAAAGCATGCCCTAGATCTGTTCATCTCTTGGCATCTGTACTGCTATCAAACACACTGGTCCAAGCCACCATCACCTCTCCATTGGATGACTGCACAGCCTCCTGACTATTCCGCATGCTTCCCCTCCAGCAAACTTTGTCTATAAAGGGCCAGTTAGTCAATATTTTAGGTCTTGTGGACCATATAGTCTCTGTCTCAAGTGCTCAGTTTTGGCCTTGTAGCACAAAAGCAGCCGCAGACAACAATTAAATGACTGGGCTTGGCTGTGCCCCAGTCAAACTTTATTTACAAAACAGGCTGCAGCCTGCATTTGGCCTGCAGACCGTTGTTTGTAGTTAGATTCGCTTAGCTTAAACCCCTGTAATGGTTTGTCAGAGCACTAAGAATCCCCAGCTCTCCTGATCATGTTCTACGTGGCCCTCTTGATCTAGTCCCCTTTTGTACCCCAGCCACGCCATCCTTCCTTCTGATTTTCAGGCACATCGAGGTGATTCCCGCCACAGGGCCTTTACACTAATTGCCCGGACTTCTCCTCCCCTGTGTTAGCACGGCCATGACCACAGTTCAGACTCTATCCAAAGTATAATTTAAAGTTATCCATTGCTATCTTTTATGATCTTTTCAGGACTTACTATCATCAGAAAATATTGTATATGTTCACGTGGTTAACTGCATATTGTGGTCTGTATTTACATCCTAGTTTGAAGCTGGAGGCAAAGACCAAGGCTGTTGTTTCTCTGCTCTATCCCCAGAGCCTTGCTCAGTACCAGTCACACAGCAGGCCTCAAAAAATATTTTTGGAAGAAAATTAAGAAAATAAATACTCTCAATCAATGGAAACCATAGTACCACTAAACCTGCAGAACCTTATCAGTCAGTGCTGGCCATGGTTTTATTCTGCCTCTTGACCCACAATTGCCAAGCATGGCTGGCTGAAAGAGATGGAATTGTACCATCCCTTTCAACTGGAAAGAATTTAAATTTCAGAAGGACAAAGAGTAAAATCCATGTAACAAAGAGCCCGTATCATTGCTAAGTTTATACTGATGCCTGCTGTGTGGCTGGTCTTTCTCTTCCCATGGCCCTTTGCCGGTGCTTGAGGTCTGGAGGGAGGTACTTAGAGATTCCTAATAAAGAGATACTTTATAACACAAGTGCTATGTGTGGGGTGTTAATATTTTTTTCTTTTTGTCTGAAGTGTGAAAGTCAGGAGATCCAAACTACATTTCCCAAATGGACTCCTTGACTTGAAAGAGACACAAAAGTCCTTTGTCCAATAAGCCATCCTCATTCTTCATTGGAAAAATGTAAACATATTGTTATAGGAAGACAGGAAATAATGTAATACAAATATTAGTCTGTTCCTGCTGTCATAATGGGACACCACAGACTGGGAAGCTTAAAGACAGAAAAATCGCTTTCTCATGGTTCTGGAGGCTGGAAGTTCAAGATCAAGGTGCCAGCAGAGTTGATTTCCAGTGAGGCCTTTCTTCCTGGCCTGTAAAAGGCCACCTTCTCACTCTGTCCTCACATCATCTTTCCGCTGTGCATGTGCATCTGGTGTCTCCTCTCCAGATAAGGCCACCAGTCCTATCAGATTAAGGCTCCATTCTTATGGGCTCATTTAACCTTAACTACCTCCTTAACAGGCCCTATCTCCAGTACAGCCACATTGGGGGTTAGGGCTTCATCATATGAATTGAGGGGCACATAATTAGGTCCATAATAGTCAGGGACCTTCAAATGCTGCAATTGCATGTAATATAGATTTCTTTATTGATTAATTGGGAAAAATACATATATATAATATAATATTTGCTGGAAACATGAGTGATATATTCCTTGGGAAATCTATGTGTTCACTCTTCATTTTATCAGCTCTAATATTTTACACCCAGTTTTAATTTTGCAATTCTTAATACATTAGGCATCAGAGTTTCCAGATAAATGAGTTCTACATGTGAAATTCACTCTGTCAGTGAGACTGGAGAACAAAGGAAAACCTTCACTGTAGGGCCTTTGTCACACATTGTAAAAACGCAAAGACACCCAGTGGGGTTTGTGTCCCTTGGGTTAAGAATGGAGCCGTTTACCACAAAATGGTCCCCCTTCCTGCCATTTCTCACATGCTTGACCCTTTCAGGGCACTTCTCCCTAGAGAGTTATTTATTTTCTGTTCACTCATCTTTGCTCAAATTTATTTCACAGTATCTGGGGTCTTCCCTCAGGAAGATTTTACATCTGGAAAAGAGCAGTTGCTTGAATGATCAAGGAGCTATTCTTTAATTATTTGACTTTTTTTGTTGTTAATATTTATTTATTTGGCCACGTCGGGTCTTAGTTGTGGCATGCGGGATCTTTCATTGCAGGCTCTTCACTGCGGCGCGTGGACTTCTCTCTAGTTGTGCAACACGGGCTCCAAAGCACACAGGCTCAGTAGCTGCGGTGCACGGGCCCTAGAGCGCGTGAGCTCAGTAGTTGCTGCGTGTGGGTTTAGTTGCCCCGCGGCAGCATGTGGGATCTTAGTTCCCCGACCAGGGATCGAACCCATGTCCCCTGCATTGGAAGGTGGAGTCTTAACCACTGGACCACCAGGGAAGTCCCTATTTGACTTTTGAAAATATGTAAGTTTTTATTTACAGAGCAAACTTTGCTGAGTGCTTACCATGTATGAGTCACAGTGCTAAGTAGCTTTATGAATGTTTACATTTAACCCTATCAAAAACTCTAAGAGGGAGTATTATTATTATCTTTTACTTGTCCATGAGGAAACCAAGATTTAGAATGGATAAATAAAACAAACAAAAAAGTTAGTATGCTTGGGGATTGATTCCAGATGAATCCAGTTTCAAGGCTGAGCCTCTTCACTAATGTGAAAGTTGTTTCTCATTCATTAGCCATTTGTACAAGAAGTGGACTCAAGCCTTTTGTCATTATAACTTAACATGTCAGCATACAGGCAAAACATTTTCTGTGCAACATTTGATTCTTCACGATCCAATATCCCACATGAAATTCAGTTCAGTCCAAGGTTTATTAGCATGTACTTCTCGGAAGACACTGTTAGGCAAGTGGTGTGAATAGGACAGGGTTCTGCTTTTCCGGTGATTGACAGGTTGGCAGTGGTGTCTGACAGAAGCACAGCTAATGAAGTGCCCAGTGACATAGAAATAGCTTCCGCTAAGAGAGCTGGAGAAACAGAGGAGTAAGGGAATAAATCCAGCTAAAAGTAAGGCAGGGTGGCGTTTCAGATAAGAATCTGGGTTTGAGTCCTATTTCTGTCACTTATAAGCTGTGTGACTGAATAAGGTTCTGTAAAGCAGTTTCCTCCTCTATAAAATGAGGATAAGGGTGGTCTTCAGTTATTAAATCCGCTGTGCAAATTAATGAGATAAATGCATGGATAGTGTTCAGTACCATGCGTAGCACATAGTAAGTATTCGATAAATATTAGCAAATATGGTTGTTGCTGTTATTGTTTGCCCTCAGGGAAATCACTAGATTGAAAGCAAAGACAACTAGTCTGCAGAAAGTGAGATTAGAGATTTAGAGTTGACAGGTTTATGTGTGTGTTCTGTATCTGTCACACATTTGCTCCATAACTTTGGACATACTTTCAACTTTCCTAAGCTGCAGTTTCTTCATCTCTTAAATGAAAATAATGAGGACATCTACCTTGTAGCATATGGTGAGGTATAATAGTAGCAGCAGCTGATATTTATATTGTAATTACGATGTGCCAGGAATTGTTCTAAGGGCTTTATATGTATTATTTCACATAACAGTCCCCACAATAACTCTGTTAGGTCTTAACTGTATTATAGCTGTGCCCATTTTACACATGATGACACTGAATATACAGAAGGTAAATAAATTCTCAAGTTCATTGGCAGGTAGGTGGCAGAGCCGTGACTTGAAACCCTGGCACTCCGCACTCTTTAACACTGTACTTTTCTCACTTGTTACACAAGTCTAGGAAACCTCTAGCAGAATGTCCATTACAGTGTTAATGTTCAGTAAATCTTCCCAGTTATTGTTATAAATAATAACATATGGGAAAATGGTTCCTCAGAAGAGGTAGCCTATGAGATGCACTTTGAAAAATATATGTCAGGAAGTAAATAGTTAAGCAAACTCAGGCCTTGAGGGAATTTTTGCATTTAGACATTCTAGACAGAGTAAATAGCTTATGCAGAGATACAAAGACAGGAAGTCACAGCACATATAGGGAGAATAGTGAGAGTTCAATTTGGCTGGAACTTAGGATGAGGGAGGAGGTCTTGGACGATAAGCCTGGAAAAAGGTCCGCTGGGGTTAAACTTTGGAGTGGTTTAAATGGAATGAAAGGAATCTGATTTTGAGTAGAAAGAGACACTCTCAGGCAAAACCCTGATGACACCTTGAAGATGGGCTGCAGGAAGCAGAGCCTGGAAAAGGGGAGACTGGTAGATGGCTACTGAATTAGTTCACGTGCCATATGATGCTGTTGTGAGGTGGACCAAGTGGCCGTGAAACTACATCAGAGCAGAATGGCAGCCTCTGTCCGTTTATTTACATCTTTGGTAATTACCAATTTTTATTGCTAGAATCGTCGTGTTTTCAAGCCAGCTGTGCCCAGGGTTGTAATTTTTGTCCTTCAACTTGTTTAATTTACCCTCAGAACGTAACCTCTTGGTAGCTGGGCAGAAGTGTGCTTTGAGCAATTTTTCTTGCAGGGACATTTATATGATAAATGATTCCAGCCTTTATCCCCATCAGAGAAATGGAGAGCAGTTCATTTCCCTGTGCTTGATTGCACAGCCTTCCCTGGATGTACCATGGCATCACCAACATTTAAAAGAGCCTTGTTTCTTAAAAGAGTTCCTAATGACTCTACCGGGTAAGAGATGAAGGCACTGTGGCATGTGAGCAAGTAGGGGGCATTCGCATTTACGTTACACGGAGTCTTTTTCCCGTCCTGTGACTTGTAACGCTGACTAATCGTTAATAAGCATTAGAAACATAGACAGCTTTTTCTGCATGCAGGCTTGGTTCTGGTGAAGACTATTACGAGAAAACTTCAATCTCCTGCCTTAAAAAGTACCAACTTATGGGCACTGGCTTATCTGGTGACTTCATTTTTATTAGCAGAATAAGTGTGTGACTTATACATGTTCAAAGATGTAGGAATCATGAAACAGATCATGCTAAAGCAAACCAGTGGACTACCGGTTATTAAGTTAAATATGTGAACAGCAGTAGTTCTTCAAATTATGTAACTGAGAATTTCTGAGTAAAAATCATTTTTAGAAAACAGAAAAGTGTATATTTTTATACTAATGGGTGGACAAATAAAGATGTATGTATAAAAATGGAGAAAAATATAGAGTTATATAATAGGCTGGTGTTTTGGCAGGTATTAATTCTGCAGTAATGGAAGTAGCTAATGTTTCTTGAGTACTTTACAGGTTTCAGGCTCCATGATAAATACTTTGCGTGTGTGTATACATATATATATAAATTATATAAAATAGAAATTTATAAATTATATATTTTATTTAATATATTTGTTATTTGTGTTTCCTATATTTATTTTACTTATACATATTAATATATTTATGAATAGTTTATAAGGTATAAGCATACCTAAACTCTCAGGAGAGCAGTTCAATCCAGAAAATTGTTCTTCTTCTGACAGATTAGAGGTCTATCTCCGTGTTAATTCTATTACTATTTTTTTATCCATGAATACAACTTAGGTCATCAGGCTTTTTCTAGGGAGGATTAGATGAGGAAATACCTCTATCAGGCACGTCTGAATGAAAGGCCACTAAGCCGCTTGGAGCTTGGTGAAACCCTGCTATCCAGGATGGCTTGGACACTCCAGAGAATCCTGAGAAGTTTAGCTGTTCCTCTGTTTCCTCTGGCTAAGTCTGATGCATGCATAAGTCCATGTCTTTCTAACCATATACTTATTTTGGATTTTCTCAACTTGGATCCTATACTCTCAGAATTTCAAAATTTGATTTCAGCTCCCCAGAATTCATCTTTCTGGAACCCTCATCTATCTTTAACACAAGTAATAATCAGAAACAATAATGACTAAAAATGCTTGCCTATATTATTATAAGCACACGATATATTTTTTAACTATATGACTGTATTAATACTCACCAAAATCCTGTGCACAATTTTATGGATGATGAATGTGAGGCTCAGAAGGTCTCTGAATAAGCAAAAGAACAAAAATAAACTCACAAAAGTTCAGGTACTAAAGTTGATAACTTGTATCTTCAATTCATAATAACATCACCCCAAGGCTGTTTGTGTCTTTCTTTTTGTTTTTAAACGTTGCCCACAGAGTTGGTTCTTTAAGCTCTTAGGAAAAAAATAGTGTGTAGGTCAGAGGAGAGTCTATTATTTGCAGGCTCAATAGCAGATGTGAGAAATATAATCGTTAACAATAAAAGGCAAGAGTTACAAAAGGCCACAAAAATCAACCATAAGAACTGAAACCTCAGTCTGGAGTGATGAGGGAAGGGTGTGTATTGTTATCCTCCGGGGTGGATTCTAAGGGAATAACTTGGCCACAGCAAAGACAGTCACTAATCACTGTAGTGGTGATGCAGAGACTACAAGCTAAGACTTTGTTAATCTTGGGAGTCTCTGTTTAATAAAGCAAGGAGTGGTTAATCCAGCAGAATCTACTAAAACCCAAAACCTTGGGAATCTAAAAGAATAGGTCTTGAGTTGTCCAAATCGCTGCAAAACAGTTTTAGTCTTTATTTTCCTGCACTGGTAAATATTTTGCTGATGTGCTGTCCTCGGGTCATTGGTAAGTGTTAGTGTAAATCTAAGTTTCATCCCCCTAGGTTTGTCTGTCTGTGTTTTCCCATAGGATCTGTTGTTTGGGGAGCACTCAGTGGGTCTACAATACGGGCTGAGGGCAGACCTCATTTCCAAAGAGGGTTTCACATTTAAACTTTGATGCTATGTCCACGTGAGGTTCTGTGTGCAGTCACAGAGCTACCTTGACAGGATTGAAAAATGTCCATCATAAAATCTAAAAATTTTGTCCCATTGCAAGACCTTACAGCCTTTAGTGAACTATGATTAGTTTTATATAATAAATGCTGTAATTATTTTTTTGTGAGGAACACAGTTATTTTGCTTTGCATCTTTTGCTTGGAAACAGTACTGATGGGTTTAATAGGTTTAAAATACATAACTTTTGAAGAATTGTTTTGGACTTTATTTATTTTTAACGTCTTTATTGGAGTATAATTGCTTTACAATGTTGTGTTAGTTTCTGCCGTATAACAAAGTGAATCAGCTATACATATACATATATCCCCATATCCCCTCCCTCTTGTGTCTCTCTCCCACCCTCCCTATCCCACCCCTCTAGGTGGTCACAAAGCACTGAGCTGATGTCCCTGCGCTCTGCGGCTGCTTCCTACTAGCTATCTATTTTACATTTGGACTTTATTTTTTTAATACAGCTGGCCTTTGAGAGCCTTTGGCAATTTATTTATAAACATCATAGAATGTTTCTCCAGTACATTTTTTTTTTTTTGGTTGCATTTGGTCTTTGTTGCTGTGGGCAGGCTTTCTCTAGCTGTGGCGAGCGGGGGCTATTCTTCGTTGTGGTGTGCATGCGGGCTTCTCATTGCGGTGGCTTCTCTTGTTGCGGAGCACAGGCTGTAGGTGCATGGGCTTCAGTAGTTGTGGCACGTGGGCTCAGTCGTTGTGGCTCGTGTGCTCTAGAGCACAGCCTCAGTAGTTGTGGCGCACGGCCCCAGTTGCTCCGCGGCATGTGGGATCCTCCCAGACCAGGGCTCGAACCCGTGTCCCCTGCATTGGCAGGCGGACTCTCAACCACTGTGCCACCAGGGAAGCCCTCTCCAGTGCATTTTTAAGAGTCTTAGCATGTTCTTAATAATGTCATAGAAAAGGTCAAGTTGGAACCTGGTGGCTCCTTGTCATAGACATAGTATCATCAAAAAAATATGACAGGGCTTCCCTGGGAGCCCTTTCTTGACCATGCTGCATGAATAAACGTCCACCTCTCCCTCCCTTACCCTGCTTTACTTTGTCTTCTTAGCACTTATCATCACCTGCCATACTGCGTACTTATTTTTGTTTTGTTATTGTCTGCCTTCCCTCACAAAACTGTAAGTTCCATGAGAATCAAACTTCACTGGTAGTTTCCTCTCCCCCTGGCACGGAGTAAATGCTCAATCAGTATTTCTTGAATAAATGAAGGAACGAATGAATGAAAAAACAAACTTACTGCTCCCCACAGAAGAGCTCAAGAATGAGTTGATTTATGAAGAGAGCAAGATCTCAGAGGGAATGAGCCTGCCCGGGAGGCTGGGGTTCAGAGGGGGCTGCTCTATACCTTAGTTGCATCAAATAAGCAAGCAGCAGGGTATGACACACACCACCGAGCCAGTAGTGCAGCAGCGACTGGCCCTGCCTTTGTGACAGTTTAAGGTGTCTCTAATTATCTTAAGCAACGTGTTGCAATCCCACCAGGGTCCTACAAAAAATCCACTAAAAAATACAGTAGTGTAGGGCTTCCCTGGTGGCACAGTGGTTGAGAGTACGCCTGCTGATGCAGGGGACATGGGTTCGTACCCCGGTCCGGGAAGATCCCACATGCCGCGGAGCGGCTAGGCCCGTGAGCCATGGCCGCTGAGCCTGCGCGTCCGGAGCCTGTGCTCTGCAACGGGAGAGGCCACAACAGTGAGAGGCCCGCGTACCGCAAAAAAAAAACAACAAAAAAAACCCAGTAGTGTAAAAATATGTATGATCCACTTGGTTTGTGGGGTGCTGAGAGAGACAGTCACAGGTAAGGCGATATCAAAGTCACAGTACACTGTTTGGCAGTGTGGTTTGATAGTGGCAGAACTGTTGTCTTTGAATATTGTGTGCGTGTGTGTATATATGTGTGCATTCAAATGAAACCTTGAGCTGGGTCTTTTATAATTGGGTCAACATTAATGGTGTTGTGACCTTGATTGTTAAGGTTAAGTGACCTGGAACAGCAGCAGTTCATCTCGAATGCTGTTTCTTTTCAGCAGTTTTGCTGACACCTATACTCACGTTTCAGTCAGGCTCAGGTATTGATTGTACTGACCATTGATTCTACACCAGTAGCATTAATTCAGTACTTAATTACAGCTCATAGGCTTTCCCTGAAGCTAGGAAGAAAACACTTTCTTGTGCATTGCTGAAAGGAAATTACTTTCCTGTAGTTAAAATCTAGAATAAGTGCTGCCCACCTCTATCAGTCTTCTGGATAAGTATTTTCTTTCATGGAGTAACACATATATTATCAAACTCTATAGACAATTACAAAGTAAAACATAGATTTCTTAATTTTCTGGTGAATTAATCAACAAAGCGAGCAAAATTCCTCGCCTTTTGGAAAAAGGTACATACTTATATTTATAACCTTTGCTTTCTTACATATTGAGCAAATTATATGTGTTCATTTTAGAAAATTATAAAACAAAGTAATAAAATTCAAAGGACTAGACACATATAAATGCTGCTCACAATTATACTCTCTGGGCTTCCCTGGTGGCGCAGTGGTTGAGAGTCCGCCTGCTGATGCAGGGGACATGGGTTCGTGCCCCGGTCCGGGAGGATCCCACATGCCGCGGAGCAGCTGGGTCCATGAGCCATGGCCGCTGAGCCTGTGCGTCTGGAGCCTGTGCTCCGCAACGGGAGAGGCCACAGCAGTGAGAGGCCCGCGTACCGCCAAAAACAAACAAACAAACAATTATACTCCCTAAGAAGTAGCATTTTGGCAGTCACATTCTGAAGCTGGAAAGGGTATATTTGTTGAAAAGTAGATTATCTGATAAGTTTTTTGCAATGCAGTTATCATCAAAGTTATTTTAAATATACCGTGTTTTTCATTTATATTTGGAGAAGTGCTGAAATTATTTTAATATTTAGGTAAGTTTTTCATATGGTAGCCTAACAATTTAGCTTAACAAGTTTGTGTGTTAGGTAATTAGGTTTTTTGCAGCAGGCTATGTCTGTAATGTACTTCCAGGCCTGAATGGACAGTGTTCTGAACTCATCAACTCCATCATCCTAAGAAGGCAGGCCCTTATGAAGAGTTAGTTGTGTAGGATACCATGAAGGGCTGCAATAAAGCATCTCACTGGGCCTTCCAGCTCTAGCAATTTATGATTTTATTCCAGTGCTTCCCCACATAAAAGGAACTCACAGGTCATTTTAGAGACAGTGTTCCTCTTCACCAACCCTATATGTGAGGTTTGCTCTTCAAGATGGGTTGCAGTCATGATAACAAGCATTTTATTTTACAACTGTCATTTATCAAGCACATCCTAAGTGTCAGTTGCTGTGTTAAGCTCTGGTTGTGAAGACAAAGTCTGATATCAGGGCTTTGACTCTAGTCCGTTCATTATGCCACATGATTCCTGAAAGATGAGAGAAGAACCTGCAAGACAAGATTTCAGGATTATTGTGACCATCCCATACTACTTCTAAGTTGTCTGAAAATTTTTGGAAATGCACATATGCTGAGCATCAATGGGGAGAGAGATGGCACTGAAGGAAAGTGTCATGGGGACAACCCCCAGGTTCTAGCCTGGGAAAGGCTCTCAGTCAACAGGGAGTGGCTTATCCTTTAGAATCAAGACTATGACCAGACTTACTTGTCCCAGCTGCCACAGTTAGCTCTATAAGCCCCAGCAAGGTACAATATGGCTTCAGAGTACGCTGACAATATATATTTACATATGTCATGGCAATCAGTCTTCCATTTCTTCTCTATATCTGAGTAATTAATGTGTGTCCTCCATTCTGATTCTATAATTAGGCATTAGATCTTAGTGATACCTACATTCCTACCTTACATTTTATTTACCCTTACATGACCTTGTGCAGGAGTATGTGTAACAAGAATGCCTTCTCCATGGTGGCCTCTGGCCAAAGCCAATATAGCCGGTTAGGAGTGTGACTCAATGGGTCTGGTGTCCAGGAAATAAGGTTTTCTGGTTGTTAAAAAAGTTAGAAAACTAGTTATACCCATAATCAGCTGTACTTTGAACAAGCATGGCTCATGGAACATGTTAAAACACTATATTTTAATTTTCCATTGTTCCCTTTAAAACTTAGATTCTAGGCACAGTCTTTCCATGACCATGAGTGGAAAATGGGCAGGGCTGTGACTTTTCTGGTCAGTCTTAGGTAATAGAAAGTCCTGTGATCTCTTTAAATCACACATAGTCTTATTTTAGAAACTGGACTGTCTAGTCCCAGAGGGTGATCACAACTCTGAACTTGATATGATGTTAGATTTTCTCTGACCAATATTGGAAGCAGGCATCTTGCAGTGTGTGTGCGTGCGTGCGTGTGTGTGTGTGTAGGGGGGGATGTCCTTATCTTTTTCTTACCCTCCACGACGGTTGGAGCATTGAGAAAGGGAAGGGCAAAGGAGCATGTGGGAGTTCTTTTTACTTGAACCGGTACTGTTTCAAGATAGCTTTGTGTTCTCTTCCCTGTGGCCTTTTTGCTTTTTCTATACAAGAGGAAAGAGTTCAAAGCTGACTCTTCTACCTTTGGACATTTTTGAGAGTTCTTCAGAGGCTATCGTATGGGCCCTGGAGCTGTTACCCTCATGAGTGAGGCAGTGTCGCCCCTCTGGCTGGCCACCTGCTCACTCCACTGCCAGTTTTCTAGAGGGACACTCCAAATGGACTCTCATGGATGAAATCCCATTGCCTCTTCCAGGTAGCACTCTTGGGCATAAGTGAAACACCCCAAGGCCAGCTTCTTCTCTTATGTGGCTTAAATTTGAGGGTAAACTCACATATTCTTTGATTTGTTGTTAGAGGGAATACAGTTGCAGGAGGAACTCTCTTCTACTGTCCCAGTAAAGCAGCTTACCAGCCTCTCTGCTGCCTTCCAGACTTCCCTGGTGGGAGTCAGACTCGAATCCATTCCCTTTAAGGATCTGGGAGAGCCGTATCAAGCTCTTCCAGTGGGCGCATTAAAGTCCCTCACTAGGCTTCAGTGGTGAGGATGGGTACCCCCATCCCTTCCCTTTGGTGAGATTTAAGGAGCAGGTGTGACATACTATCCTCTGAAGCCTCTTTTCCAAAATCAGCTAAACAAAGCCCTCCTCTTTTCCACCCTCCAACATTTTATATCCTACATCTTCTTTTAAGATCCTTGGGTGAAGACCCAAGGGTCATGAAACTAGTTCTCAGGACGTATGCTGAAAATGTACTGTATTTTGATCTGGTATCTCTCTTTGGCTTGCAACACCTATTATATCTTCAGCCTTCGTTAACATTAGTGTTCATCACCTTATGATCATCTCACGATGTTATTAAATCCCAGTAACAGTCATGTGAGGTGGCTGATATTCTTATCACTTTTTTTCCAATGTAAAAGATTAAAACTTAGAAAATTAACTGCCTCAAGGTCACACTTCTGGTAAGTGGCAGAACCAGTAATTGATCCTAAGTTTTTCTCACTACAAAGCCAAGCTGTTAATCATCAACTTCATATTTATTAACACACATTATAAATCTAACAGTTCTGTAAAGGAAGTGCTAAAATAGTGTTCAGTACTAAGTAATCACCTGACCTATACACTGAATTTCCATACAATGAATTTTCTTATAAAACACACAACCTGAAATACTCGTCTTCAAGGCATTGCTGCTTAAACCCATCATATTAACATTTTGAAAATAAGTGTGTGTGTGTGTATATATATATTCCATCAGACACTTGTGTTCACTGAGACATTTAAGTCACTCAGCTTAATCAAGGAGAATCCTGACTACCTTTAATGAGAATGTTATTTTCCAATAGAAGAACAAGCATGTTTCATGAGCAGAATCTTAAAATCAATCAGCAGCTGTTGGAATCAATTCCTGTATACTTTTTACATAGCTAAAACTAGAGATCTATCACAGCTTAAATGCATTCTTGGTCAGAATGTGTACCTTAGGGACTTCCTGGTGGCGCAGTGGTTAAGAATCCGCCTGCCAGTGCAGGGGACACGGGTTCGAGCCCTGGTCCAGGAAGATCCCACATGCTGCGGAGCAACTAAGCCCATTGCCACAACTACTGAGCCTGTGCTTCTAGAGCCCACAAGCCACAACTACTGAAGCCCGCATGCCTAGAGCTCACGCTCTACAACAAGAGAAGCCACCACAACGAGAAGCCCATGCACCGCAACAGAGTAGCCCCCACTCGATGCAACTAGAGAAAGCCTGCATGCAGCAACGAAGACACAACGCAGCCAAGAATAAATGAATTAATAACAACAAAAAAAGAATGTATACCTTAAAGATTATAAAGGTCGGAGAATTGTGGGAAGAGCCGGTTCAGAGTGACATCTCCAAACTTTGATGGCTTCACTTCTAAATTTGTATCATTACCATCTCCGCTAAGGGAAATTAAAATCTCAGTGCTGTTTATTAGTGAGTACTTTCTTCTTTATTCCTCCCTGTCTCCAGGAAAGAAAAATACTTGAATGTTTTGATCTAAAACCAAAAAGATTAAAAGTTATAACCTTCTTTATTTATAGTCCAGATTTATAACACCAAAAGAGCAGAGTTACAGCAAGGCTAGAACAGGACACAAAGAAAAGACATAGTGAGAATCATATGCTTTCAGCTCTATAATTAATTTTATTAGGAGATGTTTTGACATTAAAGTGGGAAGTATTTTCATTGTGCAAAATCAGGCAATACTAAATCTAAGAAATTAAAATTAAACACAGCATTCTAAAAGTCTATTATTATGATAAATATTTCTGGAAATATTCTGGCTTCTTCTCTAAATCCGTGTTCTTTAGTGGAGATTACTGGGCCTGACATCAGCTAGTCAACAAATATCTTACCTAAAAGGACAAACGCCCATCCCAGTAGTAAGAGAGGTAAATGAACATGTCTTAGAAATCATGTGTCTTGTCACTTGAAAAAGAAATGCACAACCTAAAAGTTGAGATAAAGCTGAGGACTTAAGCCCCAGGTCACAGCATCTCAGATAACTCTGAGGGACTGCTTCAAAGAGACAAGAGGGGAGCCAGGATATATAGGAGTTTTTGCAACAAAGACCAGGTAGTTGAAACATCAAAAGATTATTGTTAACTAAAGAAAGCCAGATACTTCAAGTTAAGGAATTTAGTGCTTTTCTATGTATGGGAAGATGCAAGAGTCTGGGCTCACTGAAATCATTCCTTTGATGTGCACCTCAGCTATCTGGGGCCAGTGTCCTGTGGCTTCTCATCCTGAGTTCCCTCAGGGCGCATCGTTGAGGGGTGGCTGCAGTGGCTGATGACTTGATGGCAGGCAGCCTGTTTCTATCCTCAGTTCCCTCAGGGCTCACTGCTAGGGTGACGCTAATGTGATGGCTTGATGGCTGCAACATCCTTTGTTTACTGATATGGCAGGCAATATTTTTCATTCACTATATCATGTGATAATAGTAACTATGGACACATCAAATCTCTATCAGGCTCAGTGTCTCTTCTGTCTCTTCTAGTAAACTTCTGTCTTCCCTTGGGAACTCAGCTGGGCAATAGTAATACACAGCAGGTGTGTATGAAGAATCGACCTTACAGTCTTTAAGTTGCTACCAGTTACCAGCATATCTTCAAAATTTTAACATTGAAACAATACGGGGCTTACATAAAATCTGTGTAAAAGATCCTTGTAAATACTCAACATCAGAAACCTTTAAAATATGGGGTTTTGATGAAATGAACTTTAAGATACCCCTTAGTAGCTAATGTTCATTCTTTAAATCAAATGGATTAATCTTCCTGGAATGTTCTTGGTAGTAATTGAAACAGAATTTTCATCTTAATCAGGAAATTACACGAACTAGAAAACCCCATCTCTTGAGAGTGGTAGATGAGAAGCAGTTTACTGTGTTTCTTTCTTAAGCCAGGATAAGGAATAGGAGGCGGGAACGAGCATTAGTTTATAGGAATTGCCTCATTTAATCTGCTCTGAGGCTCAGAGGAGAATGAGTTGCCCAGAGTGGTAATAAGTTGGACTGAAAACTGAGACCAGGACCATCAGACTCCTGACTTCTCAACCAGTGCTCATTCTAGTGGTACCTAACTGAGTTACCAACAGCAATGTGTGCTAGAAAGTACAGTAGAAACATTTAGTACATGCCTAACAAACGGAATTTTGAGATGGCCAGTTAAGGCTAATCGTTAACAAATATGAGAATTCAGTTGGTGGAAATACTTGGAAGATAATTCCTGAAATAATAACAAGAAACACTTGAAGTAAGCTTTACTGTTTGAAAATCACTTTCATATTCTATAAGTTGCTGATTTGAGTGTCATGCCATGCATTTTTTTCAAACAATGGAACTAAGACAGTTTTGGTAATTTGACCATGGTGACATTGTTGGCAGAGCTAGCATTCAAACTGAGGTCTAGCAGGTGAGAAACATATTGAAATAGAGACACCGGAATAGCAAGGATCTCCTGGGTGCTGACCCCAGCTTATGCAGATCCACAAGAGTCCATTTTCTGGGGATTCCCCTCTGACCCTCTGCATTGAACCTTGCAAAACTGGTAGGCAGTCTGCCTGGGAGAAGGCTGTTTGCTGTTTCTTGCAATAGAGCGTTTTCTTCTCACACAGATGTCTGCAAGGACCCTCAGGGTGCCCTCCAACACCTCCCCCTTTTACACAGAGGATAAATCAGACTCTGTTCATGCTCATTAGACACAGAAAGCAGTTTATTAGCAGTTTGTTATGATCTGCATGTAGTTTGTAAGTCTTATCCCCAAATCAATTTCTGTTGTTCTTCTTGGAAAGCAGTCTGTTTTGTCAATAACCTTACTTACAAAGATGCTGAAACAGCAACAGCAAATGGAAGGACAGAAAGTATATCAAGAATAAATAAGAAAACAAAAGGGCATAGGGAGCAAAATGGAAAATACCAACTCAAAAGGATAATAATTAGGAAAGGCAAGAATCAGGTAGTACAGTAACAGCATAAACATGAAGACAGACCTTTTCCTTTGTTCCTTCCCTCCTTTGTCAGACACAGAGCCCAGCATGGACTGAAATTGCCCATTTCAGTTTTTCAATACAGAGCCTCTCTCACAACCAAAGTGAGTGATATTATCATGAGTAAAGTTTTTTCTTTTTGCTTCACATTTATTCAATAAGCATTACCTGGTGACAACCACCTGTCAACTATCGTGCTCATCAGTGGGGATGAAATGATTGATAGCATCTCTCCCATTAAGAACCTCCGTTTAATGGATTTAAAAAATCCTCACCTGAACCATAATTTAATTACAAGTAACAGTTTTGCACAGGCAATGTGTTATCAATTTTAAATTCTATAAGCATCATTTTTTTTTTTTTTTTTTTTTTTGCGGTATGCGGGCCTCTCACTGCTGTGGCCTCTCCCGTCGCAGAGCACAGGCTCCGGACGCGCAGGCCCAGCGGCCATGGCTCACGGGCCCAGCCGATCCGCGGCATGTGGGATCCTCCCGGGCCGGGGCACGAACCTGCATCCCCTGCATCGGCAGGCGGACTCCCAACCACTACGCCACCAGGGAAGCCCTCATAAAGATTTTTACTTTAGATATTTCCTTGAAGGTGCTGGGAAGACAGAAGAATTCGAATATAACATTGTAGGATCAAACGGCAGCGTGGTGTTAGGTATGTCAGAAATTCATATTATAAAAGAGAAATATCATAGCATGAGATTAAGAGCAAATTGAAAGCCGGACAGATCTGAGCTTAAACCCCCAGCTCATGAAAAAGTACCAGCCGTGTGACACTGGCAAGCCACTTAACCTCTCTAAGCCTTAGTTTCCTTACTTGAACAATAGGAGCGATAGTACTTACGTCTTCAGTTTTTTGTGAAGATTAATGACACGATGCAGGTAAGATCTTTAGCACCTAGTAAATATTCAATACACATTTGTTATTATTACTAGTAGTATCTGTCATTATTATTATTATCTGAAAGATAATAATAACAATGAGCCCTATGTTTTCTCCTATATCCACCATTGAGGCAGATAGGGAGAAATGGCCATATTTAAATGATAACACACTCCACTTTTTGCAAGAGATGGAGGCATGTCTTTTTTCTGTGATGGTGATAGCAGCCATGAATAGAACTCTGGAAGCCACACAAATACGTGGTGGAAGAGAAGGACGTTAAGAATTACTCCAGCAAGATGGGGGAAGGGCATGAAAATGGCAATGATTCCAAATGAAGCCACTAATCTTTTTTATAGTTATGTTGGGTGTTATGGGAAATACACGGAGTCACATGACCTGTTCTCTTAGCTGCCATTTAATCAAAGCTTTATACAGAGTCAATTAAATGTGCCGAAAATAACTTACTAAACATGGACTGGAAAGCTAAGGTGGTTGGAATTTGGAGATGCAAATCAAGAGTCTGTATTAATCACCTTTCTCAGAAGAACAGCTCAGGAACAGGGAAAGAGATTGCCCATGCAGAATATAATCTAACTTGCAACTGTTCGGCAGTATTTACTTTTTAAGACCCACGTATTCCAACATGTTCCAAGATTTTCTGTAGTGATGCTTTGTATGCACAACACACTGATCCTAATTGAAATGCTGAGTAGTTTGTTTCTCCGAGGTTCAAATTCTTGATACATCTTCTGAATATCAAATACCCAGAACAATGCTGCAACACTGGCAGATGGGCAAATAAATGTGTTATGTCAGGTTTCAGCCGTGATACTAAGAACGGCTCATTTCAAAACCATCCTCAGCCCCAGATGGCTCGAAACAAAGTAGTTTTGAAATCTAGGTGACCTATTTTTCAAAACTATTGTTGTGATTGTCTTGGAGCAAAATAGTCTAGATAAAAGGAAGAGGAGAGCATTGCTGTGTTCTCTGGGACTCTAAATCTGAGGCTCTTTTTCCCGAGTAAACATGACCATGAATTTAAGAGATGATGCAAAACCTCTAAATAACATACAGCATGTTATTCGAGGATCTGCTGCTTTCACAATTCCTGTAAAAACCTTATCCAGAATCCCTCCAAATAATCCCCTGATATTGTCAGGCCTCAGAAGTAGGGGCAACTGTGTATAATTCCTAGTCCAGACCTGGATACCTCTATTTTTTTATTTTTTAAAATATTTATTCATTTATTTGGTTGTACCAGGTCTTAGTTGTGGCAAGCAGGCTCCTTAGTTGCAGCTCCTGGGCTCCTTAGTTGTGGCATGTAAACTCTTAGTTGTGGCATGCACATGGGATCTAGTTCCCTGACCAGGGATTGAACCCAGGCCTGCTGCATTAGGAGTGCAGAGTCTTATCCACTGCACCACCAGGGAAGTCCCAAGACCTAAATACTTTTAGAGCACTGTTAATTGTTACACCAGAGAGCAGCTGCGAAGCAAGTCTGTCCCGAGTGAACTGGAATATTACCATTGCTTATCCCACATCCCCAAAGGACTTTTTTCATCTTTAATGATTTCTTTCCCCCTAAAAATTCCAAGCAGTGCCCTTTATTGCCAAACTAGATATTCGTGGCTTTATTGATCTCTCTCCCCTAGACCATTCAAAATGGAACTGATATACGATTCTCGTTTCTGCATCACATTGTCCTGTGTCTCTGGCCTGAAACCCTCAGCATCCTTCCCTGCTCATTCACTTTTTTCCAGTCTAACAAACGTGCCTCGATTCTTCTTAGCACCTCTATCTGCTTGCATTCTCTATTAACTTAACATGGCCTGAAATCACTCAGGCTTGGCCCACAGTTAAAAAAACAAACACAAGTGCATTGGTAGAAAATCACTCAATGTACCACTCTGCAGAGCTTGAGCATTTTCTATGTGCCAGGCTCAGAGCCAAACACAATGCTGTGCACTTTGCATACATTTCTTATATTTAACTTTTGCAACCATATTTTCAGATAGCTATTATATTATTAAGTCTATTTTGTAGACAGGAAAGTGAGGCTTAGGAAGTTAAACAACTTCTTCGGTCTTGTAGATGATGAAATGGCCAAGCCCATTTCAAACCACGTACAGCTGACCTCAAATTCCCCTTCCCAACCCCTGAATTTGCTGCTTCCCCATTAAGGACAAACTCTTGTGTTTCTCTCTCTGCAGGGAAAGTTTTTCAGGGAATAAACATTTCAGAGAACAAAGCTTTTTATGTGACAGCATCCAACCCTGCCTTAGCCTTTTGAAATTATAGCACTTTGGAGGGGTAAAGCTTGGTGATTTTTCTGTCCTTTATTTTCTCCTCTCCCCCTAGTTTTTATTGATGACACTTGAGCATATTCTTTAGGTTTCCAAAGTGCTGTCTCAAATATCCTCTCATTTTATCCTCCTGAAAGTAAGGAGGCAAGCTAGGCAAGGATGGAATTAAGACTGTATAGATGAGAAAGCAAACATGGAACTGTTAAATATGTTGTCAAGGTCGTGCATCTGTAACTAAAACTGATGTTGGCCAACTCTTAATTCAGGGATACCCTTATCATATAAAGAGTTCTATCTATCTGTCTGTCTGTTTACCTATCTATCTATCCATCTATCCATCTATGTATCTAGACAGTGATTAAAAAGGAAAAGAAAACTACTGATCCAGCTCTTTTGCAAATCAGTTTAAACTGCCCCAACTTGTGAAGACATCGGGAAGATGGAGTGGGTACCAGAAAATCTTCCTTCTGTATCACCATTCCATGCAGCAAACTTGAGTTTGAGTTTGAGCTGAGCTTCTTATTAGCCTGGTTAACTCAAGGGATTTAGTAAATCACTCTGAATCTCATTTCTTCACATTAAATTAAAATGATGGTAGTTCTTACCTGATGGAGTTTTTCAGATGGGTTTAAAGTGGATGCCTATAAAACACATAGCGCAATGCCAGGCACACAGGACACAGCACATTAGATGGGTTTTATTTTTATTGTTGTTATTGAAGAGCAAGAAAGACATTAAAAGATACTTCTCTACAACACCTTGTCTCATTATCTCAAGTGGCAGGTGTAGTAACAAATAAGAGGAAGATGACAAAAATAATAGTGCTAGAAAATGTACATTTGGCATGTTTACATGGGGCCTTCATTTATGAGCATATGGTACATTAGATGGTAAAAGAAAACTGCTTTGCATTATAAGTATTCTAGAATAAAAAAACCAAATTGAGGTCAAGTGTCTTGTATCCTTGAGACTTAGCTCAATGCTTGGCAGTGTTTTTTTAAAAATGTAGAATTATGAACAAAGGAATAATTTGTTTAATTAACTTCTTATTTGTCTTTTTAACCCTGTCATCTTACAGTGTGCCTGCCACAAAATAAGGTTTTAAATCAGTATCTGGTAAAGTGGATTGTTCTTCTTTATAATAAATAGCATCTTCTTGATATTGGATTGAATTTGATTGAAGCCCCTTTGGAGAGGTGAAAATGCCTTCTCACAGGTGGTGGGAAAGTACAAGATCATTTTAACACCATATGTCCCAGATATGTTATGCATCTCCTCTTTGGGGTTTTAGACAATTTATTATATTTTTTAAAAAGCTAATGTGTTCGAGATTGTTATCCCCAGGCTACCGTGAAGAAACAACTGTATAGCCATAGCTGGTGAATAAGATAGAATGAGCACTTTTTAAGCTATGTGCTCTTCTTTCCTGTAATGTCTAATGATGGTTTATACAGACTGCATAATGAATGAGCACAGGCAGAGCTGTAATTGCTAAAAATAACTACGGCAAAAGGCATACAAGAGTAACAGAGAATCATCTTGTGAATATTGAGTATCAACTTTTTACTATATTTGGATCAATGATTACCTGTTTTAAAAAATTCCGTATGATTGAACACCCAGCATTGACAGCAAAAAGGTTTTTTTTCTGAAAACAGTGACCAAACTTCGCCCCATGGCATTGTCCAAAATTAACATTAATAACCCGAAGGGGCAATTGTAAGAGAACATACCACCTGGAATGTACAAAGTCATTGTGTTTAACTCTTCCCCTACCCTGTTTGACTAATTTTTTTAAAAGAGCACACTAACGTTTCCTATTGTTGGAAGAGTTACTTTACTTGGTCTCCATATTCCAGTTAACATATGTGGGAGGCTGCTGATTTGTTGAGTTTAATTGTATCTTATTCTCAAAAGATGAAATCTTCTCTCACAGATTATGTGCAGAAATGGAACTGTTTTGTTTCTTAAAGATTTATGTAAACTAGAAAGTGGGTATTAAAATCACAGTATTATATTCTGGTTTATAAAATGTTTAGTTAAGATACTCAGTGTCATATAATTCAACATACAAAATACATCTATTTCTGGATTTTGTGTATCTGATTATGTGGGATGTATGATATTGTTTTTCTCTATGTCTGATATTAAAATGGGAGTAACATAATAAATGCTGGAGAGGGTGTGGAGAAAATGGAACCCTCCTATACTGTTGGTGGGAATGTAAATTGGTGCAGCCACTATGGAAAACAGTATGGAGGTTCCTTAAAAAACTAAAAGTAGAGCTGTCATATGATCCAGCAATCCCACTCCTGGGCATATATATGGAGAAAACTAATTCAAAAAGATACATGTACCCCAATGTCCACTGCAGCAATACTTACAATAGTCAAGACATGGAAGCAACCTAAATGTCCATTGACAGATGAATGGATAAAGAAGTTGTGGTATATATATATACATTGGAATACCACTCAACCAGAAAAAAGAATGAAATAATGCCATTTGCAGCAACATGGATGGACCTAGAGATTATCATATTAAGTTAAGTAAATCAGACAGAGAAAGACAAATACCATATGATATTACTTACTTGTGGAATCTAAAATATGATACAAATGAACTTATTTACAAAACAGAAACAGACTCACAGACATAGAAAACAAACTTACAGTTACCAAAGAAGTAAGGAGTGGGGAGGGATAAATTAGGATTTGGGGATTAGCATATACAAACTACTATGTATAAAATAGATAAACTGGGCTTCCCTGGTGGTGCAGTGGTTGGGAGTCCGCCTGCCGATGCAGGGGACGCGGGTTCGTGCCCGGGTCCGGGGGGATCCCACGTGCCACGGAGCGGCTGGGCCTGTGGGCCGTGGCCGCTGAGCCTGCGCGTCCGGAGCCTGTGCTCCGCAACGGGAGAGGCCACAGTGGTGAGAGGCCCGTGCACCGCAAAAAAAATAATAATAATAAGATAAACAACAGTGTCCTACTGTATAGCACAGGGAACTATGCTCAGTATCTTGTAATAAACCATAATGGAAAAGAATATATATATACGTATATGAATCACTTTGCTGTACACCAGAAATTAGCACAACATTGTAAATCAACTACTTCAGTAAAAAAAATAAAATGAAATGGGAGTAATGAGGTATAAAGCGCCAGTATTTAGAAAAGTCAACCCTATTGAAATGTAAAATTTATGGATTATATTCTAAAGTCTCTGCTATTTCCTTTAGATTCAATACCGTGCTAATGATGCATGGTTAAATTTTTCAAAATTCAAAATGTAATTAATCCCATAATATTCATATCTTTCCTCTCCCAGAAATGCTTTGCTGATGCTGTGAACTAACTATGCTAGCATTGTAAAGGTAATGCATTCTCCCCTGCAATAACAATATGAAATGAGGTTGCAGGGGAAAGAAAAGAAAAAAGGTTACAAACGGAAAGGAACTATATTTTCTGCTTTTAATTTTTCAAAGTAGGTGATTCTTTGAGAAAATTAGTTATTGTGGCAGTGAAAGAACAGTAAATTACAGATAGATTTGTTTTATCAGACAAAACAACAAACTTGACATCTTCAGAATCAGATGGTTTAGTTTTTTATTTATTTCACTTCTAATATAACCAAAATATTGTCACCATTCTCCTATTACTAACATAGTCCCATGTTATCCTTTCATTAGCTATACTTTGCTGGGGCTGGTGGTCACATACTTTAAAAAAAAATCTCAGGTCAACTTCTCTTCACTCTATAAGATAGAAAAGAAATAAGAAATTTCCATCTGTGGTATTCTGGAGCTCTCTGGTGCAAATCCTCAAGGATTTAGAAATTTGGGAAATCATGGAGAGGAATGTTCAGGAAACCGCCACTCCTTACACAAAGAACCTCCCATGTGCACAGCACATAATCAAAATCAAAGAAAAAATAAAGGGGAGAGAGGAGGGAGTAGAAAGGAGAGAAAAGAGAAGAAAGGGAGGGAAGGAAAGGAAAAAGGAGAGAGGAATAACTAAAAAGAGCAAGGAGACAACCCTTAAATATGTGATAGCAAGTTACAACAGCATCCTTAAAAGATTGCACAGGTATTTATAAAAGCATCTATGTGATAATTACAACAAGCAGTAAAATACTAAGATTAGTCATTTGCAGCAAAGTTGGGTAGACAGTACAAGTAGCAATTCACAATTAAAATGTTAAGCTGTGGAGGACCCTTTAGAAATCATTGAGTTCATTGGCTTTAAAATGTTGGACCTTTAAGTATAATGTATGTCAATTATACTTAAATTAAAAAAAGAAAGAACTGTAAAAAAGAAAAAGTAGCTTTGATAAGCTTGGCAATCTATGATCATTCTAACTCTGATTTTGTAGATTTGCATATTCAAATAAATCCAGATTCTAAATTAAAAAAAAAATGTTCCACCTTCAAATACTTTTGTATTGCAAACTATTTATGAATACCTAGGATAAATAGGACCTGTTGAAAGTATGGTGGAGTATGGTATTCCATAATGGTTTTTGAAATACTTATCATCTCTAGGGGAAGTCCTTCCTAAGAGGTCCCAGCCATGGGAAAAAAATAAGGAAGTTGACATCCATTTCCTCCCATACTTCAGCATGGAAGAAATATGATTTAAAGCTAAAAATATCACGAGACGTCTTGAAGGGGCTATCTTTTACTTAGAGAGGAGTGTTTAAAAAAAAAGCCTCCCTCTATTTATGGAGTTTTCCCTTTCTCTTTATAGTTCAGTCAGCTTTTGCTTTTTTTTTTTTAGGCTATGTGGATAGTTACACACAAATTTAGAGCTGTTAAATCTTCCTGTGGAATATGAATTTTATCATTAAAAAGTTACCCTACTCATCTCTAGTAAAATTTATTTTTCTGGTATTAATGTAACCACCACAACTTTCTATTTTGTTTTTATGTTACATAAAATAAATTCATATAAATATACATATTTTTAAGACTATTTTATATCCTTATGTTATAGATAGGACTCTTTAAATTAGGCTATGATTTTGGCTTTTTTTGTTTGTTTTTCCCAGTGTGCCAATTTTATCTTTTTAACTGGTGTATTTTATTCATCCAAATTTAATGTGATTACTGATTTTTGGCTTTACATCTACTACTTCATTAAATGTTTTCTGTTTGCCCCAGGAGTTCTATATCGGTTTTTTCCTTCTCATTTCTTAACTACTTTTGGATTGATAGGTAATTTTGTTATCATTGAATTTCTTCTTTTTTTTAATGTAGAAGTTATAGATTGTTTATTCTTTTAGTGCTAACCCTAGTAATTATAACATATGCTTGACTTATCAAAGTCTAACTTTAATCTACATGTCTATCTTTCTTCTCATCCTTAAAGCTATACTTACTCTTCTTGAATTACAGAATTATATGCTTTTATTTTTGTGAATTATAATTATATAGATACATTGCAAGAAATATGTTCATTTAGAATTTGCTTAGATTTTTATCACTTTTTCTGCTCCTTTTCCCTTCCTGTATCATTTTCCTTCTGCCTGTGGAATACCCTTTAGGACTTTCTTTAGTATGCATCAAAAATGTCTTTATTTTACCTTTTCTCTTAAAGGATATTTTCAGTAGACACAGGGTTCTTATTTGGCAGTTACTTTCTTTCAACTTATTGAAAATATCATTCCACTGCCTTCTGCTTTTCATGCTGCTATTGAGAAGTTAGCTGTCAGTATAAATGTTCTTTTGTATGCCAGCCATCTCTCTTTTTCTCTGACAGCCTTTTTTTTTCTTCCTTTTTTATTAATAATTTCAAGCAAGCTGACTATATTTTTACACACCTTTTATTTATTTATTTATTTTTGGCTGCACTGGGTCTTCGTTGCTGCGCATGGGCTTTCTCTGGCTGCGGAGGGCGGGGGCTACTCTTCATTGCTGTGTGCAGCCTTCTCATTGTGGTGGCTGCGAGCTTAGCTGCTCCGCGGCATGTGGGATCTTCCCGGACCGGGGCACGATGCTGTGTCCCCTGCATCGGCAGGCGGACTCTCAAACACTGCGCCACCAGGGAAGCCCCTGAGTCTCTCTTCTGTTGTACCTAAAATGTCAATGGACTCATCTACTGATTTCTTAATTTTTGTTGCTATTTGATTTTTCAGCTTAATACTTCCTATTTTGTTCTTTCCCAAATCTCCTATATCACTTTTTATACTTTCAGGTTGCCTTTCAACATTTTTAAGCTTGATTTTTATCTCCTTGAATTAAGTACGCAAAGTTGTTTTACAGGCCCTTTCTAATGATATTACAATATTTGAAGTCTTCGTGTGTTTCTGTTGTATCTTGGTTCTGCTGGTTCTTACACATGCTATCTTGTTTCCTCATTTATTTGGTCACCTGTGATTGTATGCTGAGCATGGTATTTCAATAATTGTTAATAGAAATTATTTGAGTTCTCCAAGTCAATTTCCTTTTGCCTTTCCCAGACTCCTGAGGGCAACAACAATTTGGGTTTACCTTAATCTGTATTTGGGGTTTGAGATTTTCTGGGTCATCCAGATGTCTCACAGCCAGCCTGGAGTTTTTATGAAGATTCGTTTGCTTGTATTTCATCTTTTCTTTTAGTATGCAGTACTCTGAGTTCTCAGCCCAAAGGACAGTTTAATTGGATTCCACCTTTTTTCCTCTAGACCTATTGGTCTATCAACAGCTCAGTTCAGCCTCTTAGCCATTCTCTCCTGAATCAGCAAATATGGTCAGACCAAAAGCCTCAGGGTGCTTTGTGTTCTTGGCTCTGGGTTTCTATTTATCCCCAAATCTGACTGGTAATTCTTTATAATCTTATGTGGTTTTAATGCTTTTTAAAATTTGGGATTTTTCTCCCCAGGCTTTTAAATGGTCTTTACTGGTTGAGAGTTGGTCAGAATTATCCAGTCTGCTATTAATTAAATTGAATCCTCAGTGTACTTAAAAATTTACCATTTTTCCTACTATTAATTTCCTTATAAATAAAAAAGGAATTACCTGCTTCTTTATACTGATTTAAGTGAATTGATGTGTGTAATGCCCCAAGAATAGTATATGGTAATTAGTGAACATTCAGTAAAGTTTAGCTTATATTGTTTTTCCTAACATTATTGCTATTTGTTAAAAATATCTCATGTAAAAAATGGAAACTTGATGTTAAGGAAGGCTCACATTTGCAAAAAGACATAGTCAACTGTCAAAAAGTTAAACAAATGTTAAGCAATTTTTATTAGTATAATAAAGATATACTAATTCTACAATTTACAATCTTTGAAGTGCAAAGAAATTTGAAGTCAGCAGCATTATATCATTCCTGGCTAGAAATATCTTAGATGTAAAGTGTAACAAATTAAATTTATACAATGCATTATTAATATTCAGGATGTGTTTATTTTTGGAGATTGCCAGTTTTGACAGTTTCCTTTACTCTCACTTTCCTCCCCTTCTTGTACACATATCTAAATTGTTAGCCATATTTCTTAAAGGAATCTGCCTAACTAGAATTACTTGAGTTTATGAACTCAACATAACAAAGAATATTTATTTCAATCCTTAGCTAGGGTTATTGTTTAAGCTTTGCCTTGAGAAGGAGAATGGGAAGTGTCTGTGTTTGAAGCTGGAATGTGTGCCCTTCCATTGTTGCTTGTAAACATTCATAGGCATGACCATTATTGCCATCAGAGTGGAAGGGGTGGGTGCTAGGTGCTGTGTGGTCACGGTGTCTAAATTAAGATGGATGAGGGAGCAACTGAGTGAAACATCCAATTCCTAGCTTTAAATATTCCCTCCCCCCTCCACTAACTGATATTGGCAGAACAATTTTATAATGTGAGAAAGACACACAAAGAGAGGAGAATAAAGCCCTGTGTAAGTATTATTAGTGGAAAAACTCCAAATTTGCTCCCTGGCTTGTGTGTTCCTACTGTTTCAACAGATTTCATGGGATTTTACAAAGGACTCTATGCAAAATATGATCATTTTCACACCAAAATAAAAAAGAGAAACAGGAATTTATAAAACGATGGATACAAAGGCATTATCTAATCAAATCTTGTCATTTAAAAGCATGCAAAAAATGAGACCTTACGGAGCATAATTTGCTTTATTACAAATAAAATTCTCTAATTACCTTCCTCAGGATGGGGCAGACCAGGTGGGAATCTTGATCCTAAGAGTCCAGGCAGTTATTATCTGGAGTAGGTAGGAAACATAGCTTCTGCAGATGAGTGTGGATTGTAGCCAAGAAGGGAAGTCCAGAACAGGAGAGGCCGTTTCAGACATAGATCTGATGGTAGGTATGAAGTTAAAGACCTGAGACAAAGCCAAAGGTCAGAACTCAGAAGATTGGGTCAGAAAACCAAGTTCCATAGAGCTTCAAGATGGCAGAGGAGTAAGATGTGGAGATCAACTTCCTCCCCACAAATACATCAAAAATACATCTACAGGGCTTCCCTGGTGGCGCAGTGGTTGAGAGTCCGCTTGCCAATGCAGGGGACACGGGTTCGTGCCCCGGTCCAGGAAGATCCCACATGCCGCAGAGCGGCTGGGCCCGTGAGCCATGGCCGCTGAGCCTGCGCGTCCGGAGCCTGTGCTCCACAACGGGAGAGGCCACAACAGCAAGAGGCCCCCGTACCACCAAAAAAAAAAAAAAATACATCGACATGTGGAACAACTCCTACAGAACACCTACTGAATGCTGGCAGAAGACCTCAGACTTCCCAAAAGGCAAGAAACTCCCTACGGGGCTTCCCTGGTGGCACAGTGGTTGGGAGTCCGCCTGCCCATGCAGGGGATACGGGTTCGTGCCCCGGTCTGGGAAGATCCCACATGCCGCGGAGCGGCTGGGCCCGTGAGCCATGGCCGCTGAGCCTTCGCGTCCAGAGCCTGTGCTCCGCAACGGGAGAGGCCACAGCAGTGAGAGGCCCGCGTACCGCAAAAAAAATAAATAAATAAATAAAAATAAAAAAAATAAAATAAAATAAAATAAAGAAACTCCCTACGTACCTGGGTAGGGCAAAAGAAAAAAGAAGAAGCAGAGACAAAGAATAGGGATGGGACCTTCACCTGCTGTGAAGGAGGAAAAGTTTCCACACACTAGGAAGTGCCTTTACTGGCGGAGACGGGGGACAGGCAGGGGGGAAGCTTCAGAGCCATGGATGAGAGTGCAGCAACAGGGGTGCAGAGAGCAAAATGGAGAGATTCCCACACAGCGGATCGCTGCCGACCAGCACTCACCAGCCCGAGAGGATTGTCTGTTCAGCCGCCGGGACAGGTGGGGGCTGGGAGCTGAGACTCGGGCTTTGGAGGTCAGATTCCAGGAAGAGGACTGGGGTTGGCGGCGTAAACACAGCCTGAAGAGGGCTAGTGCGCCACAGCTAGTCAGAAGGGAGTCCGGAAAAAAGTCTGGAACTGGCTAAGAGGCAAGAGACCATTGTTTCGGGGTGCACGAGGAGAGGGGATTCAGAGCACCGCCTAAACGAGCTCCAGAGACGTGCGCAAGCCGTGGCTATCAGCGCGGACCACAGAGACGGGCGTGATACACTAAGGCTGCTCCTGCAGCCACCAAGAAGCCTGTGTGCAAGCACAGGTCACTATCCACACCTACCCTCCCTAGAGCCTGTGCAGTCTGCCACTGCCAGGGTCCCATGATCCAGGGACAACTTCCCCGGGAGAACACACGGCATGCATCAGGCTGTTGTAAGCTACACCGGCCTCTGCCGCTGCAGGCTCACCCCGCATTCCGTACCCCTCCCTCCCCCTGGCCTGAGTGAGCCAGAGCCCCCGAATCAGCTGCTACTTTAACTCCGTCCTGTCTGGAGTGGGGGGAACAGATGCCCTCAGGCGACCTACATGCAGAGCCGGGGCCAAATCCAAAACTGAACCCCTGGAGTTGTGAGAACAAAGAAGAGAAAGGGAAATCTCTCCCAGCAGCCTCAGGAACAGTGAATTAAATCTCCACAATCAACTTGATGTACCCTGCATTTGTGGAATACCTGAATAGACAATGAATCATCCCAAAATTGAGGTGGTGGACTCTGGGAGCAACTGTAGACTTGGGGTTTGCTTTCTGCATCTAATTTGTTTCTGATTTTATGTTTACCTTACTTTAGTATTTAGGGCTTATTATCACTGGTAGATTTGTTTACTGATTTGGTTGCTCTCTTCCTTTTTTTAAAAATATATATTTATATATTTTTTCCTATTTCTCTTTTTGTGAGTGTGTATGTGTCTGCTTCTTTGTGTGATTTTGTCTGTATAGCTTTGCTTTTACCATTTGTCGTAGGGTTCTGTCTGTCCATTTTCTTTTTTCCGTTTTTTTTTTAGTATAGTTTTTAGCACTTGCTATCATTGGTGGATTTGTTTATTGGTTTGGTTGCTCTCGTCTTTCTTTCTTTTTTTTAATTATTTTTTTTTATTTTTCATATTTTTTTTAATAATTTCATTTTATTTTATTGATTTTTTTTTTCTTTTGTTCTTTTCTTTTCTCCCTTTTCTTCTGAGCTGTGTGGCTTACAGGGTCTTGGTGCTCCGGCCAGGTGTCAAGCCTGAGCCTCTCAGGTGAAAGAACTGAGTTCAGGACGCTGGTCCACCAGAGACCACCTGGCCCCACATAATATCAAATGGCGAAAACTCTCCCAGAAATCTCCATATCAATGCTAAGACCCAGCTCTACTCAATGATCGGCAAGCTCCAGTGCTGGACACCCCATGCCAAACAGCTAGCAAGACAGGAACACAACCCCACCCACTAGGAGAGAGGGTGCCTAAAATCATGAGTTCACAGACACCCCAAAACACACTGTCGGACGTGATCCTGCCAACAAAAAGAAAAGATCAAGCCTCATCCACCAGAACACAGGCACTAGTCCCCTCCACCAGGAAGCCTACACAACCCACTGAACCAACCGTAGCCACTGGGGGCAGACACCAAAAACAACGGGAACTACGAACCTGCAGCCTGCGAAAAGGAGACCCCAAACACAGGAAATTAAGCAAAATGAGAAGACAGAGAAATATGCAGCAGATGAAGGAGCAAAGTAAAAACCCACCAGACCAAAAAAATGAAGAGGAAGTAGGCAATTTACCTGGAAAAGAATTCAGAGTAATGATAGTAAAGATGATCCAAAATCTTGGAAATAGAATGGAGAAAATATAAGAAACGTTTAACAAGGACCTAGAACAAGTAAAGAGCAAACAAACAATGATGAACAATACAATAAATGAAATTTAAAATTCTCTAAGTGGAATCAATAGCATAATAACTGAGGCAGAAGAACAGAGTGACCTGTAAGATAAAATAGTGGAAGTAACTACTGCAGAGCAGAATAAAGAAAAAAGAATGAAAAGAATTGAGGACAGTCTCAGAGACCTCTGGGACAACATTAAACACACCAACATTCGAATTATAGGGGTCCCAGAAGAAGAAGAGAAAAAGAAAGGGACTGAGAAAATATTTGAAGAGATTATAGTTGAAAACTTCCCTAATATGGGAAAGGAAATAGTTAATCAAGTCCAGGAAGCACAGAGAGTTCCATGGAGGATAAATCCAAGGAGAAACACACCAAGACACATATTAATCAAACAATTAAAAATTAAATACAAAGAAAACATATTAAAAGCAGCAAGGGAAAAACAACAAATAACACACAAGGGAATCCCCATAAGGTTAACAGCTGATTTGTCACCAGAAACTCTGCAAGCCAGAAGGGTGTGGCAGGACATATTTAAAGTGATGAAAGGGGAAAACCTACAACTAAGATTATTCTCCACAGCAAGGATCTGTAGATCTACACAGCAGATTCAATGGAGAAATTACAACCTTTACAGACAAGCAAAAGCTAAGAGAATTCAGCACCACCTAAACAGCTTTACAACAAATGCTAAAGGAACTTCTCTATGCAGGAAATACAAGAGAAGGAAAAGACCTACAATAACAAACCGAAAACAATTTAGAAAATGGTAATAGGAACATACATATTGATAACTACCTTAAATGTAAATGGATTAAAAAAAAAATGTAAATGGATTAAATGCTCCCACCAAAAGACATAGACTGGCTGAATGGATACAAAAACAAGACCCATATAAATGCTGTCTACAAGAGACCCACTTCAGACCTAGGGACACATACAGACTGAAAGTGAGGGGATGGAAAAACATTCCACACAAATGGAAATCAAAAGAAAGCTGGAGTAGCAATACTCATATCAGACAAAATAGTCTTTAAAATAAAGACTATTAAAAGAGACAAGAAAGGACACTAAATAATGATCAAGGAATCCATCCAAGAAGAAGATATAACAATTGTAAATATTTATGCACCCAACATAGGAGTACCTCAATACCTAAGGCAAATGCTAACAGCCATAAAAGGAGAAATCGACAGTAACACAATAATAGTTGGGGACTTTAACACCCCACTTTCACCAATGGACAGATCATCCTAAAAAATAAATAAGGAAAGACAAGCTTTAAATGATACATTAAACCAGATGGACTTAATTGATATTTATAGGACATTCCAACCAAAAACAACAGAATATAGTTTCTTCTCAAGTGCTCATGGAACATTCTCCAGGATAGATCATATCTTGGGTCACAAATCAAGCCTTGGTAAATTTAAGAAAATTGAAATCATATCAAGTATCTTTCTGACCACAGTGCTATGAGACTAGATATCAGTTGCAGGAAAAAAGGTCTGTAAAACATACAAACACATGGAGGCTAAACAATACACTACTAAATAACCAAGAGATCACTGAACAAATCAAAGAGGAAATCAAAAAATACCTAGAAACACCATGACCCAAAACCAATGGGATGCAGCAAAAGCCATTTGAAGAAGGAAGTTTATAGCAATACAATGCTACCTTAAGAAATAAGAAAAATCTCAAACAAACAACCTAACTTTACACCTAAAGCAATTAGAGAAGAAGAATTTAAAAAAACCCCAAAGTTAGCAGAAGGAAAGAAATCATAAAGATCAGAGCAGAAATAAATGAAAAAGAAATGGAGGAAACAATACCAACGATCAATAAAACTAAAAGCTGGTTCTTTGAGAAGATAAACAACATTGATAAACCATTAGCCAGACTCATCAAGAAAAAAAGGGAGAAGACTCGGATCAATAGAATTAGAAATGAAAGAGGAGAAGTAACAGCTGACATTGCAGAAATACAAAGGATCATGAGAGATTACTACAGGCAACTACATGCCAATAAAATGGACAAATTGGAAGAAATGGACAAATTCCTAAAAAAGCACAACCTTCCAAGACTGAACCAGGAAAAAATAGAAAATATAAACAGACCAATCACAAGCACTGAAACTGAAACTGTGATTAAAAATCCTTCAACAAACAAAAACCCAGGACCCGATGGCTTCACAGGCGAATTCTATCAAACATTTAGAGAAGAGCTAACACCTATCCTTCTCAAACTCTTCCAAAATATAGCAGAGGGAGGAACACACCCAAACTCATTCTACGAGGCCACCATCACCCTGATACCAAAACCAGACAATGATGTCACAAAAAAAGAAAACTACAGGCCAATATCACTGATGAACATAGATGCAAAAATCCTCAACAAAATACTATCGAACAGAATCCAACCACATAGTAAGAGGATCATACACCATGATCAAGTGGGCTTTACCCCAGGAATGCAAGGATTCTTCAGTATATGCAAATCAATCGATGTGATACACCATATTAACAAATTGAAGAAGAAAAACCATATCATCGTCTCAATAGATGCAGAAAAAGCTTTTGACAAAATTCAACACCCATTTATGATAAGAACTCTCCAGAAAGTGGGCATAGAGGGAACTTCCCTCAACATAATAAAGGCCATATATGACAAACCCACAGCCAACATCATTCTCAATGGTGAAGAACTGAAACCATTTCCACTAAGATCAGGAACAAGACAAGGTTGCCCACTCTCACCACTATTATCCAACATAGTTTTGGAAGTTTTAGCCACAGCAATCAGAGAAGAAAAAGAAATAAAAGGAATCCAAATCAGAAAAGAAGAAGTAAAACTGTCACTGTTTGCAGATGACATGACACTCTGCATAGAGAATCCTAAAGATGCTCCTAGAAAACTTCTAGAGCTAATCAATGAATTTGGTAAAGTAGCAGGATACAAAATTAATGCACAGAAATCTCTTGCATTCCTATACACTAATGATGAAAAATCTGAAAGAGAAATTAAGGAAACACTCCCATTTACCATTGCAATAAAAAGAATAGGGCTTCCCTGGTGGCGCAGTGGTTGACAGTCCGCCTGCCGATGCAGGGGACACGGGTTCGTGCCCCGGTCCGGGAAGATCCCACATGCCACGGAGCAGCTGGGCCCGTGAGCCATGGCCACTGAGCCTGCGCGTCCAGAGCCTGTGCTCCGCAACGGGAGAGGCCACAACAGTGAGGGGCCCACGTACTGCAAAAAAAAAAGAATAAAATACCTAGGAAAGGAGACAAAAGACCTGTATGCAGAAAACTATAAGACACTGATGAAAGAAGTGAAAGATGATACCAACAGATGGAGAGATATACCATGTTCTTGGATTGGAAGAATCAACATTGTGAAAATGACTATACTACCTAAAGCAATCTACAGATTCAATGCAATCCCTGTCAAACTACCAATGACATTTTTCAGAGAACTACAAAAAAAAATTTCACAATTTGTATGGAAACACCAAAGACCCTGAATAGCCAAAGCAATTCTGAGAAAGAAAATCGGAGCTGGAGGAATCAGGCTCCTGGACTTCAGACTATACTACAAAGCTACAGTAATTAAGACAGTATGGTAGTTGCACAGAAACAGAATATAGATCAATGGAACAGGATGGAAAACCCAGAGAGAAACCCACGCACCTATGGTCACCTTATCTTTGATAAAGTAGGCAAGAATATACAATGGAGAAGGGACAGCCTCTTCAATAAGTCATGCTGGGGAAACTGGACAGCTACATGTAAAAGAATGAAATTAGAACACTCCCTAACACCATACACAAAAGTAAACTCAAAATGGATTAAAGACCTAAATGTAAGGCCAGACACTCTCAAACTCTTAGAGGAAAACATAGGCAGAACACTCTATGACTTAAATCACAGAAAGATTCTTTTTGACCCACCTCCTAGAGTAATGGAAATAAAAATAAACAAATGGGACCTAATGAAACTTAAAAGCTTTTGCACAGCAAAGGAACGCTCTTGGATTGTTGGTGAGAATGTAAATTACTATAGCCACTATGAAGAACAGTATGGAGGTTCCTTAAAAAACTTAAAATAGAACTACCATATGACCCAGCAATCCCACTACTGGGCATATACCCCGAGAAACCATAATTCAAAAGGAGTCATGTACCACAATGTTCATTGCAGCACTATTTACAATAGCCAGGACATGGAACCAACCTAAGTGTCCATTGACAGATGAACGGATAAAGAAAATGTGGCACATATATACAATGGGATATTACTCAGCCATGAAAAGAAACGAAATTGAGTTTATAGTGAGGTGGATGGACCTAGAGTCTGTCATACAGAGTAAAGTAAGTCAGAAAGAGAAAAACAAATACCATATGCTAACATGTATATATGGAATCTAAAAAAAAAGGAAAAGGTTCTGAAGAACCTAGGGGCAGGACAGGAATAAAGATGCAGACATAGAAAATGAACTTGAGGACATGGTGGGGGGAAAGGTAAGCTGGGATGAAGTGAGAGAGTGGCATGGACATATATACACTACGAAATGTAAAATAGAAAGCTACTGGGAAGCAGCTGCATAGCACAGGGAGATCAGCTCGGTGCTTTGTGACCACCTAGAGGGGTGGGATAGTGAGGGTGGGAGGTAGACGCAAGAGGGAGGAGTTATGGGTATATATGTATATGTATAGCTGATTCACTTTGTTATAAAGCAGAAACTAGCACACCATTGTAAAGCAATTTTACTCCAAAAAAGATGTTTAAAAAAAAAGCTAATCCAATACGTCTAAAAAAAAAAAGAAAGAAAACCAAGTTCCAAGTGCAACATGTCATACATTTTAGAGATCTGAATTATGAATAAGGTAAGGTTCCTTGTAGAATGTTCTAACATGGCATAAATAAAGTCTATTCAAACTGTTCAGAGTTGTATAGCTGGTAAAGATATCTTTATCGACACCTTAAAGTCTAACATTTAGTAAGGATTTACTATGTATCACACACTATGATTTACACCCAATTGTTTCATTTAATCTTCCAAAATACTCGTGACATTGGTGATAACACCGTTCCATTTTTATCCATGAGTAAACTGAAGCTTAATAAAATTAGGCTGCCCCCAATTCCCATAAGTATCTGTCTCTTTAAGCTCTTTGCCTTCTTAGAGACATACTACCCTGGTCCATGTTCTTTAAACATTTGTTTTCTCTGCCTGATTGAAAAGTCTGGGAAGGAAAGAACCCCATCCTTTTTATTCACTACTGAGTCCCCACTTCCAATCACAGTACCCATAGCAAAATAAATAATTGTTGAGTGAACTAATAAATGAGTAAATGAATAGAGTATATACCATTTTATCATTACTTCTGTGGACTGGGAACTACGTCATTATGACTCTAGGAAATTGCAGGCTCTGTGTTTGTTCCCCTTGCATTAGGCACAGACATCTATTTCTTGGCAGTGATAGTCAAATTCTGTTTTGCCATCAAGCCCATGTTCTCAAAGTCCCTCTGAAAATAAAAATAAGAAAAGTTATTCTTCAGTAGCCAAGACATGGAAACAACTTAAATGTCCATTGACAGATGAATGGATAAAGAAGATGTGGTATTGATACATATATACAATGGAATACTACTCAGCCATAAAAAAGAATGAAATAATGCCATTTACAGCAACATAGATGGACTTAGAGATTATCACACTAAGTGAAGTAAGTCAGAAAGAGAATGACAAATACCATATATTATACATGAAATATAAAACGTGACACATGAATTTATCTACCAAACAGACTCACAGACATATAGAGAACAGACTTGTGGTTGCCAAGGCAGATAGGGAGTGGGGGAGGGATGGATTCCGAGTTTGGGATTAGCAGATGCAAAGTATTATATATAGAATATAGAATATAGAATAGAATATAGAATAGGTAAACAACAAGGTCCTACTGTATAACATGGGGAACTACGTTCAATATCCTGTGATAAAACATAATGGAAAAGAATATGAAAAAGAATATATATATATGTATAATTGAATCACTGCTGCACAGCAGAAATTAACACAACATTGTAAATTAACTATACTTCAATAAAAAATGTAAGTTGCAGAAGAATAAAGTTATTTTTAAAGGTAGATCCATTTATGTCTCTACTGTCACAGAATGTTGTCATTTTACATGTTGTCTTTTCGACATTAGTGAACAATTTTCAGAAAGACTGAAGAGCCTAATTGAGACTTTTTAAGAAATAGTATAAAGATTTCTATTCCTCTCTGTTCAAATACATTAATTTTTTACCTAGTCCTTTGCTACTTGGAATGTGTCCCTGTAACTGATTCAGAAATCTGTATCAAGATATAAAATAATAACATTACCTTACATTTGCATAATGTAATTAAGTTTTCAGAGCTGCTTCCTGTCACATCTATCATTTTAGTTTTTTTATGTTTCTTTTTAGCAGAGCCTTGGTGCATTTTGAATTCATTGTGCCATAATAATATATAGCTGGATACCATTGAAACATTGGTATTGAGGTATAAAATTACAGCCTTCATTCGTACAGCACTATATAAACTGCTTTCACATATATTATCTTAATGGACCTCACAACAAGCCTAAGAATGAGATAAAGCCAGTATCATAATCTTTATTTTACAGACCAGGAAATGGAGCCTTAGAATTCAATTGACTTATTTCTGAAGGTCACCCAGCTAGTAAATGGCAAAACTCAGGCTGGATTCTAGGATTTCTGATGTTTCAGTGAAATAAGCTACTCACAAAAGAACACAAATTGTATTTTTTACTTTTCCTTGGCACTTCACTGTATATATAGTGCATACCTGTTGGTTTTAGATATTTTATTTGAATTTTCTTTTGTTGATAGCTAATATATTTAATGGAAGAAATGATAAAGTTGTGTGTCACAGCAGAATCTATATAATCTCCATAGTGTTATGGAGCACTTATAATAGTTTTTGAAATTTTTAAAATATGTGAAACAGAAAAATCTCCAAGATCCCTTGGAGGCTAACTAAACCAATTCTGTAATTGTAAGGGTGAGTAAATTGGATTCCAAGGAAATTAAATGACTTGCTTAAGTTTAAGAAGGTAATTAATAAAAGAGCTCAGAATGGAGCTTGTGTTTCCTGACTCATCTATTCATTTAGTACTCCTTCAGATTTTATTAAGCCTCTGTTATATGCAGATCACTGTGTTAGGCACTGAAGGATTCGAAGACTAGTAGAGTATCATTGCCTTTAGATAATTTGTAGTCCAACGGAGAGCTGAGGCAGGCACAGTGATAAATGAAGTACAAAGCAGAGTATGATGTGACCTTAAGAAAAAAGTACAAGCAGGAGAACAAGAAAAGAAAGACTAGAGTAATATTTTCACCTCCCTTTTTTTAAAAAAAAAAAAAAATTTATTATTTATTTTGCCTGCACTGTGTCTTAGCTGCAGCACACGGGATCTTCATTGTGGCATGCGGACTTCTTAGTTGCGGCATGCAGACTCTTAGTTGCGCCATCCATGCGGGATTTAGTTCCCCGACCAGGGATCAAACCTGGGCCCCCTGCACTGGGAGCGCGGAGTCTTACCCACTGGACCACCAGGGAAGTCCCCAATTTACTTTATATTGACTTCGGAGTAAGTCATTAATATGTGACTGCTCAGTTACAGTAGACCACAGAAAATATTTAATTGCATTTTTAAAATATCTTGTAATGCATACTATAAACATCAGTATATATGTACATATCTATATAGAGATACATATATAGATCCATGTGCGTATGTATAGAAATATTTATATATGTGTAATTGTAGGCATGTGTATATATATAAGTAATTATAGATGTGTACCTAAACATTTGGGGGGTTGTTTGTATGTATATTTTCTTTTTTTCTTCTGTGTACAATTTAAAATTTTTCCCAGTTTTACTGAGATGTAATTGACATGTAACATTGTATAAGTTTAAGGTGAACAATGTGATTTGATAGGTGCATATATTGCAAAATGATTGTCACAGTTAAGTTTAGTCAAATTCCATCACCTCACATAGCTACAATTTTTTCCCCTTGTGATAAGAACTTTTAAGATCTATTCTCTTGGAAGCTTCCAAATATACAATACAGTCTTGTTAACCATAGTCACCATGCTGTATATCTTATACCTGGAAGTTTGTACCTCTTGACCACCTTCACCCATTTTGCCCACCCTCCATCCTCCACCCCCACCTCTGGCAACCACCATTCTGATCTCTGTTTCTGTCAGTTTGGATTTTATAGATTCCACAAATAAGTAAGATCATACAGTATTTACCTTTCTCTGTCTCTTGTGTGTGTATTTTTATACACAAATACATACATGCAAGTATATATGACAGTTTCGTAATGTAGATCCTTAACATTCTCAGGAAAAAAGTGAGATCGTCTCAACTCTCCTAACGTAATTAAATTTTCATTACACAGTCTTAAAATATCATTTAAACATTGGACAACTCCGTGAATCTAAACTATTTATATCGTTCATTTGATAGGTGTTATTTGCCACCACAGCTCAGCTCCTCAAGTTTTTCAAAATACCTCTTTTTAGATTAAAAGATCATTCTTAGGCCTTTCTACACCATCACCCATGCCAACCATTGGCAATATTTGAGGGCTGATTCTCACAAGGAAACAAAATGTGCTGTTGTTGAGGTGTTGATGGGCTTCACTGCTTCAGGAGAGTCACTGCATTGCTAAGGAGCAGGGCTGCCTGGGACCTTGGGCAATCACCCAGGTTCCCTCACCAATCACCTCAGCTTCACACTGCTTTCAGGGTACTCATGATTCAAACCCAGGAATCCACAACATTACACATGGCCTCCTGGCATGGACCTTTGAGGTCACTGCAAATGTTGTATTTCTTTGATTCAGACACAGTTCACTGTATTATGTAACATTGATTTGCGAACATCTTTTCATGAAAAAAAATGTCAATTGTAAGAAGCATCTCAGTTTCAGGAGCATTGTGTTGTGAGGGAAGGGGGAGTTCATATTAGAATGGAAGGAACAGGAGTTAAAACTGTGAATGAAAAATAAGTTTTAAGAGCTATTTATTTTGCAGATTGATTACTAAGCTAATCATAATTAAACTAAGTGCCGGCAATCATAATTCCAACTTGTTCTACCTCCCCTATGACTAGCTGTCAATTAAGCCAGAGTTTTGAAATGTGGGGTGCATCAGAATCACCTGGGAGCTCGCTAAAGATGAGATTCCCCATTCTCACCCGAGAGCTCTGGATTCAGAATTTGTAGGAGGTGGAGCCTAACTGGGTATATTTAACAACTGCCTCCCAACCCCCGACCCCAGGTGATACTAATTCTCTTCAAGGTTTGAGAATCAATGTCTGAAACCCAGTGTTGAGGGAAATGTGAACCTTTCTTTGGTCCACATTCCTTTTCTTATTTTATTTTATTTTGTTTTTAGTTTATTCTTTTCAAGCTGACAGTCTTCTTCCTTTGTCACGTGAATCCTCGTTTGTGGCTAGGGTCCACATGCTAGATACACGTTTCACCACGTGTATTTAAATGTGAAAAATATTTTCATACTTTTTGACTCAATAATCACACACTTCCAAGAATGTCTCCTAAGGAAATATTTGTTGACATGTATATAATATCTATTTAAAACTCCCTTCTCTCTGACTTACAGTCTTAGGAAGCCTTGCTCAGAAGTCATCCTCAGCTTAAGCTTTTTTCTGACTTTCCTCAGACTAGTCAATGTAGCCTACATCAGAACAGCCCAAGTTCTGTTCTGTGGAAGCATTTGGTTCAGATTATGGCTCCTTGCCAACAACATCTTGTTACAATTCCATTTTTCTAAAGAAGACTCTTTACTTACTATTTGTGACCTGATTTACATATCAAACATTGACTCATCACAAATTCAGTATCACAAACCCGCTGTTACATACCACATCAGTAGTCTGAGTCAAACATTTAAGGGAGAATGCATGATGAAACATGTATATATCTGTCCATTTTGGAGTGGGATATGTCACCAGGGAGGATGCACCAATGCTAACTGCACTGTGGTAGCAACAGCATCATAAAACTGAGTGAGAGAATCTCACGGGGCATAGGGGGGCATTGTTGCTCTGCCTCAATCTAGCATTAATCCAGGATTTCCCAAAGTGTATCGTTAGATGGGACACTGACTGTTTTCTTTTTCCCCGTAGCAATGTATTTATTGTAGCGTGTACTAGAAAATGTTACTAGCATACCACAACTTTGGTTTTACTTGGATGGAGGCTAAAGTTGATAGACTTTAAGGGAAAATAATGAATTGATTTAAAGAAAAAATAAAGAAATAATATTGTAGTTGGGGTGTAGATATAGTGAAAATCGTGAGGGAAGAATGAAAATGCCTGACGTTTGGGAAGCGCTGCATTTAACAATACTGATTATACATGGAACATGGGCAGCCAGTATCACTGAGAGCACATGTCCATTTCTGGTCTTTCTGGCCTTTCTAATGCTGGACTGTACTTGCCAGGGACGTAGCACTGTGCATGGGACATAGGATTAATATGAATTAAATCACAATGCCTTGTATAAACTGGCAGTTGCCCTCAAAGAAGGCCTAGGAGTACAACGCACAGGTGAACACTGTTAAGCTTTCATAGCAGAAAGAATGAAGCACTAACTTCAACCCCTCACTAGCTGTCATTCTCTGAGTAAATTATTAAACCGCTTGGAGGCTAAGTTTTCTCATCTGACAAATGGAGATAATATTTAGGTAGATCATAGTTTTTTTGATAAATGGCAAGATCTATATAAATTTCTAGACATACTGTGTGGCACATTGTAGGTACTCAATATTGTAATTGTTATGTTTTTTTAAGAGGTGTTCACTTTATCAGGTGACTATAACGTGTTAAGAAAAAGTTTGTATTTCTTTTTTTATTTTTTAATTATTTTTTTAAATTAATTAATTAATATATTTTTGGCTGCTTTGGGTCTTCGTTGCTGCGTGCGGGCTTTCTCTAGTTGAGGAGAGTGGGGGGCTACTCTTCATTGCCGTGCATGGGCTTCTCATTGAGGTGGCTTCTCCTGTTGCAGAGCACGAGCTCTAGGCGCACAGGTTTCAGTAGTTGTGGCACACGGGCTCAGTAGTTGTGGCATGCGGGCTCAATAGCTGTGGCTTGCAGGCTCTAGAGCACTGGCTCAGTAGTTGTGGTGCATGGGCTTAGATGCTCCGAGACATGTGGGATCTTCCTGGACCAGGGCTTGAACCCGTGTCCCCTGCATTGGCGGGCGGATTCTTAACTACCACACCACCAGGGAAGTCCCGAGTTTGTGAGTATTTCTGATAGAAAATAGTAACACACAAGCATCATTTGTAAGAGACCAACTGTAAGAAGAGGAATAAGGCAAGGGAAGATACCATGAATGGATACCTCAGCCAAAGTCCCAAGATCCCATCCTTGCCAGTGCTGACTGAAAAGAGTTGCTGGTCAGTTCTTTATTGGAATGTATTTGCTGGCCTTAGACCCATTCTGGATACTCAAGTCTTAAGGAAGATAAAAAAGAGCTAGCATCACTTTTGAGCTTTTCTTTAAATCAGTTAGCTAAGGTAATTCACTTTTGCAAGTCTTTCCTTATTAACGTATTTTAAGATTTTTTGGCCAGGGCTACCTTTTATTTGTAAAAGCTGCATGATATTTCATGGTAGAATTTTTCTCATTGATATTTAGGTTGTTGCTAGTGTTTTGCTTCTATTACAAACAATGCTATAATGACTATCCTTATACAAAGGTAATTTCACATGTGTAAGTATATGTATAGCATAAATTCCTAGAAATAGAATGTCTAAATCAAATGGTGTATGCACTTTCAGTTATTAAATATGTTGTCATATTGCTCTGCAGAAAGGTGCTGGTTTACACCCCCACTGCAATATAAAAGTGTTTCCCCACATTCATGCCCAAACAGTGCATTTAAAAAATGTTTTCTTCTGATAGGTAAAAAGTGGAATTTTAAATTGCAAGTCCTTCATCACACATAGGGTTGAACTTTTGCTCTCTTTCGATGTTTTGTGTCAAACTGAATGACCAACCTCCCAACCACACACTTTATCCTGAGGTTAGAGTCAGAGCATTTCTGCCCTGGAATTGACTGTAGGTTTCCCTTAGTCCAGCACCCTCACTTTGCAGACCTGAGAGTTGAGGCCCAAAGTGAAGAGGGTTTTGCCAATGTCACGCAGTTCCTCAAACGTATTCTTTACTTGCCAAGTGACCATTTACTGTCTCTGAGTTAAGTAGTCTTTGAATTCCCTTCTAGCTCCAGTAATCCACTGCTTAAGGTGCAGAAAAGATGTCACATAAAGTGACATCTTTTAGTGAACTCACATAAAGAACTCTGAGGTTCAAACACAGCTTGAGCAAGACACGTTTTTCTGTACATTCACAATGGGCTTAACTGATGCAAAAGAAATTCCAAATAATCAAGAAATCAGAGGACAGTTATCCTTTAGGGAAAAGCATATTCTCTCTTACAGCACCAATGAGCAGATTTCAAAGAGATTTCCATTCACGCATCTTGGGTGTAGCAGATGATGAGATAAAATTATCCCAGCTGATTTGCGTGTGTTGGGTTGTTGGCCTGTACCTTGCTATTCGCACTCTGCTGTGTTGTTACTGCTGTTTTCTCTCTCTGGTTCTGTCCAATAAATGCTGCATTTTTCGGAGAAGTGAACAAACACAGCTCCAGCAGGCCTCTGACTGCCTGCACACACTGTCACACTGCAGGGCTGTTTCTTCAGAGGAGCTTCTTAACTCCACCCCAGAGCCTTTCTTCAAAGTCAGGATTGTCAGCAGTATCAAGTATTAATACAAATGATTATTGACAGCCAAAGATGTTTAGAAGTTAAGGAAGGAAAATCTCAGCCAGGCTTCTCTATTGAGAAATGACCATGTTAGTTATCACAGAGAATCCAGTTGATTTTCCATGGAGAAGCTGATTGATTATTAATGGATAATTTAGTCCCCAGAAAGAGTAAATCCCTCCTCCCTGCTTGCCTTTCCTCTTACTTTGTTCCACCTCTAATGTTGGAGACTCTTCCTCTTGTCCTCTCTAGCACCAAAAGCCCAAGTAGGGGGAGGCAAGGAGAGAAAGGGTAAGTACAACCCCATCTCTTCTTAAGAGAAGAAAGTATGGGAGACCTGGATTTTAGTAGTAGGTCTATTATGAACTGACTACAGAACTTAGAGCAAGTCAAAACATTTCCCTGGGTTTCATCTTTATCTCTGGGGTTTTATACTACTTTGAAATTCTAGGATTGGCTTTTTTATGCCTCGTGAAGCTTCTATTTTATTGCAAATAAATTCCATCCATTTCAAATTTTGCCAAGTGCATTTGTCAGAAGTTATTCTTTTGCAAGCGACAGAAACACAAAGTGATGTAAGCAGTAAAGATGATTTATTATGTCATGTAAGTGGAGAGTCTGGAGGGAGAGATATACTCAGACATGTTAGTGCTGTTTTCTCTCTCAGTGTTCTGTCTTGCTGACTCTCAGTCTTCCTCCCTCTTGACTTCTACTGCACTCTCTGTGTTAACTCTTGTGTTGGCAAGGTAGCCACTACCTGATCCAGACAAACATTCCATCAATTCAAGCAAAATAATTCCATCGAAAGTCCTGGAATTGAGTTTCACTACACAAAATTGTGTTCATCCTAGAATCACAAAATTGTGTTCATCCTAGAATCAGTTGCTGTGGTCAGTTCTGGATCATGTACCAACCTTTTGCCAGGCGAGTAGGAGAGAGGAAGAGGGGGAAAGCAGTTGACTCTACTGAAATCATATGAACTGGGAATGGAAGAGGGATGTTTCCCTGAAGGAGTTTCCCTGAAGGAGTTACCAGAAGAATGCAGAGATGATGAGCAAGCAAAATGAGTGAGCAGTAGGTTTTAGAATCATTGAAGCCTAACTTTTGCTAACAAGAAGATTCTCTCCTTACTTTTCCAGTAGACTGCTTATAATCTTTCTTGCACTAATTATGAGGATGAGGATAAAGAATTAGCATTCTCTTTATCTGTAAAATACTCTGCCTTTACCACTCAGCCACAAACCAGTGTCTGATGGCAAAATGAATTAACTTATTCCTCTGTCTTTGGATCCAAGCTTTCTTCTTCAATCTAATCCCAGGATACCCTCTCCCTCCACCCAGAATCATATTCCTTCTGTATATCTTGTCCCTATCCTTAGAGATTTTTTCATTCATTACATTGGTCCTTACCACATTTTGTTCCTTCCATATTTTGTTCTTGTAAAACTGAATCCTTACTATAGCCTACAAGGTTCTACATATTCTCACTCCCAGCTATCAACTTTTTCCTCTATCACTTTAGCCACAATGGGCCCTTCATAAATGCTCTAACCAGCTGAATATGCTTAAATATCAAAGAAGCCTCCCTAAATTTTCCTTCCTGCTAGAATGAAGTAATTCATGACAGGTTCATACTCCCACTGAAAATAACAAGAAAAGCCAAACATGTTACACAAGTAACACTTGAAAGGCATTAGAGAGCTGCAGAAGCAAGGAAGACTAGAGGGACTAAAATTCCACAGAGGTGAGAAACTTTCGGAGGTGATCTGAAGATCTGCAGTTGCTGTCTTCCCTTGGAGAGTTGCTAATTCTTGGTTCTGGCTACAGGCTAAGACCCTGGGCTTGGTCCTGATCAGAGCTTTTAGCAGTGACACAATGAGGAAACACAAACACATAGCTGAATTTCCCTCACAAGACACTTGCTAAATGCTAAAGCTGCCATTACCTCTTCAAATGTTACTTCTCCCCAGGTTTGCCTACTTTCTCCTCCTGGAGATATCATGAGATACATATTAGACTTTCTTATTCTGGTTTCCATTTGTCTTAACCTCTTGTATATGTTTTTTGTTAATCTCTGTCTTTTTGTTCATGCTATTGAAAACTTTCTTCAGCTCTGTCTTGCAATTCACTCAATATTTCTTCATCTGTATTTAACCTGATGTTCACCACCCATTTAATTTTTAACTATATTGTTTTCTACGTACAGGTTTGAGTTATTTTTATTTATAAAAATTCAATTTTGATTATTTTATAAATCATATTTATATGGTTATTTTCATTATCTTATAAAAATTTTTCTATTTTTATAACTAGCACTTATATTTTTAATCCCTTATTTTATTTTAAAGTATTTTTAACATACATAATTTATGTAGTATGCCTGATAATTTCAGTATTTGAATCTTTTTCAGTCTGATTTTGTTGTCTGTTCCTCCTCAGTAAACTTTCTACCTTGGAACATTATTTGGGGTAGTTCTTTGAGGTCTGTGTTAAAGGTATGTTTCACAAAGTGGTTTCGAGTTTGCTTCTCTCTGCTCACTTAGAGCACTGGTTTTTCAACCAACGTGTTTTTACCTAACACAAGTAGTTAAAAACAGGTCATATACGTTCAGCCCACACATCCCCATGAAGGATGACTTGTGGTTCCATCTCAGGAAATTGTTTTCTCCCTTCTTCACACATCATCGAGTTTGAAATAGGCATTTTGTCTTAGTGTTCTTCTGGTAGAGCAGGTTGATTTTTAGTTCTCTTTGGAAATCTTACACGGGCTCCTTCATAAAAAGTAAGGCCTTACTCGTGGCAAACACTAGGGTTTACTTCCTGTCCCCGGTGCTCAAGAGTCATCACATTTTGGCAGATGTTCCTAGGATAAAGCCATCTGTGGTATTTGTTTACATTTCTGGCATCCTATTTTTATTATGTTACTGGATGCTGCTATTGTTGTTAATCTATAAATTTTAGGTAATTTTTAAGTGGGTAAAATGTTCAAGAAAACTAGTTCACTGTATGGATGGAAATGAAATTCTCCTTAATTCCTCTTTATTACCCAAGCCCCTCAGCCCTATTCCCACCTCACTTGTCTTTCTACCCACTCTCTTTAGTCATGGTTTTATTCTTAAAAGACTCCTTCTCTAATTGTTTTTTTTTACCACTGTAGACAACTTCCCAGAATGTGTCTGTCAATTATCTTTTCTTACCCTGGAAATGTCACTACATCTATCCTTATCCATATCCAGTGTGGCTAGATCCTGATTCTGTCTTGTTTAACAACTGCAATACTTTTCTTACCAAATCCATTTGTCTTACTAATACACAACTCTGCTCCTGTCATGCACCTATTCAAACCATTAGCAAACCCTGTGACCTACTAAATAAGGCCTTTAACTGGCCTGAATTACCTTTCCAGCTCTATTTTCTTTCAGTTTCCTTCGCCAAGAGCACAAACTTGGTGTGCCTTAGTGTTTTTCATACCCTATGTAATACTTGGGTGTGTATATACTCTCTGCTCTATTAGATGGGGGTCACAGCATGAGCAAAGGCAGGAGGGGTAGAAGAGTATAGGTCAATTACAGCAAAAGGTGGGGAGCGAATAGATCCTTTACAGCCAAATCTTAGATTACACAGATTGTGATAAATGAAGTTTGGGCCAGATAGCAAAGAGCTTTTAATGCTGAAATGTCATTTTTCTGGGGACCACAGTGCACCAATGAAAGACCATATTATATATATTTTTATATCACCACTTTGCACAGCACTAGGGAGCATACATGAGTGACATGCCCTGAAGCTGTGTAACGTGTCAGTCTCAATAACCCTCATTTCATATAGAAAAAAGTCTTAAGCATGGCTGGCATTCATTATCTGCTTACTAAATTTTGTCCATCCTCCATAGGGATTTGTCTTAACATCCTTTTTGTAATTACCTAACCTTTGTTGGGACAAGAAAAGTTAAGACAGGTAGCAGTCTGTATATTGGGAAGATCTCCATAGAATCTTGTTTTGTTTTTGTCTCTCCTTTAAAATGGAAGCAAATTAGCATAATATTATATTCAGATTTTAGATACTGGATCCATTGTGGCTTTAAAATATATAATATAATAGAACTATGTATTATTCTGCATAACTTTTTCAGAAAAAATGTTTTGATTTTATATAATTTATGTCTAAGTCAAGTAAGTCCTCAATTCCTATAAATCAGTATGCATTAAATGAGCATAAATGAAGAAAAAGTCCCTGAGCTTTCTCTCTCTCTCACTCTCTCTCTCTCTCTCCCCTTCCCCTTCCACTCCCCCTGCCCCCACAAAAATAGACCCTCCACTTCTGTAACATAGGAGAAGAAAGAAACAAGCCTTGCTTTGCAGGTCAGAAGCTAGGGAGGAGCATACACGTCTGGGCACAGGCTAGGGCTGCTGCAGTTGGAAAGTGCTGTTTCCATTAGATAATGCCATAGGAAGGAATCCAGTGCATCTAGCTCTCTCTAAAGAAATACGGGAACCTGTGTAGCCAAACTGCAGACTAAGAGAAGCCATCATAAATTTCACCTGCCTCAAATCTGAGGGAAAAAAGCCTGCATCCTTGAGAGTCTTCTACCCTGTGGAGTGTTATCGAATGGGGGTCCCACTGCTCGCCACTTACAAAATCAACTACATACTTACAAACGTCGGTAGAAAGGAAAGGTGCCTTTAATCAGAATGCCGGTAGTCTGGGGAGATGATGGAATCAGTGTCCCCCAAAAACCCCCTCTGAAGATTCTGCTCAGCCATGAAACTTTTAAAAGGAAACAGGGAAGTAATCTCAGTTAATCACTGAGATAGGGGGTCAGAGTTGTTGCCATCCCCCGCTGAGTGCAGGCTTGTGTGCAGGCTTGTCCTCTCCTCATGATCTTCCTGTAGATGTTATCTTGTTCACACAGTTTGTTCACACAGTTTGTTCAGGAGATTACTGAAGGGGAAGCTAAGGAAGAGATCTGGTCATCTGTTAATTACTTATTCTTCATTTCTAGTTCTTCAATCTATGGAAAGAAACGACAAGTTAGGCAATGTATTGTGTGATTAAAAGATTTGAAAGATGGGCTTGAGCCAGAGATGAGTAGAGTACCGGGGTGCCTGGTTAAAAGTTACAATATAGCTTTGCTAAAGTGACAGGGAAAGAGGCTTCCTGCTGAAGGCGGTTTCCTGCAAAGAGCTGCTTACAAATCCCCACTTGTCCGAACATCATTCCATTTCTATGGGATTATGGCCAAACATCTGTCTTCTGTAACTTCTTCATGCTGACATAGGGTGCCATATTCTCAGAGTGGAAGATGTGGACATGGGTCTGTCACATCTCTTTGCTGACAATTTTAATTGCCCACTTACATATACGGGTAGAGCAAGTTACAATTATTTTGATGCCCACAAAGATATAGATTATTGTGAACAATAATGTTAATCCCATTCTCTTGAGGCCAGTTCTTGGTATAGTGCTAGCCATAGATTCAGTACTGCTCTGAAGATGGAGCAGCTTATGTCATAGCTATAGCCTGGTCATCATGCAGTTAGCTTCTGCCTCTGGTGGCAGTGATAGTATCTGTAAAACAACTCAGGAGTGTGCACCAGACACTGAGTCTATGACTCGATTGTCCTAATCATTAACTGCTCTGTTTTGTACTTGGAGGGGGCCCTGCAGGGTTCTGCTCATTTCCACGGGTGTGGAAGGAAACCTGGCAATTGGTCCCAGTTTGCTTTTCTCTTTTATCCTCTCAACCAATATAGAGGCTTTTCTTTGTTTAAGCTGGTGTTAAAGAGCAATTAATTTAACTGGATTGGTAGCTATCTATAAACTGCCAAATTTAGTACAAGAATTACTCCGTAAGAGTCCTGAGTGCTGATGTGGAAAAAAGGGAACCCTCCTATGCTGTTGGTGGGAATGTAAATTGGTGCAGCCACTATGGAGAACAGTATGGAGGTTCCTTAAAAAACTAAAATTAGAGTTACCATATGATCCTGCAATCCCACTCCTGGGCATATACCCAGGCAAAACTATAATTTGAAAAGATACATGCACCCCAATGTTCATAGCAGCATTATTTACAATAGTCAAGATATGGAAGTAAACTAAGTGTCCATCAACAGATGAATGGATAAAAAAGATGTGATATATATATACACACACACACACACACACATACATATATGTATATATATAAATACACACACAATGGAATACTATGCAGCTGTAAAAAAGAGTGAAACAATGCCATTTGCAGCAACTTGGATGGACCTAGAGATTATCATACTAAGTGAAGTAAGCCAGAGAAAGATAACTATCATATGATATCACTTATATGTGGAATCTAAAAAATAATAGAAATGAATTTATTTACAAAGTAGAAACAGAGTTACAGATAAAGAGAAAAACTAGTGGTTACTAGCAGAGAGAGGCGGGGGGAGGGGCAAAATAGGGGTAGGGGTTTACGAGGTATAAACTACTATGTATAACATAAATAATATATTGTATATTAGCCATTATTTTATAATAACTTTAAATGAAGTATAATCTATAAAAATATTGAATCACTATGTTGTACACCTGAAACTAATATAATTTTGTAAATCAACTATAATTAAAAAAAGCTCTGGGTGTTAATATTTATGTCTTCAGTTTGGTATGATTCTAATTTGATCATGAATACTCATCCTCAGTCTAAATTTGAGAAAGGCGAGAAAATCCTTCTGGTCCTGTATCTAGGAATGGTCATACAGTAAAACAAATTGGCTTACTTGCATGTACTTCTATTTTATTCTATGCCTTCAAGTTACTCGGCCTCCATTGTAGAACCTTAAACAAACACAACATCTGTCACAATTTGATAAGCTCTGAGCCACATATATATGCATTACTTTTGTCAAAAGGCCAAGATGACATAAAACTTAACTTCTATCCCTGTCAAAACAGTTTAGTTCTCTATGTTTTATTTTCTTTCATTTTGTTTCCATCTTTACTGTATTTTTTTCAAAGTTGAACTCTGACTCTCAACAACAAAGAAGAATGAATCTGAACAATACTAAGAGATAAGAAAACTTTGAGAAAGATGCAGTCTCAAAAGAAGATGTAACATGAAGGCACATTCAGGGAGTCAGGAGAGGCCAAATTACACACCAGACTGCAAAAGCTGCAGATGGAAATCACCAGCCGCAAAGAGGGAGTGGGAGAGAATGAAAAACAGTGGCTTTGACAAGCATAGCCTATCCATTTTCCAGACAATGATAGGATCTGCAGGAATTTTGTTGGGGTGGCTCATTTTCCTGCATGGCCTCTCCATCTCTCAGGAAGTTCTGGCCTGGGGTAATGACTACTTGTGATGTAGACAGCCCGCTGAGGAGTCCTGTTTCTATTTTAGCTGCCTATAATCGAAATGTGATCCCAAAATTAGCCACGAAGGCAAGACAGGAAACACCCTAAAAGATAACAAGCTGCTGGCATCCCTCTCAAATGAACTTTATCCTCTCTAGCCAAAATAGACCACTAAAGGAATTTTTTAAACCTCAGTATTTTTCCAGTATAAGTGGTAGCAACTGTCAGCAGACAACTCCATTAAATCTAAGATGGAATGAGAGTGATCTTCTTTGACACCAAGAGAAGAGCTAAGTTCCAGTGTGGCTATTCTGATCATCAGTTTAAATATATTAATTAATTTGCCATAAAATTCTTTAATAAACCAGTTAATGGAAATGTTGTTAGAAGTAAGTATTTATTTGAGAAGGAGCGAACACCACAGATATGCTTAATGGATTTGATTTTCTACTGAAATCTGATTTGTGTGATCAGAAGTTCAACCCCCAAATTAATTATAATTCTGAGTCTTTAAACCATTTAAATCATTCTGTTAACCTGAGTTTTTTACAATCCTTTGAAATTTTGACTTGACAGGACTAAGACTAAAGTGCAAAAATTTGAACTTAAAAATTACCATAAAAATAAATTAGTTGCTTCAAAAGAATGGAAATAGGGCATCTTAATTTTTAATTCCATTTTTTGACATTTTACTCCCCCTACCACCTTGCCAGAAATAAAAGATTAATTAAGCTTTCAGTACTTCTTATTACAAAGAAATGTGTTTGCAAAATCTCTTTGTCATCCCTAACCCCACGCATCATCCACCAGTCTATTTTGTTCATTGCTTTTTAATTCTGGAAGATGAACACGGAAAATGATTTGTAATTTGTAACTTATGACATAAATAGGTGAGATTATCTCAGTGACTACTTACCATGGTCTCATCAACTGTCAGATGTCTAATAGTAATAATAATGCTAAAATGTATTGAGTTTTACTAAGTGCCAATTACTCTTGTATGTATTTGCATGTATTAGCTTATTTCATCCATACAACAACCCTATGAGACAGAAATTAAAAGCTGGGCAGAGAGGAGTTAAGTAATGTGTCCCAGGTCACACCCTAAGTGGTTAGGGCTGATCTTTAAGCCTGGGGTCTGATTCCAGAGCTCTTGCCCTTAACCATTATGCAACATCATTTTCCTGTACTTTTTAAGATGTATGAGTATGTGATGATGTTTGTAAATAGCTAACATAAAGATAGGAAAAATATATATATGACTTCTGCTGTTTTCATTAAATAAAAATTATCTACCATTTTTAGTTGTATACAAAATTGATGGTACAAATAATTAGATCATTGTACTGTTTGATAAGACAGTGAAAAAAATCCACTTTCTCTAACTTACAGAAAGAAATCATTTGTTTTCATTTTCTCACAGTTTTACAGTATTTATCATCAGCATTGGTGTTGACAGCTTTCCCTGTTACCATGGACTGTTTTGTCAATCTTATCAGTCCCCACAGACTTTTGAAAAGACAAATGTTCTAATCTAACTTGACAAAAGCAAGAAATCAGAGAGACAGAGATTGAGGGAGAGATAAGAGACACAGAGTTTGAGAGAGAAACAGAGATCTTTGTTTTGGTTTCAGATGCTTTTCCCATAGTCCCAGGCCAAAATTACAAGTGCCATTCTCTCTTCTTGCCAATCTATTCATTCATTTACTCTTTCTTTCATTTAAAAATGTTCATTGCATACCGTGCTGTTTTTATGCTAGTCACTGTTGGGGTTTTTCTCTTTACCTCATTATAGTGATCAAAACCCAACACTATCCATTTTCATAGGGCTTCCATTTTAGTGGGGGGATAAATATTGATCAAAAAAAAAAAAAAGCAAATATATAACGACAAGAAGCTGTGATACAATGCTATTTAGAAAAAAGTAGCTGATGCTATGCAAACATGCACTAGATGAACCTGGCCTATTCTGGAAAAGCTGGATGACTTCTGTCGTAGTTTCCTAGGGCTAACGTGATGACCACAAACTCGGTGGCAAAATGACAGAAATGTATCGTCTTATAGTTCTGGAGGCCAGAAATCTGAAATCCGGTTATTAGTAGAGTTGGCTCTTTCTGCAGGCTCTGAGGAGACCTCTTCATGCCTCCTCTCCTAGCTTCTGGTGGTTGCTGCCAATCCCTGGTGTTCCTTAGCTTGTAGATGTGTCACACCAGACTCAGCTTCCATTGTCCAGGCCTTCTCTCCTTTGTGTTTGTGCGTTTGTGTGTAAATTTTTCCTTTTCTTAAAAGGACACCAGTCCTTGGATTAGGGCCCTAATCCAGTATGACGTCGTCTTAACGTGATTACATCTGAAATGACCCTGTTTCCTAAATAATGTCACATTCATGGTACCGGGTGTTTGGACTTGACCATGTCTTTATCAGGGAGCACAATTCAACCTACAACAACTTCCCTGAGTCAGTTACATTTGAGCTGAGATCATTAGACTCTGAAAGAAAAGAAGACCCTGCAGAGAGAGTGGGATGTGTAAAGGTCCTGAGGCAGGAAGGGGCATTCTATTTGATGACTTGGAAGAAGGACACAGAAACAGTTGCATGCATAGGGAAACACAGGAGTGAAGACTCAACAATGTGCAAACTCAAGGACGTGCAGACTCAAGAGGCACAGGTGCAGCACATAGGCTCCCACTCGGTGTCCCCTCACACAGCTGTGGACAGTCACAAGCCTGGCCACCTCCACTGTAGTTCCAGTGCTCCTTCCTCTGCATCCCAATAATCAACAGCACCTCCTGCGTCCTTGAGCAGAACGAGGGAAGAACACTCCCCTCTTCCGGGTGAGGCTGTAGGACAGAAAGTCTGTTTGGCCAAGCTTGGGTTGTGTTACATGAACACAGTGCTTGGAAGAAGACAAGTTAGGTTATATCCCAGCTTTGTAACAACTTGGGTAAGTGACTTCATGCTTTTGAGGGCCAGTTTTGTCATCCGTAAAGTGGGGATCATAGTATGTCTCAGAGTCTCATTGTGAATGTTAAATAAGATAAAGCATGTTCGAGCACTTCGTAAATTTATAAACTTGTAAAAAAAAAAAAAAAAAGGAAAAAAAGGAGAAAGAATGCTAGGCAGTACTAGGACCAGGGAAGATTAAAAATCCTTGGCCTTTTAAGCCCAGCGCAGTTCATGCAAATATCTTCCCAGTGACAGAAAAAGCAGGGCTGGGGGATGGGGAGATTTATTAATATCATTTCCCAATCTGTCTACTGTGGAGGAGGTGAGAAGGTTAATAATAACAATAACATTTAATCTGTGTACAGTGGGAAAGGTGGGAGAGTTTTTTGTTTTGTTTTATAAATTTATTTATTTATTTATTTATTCGTTTTTGTCTGTGTTGGGTGTTCATTGCTGCACGCAGGCTTCTCATTGCAGTGGCTTCCCTTGTTGCAGAGCACGGGCTCTAGGCACGCGGGCTTCAGTAGTTGTGACGCACGGGCTCAGTAGTTGTGGCTCGCAGGCTCTAGAGCGCAGGCTCAGTAGTCAGGGCACATGGGCTTAGTTGCTCCGCGGCATGTGAGATCTTCCCAGACCAGGGATCGAACCCGTGTCCCCTGCATTGGCAGGCAGATTCTCAACCACTGTGCCACCAAGGAAGTCCGGGAGAGTTAATATTGATCATTTTCATAACTGAGTTTATGTACCGTGGTTTATGGTTAACACTAATTTTCTCATATAAAATCTCATGCAATGCCTGTGTCTCCTAAACCCCTTTCTAAAATAAAACTCACATGTCAGGGGGATGGGAGAGTCTGTAAACACAAACCTTATCTGCTAGCATGTTGGCAGGAGTGGCTTATCATGTTTACTGAGCTTGGGAAGGCTGAGTGGAGTGAGGCACTGGGCCAGAAGATGGTGACGAAGGTGGGAGAGAAAGAGGCCAGAATGAGGCTCCAGTCACCTCCACACCCCCAGGAAGATCCTGGGAGAGAGGAAAGAAACAGAAGAGATTTTTTTTTTGTCCAGGACTGACCTGTCCACTCTCAGGGTCTCAGCTTTCCCAGAGACAGGTCAAAGTATGTCACTGTCAGAGCTGTCATGAAGGTGGGGCTTATCACACAGAGGATGACACAGTGTATCTTGCAGTGGCCACACTGCCACACAGCTCTGGAGAATGACCTGCAGACTGACCCACAGTTGAGAAGGGAGGAGTTGGAGGCCTGGGAGCAAACGATGTGAAGCATGTGGGAAGCTTTTTTGATCCCTTCATCCGTGTCTTTCCAAAATGTATTGTGACTTCTTATACATATATGTGCACATGGTGGTATATGTGTGTATATTAAAAATTACACTTTGTGTTTTGTTCATCATATTGCTTTTTTGATTCAGTAATATATCTTGAAGTGCAGCTAGTCTCATTGGTTCACTATATCTACTTATGTATCTTATAACTATTGTATACTAGTTTATAGACTGGACATACCACTTTATTAAGCCAGTTCCTTTCACATGGATATTACAGTGTTCCTAATTTTTCCCTATTACAGTGTTGTGCAGGTATGGGTTTGACCTTTATGAAGTCCTTCATTGTTACCTTTTAACATGCTATATAATTTATGTATTTCTCTTGCTCGTTTTTTGTCTCGCTCTCCTAGAATATAAACTCCATGAGAGCAGGGATTTTTGTCTCTTCTATCTACATTCTATCTATTGGTCTTCAGCACCTAAAACCGCATCTAGCAGATATTCATTGGAAGAATGCATACGGCCGCATTCTGCCTCCACATATAGCTGTGGTATACTGTCCTTTTACTAGAGTTAAGCTCTCAAAGGAGCGGGGATAGTCACCCTCATCTCTTTCATCTGCAGTGCCTGGCATAATGCCTTTCTTAGAGTGGGAGCTTAATAAATTTCAGAGAGAAACACTCTAGCATACTGTTTAATACTTCATGCAGCCCTATGTGACTTTGCGTCTCAGCTTAACAACTGATTCATTGTAATTGTGGCCAAACACCAACTTAGAAAGGATTAACAGCAGCTTATATCTGGTCCCTCTTACCACCTCTACAGCTCTCACCCTGACCTAAGCCACCACCATCTCTAAGCTGGTTTTTTGCAGTGGCTTCCAAGCCAGTCTCCTTACTTCCACTCTTATGAAAATTCTTCTACTCTTACCATTGCAGTCAGTGAGATGCTAAAACCCAAGTCAGATCAGGGCATCCCTCCTGTCAAACCCTCTAATGGGACCTCACTCTGAGTAAAAACCCAAGTCGATGTAAAATGGCCTAAGAAGCGCAGCATGGTCTGCACATGCTGCCTTCCCATTAATGCCTGCCCTCAACTTGGCTGCTGTCCTAGCTTGCTCACTCTCTCCAGCCTGGCTGGCTTCCTTCAGCTCCTGGAACTTGGATGTCTGTGCCCACTGCTGAGCTCTTATCCTTGCCCTGCACTCCTGGAATGCTTCCGCCCGGGCATCTGCATGGCTCACCCCTTCCAGTCTTTAGCCAACTAACACCTGCTTGGTTAGGCTTTCCGTTATCTAAAATCACAACCTACCTGGACACTTCCCATCACCTTCCATGCTTTTATTTTTCCCCATAGAACTTTGTCATAATCTAGCAGAGTACTTATTTATTTATCATGCTTATTGTGTGCCCCTCCCAACTAACATGTTACCTCCATGAGCTGGGGATTATGTCTGTCTTCATTTATTTACTCAGTGCCAAGACCAGTGATTGGCAGCTATGAAGTGTTCAAAGAGGCATTTTTAAAAAGACCTCTTATTGGATACATACCGTGCTAAACCCTTCACCTGCCTTAGTCCATGGAATTTTCATCACCACCCTCCAAGAGAGGCACTGAGTGATAGAGTGAAGACATGGGCTCTACAGTCAAACGGCTTGGATTAAATCTTCCCCAGTCAGTACTTACCAGCTCAGGGCTGAATGAAGGTCAATCATTAATCTTCACTAAGTCTCTGTTACCCCATCTGAATGAATACACGGGAAATATTACTAATTACTGTTTACTACTATTGGTTGTATTTTGTCAGACTGTCTGAAGGAACCAGGTCGACACTATACGAAGTTTTTCAACCACAGCCCTAGATGCAGGCTTCTAATCCCATCTTATTTAATTACCTGTCTCATGTGATCATTTAAGACTTAATAGCTATTTTGTGTGCACTGTTTTGCAGGAGTAAAGTACTCCCTTGTCTTACCCTATTTCACACAGGAAAAATGTTAACTGCTAGGTTATAAGTGCCCTGAAGAATGGGATTTATCACTGAAATGCCCTAAGTGACTACTTCAATCAGGGCTCAAGCGCATTGCTGCAATAATGATACGCAGCCTTGTGTTAAATCTTTGAAACACCCTGGACAAGAAATGTGTTTGCCGCCTTATGCTTTGATTTCTATAGAGCAGGACTTATTTTTGATTCATCTGAGAATTTTAAAGCTAATAATAGATAGAAAAAAAGGAAAAAAAAAGATATTCCCTTTCTGATCCTAAAGGAGAGACAAGCGCTATGGAGTGGTTAAAATGAATGTTTTCGAATCAGGCTGACCTGATTTTAAACTTTGACAGACACATCATAGGCTGTCAAGAAACAACTGAATCAGTGAATGGCTCATAGACATACAAGCTGTGTAAAGTTGGGCAGATTTAGAATTTTTAATGTCTTCTCTTGCATAATGGGAAAATGATATCTACATCAAGAACATGTTTTAGAGAGAGACTATATGTGCAACGGTAAATACTGTGTTTGACATATAGAAAGATTTCAATAGCACTATTATTAAATAATTTTTTAGTCTACAGCTCAGCATGTGGAACCCTCCTCCCCCAAATTTAATGTTTTACATGAGGTGTAAAAATAGAGATGCGCTTAGTATCAGATATAAAAATGAGCCCTTTCCAAATTCTCTCTTCTCCCTCCTCCATTCTCCCCCTAACTCGAGTTAATCAATAGTCTTGGTATATACATAATTCTTATGAAATCTTCTCATATAACATTTATTCACTTCTTCCTTATTTCCTCAACCACGTGACAAATCATCTCTCATCGTTCAAGACTCTGCTCAGCCATCCCTTCTGTTAGAAGCAGCCCTAGTCCCCCCCAGGGAATTGGGTCTCCTCCTCTGTGCTCCAGTAGTGCCTGGTTTGCTTCCCTGTTACAGCACTCATTGCATCTTCAAACTTGCAGTTCATTATTTACATGGCAATCCCTCCCAGTGGGGATAGCTATAAAAAGTATTCATAAGTCATACATTTGAGACTGGACTAGATGACTTGTGTTCCTACCTCAGAGCATTAAAAATATAATGCATGTAAACAGCTTAGCCCAGTGGCCGGCAGTAGTAAATGGTCAATAATAATAATGATGATGATAATTAGCAGTAGTAGTAGTATTCAGCTGTCAAAGTATGAGGTGAGTAAGTAGATGAAGTATAATAATTATCTGTACAAAAGCTATGATGATCTAGAATATTATAGACCAGCACTCCAAGGTTTTGGAATATCAAAGATTGCTTACCATACAAAGAGGAAATAATGGATCTCAGAATCTTTCTTGTGGGTCTGTGTACAGAAAAAAAAAAAATTGAGTTTTCTTTTCCTAACAAAGTTGTTTATAGAAATAGTTTAAAATCTTAAATGAGAAATTAACACTACACTGTATTTCCTCCTCAATAAATGTCTACTGAATGAATGATGACTATAACTCTTCCATTGATAATATATTCCTACATTAAGATTTGCTCTCAAGCAGTGGTCCTTATTTTAAAATGCAATTGCTCCTGAGAGCCTGTCTCTAAATTTTCTGGTATCTTTATTAGAGACTTGGTTGCAGAGAAATTCAGCCTCGGTGGCTATGGGAGGTATCCGATTAAGGACAGGGAAGGACCAGAGTATAAGCTAAAATTCTCACCTTTGGTACCTCACCGCATTGCCTGAGGCTAGCACTACCATCATTGCAGCTAAGAGCTGGAAACCTAGGGATCACTTAAAATTCCTTCAAGTTTTTTTAAGTTATGAAGCCGTCTCCCCCTGCCCACCCACCCCCACCAGGATTGGCCCTTAGTTGAACAAGGCTTCTGTCTCTCCTCCAGATCATCTGCTACATCAGATGTTATCAGCGACAGGGGCTCTGAGGGTGGCCCAGAAACATTCCATCTGTGTGCAGTGATCCCTTCAAGCTCTCCTTTATGCTCTGGAGCACGCTCCTTTGAGGGGTGGTGTCCCTCTGCATGTGGCAGCCTTTCTTGAAGGCTGACCTCAAACTGCTTAAGGAAAGGCAGCACAAGTGCCCATCAACTGATGAAGGGATAAATAAAATTCAGCTTCAACCATACGATGGAATATTATTCCGCAATAAAAAGAAATGAAATATTGATACATGCTGTATTATGGGTGACTCTTTTGAAGTAGAAGAAGCCAGTTAATTTTTTAAAAATCCACATATTGTATGATTCCATTTATACAAAATATCCAGAATAGACAAATCCATAGAGAGAAAAAGTAAATTAGTGATTGCCTGGGTTGGGAGAGTTTGGTGGGCAATGGGAAATGACTGCTGACAAGTATGGGTTTTCTCTTTGGCATGATGAAAAGTTCTAAAATGGATTGTGGTAATGGTCGTGAAACCTTGTAAATATGCTAAAAAACTGAGTTATGAATTTTATGATATGTGAATTATACCTCAATAAAGCTGTCCAAAACGGGGAGGGGGCAGCACAAAGCAACAGAAGCATTTTAGTGAAATTATATATGAGAATCATGAGATTGTCAGGCACCCGTCACAACTGGAAAAGACTTTGGAAAGTTGCTCTCCAACAGAGGGGTGTGTAGGGCCATACGTATGAACAGTTGCTTACCTCAAGGTATCTATAAATTGATTCCATCCTCAAATTCCTGTGATGCTTTTTTCTCTCCTGAACATGTCTAATTTATTAATCCTATTCTTTTTCCCAGCTTTTATGGGATGAAGTTCACAATAATTCCCAGACTAAAAATATGTGAAGTCAGGCACATATTTTATATTTTTTGGAAAGGATTATAAATTAAAATGTAAAATATGGCTGTTGCTTTGCACATTCTTGCTGCAAGCAATGACAGAGAGCTGGTACTCGTTATTTACAATGGGACAGAAGCATGTAATGTTTAAAAGTAGGACATGATTCCATCAAAGTCTCCGTGTGACAGAGCTGCCACCTCCTTTTTCATCCCCACGGCCATGGCCTCATTCAGGGCTGCATTATTTCTCGCCTGGACCATTGAAGCAGACTCACTAATTTCCTGCCTCCAGTCTCTCCCTCCTTAGTAACTCATCCTCCATCACACTGCTGGAGCTACCTTTCTAAAACGCAAATATGAGGCAGGCTAGCCCAGGGTACACACCTTGGGTCTCAGTTTCAAACTGCCTGGATTTGAATCTGGGCCTCACCAGCTTTCCACTCAGTCCTCTTAGGCAAGTTACTTAATCTTTCTGTGAATCATTTTATTTCCCCCCCTATGTTTAGTGAGCATTAGATGAGAGCAGTATTTTAATTGCTAAATCCAATGACAGGCTCATGGCAATCAGTCACTGTAAGCTTTTATTATTATTACACTTATATGCAAAGGCTGCTATGTTTCTCCATTTCTCCATAATGAAATCTAATCATTATGAATTAAATTTAATCATCGATTATTCAGGAGCCTGTGAAATCTAACCCCAGTCTCTCTTCTCCCAGTTCACAACCTTCTCTACATACATCAGTTGTGTGGCTCCATGTTTTTCTCAAGTTCCTTCCTCTGCCATTTGAGTATCTCCAGTTAGAAAAGCCCATTCTTCGTTCAAGATGACAATATGGCCAGGAAGCGACTGGGAAGCTTTTCCCAAACTGTCCTTTCCTCTGTGTTGTGACAGCACCATAGGGGTTTGAGAGAAGTTGACCAAAGTGAGACATATTTTATAGGTAAAACAAACCAGACTTCCTAGTGGACCGGATAAGGGAAATAAGGGATAAAAAAAAAGGATGATTTCTAAGCTTAGATCTGGAATAACTGGGCATGCGCTGGTGCCGTTTATTGATATGGGAAAACTTGGGGAGGATAAGGTTTTTGAGGAACTAGTAGAAAAGACCTCTGTATTAGTTAAGTTAGGTTTGAGATACCAATTGGATGTCCAAGTGGATTTGGTAAGGAAGCAGTTGAATACATGAGTCTGGGGTTTGGGGAATGGTCAGGGCTATGGATATAGCACTGAGAGTCATAACCCTGTAGGTGGGGCCAGTGGAGATAACCTGGACGAAGCCCTGGGGACCAGCAACATCTAGAGAGCAACTAGAGGAAGAGAAACCTGTTAACTGTATACATGTGAGTTTACTCACCCAGAACCTGCTTGGAGTTAAGTACTGTCTTACTTATCTTTGTGCCTAGTGGTGTTTGTCATACAAATTTTCAATAAATGCTTGTTGAATTCATTTCAATTCTAAAAGCCAAGAATGGTAACCACTTAGAAGTCTCCCAGCCATACACTTTAATGATTTCGCAACATTCGCAAAACAAGCATGAAGGACAACTCCAGCATCTAGCCGAGGGTGGAATATGGTGGACAGGTCCGTGACGGCTGGAGACAGGCGGATCCAACTTCCTAACCTTTTCCTATCCCCTTTCCCTAGGGACACTCTCCAAAGGGCATGGCCCCAGTGCTCATGGGTAGATGGCAGAAAGTCCAGGATCCCAGCATGGTCCTCAAGGCTGAATACCAGGGGTCTTGGTAGAGCAGCAGCTGCTAGAACATATGGGTCATCAGCAGGAATTCCCCTTAGTTCTGGACTGAAGCACCTAGATGTACACAATACTCAATTTTCTGAAAGGTTGCATGGGAAACTCTCTAGTATCTTCTTTATCTAGTCATGTTTTTTTTTGCATGGACTCTTAACAGTTTAGTATTCATATTTTCCTTACCTCCTTGTTCCTATGACACATTTAAGAATTTGTAAATAAGATACATCTCTCTTTTTTCTCTCCTCTTTCTACTGTTCTGACTAGGCCTTCATCATCCTTCACCTTGGCAAGTTTAATAGCCTTCTATCTGGTCTCCCTGCCTTCATTCTCTCCCCACTCTGCCACCAGAATAACCATGCCAAAGTACTGCTGTATCAGGGCATCTACCTGCCAAGAGCTCCTACAGCTTCCTTGTTACTTACTGAAAAATAAATAAATAAATAAATAAAAGATTCCATAATTCTAAGGATGGCATACCAGGTCTCCCAGAATCTATCATTTCCAGGCAACCTTTCTAGCATTAATGCCCACCAACCATATCCTGGGTTGTAACTAATCAGGCCCCCGTTTCCCCCAAAATAGTTACTGTGCTTTCTCTTTGCTGTATCTTGGCACCTGCTGTTTCCTTCACCCAAAGTTCACCTGTTTCTCTACCTGTTAAAATCCTACCCGCTCCTCAAGTTCCAGGCAATGCCACCGTCTTCAGGGAGCCCTCCTTACTCCTTACCTCTCTCTTGAGAAGTCTATATTTTTGAAACAACTAGTGTTTATTTTTTTAAGGCAGTTATCAGATAGATGATGGTGATGATGATGAAGATAGATAGATAGTTAGGTATAAAGGTTTGTTGTTGTTTTTGCCTTGGAAAGCTAACAATTTCAATTTCAACATACTGTACTTAGCACAACATATACAAGCCTATTGACTAAATGAATAAGTGAGTGACCCAATTAACTCAGCATAATTAATCCCCACTTCTCCCAGTTTATCCACTGTATAATTCTAGATCTTTATATATCAGATTTTCTTAAAGTTGGGTCACTCTGTAGGGCGACCATAGGTCATCATATAGGTGACTTCCTTTCACAAATACTAATTAAGTGCCTGGTATGTCCCAGGTCTTGTGATGGACCCTGAGAAGCAAGTTGTAAATACAAACAACACATTCCTGCTCTTACAAAGCTTACAGATTATGGACGTGACCGCACTTGAATAACAAGGGCATGTATTAACCTGGGGGTAAGGTGGGAGGCTTCGAGGAGGAACTGATATGCCAGCTGAGACCTGATGGAGTCATAAAGCTTAGTCAGACTAACCTGTCTGTGTGGCAGCATGTGAGGATGAGGATACGGGGAGGACCATGTGAGCAGGCTGGGCAGAGGATGGAGAAAAATGAAAAGTCCTTATGCGAAGAGAGGAAGAATCAGAAAAAGACATTCCTTACGGCCAGGGTATAAGTGAGTGATGTGGAGGAGGTGAGGCTAGGAGAATGGGCAGGTTCCGGCATAAGGAGCACTCTGAGGTGTGAAAGATATACTCATATATGTCTTCATAGGTCTTTGAAGGGTTTTAAGCAGGGCGTTGACATGACCAAACTCGCCCTTTAGAAAGCCGGCCCTAAATTGATGCGCCAAGTGGACAGGAGCCCTAGGGAGGAGGCTCGTGCAGGCAGCTCAGGCTGCGTGCCTGACGGGCGCGTGGCCCTGGTCTTGGTCACAGCTGTAACTGCTGTCTCTGCCTCTCCCTGGGCTTCTAGGACAGCGGCTGAGGAGACCTTCCCGAGGGGCAGCACGCAGTAGCTGCTGAGCCATCGCACCCGGGAGAAGCAGCAGTAACATGGCAGCCCCTGCTTGAGAGGAATTAAACACCAACAGACTCCATTCAGAGAGGAACAATGTCCAAGAAAGGGCGAAATAAGGGCGAGAAGCCCGAGGCGCTCATTGTCGCCCTTCAAGCTGCCAACGAAGACCTCAGGACCAAGCTCACAGACATCCAGATAGAGCTGCATCAAGAGAAGTCCAAGGTGAGTGGGGCTCCCCGAGGCTGCAGCCTGGGAGGCTCTGGGCCGGCTCTGCCCGCTGGCCTGCCTCAGTGGGCCTCTGTCTGCTGGTTGCCAGAAAGGGCAACAACCCCTGGACAGAGGGAGATTCCCTGTGTGTGGCAGGAGGAAGTTGACCACAGGATACACAGAACATGAGAAAAACCTGCCTGTGGGGCTGAGCTCTGCCTCCCCAGGGGGCCAGATGTAAAAATGGAGACCACACCTGCCCCCACCTACACCTCTGGACACTTCATAGGCATACGGCCTTGGGTAGGTTCCACCCTTGCCCTCTGTAGTCATTTCCCCTGTGGCATTTCTCAGATGTGTCCCTGGTGTCACTCCACTGCTCAGAACCCTGCAACGGCTTCCTGCCTCTCAGTCAGGACTTTCCCCACCACTGAGGACTCTCCCTCCAGCTGTCTCCCAGACCCATCTCCCACTGCTGTCCCCCAGATCACTCTGCTTCAGCCTCTTCGCTGGACCAGGAGACATATGCCCATCACATTTGGGCATATGTCAGCGGCATGCTCCTTCCTCACCAACTTCAAGTGTCAGCCCTAGTACAAGCATCTGACCACAGTGTCCAAAACAGAGCACTTCCTGGGCCCACATACTGCTTAAGGCCTGCCTCTTCTTGATTCATCTCAGAGCAATTTCTATGTTTATGTATTCAACTTGTTTAGTGGTTCTCTCTCCCCAGTCAAGTGTAATCTCTATGACAACAGAGTCTCATCTTACGTCTCTATTCCTAGAGCCTAAATAAATGTCCAGAACTGAAAAGCTCAACATATATTTGTTAAATGAGTAGATGAATGACATGACCAAGAGGTGATTTCTTCACTATACCTTAGCTTCTTCATCAGTCACATACTGTTTTCCTGTTGAGCTGGGATGAGGTTTAAGTTAGACAAGTACAAAAAGGAGTCATGAGGAGTACATGAGAAAATTCACGTCAGAGGCTCAGAGAGCTGCCTGGCACATAGCAAACTCTGAAAAAAAAATGCATGGTAATATCCCTTCTAAAATGCTGTATGCTTGAGTCAGTTGCTATCTAGACTTAAGAAAGTCTCTTTAATTCTCTGAATCTCATCCCTTAAATGAATATGCTAACACTTATCTTACTAGAGTGGTATGGATATCAAACAGGGTCACGGACAGGAAAGCATTTTGAAATATGTGACAGGCATAAGACATTTTTGCAAACTAGAGACAGCCATGTCAGCATAAAGTTGCCTTAAAGAGATAGAGCCTTGTGTAGTAAGGAAACGTTCTTGGTCAAGCTATAGATCACAAACCAACAGATATCCTTATTCTTTTTAATCTACCTCTTCTTCCTTGACGTTGCTATTACATTTTAATTAGTTATTTTCACCCAAATCTATTTCTCCTGGTTTGAGCAATCATAAAGCTTGGATTGGCCAAAGCTCCTGGCCTCCCATCTCAGCTAAGCCTTGACCTTGGATAACCAGACCCCAATGTAAAGTTTGTGAAGGATATTATAGTTTCCACGAAGCTAAAAGGACTGGGATGTCCCGAAATGAAAACAAACAAACAAACAAACAAAACCCAAAAACTTTTGTGTAAGAGTCAGAAAACCAGAATATTGTCTTTATCTCTCCTTGGGGACAAATTTCAGTGTTTCAGTATCTCGATCTGTAATTCAGTGACTGAATCTGTTTCTCCATATCTGTGTCCCTCAAGCATCACTGGGCGTTAGAATAACCTGAGGGAACTTATTAAAAATTGAGATCCCTGGGCCCACAACCCAAGGATTGTGATAAAGTAGGTGGGTTAAGGTTCAGGACCGCAATTCCAGCAAACAGTCCAGACAGTCCCCATGGAGGTGGCTCTCTGCCTTCATGTTGACAAACACTCCACTCCACGATTCCTTCCAGGTTGACAACCTATAAACATTTCATTGGTTTTAACTTTCCCTGGGGCAACATAACATTTCAAGGGAGGCAGACTCCTTTTTTTTTTTGTGGTCCGTGGGCCTCTCACTGTTGTGGCCTCTCCCGTTGCGGAGCACAGGCTCCGGACGTGCAGGCTCAGCGGCCATGGCCCACAGGCCCAGCCGCTCCGCGGCATGTGGGATCCTCCCAGACCGGGGCACGAACCCGTGTCCCCTGCATCGGCAGGCGCACTCTCAACCACTGCGCCACCAGGGAAGCCCAGCAGAGTCCTTTAATTGTAGTAACAACAGAATGACAAACTACCTTCACGGGAAGAAACCTATCCGTCTAAAGACCGGCAACTATAACCTGCCGCTGATTTACAGAGAGCAAACTCATGAGATTTTAAAGAGGCAGAGGCCCGACAGACCCCACCCTGCCATTTTCCACACATTCAAGCTTTTTTTTTTTTTTTCATTCAAGCCTTTTAAAAGGAGTAACTCTTGACCACGGACAGAGCTGTTTATCCTGCCTGTTTATCCAGGGCCTGGCCCTGGTGTCTAAGCCAGCAGGTCAGGGGTAATCTCCTTTGCCTCTGACAAGAGACGAGAAGCCAGACCCTGGAATAAAAGCACTGCCCTATTGTCCCCTCTGCTGCCCCCTCCCCAGTCTCCCTCTCCGCGGCCCTTAATTACAATCCCAGCACAGGGGCCACAGCAAAGCCTCACTGCCTGTCAGCAGCATTCCCCAAAGAGCAAAGGGAATTTAGAGGGCAAACAAGTCATAAAGCAGTTTTATTAAAATAAATACGATTGTGTTTCCAAAGGCCCAAGCTTTAAGAGAGAGAATATGAACAATGCCAACATGTGAATTCACACTCTCAGTTTGGCTCCAAGGCTATGATGATAAAATGACAGTTTAGCCACTGGGGAATGGACTAGTTAAAGAGCAGAAACCTTTGGAGCAATGGGGCATTACTCATTTTTCCAGAAAGACAAATCATCCCATTGACATTTGCAGAACACATTGTAGTAGAGCAGAGTCACAAATGCTAGACTTTTTGGAATGTTTACTCTCTGTCACACACCATAAGAACTGCATTTCCTCCTGACATAATCCCAGCTCTTTCCCTTAGCTCCTGAGTGACCCTGAGCAGGTTATGAAATCCCTCTGCATCTTCCTTCCCTCATCTGTCATGTAGGATAATAGTCATGTTTACTTCCTAAGTGTGTTATTTTTTGAGGAGTTAGTGTCAAACATGTTGCGTTATAATTCAGTCATCTCACTTCATCCTCACTACCATTCTCTGAGGTGGGCATTGTTGTGATCCACATTTTACAGATGAGGAAACCGAGGCTTGGTGAGGTAAAGCAATTCACCCAGAGTCACATGCTAGTCGGTGACAGAGCTGAGTCTTTAACTTCCCTTCTCTCTCCTCCCAAGCCAATGCTCCTTTTTTGAAATATGTTTTTTCCCCAGTTTTATTGAGATATAATTGACATATCACATTGTATTTGTTTTAGGTATACAACATAATGATTTGATATATGTATAAATTGTGAAATGATTACACAATAAATCTAGTCAGTATCAGTCACCTCACATAGTTACAAAGTTTTGTTTTCTTGTGATCAGAACCTCTAAGATATACTCTCCTTGCAACCTTCAAATATTGTTAACAGGATTGTTAACTATAGTTGCCATGCTGTACATTACATCCTCAGAACTTACTTATTGTATAACTGGAAGTTTGTACCTTTTGACCCCCCTCGCCCATTTCTCCCATCTCCTACATCCTGCCTCTGGCCACAACCGCCAGTCCGTTCCCTGTATCTATGAGCTCTAATTTTTTTTTTTTTTTTAGATTCCACACAGTATCTGTCTTTCTCTGTCTGACTTATTTCACTTGGCATAATGTTGCAAATGACAGAATTTCCTTCCTTTTTATGGCTGAATAATATTTTGTGTGTGTGAGTGTGTGTGTGTGTGTGTGTGTGTGTGTGTGTATGTGTGATATATCACATTTTCTTTATCCATTTTACATCAGTGGACACTTAGGTTGTTTCCATGTCTTGCAAAGCCTATGCTTAAAATATGTGAAGGTCTGGAAAATACTGAAAAGTTTAGGCAGAGGAAGAGAGGATGTAAGAACTTTTCTTTACACTATTGTGCAAAATTTCAAATGGAGAAACAAAGTGGGAGAGGGAGTGGGAACATACCCCTATCCTTCTCCCACAGATGCCTGCATTTCCACTGCAGGGAAATGAAACAAAAATACTAGATACAGTCAACTTCTGGTGAGTAGAAATTATCTAAAATATTTGCCAATCGCTGATAGGAATAACCATGCAGATAGGTAGGTCATTTTGACTGGACTCCAGGCATAAGGACCAAGAGGATATAACTGTGAAGAGCCTGTGGTGGATAGGAAAGAACACAAGGCGGGGTCTTTTTCTTTAGTTAATTAATTAATTTATTATTTTCTTATTTTTTTGGCTGCGTTGGGTCTTCGTTGCTCTGCACGGGCTTTCTCTAGTTGCGGCGAGTGGGGGCTACTCTGTTGCGGTGCACAGGGTTCTCATTGCAGTGGCTTCTCTTGTTGGGGAGCATGGGCTCTAGGCACATGGGCTTCAGTAGTTGTGGTTCGTGGACTCTAGAACACAGGCTCAGTAGTTGTGGCACACGGGCTTAGTTGCTCCGTGGCATGTGGGATCTTCCCAGACCAGGGCTCAAACCTGTGTCCCATGCATTGGCAGGCGGATTCTTAACCACCTGCACCACCAGGGAAGCCCAGGGTGAGGTCTTTATGCTGGATGATCTTGTCATTTCTGGCCTGCACTTGTGCATCTATAAAATGAGCAGATTGTAGACAACATAAAAGAGCTAAGGTCCTTGCAAAACGGTCGGGATTAGTTAGGAAAGGAAACTGCTTTAGCTCTTCGGGACCCTTCCCTGACCACCGAGTTAGATGACACTGTTCCCCTAGTTCCATGTACTCTATCACATCGCCCTGTAATACTTTAATCACCGGGCTCTGTACTGTCTGAAGTTATGTTATTCGTTTATTTGCTTGTTTATTGCCTGCTGCCCCCACCCCAATGAAATATATGCTTCTATGAGTAAGAGACCATGTCTGCTTAAGGGATCCCCTAAGTAAGGTATCCCCAGAGCTTGCAGTGCTGCCGGGCATGTAGGAGACATGTCCTACTTGTTGAATGAATTTCCATGGTTCTTTTTAAAACATTCCCAACAACCCCAAGGGATAAGTACATTATAGTATTTATTTAGGTGGGCATCCCCAAGCCTGGGTGGAGAAAGTATTTCCACCCAGGTCTGTTTTTCTTAGAGCAGCACTGAGCCATTAAGCCATGGTATTTCCCTGTCTGTCTGCTCCTTGGACACCATGATCCGCTGATCAGGGTGTGTAAGCACACCAGGGATTGCTGTGAGATGTGAAATCCACCCACCCGATTCCCCAGGGTTTGGTCTTCTCCCTCAGAGGCAGCCTACAGCTAGGATGAACCCCACAGGCACAGAGGGGATGAAGCAGGAGCAGAGGACAGGGCTCGAAGGGTAGGGGCAGGGGGGCAACAGGCCTGGGATGCAGGCTCTGGGAGGAGTCGGCTCCAGACAGCAGTTGCCACCTTGGACAGCCCTTCAGCCTACAAAGCAGTCCTCACAGAGAGCCTGGGACAAAGGCAGCATGCGATACTATTCTGATTTCACTGAGAAAGAAAATGAGTTCTAACCATGTAACTCATTTGCTCCCAGTGACACAACTAGTAGAGCAGCCAAAATGGGAATTCCCATCTTCTCCAAGGCGGTGATCAAGGTAATGCTGCCTTATTCCACCGCACTCTGTTGCCTCCAGGGCACTCTCAGAAAACCAGCCAACCTTCTCTATCCTCAGGCTAGTACTCTAGAGCTTCCAGGTTCAGGGACCACACTGGGCATCCAGTATTTCTTGCTTTCTGCAAATTTAGTTTTATTTTCAGGAAGCCTAAGTAGCTAAAAGCAAGAAATGGAAAGAGAGAAGCTTTTATTACTTCCCCAGGCTGTATAAAAAATCTCCCTTATGGGTCACGTTCCTGTGGCGGCAGCCTTTCCCTCTTCACATCTCCTGTTGGAGAGTTACTCAGTGCCCATGAAAATCCCTGCCTGCCTACCATGAGTTTAGATCTCCAGCAACATCCGATGAAGATAATCCAAGCTGAACCTTTTGCTAACTTGTCTTGTCTTGATAACCTCTCAATTCTCCTTATCTTCGACAGGCTGTCCAATGTTTAATCCTAGATTTCTAAGGTCACATTAAAGCTCAAACACCACCCTCTTTATCTTGGCAGAACTTACAGTGGCATTTTTCAAAGGCCAGAACAGAATGAAGACAGAAGAAGAAATTATAATGTGAGGCCTGGGAGGGCTAGTCATGAATTTTCTTCCTTCTGTCATAGTGGAAGCTTTCCCCAGCCGGATTAAATTTTCCTAATGATCTTTATTTATTTTATTTTACTTTTTGGAAAACACCTCTGGGGTAAAAGGGATATGGGAAGTGTACCATTCAAAGCTCTGTTCAGTGCTCACCCCCTGGCCCTGTCCCACCCCACCCCCCAGTCCTTCGTACACATAATCCAGGTATCTTCCCAGTTAAGATTAGATGCCACCAGGGAACTCAAGACATCTTGAGGAAAATGTTATCTTTGAACATCTCTTTCTATTAGGAAAATCGTTGCTATGGTCTTGATAATGTAATAATAGTAACATTTGTCTTACTACCATAATATGGGTATTTAGATTTATGGTTTTGTTGGTATTAGTATATCATTGCATGATATAATGTTAATATATGCTATAATGTTCATCAAAATTAATATCTAGTATCTACCATGTATTAATAAGTATTAACCTCCCATGTGTTCCAGCCTTTCCAAAGGACTTTTGCTACATTATGGAAGTCAGTCCTCGCAACAATCATATGAGAAGGATATCACCAATTCTAGTTTACACGTGAGACTGAGGCTGAGTCAGGGGCCCCAGCTTGCCCAAGGTTTCAGAGCAAACTAGGAGACCTGGGATCTGACCTGACCTGGCTCCTGGCCCACACTGGACTCTGATCAGCCTTCTTTATGTTGTGCTTATGTAGAGCCTGTTCCCCATTTTTTTCATCAGAAATTCAGGTGCAACAAATACTAGCTACATCATAGAGCTGCCTAGGAGGTTAAATGTACTGATAGGTGTAAAGCCTTTAAAAAATCGCCTCATACATAGTAAATTAAACCCTCAATAAATGCTTACTATTTATGTGATCGAGCTGAAATTTTTCTCCATAAAACATTTCCACTAACAAAATTGATTCTCTCTCCAATTAATAAATAATTTTTTCCATTTCAAAGTATTATCATCTTCACATTTTTTCAGTTACTCAGGGGTAGTTCTTCATCTTTTCGTATACTCATTCTCATGATTTACATTAAGATATTAAGATCTATTTCCTTAGTGGTACAATCTAAGCTGCAAATAATTTTCAGAAAATGATTTTACTACAGAATTTCTATTGGTTCTTTTTTCCTCCCAGATGTCAGTCACATTCTTTGTATCTCCTTCACAGTGAAACTCTTCTCCCAAGCCTAAAAAAATCATACCTAGAAATCCTGCCAAAAATGACAGTTTCCATGACAACCAAAATAAGCAGACATAAAAAATGCCAAATGTAATTCAATACCTTTGAATTTTCTTTGAGTTCTGTGGATCCCTTTTATGTGATAGACAAAAAGGCCAGTGTTAGTTTTGTCTTCATGCTGGAATATATTTCCCATATACCTGTATTTTCACTTTTTTTTTTCTTTTTCATTCATTTCCTCTCCAGTCTACACACAAAAGATTAGTGTTTATAAATAAATTTGAGAGAAATTACAGAATCAGAAAGTGGTACAATCTAATGCACCTGCAGAGAATTTGACAAATAATTTTAGATCAAGAGTATCTCCTCTTATATCCAATAATAATATCATTACCTTACATTTTATAGTACTTTACAGTTCAAGCTACTTTCCCATTCACTATCTAATTTAATCCTAAAAATAATTCTTTTACAGGTATTTTTAAAATTGTAATCAAAGATCCTCAGAATAAAGCAACCTTCTTAGAGACAGCAGATGATGAAATCAAAATACAAACCCAGAATTCATTACCCTTTATCCATTTATACTACAACGTTTTATTGTTTTAGGAAGAGTTGCTAAAATTCCCTTAGTAACTTGTTACCTATCAGCTCTTAATGGTCATGATACTGTTCCAAATGCCTAAGGAACATAAATACGTCCTGCTGAAATTGAAGATGATCCCGTTTCGTATCACTCAAGCTAAAGTTAACTTCCCCAAGGTCCTAGATGGAAGATAAATTACAGAGTTTCTAAATCAGTGAAAAATAAGGCCTCTTATGTCAAAAAGTGCGTTATCTAAAAGAAGAATCAGCAAACATTTTCTGTGAAGGGCAAAACAGTAAATATTTTAGGCTTTGTGGGCCAGTCTCTGTGAAACTACTCAACTTCATTGTAGCGTGAAAGCAGCCATAGGCAATATGGAAATGGATGGGCCTGGTTGTGTTCCAATAAAACTTTATTAAAAAAGACTGGGGGTGGGGCAGGAAAGATTTGGCCTATGAGCTGTTGTTTGCCCACTCATGGTCTAGAAGATACTTCTTCATTGTAGAAAAATGGAAAGTTAGATTTAGGTTTTCATCACTGAAGAACTGAGAGAAACATCAAACAGAGGACAGGCAAACATTATATGTTAGGGGTTTTTTTGTTTTATACAGGGAAGGGATGGATGAGGGCTGCTCTGGGTAACAGTGCAAGCCTATGTTCGTTCTCTAAATCGTTGACAGGATATATTATTCCTGCCTCTGGTTACGAGGCTAGCCAGGGAAACATATTGGCTTACATTCTTTAATTCCACACGTACTCTTTGTCTTCTTATCATGTGTTATGCTGACAACCAATGGGTAGACAAAGATGAACAAGGCTCACTGGCAGCCTTCTAGGAGTTTCCAGTCTGAGGTGAGGTAGGAGAGGAGGTGGTGAGGACAGACAAGTATGTAAAAAAAAATACAGCATAAAGAAAAATGTGGAAGAGACCAGTAAGGAGGTATTAGCAAACTGCACTGAGAAGACAAATGCAGGAGAAATAAGCTTGGTCCTGGGTGATTGGGGTGTCATGACCAGAGAGGGTAACATTTAGTTGGGTCATGAGGAATGAAAGGATCCCAAAAGGAGCTGAGGGAAGGGCAGGTCAGGAAGAAGAATCTCAGGTAGGCACACAGGTACAGCGATGTAGGGCATGTGCAGAAAATAGGATAATCCCCCGTGCCTGGAGAGGTAGAGTGAGGAGTGGAAATGGGAGCTGGAAGTCCAACCAAGTCTTCTGAGAGCTGAAAGATGCAGCTGAAGTGTTGGGATTTTATTCCCCGACAGAAAGGAGTCCTGGCACGTAAATCAGATCATAACAGGACTTTATTAAGAGAATGTCAGCAGCAGTGTGAAGAAAGCTCGGTTCATTAAATGAACCTCCAAGAACTCTGGAGCAATGCTGTCCAAAAGAAATATAATATGTGCCACAAACGCAAGCCACATATGTGATTTTAAAATTTCTTATAACCACAATTTTAAAAAGTAAAACTAAACAGCATTAATTTTAATAATATACTTTATTTTACCTAATTTATCCAAAGTATTATAGTTTCAACATGTAATCAATGTAAAAATTATTAATGAGATATTAATGTTTACCTCATACTGAGTCTTCAAAATCGGGTATGTATTTTACACTTAGGGCAGGGCTCAATTCAGATTTTCAATATTGCAAGTGCTCAGTGTGGCTAGTGGCCACCGCATGGGACAGCACAGCTCTAGAACATATGAACTAAAGGGCATCTGGGAGGGGACCTGAGCCTAGGCTGGAGGCAAGACACAAGGACAGTCATTTGGGGATGCCTGGCTGCATATTTTGCCAAGTCTCCTTGTGCCCTGAGTTCTTTTAGAATAACCTACATGGGAATAATTGCTGTGCCTTTAAAATAAAATGTTCATAAAATGCCATGTGGACTTAGAAAATCCTGTTCTAGCTAAAGGTAGGTAAACTGTTAAGGTAAGTGAAATCTCAGACACTTTACATTATAATTACAATGGTTTCAATAAGGAATTTGGATCTTAACATTTTTCAGCTGGAAGGGCTCTTAATTATTTTATGAAACGTTCTAATTTTACAAATGGCAGAGACTCAGTATCACTCACCTAGATATTACTCCTGGGGCTGCCCAGTTCTTCCCTTTTTCCAGGTTACTGTGTGGGTGTATGTGTGTGTGTGGTGTATGTGCAAACAACAGAGACAGAGGAACAAAGGCAGGCAGCAGAGATGAGGAGGGGGAAGGAGAACAGTACAAGAGCCTGGTGAGTCTTTTTTAAGCTACAGATGCTGGGGCCCTACCCTGATCTACTGAATCAGAGATGGACTCACAGACAAATTAAGGTAGTGCCATTGCTAATCTACGAAGAGACCTATGTTATCATTAGAAATAGTACAAAACACAGGAGAATTTTTTAAACCAGAATACCTGACAGATGAAAAGATGAAAAGGAATACTTTATTAAATTCCTTGGAGTGTTGGCTTAGGTGGGAGAGAGAGGGAGATAAAAGCACGGGGTAGTGAAGGATGCAGACACCCATGTAGCAGAAATAACAACAGCCACTGAACGCCTTTAGCACAGGGCCCTGCACTGCAGGGTTTTGGGCTGGTGTGTGTGTACCTGTAATAATTTTGGGGGTGGAACCAAGTTGCCATAGTAAGAAAGGGAAGGTTGAGGACCTATCAACTGTCTTCATTTCTCACCTCCCCCTTAGCAGCAATTAGTTTCTCTTCCCAAAAAAAGGGGCGGAAGAATATTTTATACTTTCACTTTAGGCACCAATTTATTAGCCTGATCATAATATTGAACTATGGACCAACCTGGGTGTCCCGGTACACCCACATTTATCCGTTTGGACCTTGTTAGGGATGTGTAGTCTAGAAAGCTCTCCAGGTGATCTGTTCTCCTGGTGATCCTCACCAGGGTGAAGACTATTATAGTACCGCTTCCTAATTTTAATGTGTACACCAGTCACCTGGGGATTTGTTACACTGCAGGCTCTGATTCGTAGGTCTGGGATGGAGCCCCTGCATTTCTGACAGGCCCCTGGGTGATGGCTGTGCTGCTTGTCTGCAGACCACACAGAACAGTAAGGCCCCAGAACATCAACTATTTTTCTGAACAAAGTAATGTAAGCACCCTCGGGTATTTCCTCCTTTCCCACTGCATTCCCAGCATTAAAAGGCCTGAGGTTCCCCTCGCTCCTTCCACAGGGGGCTGGAACTTGAAAAGAGACGAGGCATTAAGAGATCTCAGGGGCCTGAGCTGCCAGCCCTGCCTAGGAGCACACCTGTTTGATGAGGCTCACCTCTTTTCATCCTTTCACCTCTCTGCCTTCAGGTATCTAAACTCGAAAGAGAGAAAACTCAAGAAGCCAAGAGGATCCGTGAGCTGGAGCAGCGCAAGCACACGGTCCTGGTGACCGAACTCAAAACCAAGCTCCACGAGGAGAAGATGAAGGAGCTGCAGGCCGTGCGGGAGAATCTCATCAAGCAGCACGAGCAGGAAATGGCCCGGACGGTGAAGGTGCGGGACGGGGAGATCCAGAGGCTCAAGTCGGCGCTGTGTGCGCTCCGGGACGGCAGCAGCGACAAAGTAAGGACAGCGCTCACCATTGAGGCCCGCGAGGAGGCCCGGAAACTGTTTGATGCAGAGCGCCTTAAGCTCTTACAGGAAATTGCGGACCTGAAAACGGCCAAGAAGCAGGTGGATGAGGCGCTGAGCAATATGATCCAAGCGGATAAAATCAAGGCTGGGGACCTCAGGAGTGAGCATCAGTCCCACCAAGAAGCCATCTCCAAGATCAAGTGGGAGTCGGAGCGGGATATTCGGAGGCTGGTTAGTAACCCAGGGCAGAACCATTCTCTTTCCAGGCTTCAGAGTGCTTTGGGGTTTGCTTTTTCATGAAAGGTGTCTTTTTCATGAAAGGTGTCTTTCATGAGAGGATTGTAAACAGTACCCTCCTTCTGTCTAGTGCTATGGCCAAGATACAAGATAGGTCAATAGATAAGTAGAGGCGCCCAGGCCAAAATTGGCATTGTAAAAGGTAAAAGATTTTGGAGTCACCTTTCTCATGGAAACTGGATTCTTCCAGCCCCACACGTATGGAGAGTATGGGTTTAATGACTCCTGTTTTCTTGGATGTCCATGGAAATATTCTGAATTATGAACTCTTCCAAAATCAGCATGTTTTGTAGGCTTTCCATTTATAAAATGTTTGGGGGTTTTTACCGGGGAAAGGGAAGTTTCTTTGGCTTTCAAGGTGTCTGAAAATGGCAGCCACTGGGAACATCCTCTGGGATTCACCTGTCTTCTCTCCAGGAACCGTGTCTGAAAGCAAGAAATAGAGCTATAAAACCCCTAGTCATTTTACAAAGAGATCTTCTTTCCCAGAATAAACAGGGGCCACTCAAAATAGGGGCCATTATAATTCTTAAATTGGATGTCATTCCTAAATAGCTTATTTGCTATTACAAATTTCCAAGACTTCCTTCAACCCCTACTGAGTTGAGTCTTTCTTTTTAATATGTATGACCAAAAGCCACGTCAGTCTCTCACTATGCTTAAAAGTAAAACAAATAGAATTATTGTGTGAAAGCTATAATGTTGCAGATTGGCCTTCTCTTAGAAGTATTTATATGCATCTATATTCAGAATGTTTAGCATTAGTTATATCTTGGTTATATATTAACTATCACCTGTTCGAGTGTACTTTATGCTTCTCTAAAAATATTTTCTTAGGAAAAACTACACCTTCCTTCTTGTGTGTGCCAGGTCTAAGCATTTATATTCTAAGAATTCCAATTATGTGTCTTAGACAGTATCTCTAGGATTTCAATTTTATGTACAAAATGGTTATGGTAGAACATTTTAGAAAACCAAACATGTGATTTTCTTTGTACTGCAATACAGTGTGACTGTAAAATGTTGCCTTTGCTACACTTTCCAAATTCTTTATCTGCAATTCATACTATCGCATTGGTTGACAATAAAGACCAAACACAGTGCAGAAATATTGGTCTCTGCCCTGCCTTTGGTTTTTAAGACAACAATGGCTGATGAAGAAAGAATCAAGACTGTGAACTCTGGAGTCAGCAGGTAGGTAAGGAAGCTTACATTAAATATTTTTGCTTGTCGATGCTTTTAATGTAAAATCTTAAATGAAAAGGAAGCTTTACATTAAATACTTTTTACATTATATTTACATTAAATATTTTTGCTTGTCGATGCTTTTAATGTGAAATCTACACGTATATCTACCTGTTGGTCTGCAATTTCTTCCATGATTTCCTTTCACCAGCACATTGCAGAAGCAGACTTGAAATCCCTCTTAATAACAATGTAAAATCTAATCTGTCTGAAGATTGGTTCAAAAATTGGGTACAAACAGAAACAGGGGAAACTTTTTCATTAATACAGATGCACTTCATTTTTTCCTTCTAATCCTGTTCTTACTGCAACACCCAGTTTTATTTTTGGAACTGAAAAGGAGAGAAATGGGAGCTATTCTGTGTAGAAAATTTTCCCAGGGAATTCTGGTATGTACCCATCTAATTAGAAATTTGGAAGATTTTCAGTATTCTGAAACCAGAGTCCATATTTATAACCAGCATGCAATAGAGACTGCTTGACACTAGGTACTGGATAGTCTACAGAAAACCACTTTGGGAAAATGCTGGAAGGATAACCTTGGCATAAGTATAGCATAGGGCCAAATAGAATGGGCTCTAGGGTCATAAGACTGTATATTAAATCAGTCTTCATCATTTATTAGCCATATGACCATGAACAAGTTCTTAACCCTTTGGGTCCTCAGTCGTCACCTGTGAAATGGTGATAACAGAACCTATATAATAGGATTGTTATAAAATTAGACAAGGTATGTAAGGCCCTGAATGCCTTGAATGTAGAAAAAGATCAATAAATTTCAGTTATAATGATGAGGCTGATTATATGGGTGTAATGGGGTGATTTCCCAGCCAGTTCAGTTATGTAGGGTACTTAAGAACCAAGTAAGAGCATGCAGATCTGGAGCTACGGTAAACTGGAAATAAACCATAGATGACAGATCTAACAAAGGAACGTGCTACTTAGATAAGAGCAACACTGGACTCAAGTTTCCTGCAAGGAGATAAAATGAAGACAATGCTTTTACTCCCAAATTAACAGGACAGCGTTTGATTACTTGCCAAGTTATCAGATGATGTCACAGCACCATGGCCTCCCAAAAATGATCTAAAATTTTATCCTGTGACTTGGAGGCAGTAGCTCACAGAGAGTTACATGTGGGAAGATGTGATTGTATAATACAGTTTCTGTTCCAAATATATATAAATATGTATTTTGGTCTTAGGAACACAGCAAAGAAAGATTTATACCAAGTGATTTGTTATATATAAGGAGACATTTTTATAAAGAGGAGAACAGTATACTATTGTTTGCATTAAATGTGTCTATTCTATTTCCATTTTTAAGATTCTCATGGAATATAATGAAATGAGAAGAAAGGTTTTACCTAATGGCTGTGCTTTCTTCAGAGATTGTTTATAGATATTAACTTCACTAGCCCTCACCCAGGGATGGCAAAAAGTTTTCAGTCCAGTGGAACTCTGATCAATTGGTATCAAATGCTTTTGGCCTTTAGTTGAGAAGTATTTCTGAGGTCATGCCCAGGCTTAACAAAAATGAGTGTTGGGATCAATAAATATATCCCACAGATATAGGTGGGAAAATAGTAACTAATATTACCAGGTATTTTCTATTCCAGTTCTTGTCCCAACCATGATTTTCTGACTATAATAGTAGAATGGTTGCTAAGAACTGGCTGCTCTGAAAAATGGATAGGAATGGAAAGAACCATACAACATGAACCGTGGAAGGACAAATTCACCACTTGAATGCAAACATATTGGCCTTAGGAAATGATGAGGCTACTGGAAATACTGTAGCTTCTTCAGTTACAAATGACCTGTTCATAGTTGTTACTGCTATTTAAACTGAACTCAAAAGTCATTCCCCCAAACAGGAGGTAACATCACACATTGTCCTGGGAAACATTGTAGTAGAATATTTAGCATCTGTCCTTATTAACACTAATGCCCTGTTTTAAAGTTAACTTTTGCTTTCCATATCCAACCAAACCAGACTGTTTCAAACAATATATTGAATCACAGCACCTACATAGGATATACTAGAGAGAAAAAATTACCCTCCTTGACACCTAATTAGTCTAGGATGGCCGTTCATTACCTATTCTTGCCTTGTCTGACTCCTGAATTCAGTATACTTGTCATATTCATGATTTTTTTCCCTATATCAATCAGCAGAACAAAAGTTAAGCTCATACCATTGTAAAAATGCATTTCTTTGCAGCATTGTTAAATAAAATGTCATGGGTGTCATTTAATTCAGATGGATGAAATCAAAGCCAAGGACAGGATCATCTTTTCCCTGGAAAAGGAACTGGAGACCCAAACAGGCTATGTACAGAAACTCCAACTGCAGAAGGAGGCTTTGGATGAACAGCTCTTTCTGGTCAAGGAGGCTGAATGTAACATGAGCAGTCCAAAACGAGAAATTCCGGGAAGGGCAGGAGATGGCTCTGAACACTGCAGCAGTCCTGTAAGTCTATTCAAGTTGAAGTTAAAAACTCAGGAGTCATCTTTTATTTAGCGCCTAAGTTTTACTTTTCACTTAAGCTCTTTTCCTGTTTACTACAGAGCAATCAATTCCACCTCCTACTATAAAACAAGCAAGTACCTTGGGAGCAGAGTTTTCTAAACTCATAGACAACAAAGTGGTCTGTACTGCATTAGCTGATCACAAGAGAATTACATATCTTTTAAAATCCTTTATAGAATTTTTCTAGCCGTGATACCTGTCCAAACATCAGCATATTATAAGAATCATAAATTAGATGAAAATACTTTGCCTCTTGCCAAGACTGGTCATTTTCCCTTGTGTGAACAATTGAGTTGAAAATTGGTAAAAATGGTTATCATGTACAGGGGTCAAAATGTATAACTGTGTAAAAGACTAAACCATTTATAATCGTCACCTGAAAGCTTCAAGTCTGATTGTTCGACACTTATTTTCCTGGAGTTTCCTCATTTTATATGAGAAATTATTTTCAGAAGTTTAGTGATAGAAATCAGCTTGTATATAGTTTACTTTCATATCTTATACCTTGCAAATTATTTAGCGCTAAAAAAGATGACAATGTATTTTTTAGGAACAGAGGTAGGTTCCAAAGTAGTACTTAGAACTGACTAATAAATAATTTATGAATATATGTGTGTATATATATATATATATACATATATCCCAGTAGGTGGCGGAAAGAATACTGAACTAGGATTCAGCAGATGTAAGTTTTAGTTCTGTCACTGACACTTAGCTGCAGTGTAGTAAAATTGTCAAGAGAATGAGCTCTAGAGTCATACCCTTTAGTTTAAATCCTGGATCTGCTGTTTGCTGTGTGACCTTAGGCAGATCCTTTGACTGCTCAGAGTTTCCTCATCTGTAAAATAGAGGCAATAGTGGTACTCCACAGAGCTGGTCTAAGGTTTAGAAGAAAAGATATGTAAATATAGAACATAGTGTCTGGCACACAGCATCCAATACATATTAGTATAGACCTTGAACAACTTACGACCTCCCTGAATCTTACCGGTTCTGCTGAATCCTTTAGGATATTGTGAATCAAGGAATAGTGTGTGAAACTGCTTTGCCAACAGTACAGCACTATCAAAATGTAAGATGATAATGGAATTGCAAGTATATATGTCCTATGGACTCTAGAGCACAGACTTAATCTATGACTGCTGCGTGTAAAGTGATTCCATGACTATTATGCCAGTGGGGAAGCCAGCTGATCTGGGCAGAATCTACCAGCGAAGTTTATCCTATAATCTACTGTCTTCTATACATGAAAGTAATGCACCAGCCTTCTGAGTCTGACCTTTTTCTCCGGGGTATGCAGGAATTTGCAAATCCCATCCCTATATCCTGCTCTATCCTCTCTTTGGCTAAGAGTAATAGCAGGACATCTGTCTAGGCTTTGGGAAGCAATGTGCAGCCATGACACAAGGGATGAACCTCATGTAACCATGAACCTCATGTAATCACAAAGTGACCTTGGTCTCACAGCTCACAGATCTCATAAACTGATCCAACCATCTACCACTTCCTTTGCCAGGAGCCAGGGCTCCAGGGAGTATCTGCCACATGGAATTCATTTACAACTTCAAACAGGCTTGATCTTAAACCCAAGCAGAGAATATTGGGGATTGGAATAGGGTAAATATTTACTCTTCTCTGAATAAGAGAACATTTTACTCTCAACTCATGAGCCAAATGAAAGGAACCAAGCCTATTACTTTTATGAGCAGTATTCTAAAATTTTGTGAAAAGTATTATTGAAGAAATAATAATTTTAATTTTCATGTGTAGGATTTGCGAAGAAATCAAAAGAGAATAGCTGAGTTGAACGCCACTATAAGAAAATTAGAAGACAGGAATACCTTGCTTGGAGATGAACGAAATGAATTGGTGAGTTCTAAGCAAATTTTTTTTATTTTATTATTTTTTAAACATTTTGTTATAGTAGTATATACGATGTTATAGAAGTATAGCACAGTAAAGAAAAGCGCACAAATAATAAAGGTATGGCTCAGTAAATATGCCCCAGTGAAGCATATTATGGGCGAAGCACCCATATAACCACTACCCAGGTGAATAAGTGGAAGATTACCAGCATCTCAGAACTTCCCCTTTGTGTGACCTCTTTCAATCACCATCCTTCTAAAGTTAACCACTATACTGAATTCTCTCACTACAGATGTCTGTCGCCATTTTTAAAACGTGTTGTAGGGAATTCCCTGGCGGTCCAGTGGTTAGGGCTCGGCACTTTGATTACTGGGGCCTGGGTTCAGTCTCTGGTTGGGGAACTAAGAGTCCCGCAAGCCGTGCGGCCCAACCAACAACAACAAAATGTGTTGTAAATGGAATCATATGAGAATCACTCCTTTGTGTCGGGCTTTTTTGCTCAGCATTACATTGGTGAGGGTCATCCACTGTGTTGCATGTAGAATTCATTCATTTTCACTTTCTATCATATTCAATTATATATGATATAATTATATATTTATTGTAAAAGTATAAACAATATACGATATGTATATACAATTATATGATAAATATATATATATATTCATCTATTGTTAATGGACATTAATGTTGTTTCATAACAATTTATAGCTGTTAATGGTGCTGCTACATGTCCTGGTGAGAAAATGTGCTCATGTCTGGGGGGAATATACTAAGGAACAGAATAACTGGATCATAGAGTATGCATGCAGTCAGCTTCAGCAGTTGCTACCAGTTTTCCACAGTTGTCTTAATAGCCACATTTCCCCCAACAATGTATGAGAGTTGTAGTTTCTCCATGTCTTTGTCAACATGCAAAGTTAATTGGTCATTTTAGTCATTTTGGTGGGTGTGAGGTATATTCTTATTGTAGGATTTTCATTTTTATTTTCCTTCTCACTAATGAGGTGGAGTAACTTTTCAAATATCTATTGGCCTTTTGGGTATCCTGTGTGATTTGCCCTTTGTCTTTTGCCCATTTCCTCTTGTGCGTTCATTTTCTTATTAGTATTAGGGATTTTTTACGTCATTTTTGGATGCTTGTGTTTAAAATATCATGCTCTGTGCCTTACATTTTACATTCTTTTTGGTGGCTCTTGGTATAATGAAGTCATTTTCAGCCTCTAAACACGAGGGACACATTGTCTTATGTCTTCCCAGTTAAAACGCGTGCGGGAAACCGAAAAACAATGTAAACCTCTTCTGGAAAGGAACAAGTGCCTCGCCAAGAGAAACGATGAACTGGTGGTGTCTTTGCAGCGCATGGAAGAGAAACTAAAAGCCGTTACCAAGGAAAATTCAGAAATGGTGTGTACCACAGACTCTGCAAAACTGCAGCTTCTTTCCTTTTATTACACTGTTAACCTGACTTCCTGGTCTTTCCCAGTTTATTTTTAAAATACAATGCTATTTGTGAAAGCTTAGATTTTTCCCTTATGTAAGCAAGGAACACATAAGGAAGAAATCAAGAGAAGGTTGCTGGCTTTGAATTTTGTGGGGTTTCTAAATTTTGCAGAATGATGGGAGCACTTCCAGGAATCTGTACACTCTCCAAAAGCTCCAAAATAGAGAAGCAGAGTTTCAACCTAGCTCCTCAGCCACAGAAACCTCCTTCCAAGATAAACAAGGTCCTACTGTATAGCACAGGGAACTATCTTCAATATCCTGTGATATTCCAGAATGGAAAAGAATATGAAAAAGAATATATATATATGTATAACTGAGTCACTTTGCTATACAGCAGAAATTAACACAACATTGTAAATCAACTAAACGTCAATAAAACTTTTTTAAAAATTAATAAAATTAAAAAAATAGAAACCTCCTTCCAAGAATTTCACTAACGTGCACTTTGTGGAACTGTAGAGTGGGTACCCCACATCTCCTGAGATCTTGCATAGTAACTGAGAACAGATGCCATCATTTTCATTATATATAGAGGTGACGTGCTAACGTACTCCTTCACAGACTTCCCGTCCTGCTGTAGAGATCTTCAGACATTCCCAGTGATTTCCACCTATTACAGAAGACAAAATGTACTTGAGGGTGTTAGTTGGTGTGTGTGTGTGTATTGAAGCTGGGCCATTTTCACATTTAGCTGTAGCCTCATAAAGTTTCTACAGATATTTTATGTTAACCACTAACGTTTGGGATTTTCAAAGTCTCCACCTGCATTTTCTTTTTTTTTTTCAACCCAGAGAGAAAAAATTACATCTCATCCACCCTTGAAGAAATTAAAATCTCTGAATGACCTCGATCAAGCTAATGAAGAACAAGAGACAGAGTTTCTAAAACTTCAGGTCATTGAACAGCAGAACATTATTGATGAGCTCACAAGGGTAGGTCTTGATTAATCTATAAACTCTAAGCTGTTTCCAAGGACAAGTAGCCAAGAAATCAACATACACTTAGAAGCAGTTAATAACTTTGGTAACACAAATAATAGCTGCAAAGCACATTAAAATAATTCCCAAATGCATTATAATGTGAGTAGGTGGATCGTGTGATGTATCTTATAATTGCTTTCCAGTATCAAGATTCTGAGGCTCAGAGATTAAATACTTGGCCTACAATAACAGGACCATAGGTCTCTTGTTTCCCAACACCTGATTCAGTGTCTGGCGCATAGTGGTAGTTTAATAAATATTTGTCGAATGAACACCAATATCATAATGACATAACAGCTGAAATTCCAGTCCAGATCTTCTGACTGTGACTTCAGTACCTGCTGAAGTAGGTAAAGCAGTTACTCCCATCTGCATCTGGCTGAGGCCTGTGTTACCTACAACTTTGGGCTGAGACCTGTATACGCGTTTGGGTTTTCCTGTTTGCCTCTGTCTTTATTATGTGAATGACATCTGTGATCACTCCTGAGGACCAAGCCAAGGCTTACAGATGTGAACTAGTGATGGGGGAGTTTCAAGCAGTAGTCTCCAGAGTAGGGTGAGCAAGATGATTTACTGCCATTGAGGGAAGAAAAGATGATAAATTCTGCTTTATAATTATTTATGGTTCACCTTTTTAAAAGTTTCCATGTTGAGTGTATGTTATAATGCATATGCTACATTTGGAGGGTCATCTAAGTATAAATTTTAAAAGTTTTGGATATATTAAGGTTGCATGATCAAATTACTTTTACTTATAAAGGTGAAAGATCAAAAAAGTTAACACCACTGGCTTAACCAGATTATTTCTTAAACATGTGCTTAAAAGCTCTATGCCCCTCACTTCACTTCCACATCCTTAATAACTCATAAATCTCACAGATTCACTAGTCCAGGAATTTGCTTGGCTTTGAGTATCCTGAGTTTAAGCTAAAAGTTTCTTACAGAATTTTGAGGCATGTCCACCAGACTTTCAAGAAGACATAAGTGTCACTTATTCCATCCACTTTTTAAAAAAATATTTATTTATTTATCTGGCTGCATTGGGTCTTAGTTGCGGCACACGGGATTGTCGTTGCAGCGTGTGGACTTCTCTCTAGTTGTGGTGCACGGGCTCCAGAGCACGCAGGCTCAGTAGTTGTGGCTCGTGGGCTCTGTAGTTGTGGCACACGGGATTGCCCTGCAGCATGTGGGATCTTAGCTCCCAGACCAGGGATCGAATCCGTGTCCCCTGCATTGGAAGGCGGATTCTTAACCATTGGACCACCAGGGAAGTCCCTCCATCCACTTTTGAATTTGTACAGTAAGTATATGGAGTATTTAGCAGGTGGACACCAAAGTCCCAGGATATCTCCTTTCACAAAAAGAATGAATTAAGAAATCGATTGTTATTTCTAGATATTCTTTGAATTTCCCAGAACATTCTAACGAGGACCACCCCCCATCCAAAAAAAGAAAACACTAGATGATTCCAACCAAGCAGATACCCTGTCCCATTTTCAGAGGCTACAGGTGAGAACAAGGATCCAAACATAGTCAAAAGATAGCTTTCTATGCTTTTCAAGTGATTAAGTGAAAAGAATGTTTTATTCTTTAAAATAAAATAATATTTTTTTCCACACCTAAATTTAAAATAATTTGGGATCTGAGAAAATTGAAGAATTGTGCTTTGGGAGAACATGAATGACTATTTTGTTCTTGATTTCAAGTATAACACACTTGAAATCCAATTAGCAACACAGTGTACACAGTGTACTTCCTGACTGTGAGGCTCTCAGATCCACATAATCAGGAAAGGTTGTAGAATATCCTTCCTTTGAAAATACTTAAGTATCAAACCCAAAGTTGCCAAAATTTACAAAACATAATCTTATTTTAAATAGAAATATGTAATGCCTCAGGGGAAAAACAACTCTGTCTTTGGGGGAAAAAAAAAACCCAAAACCCTACGGGGAGATATGTACCAACTCAAGATCTGAAAAGTCGTTAATCTATTTTCCAGGACCGGGAAAAGCTCATTCGTAGGAGAAAGCATAGAAGAAGTTCCAAGCCAATTAAGGTAATGAGAAAACTAGGTTATCAGGCTTTTGCCACACACAGAGCCGGAGAAGTGAGGCTTGCCAAGGAATCTTCCTGCAAAGATGTGATAAATCACATGTTCCTGAATTGCAGCAAACCCTGGGGTTTATCTGCCAGAAGAAAACCTCTTCTCTTGACAGTTCTCAGAAGTCCAAAAATGATTGCGTTGTGGATCTTAACCTGAAAGGGTTTGCTTTAATATGAGTTCCTCTTAGTGAAGAAGCCACTAGGTTTGACATAGAAAGGGTTATCTGACAAGCTGGAGAGTCACACTCCAAGAACATGAAAGAGATACTTATTATTTGATGTCTCCCCTGAATAATATTAGCATCTGGTACCCATCCTATAATTGATTAATATATTTTCATTATTCACTTGGGCAATATTATTGATAATGATACTCTCAATCCATGAATATCTGTATAGCCTCTTATAATCCACAAAGTTTTGTTATTTAATTTGTCAGTGTGTTTGATTTTTGCTTTTAACAATTGCATCATTTGATTTGGATGTGGAATTAGATGATATGAGTTGATAATCCCTTCCCATAGATGCCTGGACTTTCAGAATTCCTTAATTATATTTTAAATACTGGACAGAGTAAATGACATAAAATCATCATGGTATAAAATGTAACATAAAAGAGGATACAGTGTTTTTATGAAGAGCCCAAATATTAATGAATCTTCCTCTGAAATATCAGAAGTGAAATAACGTAGGACAAACATTTATTGGAATTATTGTGTTCATGCCTAATATGTTTATTTCATCAAAGAAGCATTAAAGGATCTATGTCTTCTCTGTTCATTTGCATGTTTGCCAGTTGACAGTGCTTTAATAATATGTTGACTTTCCCCACTGTAAGTTTTATTGGTAAATATGTACTGTCCCTCCATTAGAGGCCTGTTTTGGACCCATTTATCGGCTACGATGAGGACTCCATGGATTCAGAAACATCATCCATGGCCTCATTTAGAACAGACCGAACGCCAGCTACTCCTGATGATGACTTGGATGAAGTAAGCTTTTTCACTTCTCTCTCCTTTTGTGATATTGTCACCACATCTTTCCTTGAAGGGGGAGAAACACCATTTCACTTTTTATCTGCTTTATGAACAGCACATAATCTCATAATAGTGACCAATTTTGAGACTGTGCTTGACTTTGTTACCTCTTAGAAATAGCTTCACCTATGTTATGTAGCCCTTGTAGAAACTTCTCTGAAGTTCAGCTCTGTAACTTGAAGACTTCTTTCAAAATAAAATTATTCTTCCAGATTCTTCATCCAGAGGAGGTGTGAACCAAAGAAGAAGCTTAGAGGAACAGCTTTTAAATAAGTCTAAGACAGTGTTTAGCCAAGTTTCTTTGTTGGCCACCTTCATCTGAACTATCTAGGGGGTTCAATTACCATGAAAGTTCCTGGACCACACAACTCCTGACTCAGGATCTTGAGGGTGGAACCCCCAAATCTGCATTTTTCACAGAACGCCTTGATGATTGTATTATGCTCTGAAGTTTGGGACCTAACGCTGTAAAACTATGTTTTTATCATTTATCTGGGGAAGAAGTTGTTAGATATGAATGTATTGAAAGGAACTGAAACTAAAACTCTGATTACCATCTCCTCAAATTTGGATCCAAAATCTGGGTGTACATTTTTCTCATTTGGATCCAAAATTGTCTGTAATCCAAGCCCAAATGGGTAATAATCAGAAAGGTATAAATAAGCAAATGCTTCTCTTATTAATGAATACTTAAATATTTCTGAAATGCGCATCTGGAATGTGTCATAGTATTTGTGCCCATACACATACTTTAAAATTAAGAAGAAAATCACATAGAATCCAATATCATACAAACCTTTATTTCTCTTTAAAAAATGGACAAATGCTAATATTTCACATTGAACACAGGACCTGAACATAATTATTTTTTGACTTTTTTTTTAACCTCAAGAGTCTAGCAGCTGAAGAATCTGAGCTACGATTCCGACAATTAACAAAAGAGTACCAGGCTCTCCAAAGAGCCTATGCCCTCTTGCAGGAGCAGACTGGAGGCATCATTGATGCTGAAAGAGAAGCCAAGGTTAGTGTACATCTGGGAGAGTGCCCTGAATAGGCTTGCGACAGTCATAGCATAAAAGTATTGCAGACATAAAAGTACCAATAGGGTAGCTTTCTCTGTACCCTTCTCTCCACTGCAGTTTTGAACTGCTTTATCTTTTATGTCAACAAACCTTGGATCTAGAGACATTAGAACCAGCTTAGATCGATGCTTTTGTTCCTTTAAAGATAGTTGAGTACATAGTTCTTATTTTTGCTATTTGAAAACTTATATTTTCAAAGCTAAACAATGTTGAATTTTGGTAATCCATGTTTTTTAGTTTCTTGCTTAATAAAAAAGAAAACTTTTATCTTTCAAAAGCAATGGGTAGCCAGTTCTTTTTCTTAGTTAATAAGTGCACAGCATTACATTGACAGCTTACTGAGAATTGTCACTAACAATATCTCACTTAACCCTTGTGCCAGCCCCCTAAGGTGGGTATTTTATAAAAGAGGAATTTGAGGCTCAGAGAGGTTAATTGAATTGCCCCAGATCACACAGCTAATAAATGCTAAACTGGGATTCCAAGTCATATCATACTGGGTCAGTTGTTTTTTCCATTATGTTGCAACTGCCTCTCATAAGTCTGTTTTTTAAAAAAGCCACATACAGTACTAATACTTGACATTTATTGAGTCGTTGCTGTGTTTTAGGCATTGTATTGAGTACTTTATATGCATTATCTCATGTAATCCTAAAACAACTCTATGAGTTAGATGCTATTATTAACTCCTTTTTACAGGAGAGGAAATAGTAGCCTAGTAGAATTTAAATGTAGCTTAGTTAGGTTAAAACCAGGGTATGTAGCTTAGATAAAAGCTAGGATATGAACCTCGTCCTTCTGAGTTCAGTCATAACCACTATGCCATAACTTCCTTATAGGTTAGTTTACTTGGGGCAAGAAAGAGTGTGACCATCCAGTGATCTTATCCTACTTCCTAATTAGAAGACCTACAATGTACTGAGGAGTGTTGTAGGAACTACTGTTAGTTGGTTAGTGGGAAAGGATAGATATTATAGCTATATTTTTAAATGGTAGCATACATACATACATGCACATACACATACATAGAGAGCAAACATTAAAGAAAACCCACTGTGATTTGGAATAGACACGTAAGCAATCATTAGGAAGGGATGTGTGTGTGTGTGCTTTCATGTCTGTGCCCTAATACTGTAAGAGTTGTGGATTCCTTTATCAGTATTTACTACCCATTCTTAGCAGTGTAGGATTGGTCAATTGAAATAATAGCATATGCCTTGTTTTTTGGAGAGGTGACGACATAGAACCCAGTTCTCTTTCTCTAGTCTCACTCTCCCATCAAAATACAGGTTTAGCATTGTTTATGGCCATTAAAGTAAGACAACTTAACTATTCTGAGCAAAATAGCCTAAAACAAATCAAGATGTTGGGAAAAGAGTAGTAGAGTAAATTCAAAGAAAGTAGAAATGCAAAAATAGTATAGATGAAAAAGTATCAGTGAAAACAGAAGACCTAATCACTTCAAGACAAGGACAAAAAATAGGTTATACTCAACACCCATTCAAAGTTAAAATAATTCTTTTTTTTTTTTTTCCGGCTGCGTTGGGTCTTCGTTGTGGTTCACGGGCTTCTCATTGTGGTGGCTTCTAGTTGCAGAGCACGGGCTCTAGGCACACGGGCTTCAGTAGTTGTGACACACAGGCTTAGTTGCTCCGAGGCATGTGGGATCTTCCCGGACCAGGGATCGAACTCGTGTCACCTGCATTGGCAGGTGGATTCTTAACCACTGCGCCAACAAAGTTAAATTAATTCTTAGCAAACGAAGCTTGGAATTTTTTAACCTGATAAAGAAGCTAACACTAAATATAACACTTAACAGTCCAAAGAAATATTCTCCTCACAGCGAATAATGAGAAAAGAATACTTATCATCACTGATTTTGTTCAACTTTGTTGAACCTATCCAGATCATAAGACAAGGAAAAAAAATATGTGTATGACCAGAAAACAAAAAAAGCTATTTTTCACAAAAAGTAGGATCATATTAAGAGAGAATACAAGTGAATCTAAAAAATTACTAGACTAAATGAAGTAAGGTTGTTCCGTACAAATCAGTGTCCCAAACTGCTGATGTGCGCACACGTGCATGCACACACACACAAAACACATGATAGATACATAGATACATACCTACATACATAGATTTGGATTTAGATTTAAATATAGGGCACAAAGTTGGCTTCAAAATAACAGAAGGATTTTGGGGAAGCAAAATGGGAGAAGGCTTTCCAGAAGGGGAAGTCGTTCAAATAAAGAGAGAAGCGGAGAGGTACAAGGCATATTTAGGAAACAAGGAGATCACTAGCAGGTAAGGGATGGACCCTGCATTGATAGTGGTGGGAAAAGATTGGAAATATAAGAGAAGTTCTCGAATCCTAAGCTAAACAGTTTGAATTTTAACCTGATGGTAAAGGGAGCCACTGAAAATTGTACACAGAGAATTTAGGTTGTAAAAATAGATAGAAAATATTCTTTGGTGATAGAAAATTCTTTTTTTTTTTTCTCAATTGTTGAGTTCTAATCAAGGAACACGAGGGGAAGAAAAATGTTGAGTTGCCATTTTACGTACTGAGTTCTGGAATTTTAATTTCACTAGGCTCAAGAGCAACTCCAGGCAGAGGTGCTAAGGTATAAAGCCAAAATTGAAGATCTGGAAGCGACTCTGGCTCAGAAAGGGCAGGTAGGCATTTGGTTGCTCCCACTTCTGCAGATGCAGACAATTCAAACTGACCTTCCTCTAGATCACCCTGTGCATGGGCCCATCCAGGACACGGCTTGGCCCTCCACAGTGACCTTTCTCAAACTGTGTCAGAATGTTCAACTCTCTGTTTCTGTCCCTGGTGTTTGGTTGGCCAGAGTGTGAACCCAGCTACAACAGTGAATGAGGCTGGGCAAGAGAGAGAATGCCAGAGGAAGAGGAGCCCTGTACACATAGCCTAGAGTGGTCATGAGCTGCTAAGACCAAGACCCACCCCTCAAGCTGCATTCTTTGCCTCTATGCTACATTTATGGTTCTGCATTTTAATGTTTTCCATCCATATGTATCTAGCCTGTGTGCATTCTGACCCTTTTCACTTTTTGCCTGTGTGGTCACTTCTGAGTCCCCAGAAGGCTGGTCCTGGATTATTCAGACTTAAAAAGATAGGGATAGTGAGTGACAATAAAAAGGGGGTTCAATTTTCCCGGCAACTTTGGCCCCAGTGTCTTGGAATAAGGAGCAGGCCGGGGTGGATGTCATTTACCAGTCGTTGGCAGGCAAACAATCCGGGTGGAGAGAAGACGGCTCTGGCAAAGTGGTTTGACGACACATGCTCTTTCATGCCACTCTGAAATGCTGACTGCGCGATATTCTTTGTCAAACAGGATTCACACTGGGTAGAAGATAAACAACTTTTCATTAAGAGAAACCAGGAGCTTTTAGAAAAGGTATGTGGGGCGCAACACCCTAGTGGGGCAGAGGAGAGAATGATGAGAGATCCAGGAGCAGCAGGGGGTCCTCTCAGGAGTGGCACAGGGGCTAGGGGACGGGGAGGCTTTTCTGGCGCTGTGCTCCCCTCTGCTGAGTGCCCAACTGCATCTCTGTCACTGCCATCACCATCAGTTGAGTGGCACGTGGTGTGCATGGCTCTGCGCTGGGCGTTGTGCCGACTTGAAAGGATGTGATCCCTGAAACCTATTGATTTGTTACCCATATATATATACTGTATATGTACTGTACGTATATATATATTTACACACCCACACATGCACACATCCTATGTGGTTGTCCATCTACAAGAGCACCCTTTGAATAGGACCTGTTATTTTGTGCAAGGACATGCTGCAACCTAGCATAGAGTGTGTTCTTACTGTTAATTTTTTGCTAATGTTCGCTGCTTGTTTGTTTATTTTTTATGAAAGAACATTTCAAAAGATACATCCAGATCACAAAAGAGCATTTCCAGGAGGTTGGAACAAATCAAGATGCAAAGGCTTGGTTTCGGCCCAATAGATAAAATTAATTTGGGTTAGCTGAACATAGACTTTTGATTAGGGGCAGTGAAATACATCAGAGATCATTTTAAGTTTAAACGTGGCTTTTCCTTTGGTATTTCCCTTTGATGATGTGAAACGATTACAAAATAATCTCATATTATTCTTGACAGAAAAAGAATTTGAAAGCCCATTTGAAAAAGGGAAATTATTCTGTAGGGTGATGTAAAGTTATATAGAAATTATTTTAGGATTGTTTCTGCCAATATTCACTAGCCTTGACAAGTAATAAAAGTTAACTGCAACACCCTGGTAAGCATGAAAAGGTAAAGAAGACGCTTGTCCTCCCCTCCCTCTGGTCCTGTCTCACTTTCTACATGATGAGAGACAGAGCTGATGTATAGAAGTGGGGTGGGTGTTCCAGGATTGAGGACTGGTACTCTCAGAAAGGTTGCGGGTCCCTATAAAGAAACTTTATGGACATTAGCCCTGGTCTATGAATTGTAGCCACCTGTGAACCACTAATATTATGGCTAGTGCTAACCACCAGAGCCAGGCATCTCCCCAAATATCCCATCTCTGATGTCAATCCAAGATTCTAGGAAATAGTCAACTTCTAAAAACTTTCAAAAGTTTACTAGACCACAAAAATCTAGTGGAAAAAACTTGAGTTGGCTACATAAATTAATGTTACATAGTATCTCACTTTCCCCCATCTTTATTTTCTATAATTTTTCTATATCAGGAGACTATGAGAAAAAGAAGATTTTAGTAGTTTCCGAGATACCCAGTAATAAGTGTTATTATATTTATTTATCATCTAAAAAATAACTCCCATTATGTCTTCTTTCTGATTTTCTTTGGTCTTGATTTCTTTGGGCTAAAAGGGGAATTTTTTGAGCTCAGGCTTCTAAGAGTAAAAGAAAACCAAAGTGACAATAAAGCTAAACATTCTACTTCAAGTGTTTATCCTTGAGAAAGTAAGATTCACCCTACATTAAAAAGCCCCTGATTTTTTATTTCTAAATTCAAGATTTTAAACAGTTACTGTACAGAAGGCCCACCCACACAGCTAATATCGAAGGCAGCCCCAAACCTATTGCAAATCATGAAAATGTTCTGATCCCTTGTGGACGTGGGCACTGTGTACAGGGCAAGGCAGGTTTGTACACAACTAACTTAATTCCATGCTTCATCAGGTTACACTAGATGTCCTACAGGAAAGCCCTATGGGAAAACAGAAGGGAGAGTTGTCACCTTGGATTAAGGAGCCAGGGGAAGGCTCTTATGGTAGGAGACATCAAGGAAGTATAGGATTTCCTCATGTAGAAAAGGGAGTGGGGGAGCCCTTTTCAGGCAGAGGTGAGCACAGACAGAGCTCCTGGAGTAACCAGAACATAGGGTAGATCTGGGTTTCTAGATTCAAGTGTATGTGATCACATGTGAGTGTGTGTGTGTGTGTGTGTGTGTGTGTGTGTGTGTGTGTGTGTAGACATGACAGTGATAACACCTAAATCTGGTGAGCAGATTATTAAGGTTTTTGAATTCCATTGAGGACTTCAGCTTTATTTTGCACGTAACTGGAATTCAACAAATTTTTGTGTAGGATCAGAGCTGTTTTAAAAAAATATTTCTTCAACAACTTGTAACTCCAGAAATAAGAGGTGTCAGTCTCCATTATTTGCACCATTTAATCTAGTTCTTGGACACTGTCCCAGACAGCAAGGGACAGATTCACTATTCATAGGGTCCCTAGACTTTATCTCAATGAATGGAGGCATCCTCCAGTATTTTCTTCTATGACCCGAAAAACTCAACCAAAGGATAACTAGAGGGAAAACCAAAGATTTAGTTTATTCACATCTACTTGGGACTTTTTTCATGGTCTAGACAATTTATTCACCCTGTAAATGAATGCTGTCCATGCTTGCTTTGCAAAGTTGTAGATGCTTTTTGCAATGTCCACCTAACTTGAGGATTTACTTTATCAGATAGAAAAACAAGAGGCAGAAAATCACCGGCTCCAACAGGAACTGCAGGATGCCAGAGACCAGAATGAGCTGCTGGAGTTTCGAAATCTAGAGCTAGAAGTAAGGAAATGATGATAATGATAATAAAAATATTAACATGCACTGAACCCATTCTTTGTGTGAGGTACTAGCTTAAGCATTTCAGATACATACCCTCATTGGACCTCACAACCACAACCAAGATTTGATAGATGAGGCAACTGAGGTTAAATAACTTGCCCAAGTCCTGTGACTAGTACGTGGTGAAGCACTGATGCAACTCAGAATTGTCTGTTTAGTTACTGTACTTTACAACACTGTTGCCTTTATGAACAAGGCTAATGAATAATTTTAAAATAATTTGAATAATATATTTCAAACTTTATCAATATTTCATTGCTTTTAAATAATCATTTCCATCCTTCATTGAATTCTGACTCAGGAAAATATTACTTCAAGAATTATATTTTAAAATGTACTATATACACAAATACTTTATTGGTAGACCCTTGAATCTGTAAGTAAACTTTTTATTCTGTAATGCATTATGCAAAAGGCTAAGAAGCAAGGTAATTTGTTTTAGGAAATACTTTGTTTAACTTGACCAAGTTTCAGAGTCTTTGTTTTTAAGTAAAACATATCAATCAAATCAGATTTTGATTGTATCATGCAGAATCCGGCATAGGGTCTGGTTGAATGTGCATGATATGTAAAGGATAAGAAAATTTCCCATTTGATTTCTTTGTTATTTCGCCAACAATTTCTTCTTGAGGTTATTTTACATTAGGTTTGGATAAAGTTAGTAGTTGGTATGCTTCAGTGAAGAAGAGTTAGGTCATCTTTGGTAGCCCACAAATCTTACTAATAAAGCTTGAGTGGATTGAATATGCAGAAGACCATGAGCTGCCATAAAACTTCATGGTCAGAAGAACATTCTTTGTGATACCTGAAAGCTCTAAATATTCATGTAGTTTAAAATGGAACTCCACTTCCCACATTTCCTTGATCCAAAAATTTGCAAAACTGGCCGCAGAGTGGCTGGGCCCGTGAGCCATGGCCGCTGGGCCTGCGCGTCCGGAGCCTGTGCTCCGCGGTGGGAGAGGACACAGCAGTGAGAGGCCCGCATATCGCAAAAAAAAAAAAAAAAAAAAAAAATTTGCAAAACTGGATGACACCATGTTAAATTCTTCTCCCACATCTCTTAGTTGACTTATCAGTTCTTTTCCATTAAATTCAAGCATGAAGATCTTGAGTTCGATTTTTTTTTTTTTTTTTGCCAAATGGCATATTGATAAGCTGCTGAAATAGCATAGAGGCCACAGACAACTGGTTTAGTGATTAATCAGTTGTTGCTTTTTTTTTTAATTTGCACATATTCTTCACTGTATTTCAAGGAAAGAGAGAGACGATCCCCTCCATTTAATCTGCAAATTCACCCATTCTCAGATGGTGTGAGTGCTCTACAGATCTACTGTATGAAAGAAGGTGTCAAGGTAGGCAGATGTTTCCCTGTGTATGTTGTAGACAGTAGAAAAACTGGGAATTGGAAAAGGGGAGGTTGTTTGTGACTGTTTTGTCTTTCGGTCACTGGTTGTCATTTTGATACAAACTATGTAGGAACTGAAAATAGTCACATCTATGGGAAAATCGACAGAACATACACAAAATAAATGTGTGACAGATGTATGAATGGTAACAGCAAAAAAAAACAAAAACAAAAAACTAGGAAGCCATGATTATTTAGAACAGTAACGTAAAGAGTGATACAGAATCAAAATATTAAGATAATTACCCTTGATTATCTGGAAGAAATATTAAATAAATTCAATATTTTAAGAAACATATCTCAAGGATGCCAGATAAAAAGGTATTTGTTGAGTCCCTTTGTTGTGCTGTTCTAATTGCTATGGAATTCATCATCTTGGAATTTCAGTATTAGAAGAAACCTTGAAATCATCTTGCCCACCATCTCTTTTGATATGGGTGTTTTAGGGAGGATTTCACTTTTGGAAGGCCTTGGGGATTATAACATGTTGCTCACTTAGACAAAATATAATTTCATCTTTAGTGATACATTTTAAATATTAAGGTCAAATGGAGGTGCTTCCATCTCCTGGAAGATATATTGTCCCTCAATGTAACAGAATCACATAGTGACTGACTATTCCAGAGGTAAGGCTAGGAAGCCTCCCGCTCTTTCTGGTCTCTCCTTACCTTCTGCATGGCCCTTCCTGTTCCCACTCTGAGCCGCCAAATATACCTGCTTTAGTTGCCTTCTCTCTACCTCTGAGATTGAGCTAGACTTCTGTATTTCTGGCAGTAGGGATCTGCTAAACTGTTATCTGAACCTGAGTAAAAGGATAACGTGGTACTAATGGGGGGGAAATTAGGTCGAAAATTGTGCTTCTTTGACTTCTGTCTTAAACCACTCTTATGTTGTTTAAACTTCTGGCCTTCCTGGGCTGCGTGAAAATTTGTAAACCAAAGCAATTTTTTGATTCAACTCTAATTCAATGAGAAGCACTTTACTTTGTCTTTTCCTTAGATGTTTTGTTTTTAGATAAATCACAAACAACCTAATCAGTGCATGTAGTTTATATACAAAGGAACTCTTTTAAATGGAGTTCAGCTGCTTCAAATTGACTCAGGGACTATAATAAAAATCAGCTGTTTTCCATAGGATGGAATTAATGCTAAACACCTAAAAAATAGAACTGCTCTGCAGTTTTCTATGTGGCAGTCAAAATCTCAACCAGGTCAGAATTCCATTAATTAGAATGAAATTGGTTGGTTATTTAAATTTCTTTCTTGTTACTTTTCTTAATACTTGAAATCTACCACAGTTGAAACAATTTTCAACAATTATAAGAAAAAGAGTTACTGAGCAAATCCTGAGTCCTTAGTACATCCTAGATGCTTTCATGTACAATCTCTTTATCCTCAAATCAGCCTATGAAGAAAGTATTTATTTTGCAGTTGGCGAAATTGAAAATGCACTGTTAAGTAGTTTTCCCAGGTTCACACAGCTTCTATGAAGCAAAGTGGAAATGTAAAACCAGCTGTGCCTGATTGAAAACGAACCAAGGAAGAGCAGGTCTCAAAATGTCCTCTCTAACTCAAGGTTCAGGCAGGCACTGATAGAATGGTAAGCCACGACTTGAATGAATCTCCTTGATTTTGCAGGATGTGAACATCCCTGATCTCATAAAGCAGCTTGATATCTTGGGTGATAACGGGGTAAGTCATGAATTGTTTAAGTACAGTAAAGATATGCATTTGCCTAAAGAGAAGCAAGAAATACTTGCCAATGCATTACGTGTAAAACAGTAGCAAGTGAAGGGAACTATACTCAGTATTTTGTAATAACCTATAAGGGAAAAGAATCTGAAAATGTAGCTATACACATATATATGCATGTATATATGTAGTTATACATATATATGTGTATAACTAAAGCACTGTGCTGTACACCTGAAACTAACACAACATTGTAAATCAACTATACTTCAATTAAATAAATAAATAGAAAAAAACAAAAAAATAATAGCAAGTGAGACAGCAGGTTCACTTAAGCATGCGGCTTCTGGAAAAGAATCAGCAATCTATCAAACCACTCAGCTAAGGGATTGTAAGGATCTCTGGAAGGTAGTGGCAGAAGTGGGAACTGGTAAGGTGCTTTTCATGCGCAGGTTTCAGGTTTGAATGCCAATGGAGTGTGCGCTGATTAAAGCTAATTACCTTCTGACTGTTGCTGGGAGGCATGGGGGTAAAATTAATCAGTCATGCAGTTGCAGATGCTGCTAAACAGTAGGGTTGGTGGCAGCCCCATAAAAATGCGCTAGGAAACTATAATCCCTTTTCTTTCTAAAAACACCTTCCAGACAGGGTCAAGCCATATTAATTCAGTGGGAGGACCATTCATTGAGATACTAGATGAATGATGTATGTAGGTTGAAATAGTCACACTATTTTTTTTCCCTTGAAAAATTACCAAAGGAGAGAACAAAATCGATTAAATCACATCAAACTGCTGTGAAGAGATTACTCTTTATTTCATTTCTTTAATATCTTTATCGGAGTACAATTGCTTTACAATGGTGTGTTAGTTTCTGCTGTATAACAAAGTGAATCAGCTATACATATACATATATCCCCATATCTCCTCCCTCTTGCGTCTCCCTCCCACCCTCCCTATCCCACCCCTCTAGGTGGTCACAAAGCACTGAGCTGATCTCCCTGTGCTGTGTGGCTGCTTCCCACTGTCTTTATTTCATTTTGGTTTCTGCTTTTCTTATGACTATTCATGCAGTATGCTTACAGTGAAACAAAATCAAGTCAGCACTAGAGATATAAAACCATCACATTTAATGTACTTTTTACAGCTTTTGAATGAACTCTTTGTTAGGAATTATTACTAAATAGAATAGGCCGTTTGTGAATGTTCTATGCATGCGTATGTGGCAGGCAAGTTAGGCAGTATCTTCTGATAGTATAAATGTCAAAAAGTGTTTTCAGCTTATTTTCTTTCTCCCCACCCCTTCAACCCCCGCCACAGAATTTAAGAAATGAAGAGCAAGTGGCTATAATTCAGGCCAGCACTGTGCTGTCCCTGGCAGAAAAGGTAATAAATCATACTAACATTCAAATCATCTCAGTGTCTGGCTTAACACTTGGGGTTGAAGGACAATCTCTTTGCACATGATTTTGCATTATTGAATACCTAATAAATATTTTATTCTTCAGGGTGATATAACCCAGATAGAATGAGAACACACAAAACAAGAGTCTACACACTGATTTAGGGTGGGTGGATAATTCTTGCTTTGAAGTCTCTTAAAAATATAATTCTGTAAAAATGCAAAACCTGGATTACATTACTTAAGCCATCCTTACCAAGCTGGGAAACCAATAAAGAAGGGTTTTGTTAAGTGGTAAATTGGAACATGGCTCTGTCTGTGGGCTTTTCCTTGGGTGTATACCTACCAGTTATTCCAACTGATTCTGTAACTTGTGGTGGCTCCCTGCACCTTCATTTAGAAAGCCCATCTGGGGACTGTCAGAAGAGCAACACTGCGCGTTCTCTCACCCCCTTGTGTCTAAACCTGGTAAATGCAAGAGAGAGAAAAAAGGAAAGAGCCAAGTGAAGAAACCTGGTAACTGGCTGTATTCAGGGCACCTTGAGAATCAGCACATAGTTGACAGTCACGTGTACATGGCTGGGTAAAGTAAGAACTTATGTACTATAAGTTCCTTGAGATGCTTTCTTAATTTCTAAATGCATAAAAAAGCATGTTGTAAATTAAATGAAACCATGAGCAAGCATTCACCTTGCTCCAGTCTGAAATGAGGGAATTCTACTGGTCAAATGACCCAGTTAAGTTACTCAAACAAAACAATGACATTTAAAAAAATGGCAGAGGGAGAGGGAAGAATTGCTATGAAATAAAAAGTTACTTAAGAAATATTGAAATGGTCCTTTTTTGCATCCTGTTTCAAGCAAACCAAGTGTGAAACCAAGGACATTTTGCTGACAACTGGGGAAATTTTAATATGGACCAGGTATCAGATGACAAAAGGGATTAATATTAATTTTGCAAAGTGTGGAAATGGCCTTGTGGTTATGTTATTTCTTAAAAGACCTTAAGTGTTAGGGACACATACTGAAGTATTTCATGTGAAATATCTGGGATTTGCTCTTTTGAAAACTTCCACCCTTCACAATTTAATAACAGACCTTATCACTTTCCCTTTCCTCTTGTGATCAAATTAATAGCACCACATTGTCCCTAACATAGGTCTAGAATCCAAAATTTGGCAAGAGGGCCCCCTTGGAACTGGCCCTTACCTATTTCTCCAGCACCCCACTTCCTTCCTTGGTCACCAACCAAGGTCCAGCCATGCACAGATCCTTTTGGGGCTCCAGTCTCCTCTCTCCTCTCTTCTCTCTCCTCTTGCTCTCTGTCTCTCTATCACTCTATCTCTGTCTCTGTCTCTGTCTACCTCTACATATTTTCATCCCTTGGTCCTTTACACTGTTCCTTTTGTCTAGATTTTCTCTTCTTCCCTTTCTACCTTTGTCTGGCTAAATCTTAATCATTAGACCCTCCCATACATGGGGAAGCCTTCCTATTCACCCAAGCCCAGTTAGGTCTTCTCACTCTGTGTTCCCACAGTGACCTGTGCTTCTGCTACCATGGCTTTTAGCAACTGTAATACAACCACACTTTTTTTTTTTTTTTTTTTTTCTGTAGTTCACTAGACTCTACGCTCCACAAGGGCAACTCTGGAATCTGTTTTTCACTCTTTGTTTTCCTAGTTTTTCACACCAGAACATCTCATCCAGTTGGAGTCATGAAGGGCTATGATTCTTTATTGCAAGTGTTCCCTCAAGCTTCCTACTAAAAGCAGAAAGTACCCTACAGCACGTAGGAACTGTTCTAGTAAAGCTTTGACGTATTAGTTCGTGCCTCCACTTACCTCCTTTGCAAAACAGGTGTGAGGGGTTCGGATTAAACAGTCAAGGGGTGATGCCTATGCGCTTAGCACTGTGATTGAAAGTGAGGAATCAGCTGAATAAGACACAAGCTTGTCCTTAAAATGCTCATGGTCTGTGCAATTGCCTTTTGTGCAAATCTTTGCAATTCATAAGCTAAAGTCACCGCCTCCCCCCATGTTCGGGATTCACAGATAAACATTTCTACCTCCAAGTAATTGTAAATATCATCTTGAACTTCCTGAGACCACACATTTGAATTATCTCTCTACCATCTGAGAGTGTGACCTTTAGCCAGAGGTTGAGCCTAGACAAATTTCCAACAAGGAAATCCTATTGTGACTTCGTATTAAAAATAATAAGAGCAGTGACCTTATGTGAGGACATGTTACGGGCCAGGGACTATGCTAAATACTGTCTGTGCACTATCTCATTGCTCCCCACAACCACCCTATATTCATCCACTATTTTCATTTTATCTGTGAGAAAACTGTGGCCTGGGCTATTCATTCCTCATCCTGCATCATCCATGTAGTCAGAGTCAGGGGCCAACATACAAATCTATAGCTAAAGCCCATGACCGGACTACTTCACTTCACGGTTCTCTTAAAAACATAGTGTGGGATTTCCCTGGTAGCACGGTGGTTAAGACTCCGCATTCCCAATGCAGGGGGCCAGGGTTCGATCCCTGGTCAGGGAACTAGATCCCACATGCATGCCACAACTAAGGAGCCCACGAGCCACAAGTAAGAAGCCCGCCTGCTGCAACTAAGACCCAGCGCAACCAAATAAGTAAATATTAAAAAAAAAAAACATGGTACACAAGAGAATTTGTTTCTCAATGGTAAATGGCAGCAAGCAAGAGGAAGCATTTTAATAAAGCTTGATGGTACACAATTGCAATATGAGGGTGTTTACAAGAAACCCATGACTTTGGACTGAAATTTGTTTCATGAGGGAAGCCATGTGTACGTACAAGAGCTGAGAGATTAGCACCTCTCCAGTCTCCACGGCCTTTTTTCTTTCCCCATGTTCCTTACAGCCAAGGGGCTGTTGGATATGGTGGCCCCTTGTGAATACCAAGGCTTTAGTATATAGAAAAATGCTCAGTACACCACATAATTTATCACAAACAAACTAAGAAGAAATAGTTGGTAGTGAGGCAAATTTCTAACAGTGTGGAAGTACAAAAATGAATGTTAACCAAAAACAAGAATGTATTGGTTACCTAGTACGTGCAGTACACTGTCAGTAGGACCTTAGGTTTATTACATCCTTTAATCTTCACATTATTATTAATCCCATTTCACAGATAAGAAAGTTGAGGCTTAGAGAAACCAGGTAACATTTCAAGGCCACATAGCCATGAAAAGCTAGGATTGGGATTAGACCCAAGGTAGTCGGCCTCTAGGACCCACACACTTAATTATTTGCCCAATTGCCTCCCTGAGGGATAAGCTTATGGTTAACTTGATGGAGACCCATTATAACAATTTATTCTCTGAAACCATATATGTGGTAGGCTCACAGTATATTATTCAAAGTCTAAATTCATTCAGGGTATTGATCTGTGCTAATATCAACACCATCTAACAGAATGATATATTCTAAGTGTTAGGAAAGATAAGTTCTTTCTGTGTGATTTAAAATTTGTCTCCACTCAACAAAAATGATTCCTCAACATTTAGCTGTAATCAGTGTCATATACTGAAAAAAATGCCATTTCTCCAGATTCACCTGGCCTTCTTTCTTTCATCATGCTCCCTCCAATCATGGAGAATTAGACATACCTTCTGCTTGGAACTTGCCCCTCACCTTTGCTTAGTCATCTCTGACTCATTCCTTACACCCAGTGCAATTGTCATTTCCAAGAAAGCCTCCCATGGTGTCCTCCAATGAGGGCAAAACATGTGTTGGTCTTATTCACCATCACAGCCCTATTACCTAGCACATTGCCTCACACATGGTAGATATCAATGAAGGCTTTTGTTGAATGAAGAATGAATGAATGAGTGGAAATTTATAAACTTGTTTCTGAGCTAAGAGTTAAAATGTACTAAGTTTTCACTCCAATTCTTAGTCTGCTTCCTGAGATATAAGGGGAAGAGACACTAAGCAGCTCAGGAGGCAGCACCATTTACACCATGTCAAGCAATCATGTCAAACACTTGTGTCTGGTTTACCCCTTAGTGGATCCAGCAAATTGAAGGAGCAGAGGCTGCCCTGCACCAGAAAATGATGGAATTGGAAAGTGACATGGTGAGTAAAAATGAGATGTCAGAAAACAAAAGAAAAATTGACAAGACAAATGGAAAACAACTGTTTTCTAGCAGTTTTATCTGGCACGGATGGAAGTTTGTAGCCTTGCCATTATTTTGTGTATAGACTGTGAAACAGAATGCCCAGAAGTACCCCACAATTTCAAGTTATAGCCTCCAGAAATATCATGTTGTAATTTTGTAGTATTTCCAGAACTAATGCTGAAGAAAATCCAGTTAGGTGTTTTCTTTCTTATGCTAAATAATTTTTCCACCAAATTGACAGAAATGATGGGTGTAACTTTGGTATTAAAAATCCCCAAGCCACCTCACTCCCATTAAGATGGCTACTATCAAAAAAACCCAACAAAAATCAGAAAATAACAAGTGATGATGAAGATGTGGAGAAACTGGAACCCTGTGCAGTGTTGGTGGGAATGTAAAATGGTGCAGCTGCTATGGAAAACCGTATGGTTAGTCGTTGCTCAAAAAATTCAAAATAGAATTTCCATATGATACAGCAACACCACTTCTGGGAGTACACCCAAAATAACTGAAAGCGGGCTCTTGAAGAGAGATTTGTACACCTGTGTTCAAAGCAGCATTATTCTCTATAGCTTAAACATGGAAGCAACCCAAGTGTCTGTCAATGGATAAGCAAAATGTGGTATATCCATCTATGGAATATTATTCAGCCTCTAAAGAGTAAGGACATTATGACACATGCTATGACATGGATGAACTTTGAGGACATTATGCTAAATGAAATAAGCCAGTCACGAAAAGACAAATACTGTGTGATTCTACTAATATAGGGTACCTACAGTAGTCATATTCATAGAAACAGAAAGCAAAATGCTGGTTCTCAGGAGCTAAGAGGAGGAAATGGGGAGTTACTGTTTAATAGGTACGGAGTTTCAGTTTTGCAAGATGAAAAGAGTTCTGGAGATTGGTCTCATAACACTGAATATACTTAACACTACTGAAGATAAGAAAGTTTCTGTGAAACTTGTTTCTGTGAAACTTTCTTATCTGTGAATATACTTAACACTACTTAAAAGTGGTTACGATTATAAATTTTACGTTGTGTGTAGTTTGCCACTATTAGCTTTTGTTTTTTAAATCCCCAGGCCTGGGAATTGGTCATTTTTAACTTACAGCAATACATAGACTTTTTTAACAGTACGGTCATTACTGTTATCATTATTACTAAAAGTCAGGTAGTGATTCCTATCAGGTTGGGGAATCCTATCGTAAGAACAACAAGTTGAATTTATATAGCATGTGACAGCTTACAAATCATTAGCTCGTATTTTACACGGGACTTACATTTTACCAACAGGTTAGGCTGTAAAGTCAAAACATATAACAAGAACTGTTTATATTCAAAATACCCTTGAACTCTTTAAATGCATAAACATTAATTAAGCAATCAGCTTGTTACACTGTTCTAGGCACTGCAGCTCAGAGGTAATTAGGAAAGTCACTAGCAAAATCGCATGCAGACATATCCTCTCTCAAAAGTTGATGCAATCAAGTTTACCTTCAGTGTTGGATGAGGCCCTTGTTCCTTGTTAAGCATACAGGGAAAGAATGGACTTGTGCTTGGAGCTATGTTCTATACAAAGATACATTTTTTAATGCCAATGGCAAGATGCTCACAATATGAGAGCCACACAAAAACTGAGGACAAGCAAGGGAACATCAGATTTACGTTTCCCAGCTCACTCTGGCTTTGCAGCAAGAGCAGACACTCACTCATTAAGTGGCACTGTGGGTGGAATTGCCTCCACTCTCTTTTATTTTTTTCTTTCTTTTTAAAATAAAATTTAGTTTAAATTGTGGTAAAAAAACATACAGCATGCAATTTGCCATCCTAAATTATTTATTTATTTATTTAGGACACACCAGGGTCCAAGTTCCCTGACCAGGGATCAAACCCATGCCCCCTGCAGTGAGAGCACAGAGTCCTAACCACTGGACCACCAGGGAAGTCCCCCGTGACTCTTCTTAAAGCAGATGCCCACCCCCAACCCCCTGCCTCCACCACCCCTTCATAAGTCTTAGCGAGACGGGCAGATGGATAAATTGGTCAGTTAGTTGGTATGTGGATGGAGCAATATGTGTGGTTAACTTTGTGCCCACTCTCTAAATTATCTTTGTGTTTGCTAATGATACACAGATGAGTTTGAATAAATTGTTTTTTATTATACAACTTTGCTCTATTACATTTCATGACATTCTTACAAAAATATACTATCTCAGTATATTTACACAGATATATTTATTAGCATCTATAGCATTTATCTTGTCAGAAGTCTACCCTTAGGGACTTACCTGGCAGTCCAGTGGTTAAGACTCCGTGCTTCCACAGCAGGGGGCATGTGTTTGATCCCTGGTCGGGGAACTAAGATCCCACATGTCGTGCAGTGAGGCCAAAAAACAAACCAACAAACAAACAAACAAAAATCTATCCTTAATGACATACTCTTAAATTGGTATAGAAATCCTTTAAGACATTCCATGTGGATTGTTTGTTATATATTTTTTCTTCTTTCCATTGATTTGTACATTCCCTGTGTGAAACTATAAAAGTTGAACTATTTCCCTAAAAGACAAAATCTGTGACCCTACAAATACTAGTGATTTGTCTTACAGTGGACTTAGAGAAAACGCTAATCAATACAATTTATATATCACTTTCTCATTAACTAAGCTGACTCTATCTATTAATGTCGCCCTTTTTTCTAGGAACAATTCTGCAAAATCAAAGGCTATCTGGAAGAAGAACTAGACTACAGGAAACAAGCTCTCGACCAAGCATATATGGTAGGTACAACAAGCATTGGAGACACTCTGAGTGTTTACGATTACATGCTCTGGAGGAAAGCATCCTGTGTAATTTGTCATGTCATGTATTTGAATAGACCACAACGTGCAGCTCATTTATTCAGAGGTTTCCAGTTCTCATTCTAGAAGAAATATATCTCTAGTTCTTTGCTGTTACAATACTCTTATAATAGTTAATAAATATTTCATTATACTTGATTTTTTAAAAAATTGAATTGTGTTGTTAAATAATATTTAAATGAACAACAGATTGGATGGCAATGTAGATCAAAGAGAAATTTTATTAAATCAAATCTGATTGTTGGGGAGCCTAATCTAGGGATAGAATAATGATGTATTTAATGTGATACATATTTTTAATTCATTTATTTCTGACAACAACCCTAAGAGGTATAGGGAATATTATTATTTATATATTACATATGAGAAAATGAAGGCTTAGAGAGAGAAAGAACTTGGTCCAGCTTGGTACACAAGTAGGTAGTGTTTATCTGACTCCAGACATTGTGGCCTTAACTACCATCATCCAGCCACAGTAAGAATATATGGGTATGTATAAAATGGATAACTAATAAGAACCTCCTGTATAAAAAAATAAATAAAATTTAAAAATTAAAAAAAAGAATATATGGGGAAATGGGCTGTGCCTTTTTCTCTCCTCCAGAAGATTGTGCTGAAGGAGGAGCACATTTGATCCACCCCCCGAACCAAATTCATAAAGCATCATTCCTAATATTGGACTACAGCTTGCACTTCTTCTCTCCGTGTGGACACCACCCTGCCCCCCACCGTAATACACTGTAATGACTCAAGAGAAAAAGAGGAACATTTTGAGGAGTTGCTAGTAGAGGTTTTTATAATGCTTTCCTGGAAGCAGCCTGAGTCACTTTTGGGAAAAGAGTGAAGCACTTAGCCCCTGCTTATATCAAAGATGAATTAGTACTCCCCACCCAAGATGAATAAGAGATTCTGAGCACTGATGATGGGGAAAGGAGAGGATGAGTATTGGCCGCTGATTAGAGAATAAAGAAGGAGGTAATTTTTCCCTCCCTTCCTATCCTTTTAGCCTTGCCTTCTCTACCTACACACGGTAAGATTAAACTGCATGTGTGTGTGTTCCAGGACTGAAGACTCATTCAGATAATTATTAATATATTTAACCTTTAAGAGATGAGACCTGCTTAGTCCAGGACAGGAGCCTGGAGAACATCCCTCACCAGGGCGTGTCCTTTCACCTATGTCAGAGTCACAGGGGATAAGATGATAGATTTTGGTAACTGTATCTGAAGCATGTGAAAGAAAAGAAAACTGGGATATAAGAAGCAGTAGACTCTTCATCTAAAAAAGAAAAGCCTCAAGGAAGCATTTTATAGCTAGAGCAACTATAAATCTCAGAGTATTAAAAAACAGACCAACTCCAAAGACTCTAGGCTATATTTCTCAATTTTTATTTTTATAAGAAAAAAATGGAGACTATAAAGCCATCTTCAGAGGTGTGTCATGTGGAAGAGAGGTGGCATTGTGTGTGTGAAATATCTCCAATTTCAAGTATTTTATTCCAACTTGGACCACTTTTCAATGCTTATTTCTAAAAATATGACCACCACGATAGATGTCTTTAAATATCTGTCAAATGAAAGAGAGAACAAACTTATTTTCAGCTACATTTGAGAATAGAAGGATATACAGTTATTATAACAAAGTAAGGACTTCCTAAAAATGAAAAGTATGTGACATGGACAGGATCCCAAGAAAAAGAACAAACTCTCCATCATCGGAGTAGTTCACGTATTGGCTAGATGATCCTTATGGCATCTTATAAAGGGGATCATCAAAAGGATATTTAAGCTGGAGAAGCTTTTTTTTTTTTTAATTATTTATTTTTGGCTGAGTTGGGTCTTCATTGCTGCACGCGGGCTTTCTCTAGTTGTGGCGAGTGGGGGGCTACTCTTCGTTGCGGTGCGCAGGCTTCTTTCTTTTATATATAAATTTAGTTTATTTACTTATTTTTGGCTGTGTTGGGTCTACATTGCTGCGTGCGGGCTTTCTCTAGTTGTGGCGAGCGGGGGCTATTCTTCGTTGCGGTGCGCGGGCTTCTCATCGCGGTGGCTTCTCTTGTTGTGGAGCACAGGCTCTAGGCAAGCAGGCTTCAGTAGTTGTGGCACACGGGCTCAGTAGTTATGGCTCGTGGGCTCTAGAGCACAGGCTCAGTAGATGTGGCGCATGGGCTTAGTTGCTCTGTGGCATGTGGGACCTTCCCGGACCAGGGCTCGAACCCGTGTCCCCTGCATTGGCAGGCAGATTCTTAACCACTGCGCCACCAGGGAAGTCCCAGTGTGTGGGCTTCTCATGGCAGTGGCTTCTCTTGTTGCGGAGCACAGGCTCTGGGAGTGCGGGCTTCAGTAGTTGTGGTGCACGGGGTCATTAGTTGTGGTGTGCAGGCTCAGTAGCTGTGGCGCACGGGCTTAGTTGTTCTTCGGCATGTGGGATCTTCTCAGACCAGGGATCAAACCCTTGTCCCCTGCACTGACAGACAGATTCTTAACCACTGCACCATCAGGATAGTCCCTAAGCTGGATAAGCTTTGAAATTTATTTTGTTGCTAGGATCCTGTGAGACTAAAATAATACATCCCTCCACATGTACACACGTGTACATTCACACACCACAGGTAAGATGCTAAATTCCAAGGTTTTCTAATTCTATTTGCCAGAGAATCCAGGAACTAGAAGCGACTTTGTACAATGCTCTGCAGCAAGAAACTGTTATCAAGTTTGGTGAATTATTAACTGAAAAACAGCAAGAGGAGCTGAGGACAGCAGTGGAAAAGTTACGGCGGCAGATGCTGAGGAAGAGCAGAGAGTACGACTGTCAGATTCTACAGGAGAGAATGGAGCTCTTACAGCAAGCCCATCAGGTGAGGATGTAGTCACTACATCTGTGTTGGGTGGTACTAAGAAAATGGGACCAAGTGCTCAGTACATAGTGTTGAGTATGAGTATGGAGAAGCCTGGGAGCTAGAAGCTATTTTCAAAGAGTAAAATAAGTAACTGTTGTTTTTCACCTACACTCAGAAACAGGACCATGGTTTTATAATGAATTAATCTGAAGAGAATTGGCACTTCAGAAGCACTGTGTCATGCTACTGTTTTTGCAACTACTTTGTCATGAAACACCCCTTGAATCTCATGGAGCCTGATTATGTCCCTTATGCTGGGAAGGGACTCTCTGGGACTCAGTCCAGGACACAGATAATGCTTCCCCGCTGTTACTCATCCCAGTCCATAACCTAGCCTGATCAAATAATCCGAAGAGGGTAAAAGGGAACAAGGACCTTTCTCTTTATTCCCAGAATAAACAGCAACAGCAACAAAGCATGGAAGCTGCCTCTTACTTACTGGCATGTGCTATAGGTCAGGAGCTAAACTAAGGGCTCTACTTCCATTGTTTCATTTAATCTTGGCAATAGCCCACTACTGTAAGTATTCTCACTATCCCAGCTTAAGAGATCATGATACTGAAGAAAAGAGTGCTTAGGTGATTGGCCCAAGATGACAGACAGTAAGCAACAGAGCCAGAATTACACCCCAGATCGGCCTGACTCCAAGGCCAGTGCACAGAAACATTGCACTGTGCTGTCTTCTACAGCTTGAATCATCTATAATTTATATGATTTATCTAGACCGGCAAGGCTCAAAATAAACACCCAATATTAACTTATAGCCAAAATTCTTAATTCCAACTATTTGTTCATGTCACAGATTGACAGGCAAAGACTAGGGTCCTGGTCAAAAAGCAGATTCTGAAATAATTCCAGAATTGAAAGTTCCAAGCTAGGGTATTCGGTACTCATAAGCTGAAATGAGCAACTGGTACGAAATCCAGATGGGCTCTACGGGAGGTAAGAATCACGTGGTCATTAGAGATCAAGGTGAGTAGAAGAGGAACAGGGGTGATTTTTTGTGGATCTTTACAGGCTAACAAATTACCCAAGTTAACAGGGAACTCTGAAGCCATTTTGTCCCAGAGATGATAAACACATGCATGTTTGTTTCACTGGTTCTTGAGATTCCATCATAAAGGTTTGGATTTTGACTCTGAAGAGAGTTTTAAAGCTTTCAATAATAGACTGTGCGGTATCATTGCATTAATGCAGGCATTCTTCCCTTCTATAAGGGAATGAACATGTCCTCTGCATAAATTTCTCAGGCTGCAATAGCATTTAATTAATTTCAGCAAAGAAGGAGGTGTGTCATAGAACCGCAGAAGTGTTTATTTTTAAGATGGACAAATAGTTATCTAAATTTTTTTATGATTAAAGCCTTGTCAATGCTTTTGTGTCTCTTCAGTCAGCTAAGGTACTTCACTCCCAAAAGAGATGGTTCCGTTTGTTTTGTTTTAAGTTACCCAGTCTGAACTATTAAGTACATTATATTTCTAAGCCTTAGAGAGTTTCATTGACATTTTCTGTCTCGCAAGCAGATGTTCATTAGAATATGCCTTTCCAGTTATTTCTTACTTTCCTTTCAATCAGTAGCTTTGATTTGAGAGAATTATTCCAGAAAGCATTGGCCAGGATTTGTCATATATAAGTTTATAATGCAGTCTAAATTCTAGAGCATATCACTAACCACTTATTAGACATTTCTGTTTGAATGTTTTAGAGTGAACTCAAATGAAACATACCTAAAGACACATTCTTATCCTTATTTCTCCCTTCTCTCCCCATCTGCCTGTCTTGGTTAGTAAAACTACCATATGTCAAAGCACTCAAGCTGAAAACCCTGGGGTCTCCCCTGTCCTTCTCCCCTTTTCTGATGTCATATTCTTCCTCAAAAGCCTCCATGATCCCAATTTCCAGTTGAGTCTAGTCGTGCTATCTCCAGGTCCTTCAGTAGCTGGCTACTCCTCCCCTAAAACCCAGATTTGAGACAATCTTCATAGCTTACCTTCCTCTCTGTTCATGCAGAACTCTTCCCGTACCCCTTAGGCCATGATTTCCCACCTCCAAGCCTTTGTTTTCCTGACTGCTCACCCCAAAATGTCGTTCAGAGTCTGCTGCACTTATCCAAATCTTCTCATTTTTCAGTTCAGATCCAGCTCTTCAGAATGCTCTCCCTGATGAACACAATGAACTACATACTACTGAAAAAATCGACATTCCATACCCTTTTCATACACTCATTCAGAACCATTTACTGAGGGCCTGCTTGTGCTGGGTGCTGGGAATGTGATGGTGGAGAAAGACATAAAGGTCATTTTTCTCATGTATCCTACCGATGAAGAGGGAAAAAGCAACAGCGCAAATGAGCAATAGCCAGGGCAATTTCAGAGAGTGGCAATAAGTGCTCTGAAGATGTGTGCATGTGTGTGTGAGAGAGGGAGAGGGAGGGAGAGGGAGGGAGGGAGAGGGAGAGAATGAGAGTGAGTTTGGGAGTAGGATTAGCCACTCTAGACTGGCTGATCAGAGCAGGCCTCTCTGAAAATGTAGAAATCCCAAGAAATCAGCCACACAAAGATTTTGGCGAGGTGTCCCAGAAGTTAGGGTCAGCAGGGGCTAAGTCTCTATCATGGGAATGTTTGGAATATTTAAGGAGCAGAGAGAAGGCCAGTATGGCAGGGGCACATGGAGCCAAGGGAAGGTGGTTATGAGATGAATCTGGAGAGGTGAGACAGGCCAAGGTCATGCTGGGCCTTGAAGGAGTTTGCGTTTTATTCTGAGAGCAACTTGGCTAACTGTCCCTCTCCCTCTTCCTCGCCCCCTTAAAACTCAAGGACTGCCGTGATCATTTCACATTCTAAGAGTTCACACTGGCTACTGTAGGTGGATGTAGGATGCACAAGATTAGAAGCAGGAAGAGCCGGCAGTAACCTCTCACACAGTCATGATGGGGGACTTGGTGTACTTAGTAGCAGTAGAGACCAAAAGTCGTAGAAAAGGGATCTATTTTGGACTCCATAGAGTTTACTGTGAGACTGGATGGCAGGCTGGTAAGCAGATGGGACGGAAAAAGACATAAAGCCCGCAGCACACAGGGTAGCTTACCTAACTCATTGAATAAATATGTATACGCAGCTTCTTTGTGCTAAACACTGTACTGGGTATTAGAGGTTGGCGATGAAATTGTGCATAGCTTCATCATTGTTTACTTTTTCTGCTTAATCTGTTTTTCCCTGTGTTTTACATTTTTTCTCCCCATCTGGATGTGATAGTTCTTTGAGATCAGGAACTAATTGATGCCTTGCCTGTATTCTCCATCACATCCAGCACAGTCCGGAACATGTGAGAAGGTGCCCAACAAGCACAGGCTTGGTGGCTGCATAGATGCCATAGTAATCTCATGATTTTATTGGTGTAGTGCTTGCCTCTACATCCAGCAGACATGAGAAGGAAGTTCTTGCACACTCAAGGTAGAAATAGCTAGCAAATTTATCCTTTCACTGTGTAGCTTTGGAGCATAAGCCGCACTATGGAAATACAAGCACACACATCACACACATTTATCATTCACTGTCACACACATCATGGTCACATAATTTCATGGTCCTTCTGACAAAACACACCCTCCTCTCCTGCACAAACCTCATCCTCTTTCCTTTAAAGCAGGATTTCCCAGTCTCTGCACTACTGACATTTTGGGCCTGATGATTCTTTATGGGGGCGTGGAGACTGATCTGTGGATTTCCCAGTCTCTGCACTACTGACATTTTGGGCCTGATGATTCTTTATGGCGGGGGTGGGGTGGGGGGGTGGAGACTGATCTGTGTACTGCAGGATGTTTAGCAGCATCTTTGGCCTCTACCTCTTAGGTGCTAGTTGCACCCCTTCCCCCAGTTGTGACCAGTGATCACATGTGATTCAAAACTGTCCAGAGATTAGATAGTGGTGATGGTTGCACAACTTTGTGAATATACTAAAACCACTGAATATTACACTTTAAAATAAATTAACTAACTAACTTTTTTAAATGTCCAGACATTGCCAGATGTCATCTGGGGTGCAAAATCACCCCCAGTTGAGAACCACTTTAGAGAGAGGAAGATATGATTTCCAAGTTCAACTGTTCTTTGTTCTAGCTTCCCTTTTGTCTCCCCACATTGCATTGTAAAACCTCTCCTTCTATATTATCACGTTGTTTAGCTTCCACTGTTTTCTTCTTAAACTCCAGTTCTCCATATTCTAATTATTCCCAAAAGAGGCATTAAATTACAAGCTTGCCCTGTGTAACCCTGTACCATGAACATACAAGGCCTTTAGATTGCCAGAAGGAAATTTGAAGACTCTTTTCACTTATAAATTAGTCTATATAATGTCAATTTCAAATCTGTGCTATTTAAATTACTGGAATTTTGTTATAGTTTACAGGTAATTTCAAAGACAGTTCTGGAACTTTTTTGTCTTCAGGATTACTTGTGTTATTCTTGTTATGTTTGGGTTTTTTTTTCTCCTAGTTTATCAGTTCCTTCTTTTGAATTTTTTTGAAGTGGAATTGCTACCTTGTTTTGTGAAAATTGGTCAGTCCTGTTTCGTGAGGAAATTCCACCCTGAAACAGATTTGAAATAAGGTTGGAAAAAAAAAAAGGTAGAACAGAAATCGATGGGATAGTTGCATTTGTGTGAGCCAGTTTTAGCCATTTTTTAATGAGGTAATAAACAACCAAAAACCTTAATCAAATGGTTTACAACAAAATTTGTTTCTTGCTCTCTAGTTCTGGGACATACAGCTGTCTCTACAAGGATGTGGCTTTCCCACATCTCACTCCCACTCACGTTCCACTGGCCAAAACAGGTCTCCTGACCAAGCCCAAGGACAGTGGGGTGAGAATCATGCCTCTCTCACAGGGAAGGGGTCTTCAGGGATAGATTGACCCAGAAGAGAAAGGGATGGCAAATATTTTTAAAATATAATCAATGAAAATGATTTTCACTGTGAGTATGGGTAATTTTTGAAACATGCAATAACCCACTGGGTATAGAAAAACATATATGTGACATTTCCAGATGTTATGTTTTTATAGAAGTTCTGTGTTTTAGGTTGGTGAATGATCTTCTTGTTTAACTTAACAGACTGAAAAGCTTCTTTTTCCCATCCCTTTTTTTTTCAGAGAATTCGTGACTTAGAAGATAAAACAGACATCCAGAAAAGACAGATAAAGGACTTAGAAGAAAAGGTACATGTGAAGTTCAATATGTATTTCAATCTTTATTTTTTAGATCAGACAATAATATTGTTTTCACTCACCGTGTTTTCTTTCTTCTCAGCTATTGTGTATCTTGTGTAGGCAGGTATAGTTACAGCAAACGTAAACTCTGCCTGTAGTCAGGCACCAGGATTCTAGCAAAGCTTCTGCCTTCAGTTGCATTTTTGCCTTTTGTGTTGATTCCTGTCCTTTTCTATCAGTGTTTTCTTTCCTCAGTTTTCCCTTTCCCATCTTCACTTCTTTGCCAAAAGTTTCTTCTGAGTTTTGTTACTCTACGTTCCTCTTCCTTTTTAAAATCTTTTTAGTCCCTTTTTAAAAAAGTCTTTCCCATTATTCATAAAAAGCCCTTCCTCCTTGTGCTGCAATTTCACCTCAATAATACATTCAGAAATTTAGATTGACACGTGAAAACTATGCCCTCATGTCACTTCCCCAGTGGTCTGAGAGAGGAACTGCTTCTTCCAAGTCAGCCAACACTTTTGGCAGGGGTGGGGGTGAGGTAAAGAGGGCATTTGGAATTGTGTGTGTTCTGGGAGAAGGGAGAGGGCTAGCACAGGGATGCTTCTTAGCTGCAGTGAGTTCAACAGTCTTGCATAACAAAGAATTATCCTGCCTACGATGCCAGGGGCGCCCTGCCAAGGAACACAGCAGGGATGGCAAGAGGTGTTCTATGGAGTTTCAGTCTCATTGACTGGAAGTAGCAGCCTGAATCCCTGTGTTGCGAAAAAGCATGGTTGTTTTGCAGTATCTCATGGGCACCCAAGAAGCAAATAGCAAACCACCTGCCATTTCTGAGATAGTGATTAGAATTTGGTTCATTCCAAATGGCTTTTATAGTTGCCCTTATGTGAGCTCAAAGGCCACTGGTAGGGTCCAGTAGCCAAACAATCAGCCACCTAGATTCTTATGTAGTCTGGGTCTTCATGTACTTATTTGAGCTTGGGTAAGTGACTTTACCCACTGTGTCTAAGCCATATCTATTCAATAGGGATGGTAACACTCACCCTCACCTCCTCTCATGGGTTCCATGAGGAAAAAAATGAGGTCACTTACATGAAAATTAGGAAATACTAAAAAAGTATAAGTCAAATTAAAGTATATTTTTTAAAATTTCCAAATGTAAAGTTACATATCTTATAGAAAATTTTAAATTTGAATTTTCCTCTTTTCCAAACTGTGCTATTTAGTTCTTCAGGGTAAGAGTGTAGTAAACGAAAAGCTGCATCTAATTTCCCAGTGTTTGGCAGAAAGACCCATAGAAAGCAGGTGTTGTCCACAATTTCCCTGGCTGTCAAAGGACACAGCTGCTATCTTCCATTTTCCACGTATTTAAATGGCTACCCTTGGTCCTAGTCAGTCTCTCTGCTAATTCGTAAACAGTCCTGGGGTGGCTCAAGGAGGAAGCTGCCAGCTCTTCCCCAGAAACTTCATTCAGTTCAGTCCCCACTTAACTGAGGAAAAACAAACAAATAAAGGAATTTTCTAACATCTAGTCAGGTCACCACCCTAGCCAATTAAATGTGAACTTTTCATTTTACAGGTCTGAACTTCCTAAATATTTATGATAATAGGTTAATGTACTTAACAGAAAATGACGATTATTTAGCTATCAAAGCAGCATATTCCATATGTAGTACTAAACTAAGCCACTTCAAAAGCAATCCAGTTAGTTTTTGATAGAGGTTAGAATGACAGATGAGGTTTATAAAGTACCTTCTATTCACTTGACCTCAATTCTACTCATCCACAAGCATAGTGAAAAGGCTAAAGATCACTTATGTCAGGGATAGTCTTCATTCTTTCCCCTGGAGTACTTGAACACCTTCTCAGGGTACATACAGTATTCCTTCTTTGTTCCTAATTCCCATGCACACAGTGAGTATAAATCAGGTGATAAAAACAAACATAGCAAAATTGCTTCCCACGTGCCGCTCTTCACCATCCAAGGCACTTCCACATTCATCATCTCATTTGATGATGAATTATCATCATTCATTATAATTATTATTATAATAAATAATAATTATTATAATTAATTATAATTATCCTGAGAAACATACCACAGATATTAGGTTCCCCTTTTATACAGATAATAAAACAAAGGCTCAGAGACATTAAACAACTTTCCCCAAATCATATAACCAGTCTATGGCAAATCAAGACCAGAGGTCAGGTATCCGACCCTAAGTGCCACAGCCTGCCTACCACATAGCATGGAATTTAGATTCTCATTGTAAATCAAGTGATGGGCGTCCCCTCATGCCCAGAGAGGTAGCTCTGACACCTGACCTTCTCATGGGAATAGTGGAAGCCTTCCATTCCTCTCCTCCATCCACTCCTGTTCCATGTGCCATCCTATTACTATCCATCTTCAAGGAATGGAAAAAAAAAAAGGACAGAGTTTCTGCTTTTCATAGTACTAGACCAGTCACTAATACATGGCTCTTCACACCATGTCTATAACTTGTTCATGCAATTTTGCCACAGGGAAGCAAGAGCCTTATAAGTATGGCATTAAAGGAAATGTGCAAATAATATGCCCAATATGAGACTGCCATACAGGACCCTATTCAAAAATGTCATGACCAACAGAAGGCTCCTGAAGTGTGATAACAAGGCAAAAGACTTCATGACTCTGTAAATCACCGAGGAAATCAGTATTCGAAAAAACGGATCTGACCTATGACATTTTATAGTTTGTATACAGTTGGTTTTCTACCAGTGCTACACAAGCATGTTTTCCATCCAAGTATCTGCTTCTCTGGTGAAGCTTCTTGGTGAAGAGAGAAATGTCGGACTCCATTTAACTTCTATGAGTCAAATAAGGAGAAATCTATCTCAGAAGCATGACAGCCTGGAGCGGCAGCATCCATTCACTGTGTGTAGTTACCTCTGATGAATAAGCATAGTTCATACCAGTAGGAGGACCACATATCCTCACTCAACCAGGACAGACCCAGGTTATACCTGTTGCCCTGATGTAATTACTAATACAATTCCATTTCCCTCTGAGGAGTGCCCCACTGTGGATAAGTGATCATATGTTTACCCTACAGATTAATACCTTAGTCCTAAAACCTAACACGTTAACCAAATAATGATAGCATTGAGTGATTGTGTACACTTTGATCATTTTTAATTTTTTAAATTACCCTCTCACACATTAAAAATAGAGACAATAACATGTAATAGAGTAGGACTTGGAAGGTCTAACCTCTAGGCTTCACTATACCATCAGATTATAGGCAATTAGACTATTGATTAACTGCTCTGTGCTTATTTTTCTTACTTATAAAATTACGAGCTTAGGCCGATGACCTGTTAAGACCCTCTCAGAGTTCTAAAATGTATCAGTCGATGTTAGTTGAACACCAGTTATTCATTGCATTGCTTTACCAGTGGATAAATAAAAGGTATGGTTTTTTGAAATAAAAGGTGTTTGGTGTATATATGAGAAATGGTCAGATTTGAGCAAAGTGGAAAAGCTGAGGTTTTGTACGACCTGAATGGCAGTACAGAAATTCAGATTTACATAATCTTCTTCTTTTTCTTCTGCAGTTTCTGTTTCTATTCTTGTTCTTCTCTCTTGCCTTTATTCTATGGCCTTGATGTCAAGGTGCCTCTTACAGGTAAGATTCCATTTAATTCTCAAAATGTGCTTCTAAGAGGTATTTGATAAGAAGGATGCTGCATATAGTTACTATGCCCATGTTTTTTTTAAAAAAATACACTGGGTATTTAAATGCCATAAAATGAGAAATAGATCCAATCCATTTGGGTGATTATTAAAGAAATGAAGCGACCATGAAGCATGATGGAAATCAAGAATTTTTTTCTAGCTAACTGTCTTGCTCTGGGAAGTCATCATGTCTGTGGATCTGTGAATTCTCATTGTAGCCCCTCATTACACTGAAAGAGTCGTTTCTGTATCTGCAAAGTAAAAAAATATGAGTACGTTTTTAGTCTCTCTTCCAGGTTGAAAATTCTGCTTCTGTAAATCTAACAAGTTAAAGATGACTGATTTTTTAACCCTTTTTCCCAGTCCCTCTTCATCAGGACTCAGGAAAAAAGACTGTTTAGGGAAATTGGATCTTGTTTTAAAATAAGATAGTTTTCAATGTCAATTTAGAAAAAAATGAAGACTCACTATTATTATATTATCAAGTCAATTTCTTATGAATACAAGTATAAATCATCTTAGACAGTGATTCCCAATGCTATTAAAAATACAGATTCCAGGGCTTCCCTGGTGGCACAGTGGTTGAGAGTCCGCCTGCCGATGCAGGGGACGTGGGTTCGTGCCCCGGTCCGGGAAGATCCCATATGCCACGGAGTGGCTGGGCCCGTGAGCCATGGCCACTGAGCCTGCGCGTCCGGAGCCTGTGCTCCACAATGGGAGAGGCCACAACAGTGAGAGGCCTGCGTACCACAAAAAAAAAAAAAAAAAAAAAATACAGATTCCAAAGCCTTACCTCCGATTTAATGAAGCAGATTACTAGACGTGGGGATGAGACAGAGGGTGAGAGAGGTGGAGAGTAAAGATTGATCTATATTTTTAACAAGCATACCAGGTGATTCTGATGTCTACCCAGGTACAGAAACCACAAACCTTAACACGATTATTTAAAAATAAACAAGGGCTAGCTGCTATTCTAAATCTGTTTACCATGGTGTGTGTCCACCTTGATTATCCTATTAAGTTATATCATGCAGGGATCTTTCGTGAACCTCACGTTACTTAACATTTTCTATAACAAGTTGAAAAATGGAAGAGAGACACTTTCTCTCTCTGTGGGTATCAACTCTGTTACCTGGATGTGAAACAGAAAAGCAAAAGTACTTTAACATGACCTGATACAAGGAAGGAGTGAAGCAGATATCCCCAGAAAGTTGTATCCTCATATACCCAACTCCCTGGCTTTATTCCTTCCTCCAAAAGATTTTCTTTTCAGACTGAAAATTATCCTCTGTCTGACAAGAAGGGTAGTAACCTTGCAGCACATAAAGAAGAGGACTTAGTTTCTTAAACTGAATGAGAATATCTAAAGAGAAATAGGTGAGATTCTCTAGGAAAGGATCAAAATGGCCAGAGCATGAGAAAACAAACAGCCCTCCCATCCCCCAAATAACAGTCAATCAATCAATCAATCAATGAGGCAAATAAAGTTCATTGAGACACAAGTACTACATGGTAGCGTAGGGAAGAAAAATCAAACTTATACATAAATACTAGCTAGGAAATGAGTAGGCTTGAACATTAATATTAATAATGACTAACAATTACATGCTAGGTGCTGTTCTAAGCAATAGATACATTAATCCTCACAAAACCCCCTAGAAAGTAGGTGTTGCTTTTATTTCTTTTTTTAAAAGTTGGAGAAACTACAGCATGTGATTCTCCCAAGACCATATAGCTACAGTGGGCAGGACTAGGATTTGTACCCAGACAGGCTCACACCAGAGTCCACTTTTAACACCATTCTGCCTCACAAATGAAAGAGGGCCTTTCTCTCACATTTTGAGCATTATTTACATTCATATATATCAGCAATCAGAGGGGTCCTGTCTACAATCTGTGTACTACTACATAGCTCTTGGGTTTTGAAATTGCAATGTGCTCATCTCCATACCTTTTCCAATTTTTTGTAACTCCTCGAGGGATATACAAAATTTGATTTGCTTTTCCTCCAGAGGCGTGCGTGATTGATACTGAGGAATGGTCAAATGAAAAAATGCAATTATAATTAATAATAATAATATAGCCAATTAATGTGGCAGTGAATCTGGGTAGTAAAAATATGTAGAGGAAAAAGGCTGAGTAGAGTGTACAGCTTTGAAGTTAACTCTAGTGTTAAGTTTGAATCCTGCCATATACTAGCTATGTCATGGTAGGTTTAGACCAAGATTAGGTTTCCTATTCCATAAAATGGTTATAATTATATTAACTCCAGCATGGCATTATGTTGAAAGAATTAAATAAGATTATACATATAAAGGATTTGCCACATTGACTGGCACATGGTTCAGTAATCAGCAACTCTTAGCTATTATAAAAAAGAAAAAAAAAGTTGACTATCACATTTACTGAGTTTGCAAATATACAAGTTTGAAAATAAAACCTCTAAGTACTGCCGTGTAGTTTACTACCTAAACCAAAAGGAGTAGTTACCTTTTCATCTCTTCTTTTCCGAGAATAATCTGGATTTCAATAATACAAGGGAATAAAACGTTACTGGAAAGTGATTAATGCCACTTATATGTCCAAAGCAGGCAAGAGAGAAGTAGGAGGAAGTAAGGAAGAAAAGTGCTTTCTTATTGGCGGGTAGTAAGAGCATGCTGCAAATAACCACAAAAATATTTTTCCTATTAAATTAAAGATTTATATTCTGCTCTAAACCTAAGACTAACTTAAATTGCATATAAAGATAGCCTCCTTAAAATGAAATGACTTATGCTTCTTTCCTTGTAGCAATTACCTAAGTCATTCTTGTCAGTGATGAACTAGAAGCTGCTGAAGGCTCCTAACTCCTTACTGCTTTCAGTGGTTGCTGACTAAATAACTCCGTTCACACGTTATTGTGGGACTTTTACCTTAAGTAGGGGAACCCCACATAGTTTCAGGAGATACCATCTGCTCATGCATTCATTTTTTCCTTCCAGTTTTATTGTGACATTATTGACATACAACACTGTATAAGTTGAAGGTACACAGCATAATGATTTGACTTACATACATCGTGAAATGATTATCACAGTAAATTTAGTGAGCATCTACAGAATTAAAGAAATAGAAAAAAATTTTTTTCTTGTGATGAGAACTCTTAGAATTTACTCTCAACAACTTTTATATATAATATACAATCACATTAATTATATTTATCATGTTGTACATAATATCCCTAGAACTTATTTATCTTATAACTGGAAGTTTGTACCTTTTGATTGTGCATCCAGTACCTCTTCCCCCTACCCCTCGCCCCCAGTAATCACAAATCTGATCCTTTTTTCTATGAGTTTCTTTGCTTGTTTTTGAAGTATAATTGACCTATAACATTATGTTAGTTCCTGTTACACAACATAGTGATTCGATATTTCTGTACATTTCAAAATGACCACCACAATAAGTCTAGTTACAAGCTGCCATACAAAGATACTACAACTTATTGACTATATTCCCCACATTGTACATTTCATACCCAAGGCTCGTTTATGTTGCAACTGGAAGTTTGTACCTCTTAATCTCCTTCATGTATTTCTTTCCTCCAAGTATTCTGTATTTTTATTCTAATAAATAGTGTACCACTAATTCTTCCATGTTAGACACTTACACAGGAAGGCAAAGGAAACAAGAAAATGAGAGGAGTGCAGAAATAGCTATCACCAGGTTAGTTGTTACATCCAGGTTACAATGACCATTGAAAATCCTCCTCTTCTGAGGAGGGATGGATTAGTGAAGAACAAAACAGAACCAGCTTTGTTCATTTTGAAGTTGGGAAGACCAGACAGAGCACAGGTGAGCGTGATTCTTCATCCACATATTCTAGTTCATTTTTAATGATACTTCTCTGGTGTCAACCATGAATTTTTGAACTTGATAGCTCAATATTTTCGCTTCCTGTCTAGTAACATAAGCCATGTTAAAAGGCACATAATATTGCATTGTTGTTCTGATCCCAAAAAAACTTAACAATAAATGCTGTATTATAAAAACAGCCACAGCTGATTAGTTACAAATTCTCCATTAAAATATACGAATGTTTATTTCTTATTACATTTACATTTTTTTCAATCCCTCTTCCCACTAATGCCTATAGGTAACATGTGGAAAACAAATGGCAATTGACCAATATCTACAATATACGTTGTTTAAAATCGGAGAATTTTGCTCCTTGTTCTTTTATATTGGTAAAAGAAGTCCATTTGATGCAGCATTATATGCTAGCTAATCAGCCCTTCCTTTATGTAAACATATCCATTAGCCTTTATCTAGTCGTATTAAAATTGTTTCCCTATCCGTCTCACACATTAGACTGTTCGTAAAGCATAGGGTAGGGCCTATGCTGTATTCATCTTTGTATCTTCAGTGTGTACAACAGTGCCTTATATATACTTAGGTGCTGAATAAATTTTAAATTGACAGATGGACTGAAGGGCAGATGTATGAATGAATAACTAGCTGGGTAAATGAAGGTGAAAGCAGATTTGTGACCTGTTAGATCAGGGCCCTGGATAGCATAGTAATGTAACACCAAGATAACTATCCAGTTTGTTCTTTATATGTCGTTTGGAGAATAACTTAAAGAATGAGTGAACAGAGGAAAGAATACATCAATATATTCTCCCCCAGCTCCACAGGGGTGATATCTTACTTATTGGAGTCAGTGCTTCTCCTCAGACACTCTCATAACTCACTCTTCATACAGCAGCCCGAATGAGTTTTAGGAAACACCAATCTAATCATGCCCCCTTCCTGGGAAAACATCACCATTAGGGTCAAATCACGGTTCCTTAATGTGGCCAAAAAAGCCCTGTCTGATCTAACTACAGACTAACTGAGGCCTCGTGTTGTTCCAGGATTTCCCTTGATGAGCTATACTCCCTTCTGCCTACCACAGAGGTCTGCCCATTCAGCCCTTGTGTGCAGAGTAGAGTCAGTTCTCTATGTCCACAGGTTCCGCATTCTTGGATTAAACCAACTGTGGATGGAAAATATTCGGAAAAAAAAATTCCAGAAAGTTCCAAAAAAGCAAAACTTGAGTTTGCTGCATGCAGGCAACTAGTTACATAGCATTTCCATTGTATTAGGTATTGTAAGTAATCTCGAGGTGATTTAAAGTATATGGGAGAATGTGCATAGGTTATATGCAAATACCACACCACTTTATATAAGGAACTTGAGCATCCTTGGATTTTGGTGGGAGGTCCTGGAACCAATCCCTCATGGACACGGAGGAACAACTATACTTTTTGTGCTGCTTTATCTAGTGAACACCTTCTCACTCATCCTTCAGATCTCAGCTCACTTGTGATTCCCTCAGGGAAGTCTTCCTAGATTTCACTCCCAGTCAAATGTTATATGCATTTGGAGTTTTGGGTTTGGTTTGGTTTTGTTTTAATTACTGCCTCTCGCCTTCCTTGCATATAAAGTTCATGAGGGCAAAGACCATAGATGTTTTCTTTACTCTTTTATCTCAAATACCTAGACAGTGTCTAGCACATAGTTGACAATCAATAAATGCATTTTTAATGATAGTAATGATACTATAATAAGGAAGAGGACATCCTGTTTTGCAGTTGAAAAAGTACATTTCATGTCCATTATTTTATGTAATACTTACAACAGTTCTGGAAAATAGACACTATTATACCCCTCCAAACATTAATTTCCTAATTAAAAATTAGCAAGTAATAGCATCTACTATTTTTCTGAGAATTAAGTAATATTATATAAGTAAAGTAACCAATATAGTACCTAGCCCATAGAAAGGATCATTAAAAGCCAAGTTCCTAGGACACACCAAGCGTTCTGTTTTAGATCATGCATTCTGAGACGTGCTTCCCTCTACCTGGACCACATTTCCAACAGCACCATCAACTAGTTAATGTCCATTTGTCCTTCCCATCTCATTGTAAAATTACGGACTCAGGGAAGCCTTCCTTGATCCTCTAGCTTCAGTTAAGTTTCATTCAATATTTTTATCTTCTTTACTAGGATTCTCAAGGACCAATGATCTAACAATCCTCCATACCAGTTTCCTCATCTATAAAATGGAAGTAAGAATAACAGCTACCATTTATTGAATACTGTACGATAAGTTGTATATAAGGGTTGATAGATTGAAAAGTATTGGGAATGGCCCTTAGGGTCCCGGATGGTACAGTATAACTGGTTAGATGGTGGTACCCTTTACCATGAAAAGCATATGTGGAAGTCAGGAATAGGGCGTGATTGCTGTTCATGAGTTTTGGCTATTTGTCATAACCAGAGAACAGGAGTTAGCTACAGTTTGTTAATCAATGTGCCTCTAAGTACGTGGTCCATAAAGGATCTGAACCAACTTCTAACAGTTAGAAGACTCTAAAGAACAGTGAACATAAGTAGCCTATCCATTGATCTCAGCACATATTTGCTAAGTTTCTTCTGTGAACCGAGCAATGCAGCAGGTACTTGGATACTAGAGTCAGAAGTCAGAAATGACATCACTTCATTCATCAACTTAGAGTCTGGTGGCATGTCGTAAACTCTCAGAAGGGATGACTGCAGTCACTGTTTTACAGAGGAGGAAACTAAAGCTCAGCGCTGTAGAGCAATACATTCAAAAGAATCCCTGAGGTTTTGTAATATCCAGAAGGGCCTTCTGAATCAAAGATGGATTTGTATTTTATACAGTTTTAGTTATAGCATACTGACCTTTAGATCATTGAAAATGGGTCATGTGTGGTGACGCATTGGATACTACTTCAGTTATTCATAATGCCTGTTTGAATAAACCTGGCTTTGCTGTAGAAATCATAGTTCCTTTTATAGATACTCAATTTGCAGAAATTTAACATTCTGGGAGACTACCTATAAATCCATTTGTTTTTTAAAACCAACATGGTTTTACTCAAATGATGGGCTTTACTTCAGTTGTGATGGGGAGAAATGGTGCATATGTGCTTTGAAACAGAATTTAGGATTTATCTCTGAGGTTATATAAATTGAAAATTTGCAAGTAAAAGACTTTTATGTTACATATTTATTTTATATATAAAAACACACTGGGTGTGTGTGTGTGTATGTATATACATATATATTTATAGAGAGAGCGTGCACGCGCACACAGACACACACACACCTTAAAGCATCTTTTATACACATTCAGATTAGTTCTCTTCTTTACCAGGGATTATGGGAATCTTATAGGTGTAACGAGTTGTTTGAGGCTCTCATCTCAGTGGGATGTAAGTCTGAGTGCAATCTATTTTTTTTTAATAAATTTATTTATTTATTTTTGGCTGCGTTGGGTCTTCGTTGCTGCGTGTGGGCTTTCCCTAGTTGCGGTGAACGGGGGCTACTCTTCGTTGCGGTGCACGGGCCCTAGGCTCGTGGGCTTCAGTAGTTGCAGCACACGGGCTCAGTAGTTGTGGCTCGCACCCTCTAGAGCACAGGCTCAGTAGTTGTGGCGCACGGGCTTAGTTGCTCCGCGGCATGTGGGATCTTCCCGGACCAGGGCTCAAACCCGTGTCCCATGCATCGGCAGGCGGATTCTTAACCACTGCGCCACCAGGGAAGCCCTGCAATCTATTTTTATCAAAACAAGGCTTTCACTTATTTCCCTCTCTCATCCTTTAATTAAATCTTAGGTTGGTTCCCCAGTTTGTTTTCCCCAGTCATTTCCAGTTCTTGAAAGTCTAGCCTAATTTAAAAATTCAGCTTCAGTCTCTGCTTCATCTCACTTCTTCCCTTATCCCCATGGTGAAGGAGGTGCACGAGCTGGCTCTAAGAGGTCTCTTCCTCTGCCCTCTGCAAGGTTCAGCTCTTCTGGAGGGCAGGGAAGAGGAAGAGGGAAAATGATCCATGCCTCTCAACCCATGGGCAGTGGTTATGGCCCCCTCCCTGGTGGTTGAAGCTGTTTTTCTGGCTATTACTGACCAGTTCTTGTTGTATTTTCTATGAGAGGTGATGGGGCCATTTGGAGGGTCATATGTGTGAATTCTTTAGAAGCCCATTGCACTATCCCCTGCCTGGCTGGGGCCCAAGCCCTTCCACTGAGACTCTGGCTCTCGTCATTGGTGGTACTGGCCTCAGCTTCTTGTTGGGAAGGAAGTTACTGCCCCGTCTCGCCTTGCCATTCCTCTCCAGTTCTCTGCCTAGATAGACAAAGGAGGATGAGAAATAGATGAGCATTGCTCTGTGTTTGAGCAATAGAATGCAAGTCTCCTTTGTGCCAGCACCACCTTTTAGCACCCTCCCCTGCCTCCCACAGTGTACTTTCATCCCAACCACTGCAGTTCCTTCCCACTTGTTCTCTTCTGTGACTCGGTCACTCTTTCATCTCAGTCTAATCTAGTCTTTGGAAGTAGACAAAGTGGCTCTGCAAATACAAGTTCGAAATATTTCGAACTTGCACCTATGGCACCTATGGCAGGAATTTCTTTGGCAAATCTCTAATTTGCCTCTGTATGGTGGACTGGAAGCATCCTTAAGGTACTACATGCCCCCTTTTCCACCACTTTGGATCTTGGTCACTATTTCTGGAGTGCCAGTAAAATCCTGCTACAGAATTAGTACCTTTACCTTATAGACAGGGAAATTAAGCCTTGGAGAATTTAAATGACTTTTCCATGGAAATCCCATTTTCTCCATCCATGCCATTCACATTCTAAAGGCCATGTCCTTAGGCAGCACATGGTAACATGTGCTCTGTGCCATTTTCTGGCTTTTATTGGAATAGCATATTATGTCCTAAACTTCTACCCAAGCAAAAACCCAGACACATGGACTTAAAGAGGAACAGAGCTAGGAGACTTGACTGGCATAGCCCAGGGAAATACCTTTTCAGAGATACTCTGAGACCAAACAGGAAATCTGTGTGGCAAAATTCCCAAGGAATCCTCAGATCAGGGCCTTGGGGTAGAGACCATCTGCCATTAAATACAATTGTTGTGACATAAAAGTAAGTCACTGTAAAACATAGATAGACCAGCTTTTAAAATAGTATCTTATGCTACTGACAAGGGCTTAATTTCCAAAATATACATACAGCTCATACAACTCAACAACAAAAAAACAAAGCAACCCAATCAAAAAAACGGGCAGAAGACCTAAATAGACATTTCTCCTTTCTCCAAAGAAGACATACAGATGGCCAATAGGCACATGAAAAGATGCTCATCATCGCTAATTATTAGAGAAATGAAAATCAAAACTACAATGAGGTGTCACCTCACACCAGTAAGAATGGCCATCATTAAAAAGTCTACAAATAACAAATGCTGGAAAGGGTGTGGAGAAAAAGGACTCCTCTTACACTATTAGTGGGAATTTAAATTGGTACAACCACTAGGGAAAACAGAATGAAAGTTCCTCAAAAAAATAAAAATAGAGTTGCTGTATGATCCAGCAAATTCAAAAATATAAATGCATCCCTATGTTCATAGCAGTACTATTTACAATAGCCAAGACATGGAAGCAACCTAAATGTCCATTGTCAAATGAATGGATAAAGAAGATGTGGTATATATATATATATATATATATATACACACACACACACAATGGAATATTACTCAGCCATCAAAGAAGAATGAAATAATGCCATTTGCAGCAACATGGATGGACCTAGAGATTATCATACTAAGCAAAGTAAGTCAGAAAGAGAAAGACAAATACCATATGGTATCACTTATACTTGGAATCTAAACATATCTATGAAACAGAAACGGACTCACAGATATAGAGAACAGACTTGTGTTTGCCAAGGGGGAGGGGTTTAAGGGAGGAAATGAATGTGAGTTTGGGATTATCAGAGGCAAACTATTATATACAGGATGGATAAACAACAAGGTCCTACTGTATAGCACAGTGAACAGTATTTAATATCTGTGACAAACCATAATGGAAAAGAATATGAGAAAGAATATATATATATATGTATATATATATGTATATATGTATATATATATGTATCTGAGTCACTTTGCTGTACAGAAGAAATTAGCACAACATTGTAAATCAACTATACTTCAATAAAATTTTTTAAAATACAATAAAATGAAAATAATATTTTAATTGAGCTTCTCAAGGCATTGGCTTAGAAGGTCCCAGAGAAGAAGGCAATAATGATAACAGCTAATATTTCAGGCCACTTATATGAGACAAGAACTGTTAATTGCTTTACATGCCTTACGTTGCAGTAACCCTTGAAATAGATACTTCTGTTCTCTCATTTTAAATTAAAGAAATTAAGCTTAGAGATTTTCTTTATATAACATGCACAAGATCATGCAGTTCCAAGAGGTGGTAAAAAATAAAAGATGGTTTTTTCTTTTAAAAAAAGAGTTTGTGCTTTTATTCTGTTTCAGCTATTGACAGAAGTGATGATTAAAGAATTTCTCCGTCTGTTTTACAGAGTAACCGAAAACACGGATAAGACCGCAGAAAAGCAGATACTTCTAAACCTTCAAAGATGGCAGAAATGTTTACAGCAGTGAAAGGGAGATCAAAAGCTTAGAACTATAATGTAGCCAGGACTACAACTGTGTATTTTAAAGCCATTATTCAAGGTTTCTTACTTGACAGTTCCTACATGACCCTGTTGAAAATCTACAATATATGCTGCATTTAATGAAACATGTATAGGTCAAACCAGAAGGAAAGAACTATAAACATAGATTGTGAGAAGAAAACAATTCAGCAATGGAAACAGTTTCAGCAGATCAAGCAAAGATGTGTCTTGGGCATGGAACCAAAGTTACAAAGAAACATTCTACCCCTGCTGTGCAGGGGATGTCATTTTAATGTAACACTACACCCCATGGAATCACTAGTCCTGAAATAAACATCATTTTAAAAAATCAAACAAAAAAATAAGGGTGGGTGGGGATTGAAGCACGAGGAATACCCATGAGGAGCTATTTACAATAAAATATTTCATTTGAAAAGTCTGGTTTCTTACTACAGGGATTTGCTTTTCTGTCTTTATTATTGTTTAAAACTCAGGAACTGAGACATCTGCAATTTGAGTGAGAAGAAAAGCAGTGTCTGGTTTGTTTTTCTGCAAACGGTGGAGCTTGTGGAATGCATTCCACACATGACAGATGAGAAGTGGATCACAGTGACCCCGACTAAACTGGCAACCAAAGTGAAAGACCCAGGCGAATGCAACATACGAAATAACAGCAGATGTTGATGCTTCCTTGGCCTTCTGTCACATCTGTGGTCCTCCACGAGCAACAAACTGATCTCATTCATATTGAAAATTAAGAAGATGATGCTCTAAATCACAAGCTCCCTGACTTAGTTCTGTTTAGAATGTCAACGACTATAGGGCCAGAGCCACCTCTGAATACTTCCATTTCCAAAATACTGGTCTTCAAATGGCTGCTTAAAATTGCCTGCAAATACCATGTTATGTGATTTGATACAAATAGAGGCGATAAGTAAACTTCTACCAACAGTTGAATTTACCACAGAGATGTGACTATTAAATGAAATTATGATTATTTTTAGAAGTATCCTGATATGCTTAGAGCATTCTGACCTCTTGTCATTTAGACTGATAATGTTTTTCTTTTTCCCCAGAGATCTGACAGCAACAAGGTAGCTCTACTTTTTTATATAAAAGTAACGTTGTGTTACTGATAAGGTCATTTTCTACCAGAGACAATTAGAAGACTGGTACTTTCCTAGGTTATGTAATACTGAGTCTTGGATTCAGCTCTGAGAGCAAATAAATGTTCCTGAAAAACTAATTTTAGCCTCATTTACTGTAGATAACAAAACAGCCTCAATTTTTCAAATTGTCAGCGTTTTATTTACAGGGCTAGCATTCCCATGCATTAAGAATGTGTGTAGGGAACCAGAAACTCTTTCTGTGAAATGCTACACAAATTCTTCCATACATGGGTTCAGTATCTTATTCTTCAGTTTTAGCACTGGCATTTTCAAAGCCAGAACAATAACTGAAGAATGTACAAGAAAAGCTACAATGCGGGAATCCCACTTTTTGTTCTTATATTTACTGCTGACCCAGGTATCTTTGGCCCAGTCACTGAACCTCTCTGTGCCTCAGCTTCCTCGTCTGCAAAATGAGGTTAAAATGCTTTTTCATAAAGGTTTTTTGTTTGTTTGTTTTTTCTTTTTTGTTTTTTGAGGTTTTTTTGCAATTCTGGAACAAGAGGTGCTTAAAGTAGCACAAAGTGCTTTGTAATTATAATGACTGCTATATTTGACTTTCTTGTGTTGTTGAGAAAGAGTCCCCTGTGTAATAAAATAGTGCTTCAGTTTGGTTCAATCTAAGCACGGTAGCACTGAAGCTTTCCCATCAATTACTAGCAATAAAGATGGAGCGATCCAGAACCAGGATCCCTAATCACCTATAGTAAATAGATCATTCTCATGCTATTGAACAAGTTAGAAGAATGTGTAATTTCAGTGATAAGCATTTTCTAGCTCTCCTTACTGTATATGCATGCCATAATACAAAACTCCACTTTTATCATAGGAGAGCCAGCCATGAAATTAAGGTTTGAAGTGAACTGAGAATATCACATAATTAGTCTAATTATCCCTTTCATTTGGAGGGGGAGGTCTTGTGAGATGTCCTACTGGGAATATACAATATAACTATCCTTCTGCTGGATTCTTTGTTCAACTGGGTAGCTTCAATATTAAGTATGAATAGTACATGCATTGTGCAGGCAATATGAAAAAGGGTGCTACTACAGTTTGTGACCCAACACTTTCAAATCTCAGTCAGAACATATGGAAGAGGATAAATTACTCTCCCATATCTTAGACAACTTTTCCATTGGCCACTCCAGCGTGCATCTGAGCAAATTCATACCCCATCTGCTCCACCAAACCTACTTTCTTCCTCTTCATCTTGCTTTCCCCACCAAGAAACTTGTAGGCTAAATTTTATATCCAAGCACTGACTGGGGTTTGAACAATCAGAAGTATTTATTAAAATAATGTAGTTTAATCATGTACCTTATCTGCTATAAATCTGATTGTATCACATACACACAAAATCATACAAGAGCGATGCCCATGAGAATGGCCACCTAAGCAGCTTTAGATGTGTTTACGGAAAATGCAAAAAAAAAAAAAAAACAAGGAGGGGGATTTAGCTTAAGATCCAAGAGAATAGCAAATTTCTCTAAGATTTTAAGGTAAAAGGTGATATTTTTACCGTACCTTACTCATGATCCTCAAAATTAACATATCTTGGGGTAGGGCTAACTATTTTGATAGGCACATTCTCTGTTATCCATTTCCACAATTATAAAAAGCATCAGCAAAATTGTACATGTGTGTTCCAGTCACTCATGGGTCCACAGAAATGGATCATATCTAAATGAATGCTTCCCTTGCATACTATGTTCAGCAAGCTTAAAAAGAGTGTCTCAATAATGGAGAGGTTTATTGTGACTCCACTTCTTACAGAGATCAAATGATCCCCACTTGGGTCTTTAATATCTGCTTTAATTTCTACATCTTAACTATCCTGACATATTTGGCCAGTGGGTTAGCAGCAATCAGAACAGCATTCTTCAGAGTTCATTTTACTTAATTTTTCTTAACAAAGTCTTCATCTCTTGGAAAATAAACTTAACTGAAGATATTAAAAAAATAGTTTGAGATAAAACGAAAGTCCCAATTTAGCACGGCTATTGAGGACAGGAAAAGTTTCATGAGAAAGGAAAAAGAAATAGAAGACTGTATTTGACTATAAAACTAGAAAGCATCTATTACTAAATTGTCTAACTTTTTTTTAATGGCCACCCAAGTTTTGTTTTAGGTAACACTAGAATTTGCTAAAAATAACTATCAAATCCCTTTTAACTTACATCATATAAATGAAATTTTTGCCAATAGCAAGGTTTTTAGGGGTGGAAGAATAAATTTTGCTTTGATTTTTTTTTTTCCATTTGTTAAAAAAACTGCTCACGTAGGTGGCATAGTTCTTCTAAAGGACAGAGATGATGTAGAAGGCTCATGGGTCATCACTGGAGTAGAATGAGGACATACGTTTTCCACTAGTAATAGAAGAAATAAAGTTTTGCCAAACAAATTTTTGCTACAGTATTTGAACTTACTGTTGTGGTTTTCCATATAAAATAAATCTCTGGCAAATTTGTTCCTTTTTGCCTATTTATTGTCAACTTTTTCTGTAAACCCATTGTATAATTCATGTGTTCAATGTCTTTGATGTAATTCATAAGTTCATTGTTTTAAAATGAAGCATGTCTTTTTAACCTGCCTAGGTTTTCATGGAAACTGTAAAAATAGTATTCATCTGTTTTGTGTTGATGCTAAGTAACTGGATCATATGTGTTATATTACATCAAAATAGATGGGCAGCATAGACATTTTATTTTTAAAATATTTAATTGCATTTTTGATCTGTCAAAGAATGGTACAGTATATATATGTATACATATACATATATACATGAATGTGTATGTATATATTTATCTGCTATATTGAAAAAGTTCGATATAACTTGAGAGATAGTCATCAAAGCAAATCTTAGATGACTGTTTATGTCATGAGTTAATGCTTCCAGGGTGGACCCAAGCCTCTCCTTAAGTGGACTTCTACTTTCTAAAGGGAAAAGAGTAGGTCAAAAGGTCCTGAGGGCCAAAAGCTTACATTCTGTTCAACTGCCTTGTCATTTCTATATAATATATTGTCCTGAGACTGAACCTCAGGCATTGTGGCAGGAGGATTCAGACATAACAGAAGTTGGAGTTGATCCTCTGTGATCCCATTTCAGTATCAGGCAGAGCAGATTCACATTCCTTTGCTGCCTTTAGTTTGGCAGTTTAGTTCTTTCTAAATAAATCTTCTATCGTTAAGAGTACAAGACCAATGTTTAATCATAATCACTAAAGATATACTTCAAGGGGCAATGTGGCAAAAATAAAAGGACTATAATTTGCTATATTCAACCTAGTATATGAAACTCAGAGGTACAGGTGGTTGATTGGGTGAAGTTCCCTGTTTTTATCTTTGTGTTTGTGCATTGAGGTCTTTGAACCCATGCTTATATTTCCATCCTTGTGATATCAAAGTTCTGTAGGGTGGGAGTGCTGTAGATAAGCAACTTGGAGTCCAACTTTGCCTACAGTCAAGCCTCTACAAACTTACTATAGTGTGGATGATGCAGTTTCCCAAAAGCAGCTCCCCAGCATCCCTTGATAACAGCAGTCACTTATATTTGATGCATAAGTCACAAAATGTGCCTATTTCCCCCCATTAACCATAATAACTTCCCACAATGAGGCAGATCAAAATCCAAACACTTTTCTAAATATGTGATGTAGATATATACACATATACATTCTGTATATAGTATGATGGTTGTGAGCGCTTACTAAATGTGTACTTCTGCCCTAGGACGGAGGAACTGGGAAGGGGTTTTCTGATGCTGCTGGGTAACTCATGTTTTTGTTTAGCATCTGGTATCTGTGCTCTGCCCCTGCTTGCCTGTCTCTTCTCTCTTTCCTCTACCTTCTGTCCATTACTACTATTCCCTGGTTTTGACTGAGGCAAAGAACTACTCATTGGTTTTCCAATTACCCAAGCCTTCTGGTGACGCCAGTGGTTTTTCTGGAAAGAGCAACAGAGTCCAGCACAATCTACAGTATTAATATTAGCCCAAAGTCACATATTTTTATCATCTAAAAATCTCATTCCGTAAAGGGTTTATGCCTGCTTGAACCTCCACGATACAGTTCTGCGGGGACTCAAGTACAAAGCCCGTGCATGGGAATACGTAATTCCCCAGATGTCTACTGTTTTAATGCAGCCAGGGGGTCAATTTCTCAGAGTTCTCATTCAATCAACTGCTTCAGTTGGGGTTCTTTCTCTTCATCTCATTAGCATGACTCCATATATTGCTTCAGTGCTTGTTTATCAATGGAAGAAAAATATAAATTCACTGAGTTTCACCAGAATGATCCTCTGAAGTACACCAAACATGTACATGTACTGTATGTTATTACCGTAGAGATTGGAATCAACTTACTGTATGTAAAGTTTTATGAATGGTTATTTTATAATTTATGTATTTAATACAGGAATCAATGAGCTCTGGTGTTTTAGTTTATATAAAAATAAAACAAACTGCATTTTTAAAAACTTTATCTTGCATTGTCCATAGGTTTTTGTTTTGTTTTAACTCTTAATCTACTTTAGAAAAGCAGGGTGAGGGAAATCAGGGTTATCCGTATAATGTTGGGGAACAAACTCTACATCAAAGATGGTAAATAGGTTTCTTCTCATCTACCCACGCTGAATTTTTTATTGTACCTGCCAGGGGCACTATGGTGAGGAGTCCAAGGCACAATTTACACTCATGAGGAGGGAACTATGGTCATTAGCACGCCTGCTCTGAATATAGTTTGGGGAAGAATCTTGCCAGCTTGCCATTCTTATTCTAGCTATTCCTTTATCCACCTACCTTTTTTCTCTACCTTGTAGACCCACTAGATGTAACAAGTTAACAAGCATCTGTTACATGACCATCAATATGTGTCCATCCCAATGGCCTGGTATGAATGGGTCGACCCTCAAAGAGCTTACAGTTTATGTGGGAAACGACCCATGTATACGTGAAACAAATAAAGAACCAATATGGCACAATGTGAGGCATAATTTTATAGGTCACTATTGAGAACAATTAAAAATAATATTAGTCTTTGGGGGTGGGCTTGAAAAATCCATGCTAAGAATGGTTCTTAAGTTGCAACCTCTTATCTTTAACTAGCAAAAAGTGTCGCTCATCAAGTTAAAGTTCTGTTACCTGTTTATAGGAACCATCTCCTGTGTCACGTCAGATCCCTAAAACAGAGAATAAGATATAACCCCAGCCCTCAAGACATCATGACTACGTTATCTGATGAAGACTTACAATTGCCTGAGTGTCTATGAGAAAGGTACCAAGCATATCAGCATGCCATGAAATAGGCAGTTATTGTTATGGATTCTGTCTAATGTTATAAATGAAAAGTTTTGATGAACTCCAGTTCTGGTATATAACTCAAATATGCTAATCATGTCAACAGCTCAACTGACTTCTTCTAGCTCCAAAACAAAGTACCCTGGTGTCTTTTGGAGATATTAATGGGGACACACTTCCTACCATAGCAAGTAATACATTACTTCCTATGGTAGGAAGTACCTACCATAATGGTAGGGAGTACCTACCATTAATGTACCTATTGGTACATTAATATGTACCAATATTAATGGAACACACTTCCTACCATAGTGCCAGTGGGACAGGTAAACATCCACTAGGTTCATACAAAGCCCACACAAAGGGACTCCTCCTATGGGCTCATGATACAGCTGTGCCTCTGACCTACAGGTGAGCAGCTTTCATAGGGGTGCAGATGTGTAGTCAAGTGCTTACCTACCCCATGGGTAAAGGTATGTGTCCAGTGACTGATAAAGAATACTTACTTTATTTAAGCTACTTTGTATTTACATACGAAATGTCAGAGTGAATGATGAAGGCTTTTTTGCTCACTGAAAATGCTCCAAATAAAAATGTGTTTAACAAATACATTTTTGCATGCAGATGCACTTATTAATGTGAAAACATTGGTTTTGATCAATAGGCTCTATAACAAAGAGGCATTGGGAATCTGTGCCTGTATTCCTGTAAAAATATTGAGAACAAGGGCCACTACATCTATATCATCTTCATGAAGCTCCATATGACACTCTTTTTTAGAATTTAGAAGGAGAAGGAGAAAACAAAACAGCCACTTCAAGAACTAGATTCTTCTTCCTTTATAATAAGAAATAAATAATTTATTATGTAAATTATTTTGCCCTGACTGCCTAGAAATGCATGAACAAATCTAAAATTTAATTATGGAATCTTGTCAATTATTTCTATTTTCTTTTTACTTTATTGATTTCACTCTTTTGCCTTTAATTTACTTTAGTTTTGCCTTTAATTTACATCACCTCAGATGTATTTTTGTACAGCCACAGGGTATAAATTCAATATTTTTTAAGTGCACATTAAATATTCTTAGAGCTACTATAGGAAAGTATCAATATGTAGAAAAATATTCAAAATATGGAAGTAAAGTAAAATGATGAATATTTGTCTTTCTAATTTCATTTCAGAGTGGTTTCTAATATGTCAATTGAAAAGTCTTTTGACTCTGGGGAAATGCAGCAATTGATGAGAACCCCGTTGTTTTACAGGCCTGTAAAGCTAGAAGCTAACTTGCAGAAAGTTTATAAGGTGAGACTTTTTTTTTTTTCTGCATGATAAAAAAAGAAAAACTCAAAGATGAGGCGTTTGTCCTATATGCAAATTAACCACTTTGGTTTCTAGCATACTGCCTTCTTTCACTGTACTTTGCCTCATTCTTCAAATCTTTCTTGAATCAGGTCAGTTATTCTACTGGTTTCTTTATTTAATGGAGTACATAAAACTTGGACACATGCTCATTAATTTTTATGAGAATGACATTTTTAACAATTTGAAAAGAGTGCTTTTTCAAGAGGCATTCTAAGGGATATAAGACAAGATATGTTCCTTGCTCTCAATGAACTTCTGGTAAGATAAGGCACTTAAGTCCCCAAAACAATGAAATAGAAATCAATACAGGAGGGTTAAAAGCCACCATCTGCTAAGTATCCTGAGTTAATCTTTGAATCCAGACCTGTTCCCTCTCCTAGTTCCCCCAAGTTGGTGAGAGCTGTTAGACAGAATTAGGATAGATTCATGGGCTCAGTTCTCTCCTGCTTTTCCCTCACCCTCCACATCCAGTCCTTCACAAGTTCTACTGATCTTACTTCTCCCACCTGTCTTCTATTCTCCATCACTTCTATTAAGAGCTTCTCGCCTGAACCCTTGCAGCAGCTTCTTAGTTAAATTAACTGCTTCCACTTGTGTCCTCTTTATTTTTACCCTACGTGTTGTTTCCAGCTTGATTTAATGTGCAAATCATAGCAGCTTGTTCTCATCTTTAAAATTACTCCTTGCTGTCCCATGCCTACCTGGGGTTGACTCTCAAACGCTTATGGAACTAAACATGGGATTTGGGGCTGGGGTAAGACACTGCAGCCAACACAAGCCTGTTATTTTGTCTAACCCAGCTATAGGAAATAAGGCTCAGACTCTCAGCGTGGCCATTTATGTCCTGGATACCTCTTCTAAAACTTGAATATTCAGCTTAGCCATCGTCTTCCTCAGGAGTTGGACACAATATCCTTTGTTCTCCCAAAGCATTCTATGTGTACTCATCTTGTCATTTACCAGGTAATTAAAATTATTTGTTCTGTTCATCCCCACTTGTACCCCCAATTAAATCTGAGTTATCTGAGAGCAGAGAATATGCGTTTTTCAGTTTTCAATCTTCAGCAACTAATACATTTCCTAATACGTAGCACAGTCTCTGTGGAGGGAGTCCTTTTTCCATGTTTTTATTGAAGTAGACTTGATTTACAATATGTTTCAGGTGTTCAACAGAGCTATTCAATATTTTTATAGATCATACTCCATTTAAAGTTATTAGAAAATATTGGCTATATTCCCTGTGCTGTACTTACATCCTTGTATCTTATTTATTTTATACCTAGTAATTTGTACCTCTAATCCCTTTCCCCTTTCTTGCCCCTCACCCATCCCTCTCCCCTCTTCTCACCACTAGCTTGTTCTCCATATCTGTGAAGCTGTTTCTGTTTTGTTATATTCATTTGTTTATTTTTTAGAGAAGTATCACTTCTCATTTGGATGATAAAAAAGGCTCCATGAATGTGGAAATAGGTAAACTGGGTCATTGTTTGGAAATTTATCTTATTGTTGTTTCTGGGGTTTTGTTGGTTCGTTTTGTTATTATATAAGGGTTTTGCTATTTCTTCCTGTTGTTACCTTATTTTATATTTTGAACAATAATTTTGGTCCATAGACCAAAAGCTCTTCAGAAAACAGGCAAAAAGACTAACACATTCCCTACTCGCTTCCCTTATCCTTCCGGTTGAAGTTCTCTATTCCCCTGTATTCTACCCTCTGACCACAGGAGGGGAGCATTTGTCTAGAAGTCCAGGAAAAAGTGTCAGCTCAAAGAAAATCCGAAGTTGATTTTATGGGGCATTTTGTGTCTCTTGATTTTGTGTTTCTCTTCCGCACGTCCATATAAAAGCAATAATCTAAATATAAACACTGTCTTGTCCACTTTTCTGGCATGGTTTTTCACCATCTTGGTTTTTTCAGTCTCTCCTTACTTCAGGGAAGCTGGGTTGTTGTCTTTACCCAGGCTGCAAATTCATTTGCAAACACAAAGGCTCAGGGAAACTTAAGAGACCAATTATAGCCTCAAAATATTCCAGACTCACTAAGATGCCAGACAAAAAGGGTCAAGGCAGTCCATCAGATTCACTCCCTAATTCTCCTCCTCCAAAGCAAGTCCTTCCCAGAGAACAGACAAGGGAAGGTATGTTATTGTGTCTAGAGTTTCTCTGTGTGAATGTACTTGAATTCTTTTAAATGGCAGTGTTATGTTTTAAATATCTTTGCCAAAACATATTATGTTTCCTAAAGGAATTTTTAAAGAAAAAATAGTGATTCATCCTTAAAAAATATTTACCTCCCAAGAAGCACAAGAATGAAAAAAAAGCAATAATTTCTGATTGTTTGTACAAAACATTGACTAGATAAGCTTTTATTCTATTAGTCTGCCATTCTTAACCGTAAATGACATTTTATATATCACTCTGTAATTGACAAAGGATCCCTGCTTCTTAGTGCTGGCATCTCTCAGCAGCCCAGGGGCTGCTGTGGGAAAGATCACACAAGCCAGGTACTTCCATTTTATTTTAATTACTGATGGACATAAAGCAGAATCCCAATTATGTTGGTCTTTTCTCTTTCTGGCCTATTTTTCTTTCTACTCTGTTATGAGAGGGAATATGTGTTTGGAAGACAGACTGGGTCCCAGCCCTAGCTTTGCCACTAGGTGTGTGTCACTGAGTTACTGAAACATTTGAAGCCTTCCTTTCCTTTTTTGTAAAATGGGATAACTAAGATAATTTCCCTTGTTAGGCTGTTGTGAGAGTTAAATGAGATATGTAGCAGGGTTAGTACCAAAAGTTTTAATGTGTGGCTGAGATATAAGGACTCGATCAACAGTAGGCTTCATAAGTCACATTTTAATTATTTGTAAAGTCTTCAGTTCACTTATAAGTATAAAAGGATATAGTATAGAAGATCAATATAAAACCATAAACTATGAAAGAATAGTATATGCATCCTACCCCAGACATTCCTGCCTTCACAATCCTTCCTGACTCCTGGCACTCTCTAACAAAGCCAAGCAATGTGTATTCTGCCAGAGCATTGCAATATTACGTGAATAGGCAGGCATTTATGTAGCGGACTAAGCAAAAATCTTACTCCTCAGGCTAGGGTTAATAGGCAGCAGAGGAGGAGCAAACAAGGGGCGGCGCAAACAAATCCTGGGCAAAATGCCAACATCAGGCATTACCGGGAAGCCTATGCAATAACCCTTGCAGTACCCCCTTGGCACCACAGGGGTCGCTATAAGGAACCGCTGTGGTCTGGGGTACCTCTGACTCAGACTACTGACAGTGAAGTTTTCATTTGAGCATTAACTATTTAATTTTTCATTTGTGTACATCACAACGAGAGTCATTTTTTTAAGACCCAGAAGAGACAAACATTTACTCATTCGTTGATTCCTTCATTTATTTCTTCAGTTTTCAACAAATTTTTATTGAACAGCTACCATGTCTCACTCATGCCTGTGTATGAAGGAGAATTACTGGTGTGTAAGTGACTTGCCTTTTGGCAGAACTAATGAAGAGCAGAGACAAAATGTGGGTCAGATGATCCGACTCCAAGTTTAGTCAACTTTCCACTTAATTCATGTAATTAATGCATTATATAATACATTATATAATCCTATATATTATGATACATAATTATATTAATATAATTATCAATATAGCTAACATATAATTAATTATATATTAAGTGAATAACAACATAACAATTGCTGAGCCCCTACCAAGTGTCAGAATTTTTTAATACATTTTTTTCATAGGCTGTATGGCTTCCAGAGTGGTCTTTTGAATCCCAGTCCTGTTCCCCATTTGCTCTATGACCTTAATCAAGTTAATGAATGTCTCCGAGGCTCAATTTTCCCATCCATAAAATGGAACTAATATAACGCACCTGGCGTGGTTATGGTAAGGATTAAATTTAAATAAAGTAAAATGAAACAGTATAAAAACAGACATAAAATGCATGGCACAGGGTAGGGTTCCAGTTCTTACCATTTGTGTTTTAAACAACTTTGCATTTACTAATGAGGAAACCAACACATAAAAGTTTGGTAACTTGCCCAAGTTTATTCAGCTAGCAAGTGGCCGAGCTAGGATTTGAACTCAGCTCTCACTTGAAAGCTTGTACTCTTTCCGCTCTACTGTGCTGCCAGTGTGCTTTTTTGTCTCCAGTTAGTGGGTCATTGAGGTGAGAGAACATTTAATACTTCCCCACAACGCCTGGGGAAGTATACATTATAATAGTCAACACAAGTCTGTTAAGTGAGCAACATACTTAGACAAGGGGAGAAGACAGAATAGCAAAGTTTTGTTTTTGTTTCTACTCTTTTTCTGTCTACAAGTAATGTACTAAGGGTACCAGGAAACACAGCACACCTGTTGACTAACGATGAAAGGGTACGGCCTTCACTATATGAAAGCTTATGAATCCACTGTGATCTGCAAAGAATCCCTTTGCCTTTTGACCCCTTTTCAACTGGAAAGCAAGGTTCTCTTCCCATTTCCCATCCTTTGCCTCAACAGAAGGGACCACTGACTTCCCGCAGCCTACAGAGAAAAAGATGGGACCGGGGGAGCCAAGGCAGGGCTGACCCTGAGTGTGGATGACTCAACACTGCCTGCTTGGTGGGAATGGAGAGGGCACTCAAGACCCCATTGCTCCTTCTACTGCCTCTCTCTCTCACACACCCAAACATTCTCTTGGAGTTAAAAACGAATACATATTCCAGACATTCCCTGGGCAAAATGAAAGTGAGTTACCAAGAAAGGCCGTAATGAAGGTATTAGAATCCATTAACAGAAAATTCTCTTTTTTTTTTTTTTTTAGACTATCTAGCTGCCTAGTCTACAGCCCTGAGGAAAAAAGCATCATGAATGATAAGGAAACATCCTGCTGGGGAATAAGGTTTTACCGAGACCGAGTTGAGGAGACGTATATGGGGAAATTGGATCAGCCGAGACAGGCTGTCAGTGGCCAGGCAAACAGCGATGTGCTGGTCAGCGGCTCAAGCAAGAGAGGGCGAGCCTTGGTTTATACGCTGGCAGATTTCTCTGAGGTAAATGCTTCCACCGTGGCTGAGTTCAAGCTACCAATGACAAAATTCCTGAATATTTAACAACTGGCCTTCAGGACTGTTATAAGCTCAAGCACATCCTGACCAGTCATTTTGAAAGGATGAGGTAACTTCCTGCCAATTGGTTACCATATGAACAATAATGTGCCTTTTTAAAGTAGGTATGTGTTTATCCCTTTAAAGTGTAGTGTGCTCTACACCCCACCCTACCACTATAATAGCAGTGCTCACTGAGGGGTAAATAGAGTTAAGATGGGGTGTCACCACAAATCAGTGCATGTCAAAACTGGTGAAATCGGAATCAAGTCTGTAGTTTGTATTGTTCCAAAGTCAGTTTCCTGGCTTTGCCATTGTACTATAGTCATAAGTTGTTGCCATAGGGAGAAGCTACATGGGACTCCTATTTTCCTAACTTTGTGTTTACAATTATTTTAAAATAAAAAGTTAGGGGGAAAACCCTCACAAAATATAGGAAAATATAAAGGTGACAGTAAAATTTCCCCCAAAATTATACCATACAGAATTAATCATCAGCATCGTTAGGTGACCATCATCTTAGACATTTTTCTTTGTAAATATTCAGGTGGAAGGAGAGGGGTTAAGGCTACTTTTAGGGAAATGGAGTTCTATAGTAGATCCTATTTTTAAATACAAAATAATTTAACTGTATTTGAATGTAACAAAAGAACCTGATATTAAATTGTAAGAATCAGTGAATTTCAAATACATTTGCTGTGACCATGCGTGCATGCACACGCACACACACACACACACACACACAATGGAGTATCAGGTTTCTTAAGTGACCAGACAAAAGCCTGTGGGACCATTTCTTTGGCCCTAAAATTAAGGCTCTGAAAATTATAAGTTGAGTTCATCTATTTCCTGTTACCAAAGATCATACCACTAAGAAAGAAAGCCTTGAGAGAGCCAGCCCACTAAGGTTTCAGAAAAGAATGCAAAAACAATGAGCATTGACATTTCAAAACATCTTACAGCCTTGAACCACAACTGTGCATTCTGAATTTGACTCCCTGCTTTGTTTCATAGCTAAAGCTTTTGACCTTACTGTCCTCTTTTATATCTCTTAAGGCCACTGATACAGTAGTACAATATTAATGAAAAATAACAAAAAAAATTTAATATTGATATTTTGTCAAAGAATTCACTGGTGTGTACTTCAATGAAATAATAAAAGGCATCTTACAGATACAGCAAACTTTACAGTTTTTAAAGCTCTGTACAGTTTTTACCTCCTTTGAATGTCATAGCAACTCTGTGCAAGAGTCCAGGCTGGTATTTTATCCCCATTTTACAAGTGGTGACAGTGAGGCTCACGGCAGGTGAGCAACTTGCCTACGTCATAGGGAGTAGGTAGAAGGGGCCATGGGGTTTTACAGATTCCTGGACTTTTTCCCTTTCTATCACATGTTAATAGAAGCTTAGTATCATGTTAGGACCCTTAAAACCCCCAAATAGTAAATGTAATTTAATACAGCTTGTAATACACTCAGGACATTAAAGCATACAAGAAAATTGAAATCTTCTCTACTCCCCTAAAGAAAAATATGTCAAACCTACTGAGAGGTTAGTAGGATTTTTTAAAATCATATTAGCGGATTATCCCATCTTACAAAGCAGGATCCAAGGAAATAGAACACAGGACAGATAAGGTTTTATTGTGGATAGAGAAAATAATAAGGGATAATATTTTTAATATGCCATGGCAGTGCTACATATTTATCTGTATTACCTCGTGCTCAAACAATCCACTGATGTAGACATAATTGTTATCCCAAATTTGCAAAAGAAGAAACTGAAGTTTGAAGAGATGAAACAGGTAGGAAGCAACAAAGGATCTGGGATTGGATCCCATGTTTATCTGATGCAAAATCTTGCATTTTTAGCCAGAGTGAGGCCATACTATACTGTGGAGACTAGAGGGAGGCCAAACAATCAAAACCCAAGACTAATTAAAGGTACAGCTGAAAAAACCGAAAAAGTAAAGTTGATCTTTGGGATTGTCATGTATTCTTGGCCCCCTTCTCCCCATAGTTATCCAAAACCACTGGGTATTTCCTCTCATCCAGATCTAACGTTACTCTCTAAAAAGTATCTGGATCTCATTTAACATAAGGGACAAGTGACTCTTCACAGTTTTAAAATCCTTGCTCCTGAAGCTTTAGATCAAGCATTAATTAATCCTTTGGAAGCTAAATTGCTTAGTTCTCAGGAACTGGAGTTTGAGGATAGAAAAAAAAAAATTCTCAAAAGTGTGACATGTAGTCAGTTGATTAGTTGATTCTGATTAAAATGTCAAGACAGGGAATTCCCTGGTGGTCCAGTGGTTAGGACTCTGTGCTTTCAGTGCCAAGGGCCTTGATTTGATCCCTGGTCAGGGAACTAAGATCCCACAAGCAGCAGGGCCAAAAAAAAAAAAACGAAAGAAAGAAAAAAGAATGCCAAGACAATTAAATGGAGGAGAAATAGTCTTTTTAACAAATGGTGCTGGGACAACTGGTCTCTACAGGTAAAAGAATGAATTTGGATTCCTACCTCACACCATATACAAAAATTAACTCAAAATGTATCATAGTCCTAAATGTAAGAGCTAAAAGTATAAAACTCTTAAAGGCGTAAATCTTCATGCTCTTGGATTAGGCAATGTTTTCTTAGATATGACACCAAAAGCATAAGCAACAAAAGAAAAAGTAGTGAAACTGGACATGATCAAAATTAAAAACTTTTGTGCTTCAAAAAACAGTCTCAAGTAAAAAGATGACCCACAGAGTAAGAGAAAATTCAGAAAATCTTATATCTGATAAGGGACATGTGTCTAAAATATATAAACACATCTTCAAACTCAGTAGTAAAAAGCAAATAGCCAATTAAAAAGTGGCCAAAGTATCAAAATAGTTCACTCAAGGAAATATACAAATGGCTAATAAAGACATGAAAAAATGCTTACCATCATTAGACTTCAGGGAAATGCAAATCACAATGAGGTATCACAGTAGGATGATACTAATCAAAAAGAAATATAATGATCACTTTAGGCAAGGAAGAAATTGTAACCCTTATAAACTGCTGGTGGGAATGTAAAGTGGTGCAGCCGTTTTGGAAAACAGATTGCAGTTGCTCGAATGGTTAAATATACAGTTACCACATGATCTAGAGATTCTACCCCTTGGCGTATACCCAAGAGAACTGATAACATGTCCACCAAAAACTTGCGCGTAAATGTTCATAGCAGCATTATTAATAATGGCCCAAAAGTCCAACAACCCAAATATACATCTACTGATAAATTAATAAAGAAAACGTAGCATAACCATACATTGGAGCATGATTTGGCAATAATGATGTACTAATATATGCTACAACATGGATGGACCTTGAAAACGTTGTGCTGAGTGAAAGATGCCAGTCACAAAGGACCACATATTATATGATTCCATTTATATAAAAAGCCCAGAATAGGCAAATCTATTGAGATGGTAAATAGATTAGTAGTGTCCTAGCGCTGGGGGGAGGTGGAAGGTTTGAAGGTAATGGCTAAGGGATAAGGAGTCTCTCTTGGGGGTGAAAAAAATATTCTAAAATTGTTGTGGGGATGGATACAGTACTCTGTGAATAAATTAACAGCCATTGAATTGTACCCTTTAAAAGTGTGAATTATATGGTATGTGAATTATATTCCAATAAGGCTGTTTAAATATAGCAATGCAACTGATGGGATTACAAATCAAGACTATGATAAGATGTCACTGCAAATCTATTAAAACAGATATAATAAAAAATAGTGACAATACCAAATACTGGCAAGGTTGTGGAGAAACTGGATCTCTCAGCTATTGCTGGTAGGAATGTAGAGTAGTACAGTCACTTGGAAAATAATTTGCCACTTTCTTAAAAGAAATCTATACATTCACGTACCATACAACCTAGCAACCACACTCCTGGGCGTTTACTCCAGAGCAATGAGAACTTATATCCAAATGAATTCCATACATTATTGTTCATAGCGGTTTTGTTTGTAATTTCAAAAAACTTAAATAACCAAAATGTCCATTCAAAAGGACAATTTGCTTAAAAAATTTACAGTACAACCATACCATAGAATACTACTCAGCAATAAAAGGTAATGAACTACTGATACATGCAACTTGGGTGGATCTCAAGTTCATGACATTGAGTGAGAAGAACCAATCTTATGAGGTCCCCTATGTGATTCCATTTATACAACATTCTCATAATGTCAAAATTATAGAGATGGAGAACAAATTACTGGGTTGCCAGGGGTTAGGGATGGTGGAGGCAAGGGGATGGGTGTGGCTATAAAGAGGTAGCATGGGGAAGACCTTAGTGGTGATATAATAGTTCTTTATCTTGAGTCAGGGAGTGGTTACACTAACCTGTAAATGTAACAAAATGACATAAACCTATGCATACCTTGTACCAATATTAGTTTCCTGGTTTTGATATAGCACTGTTGTTAGCTAAGATATAATCACTGAAGAAAACTGGGGAAAGTGTACACAGGAACCTCTCTATACTATCTTTGCCACTTCCTGTAGATCTATAATTATTTCAAAATAAGTTAAATGTATGTATGTATGTTCCTATCTACCTATCTATCACAATATAAATACACTGCCATAAATATATATATTTATCTATGACAATTCAGTTGGCAGACACTCAGTAACTATTAACTAAGCTATTTCTTGAGGAGATATGTATAAATGTATAGGAAATGCAAGAAAATTTATTAAAGTTAAGCACACTACTCCTCACTCCTCTCAGACGACGCCCAAGATAAAAACCAAGAGAAATGAGTCATCCTCTGGAGAAGGATGTGCCTTATCTACACTGAAAATGTGTGCAAATAAATGATAAATAAACATGCCACACTCCCTAAATTTTTCCCGTTCTAAATATACATTATAATAGTGGATTTTAGTTTCTCAAGCTGTCTAAGTCATGGCTGTGATCCCCCAGTCTGGAGGAAATGCTGTGCTTGCAAGAGCTATGACTTCATTTCCTTCCAGAGCAAGTTCCCCCCTTTCAGGTTCTTGCACATGTGAAATTTCCTCGTCTTTCACTCCATGGGGCAGCTGGTTCCCAGCCTTGGAGTAAATTCAAACATTGTGGTTCAGAACATGCCAGCAGCTGCCAGAAGGATCCTAATCTTTCAGTTCCTGGGCCATTGGGGAAAGGGTTTTTGGCCAAGGTAATCAGAGACTGACTCCACTTAATACAAACCAGACAGCCAGGGTGGAGGGCTTCCCCTCGGGAGCCTGGCTCAGCTTCTCATCCATACAGACTCCTTTCGCAAGGTCTCAGCTGCATGAACCTCATCCCTCACTGATCATGTCCCTCCCCAGCAGGAGTGGAAAAAAGGTCTGTGAACTCGGTGGCCACACACAAACTTGTACTCCATCTCTTAGGCTGCCGCGGCCCACCAGGCCAGGATGGACTCAACAAGGATGCCCTCGCCACACTGGAACCCACCTCCAATGATCTTTGTATCTCTAATTACAATTCCTCAAGCCTGCTACCCAACTCCCAAACTTCCTGCTATTCTTCACGTTGTTATATGTATTTTCTTACCTCCTACAAAGTGTCTTACCACCCACATCAAAGTCCAATTACTATGCTTAGCATTATTATTGACAGTCACCATTTCAAAACTTATTATGTTCTAGGATTTTGTATACAGTATTTAATTTAGTCATGACAACAACCATCAATGTTAGACAATTACTTTCTTAATTTTCCAAACAAACTAAAAACAATATCAGCAACAACTGAGGTCTGCATATTTCCAAGTCCTTGCTTATAATGTTGCCACCATAGGTCTACCTGTGATACAGAAGGACCTGTCTTTCCATGGTCCATGCTGTGACCTTCGGAATGTGAGACACCTGAGCTTGAACCCTGTTAGATGACTCTTGATCAGTGGCCCTTGTACAGCACATAGGCGTCTGAGCCCATTTCCTCATCTGTGAAAATTGAAGATGAAAATAAAGCCTGCCTCACTAAACTGTTGAATGAATTAAATGAGATAATAATGTATGTAAACTACTCAGCCTGATACCTGACAAAAAATGGACCCCAGTGAATGTCTCTCAAGTGAATTAGGAAATGAGTCTATAGCAATTAACATGAATAGGGGAGAAAAGAGACAGAAAATGCCAGTGACTCACAGGACTCAAAGTCATATTTGGCTTTGTGACACTGGCCAGACACATTTGGATAAGGGAGTCCCATGGCTCTCTCCCAATTCTATTGCCTGTTGCTGTCTGTAGAAGTTCAGTGCTAATCAGGCCACACCATGCTCTTGGGAGCAATTCACTTTGGTTCTATAGGCACCAATGACATCTCTAAGGCAGCTGTTCAAAAACACTTTTTTAAAAAAAATTTATTTATTTTTGGCTGCATTGGGTCTTCATTGCTGCACGCGGGCTTTCTCTAGTTGTGGCAAGCAGGGGCTACTCTTCATTGCGGTACGCAGGCTTCTCATTGCAGTGGCTTGTCTTGCTGTGGAGCACGGGCTCTAGGTGCGTGGGCTTCAGTAGTTGTGGCATGTAGGCTCAGTAGTTGTGGCTCGTGGGCTCTAGAGCACAGGCTCAGTAGTTGTGGTGCACAGGCTTAGTTGCTCTGCAGCATGTGGGATCTTCCCAGACCAGGACTTGAACCCATGTCCCCTGCATTGGCAGGCAGATTCTCTTTTTTTTTTTTTTAATCATCAAAATAACCTATCAGGGTTTATTAGAAAACATACCAGATAAGGCAGGGTTCTTCAATGCAACCACAGGAGGAGTCACAATAATTTAAAAAGAAACCCTTCTATGCTAAACTGACAACACTGCCACCCGCCCGAGTGAAGACAGAGCTCAGCCTGGGGGCAAGTATCCTACCCACAGGCTGGACCGGGACCGGGCCCACCCAGAGTCTCCTTGCAGAAGACCTCGGCCATCTCACTTCTTGTTCTTGTCCTGCTGGTCAGCCAGGATTTTGGCTGAGGACTTGGCATCGTAGAAGAGCTCACTGATCTTCTTGATGTGCTCCTTCTCAGTGCCGTCCTTCCCGTTGATCTTGGCCAGCAGGTTGGCCGGGGTCAGCAGCTGCACCATGTACCTCAGAGTGGTCTTGGTACCAATCTCCCCCAGGTGGTTCAGCGCCTTCTCACTGATGTTGATTCCCTCTGTCTGAGCTCGGGTTTTAATGATCTGTTTCAACTCCTGCAGGGTGTACAGCATGGTCTGGATGATCATCACTCGGTCCAGAAGGTCGAGAGGGACGCCGTGAGGAGAGGTGATGTCCTCCGTGCCCCTGATGACACAGTTGCCTCGGTTGGACGCAAAGATGACAGTGGGGGCGATGGAAGACTCCAGTGCCTGGTGCAGGTAGGTGAAGCACTCGATGTCCAGCATGTGGACCTCATCAACGAACAGAACCCCCAGAACCAGCTCTGCCACACCCTGGTGGATGTACTTGTTCACCACCTTGTTAATCTCCCCTCAGAGTTTGTCTGTGATCTCCATCTTCTTTGGCTTCATGAGCTGGCCCATCAGGGACAGGATGTCGTGTCCCCAGTGGGGCCATGCGTTGACCACGTCCAAGTCATGCAAGGTCACGTCTTGGATGATTTCCTTCTTGTTGTGCACATCTCCCTTGGGCAAGGGGACGTACTCTTCAGCTTCAAGGTCAAATTCTGTGGCGTAGGTATCACACCTGCCCTGCCTCTTCACGGCCCCACTGTTGGCTTCGATGTAAATCACATCTCCAGCTTTTACTCGCTCTTTCTGCAAACTTTCAAAAACGCTGGGGTCCCGTTTCAACTGCTTGGTCCCCTTGGCTGTCTTGAGCCCTATGATTATGTGGCTGTTGGTCTTGCCCTAGCGCTCCATGGGGTTCTCCGTCTCACATGGGGTGAGCTCTGTGACCTCGCCTTCATATACCTCCTTGGTCTCCTTTAGCCGCAGCCCAATAGCCCCGTGGAAGTTCTCCATCAGCACTTCTGTCTCCTTGATCTCCGTGGAGTAAACTTCACTCCCCACCATCCGGCAGAAGGGGACCTTACTACCCAGTTCCTGAGCAATAGCCAGAGCTAGACCTGTCTTGCCAGTTCCAGGAGGCCCTGCCAACAAGACAGCACTTCCAGCCATTTTCTTGCTTTTGATTAATTCCACTATCACACTACGTGCCTTGCGCGCGTTCTCCTGGCCCGCGAGCTCTGAGGCCACCGCCTTGGCTAGGCCTCTCTCGACCAGCTCCAGCCGCTTCACGTGGCTGTGGGAGATGATGCGCTGTGTCTTGGTGGTGCTGTTCACCTTCTCAATCTTCATCCTGTGCACCTGGAGCCTGAGCGCCCGCTGAGCCCTGGCAGCCCGCAGGTGGATTCTTAACCACTGCGCCACCAGGAAAGCCCCCAAAACACTTTTTTTTGAAACTGAAGTATATAATGATTTATAATGTGTTAGTTTCTGTTATACAGCAAAGTGATTCATTTTATATATATATATAAACCAAATATATATATATATATTCTTTTTCATATTCTTTTCTGTTATAGTTATCACAGGATACTGAATATAGTTCCCTGTGCTATATAGTAGGACCTTGTTGTTTATCCATTCTATGTTAAAATAATTTTCATCTGCTAATCCCAAACTCCAATCCCTCCCTCCCCCACCCCCCTTGGCAACAACAAGTCTATTCTCTATGTCTGTGAGACTGTTTCATAGATAAGTTCATTTGTGTCATATTTTAGATTCCATATATAAGTGATATCATATGGTATTTGTCTTTCTGTTTCTGATTTACCTCACTTAGTATGATAATCTTTAGGTACATCCATGTTGCTACAAGTGGCATTATTTCATTCTTTCTTATGGATGAGTAGTATTCTATTGTATATATGCACCACATCTTCTTTATCCATTCATCTGTCGATGGACATTTAGGTTGTTCTCAAGTCTTGGCTATTGTGAATAGTGCTACTATGAACATAGGGGGTTTATGTATCTTTTTAAATTATAGTTTTGTCCAGATATATGCCCAGCAGTGGGATTGCTGTATCATATGGCAACTCTATTCTTAGTTTTCTGAGGAACCTCCATACTTTCTCCATAGTGGCTGCACCAACTTATATTCCCACCAACAGTATAGGAGTGTTCCTTTTTCTCCACAGCCTTTCCAACGTTTGCTATTTGTAGACTTTTTAATGCTGGACATTCTGACCAGTGTGAGGTGACACCTCACTGTAGTTTTTTTTTTTCTCACTGTAGTTTTGATTTGCGTTTCTCTAATGATTAGTGATGTTGAGCATCTCTTCTTGTGACTTTTGGCCTTCTCTATGTCTTCTTTGGAGAAACATCTATTTAGGTCTTCTGCCCATGTTTTGATTGGGTTGTTTGTTTTTCTGTTGTTGAGTTGTAAGAGCTGTTTGTATATGTTGGAAATTAAGCCTTTGTCGGTCACATCATTTGCAAATATTTTCTCCCAGTCCTTAGGTTGTCTTTTTGTTTTGTTTATGGTTTCCTTTGCTGTGCAAAAACTTATGTTTTGATCAGGTCCCATTTGTTTATTTTTGCTTTTATTTCTATTGCCTTGGGAGACTGACCTAAGAAAACATTGGTATGATTTATGTCAGAGATTATGATTTATGTTTTGCCTATGTTCTCTTCTAGGAGTTTTATGGTGTCCAGTCTTATATTTAAATCTTTAAGCCATTTTGAGTTTATTTTTTTGTATGGCATGAGGGTGTGTTCTAACTTCATTGATTTACATGCAGCTGTCCAGCTTTCACAATACCACTCTTTGAAGAGACTCTCCTTTCTCTATTGTATATTCTTGCCTCCTGACTATAGGTGTGTGGGTTTATTTCTGGCTTTCTATTCTGTTCCATTGATCTATACATCTGTTTTTGTGCCAATACCATACTGGGTTTTTTGTTTGTTTGTTTGTTTTTATTTAACATCTTTATTGGAGTATAAGTTCTTTACAATTGTGTGTTAGTTTCTGCTTTATAACAAAGTGAATCAGCTATACATATACATATATCCCCATATCTCCTCCCTCTTGAGTCTCCCTTCCATCCTCCCTATCCTACCCTGCTAGGTGGTCACAAAGCACCCAGCTGATATCCCTGTGCTACACAGGTGCTTCCCACTAGCTATCTATTTTACATTTGGTAGTGTATATATGTCCATGCCACTCTCTCACTTCATCCCAGCTTACGCTTCCCCCTCCCCATGTCCTCAAGTCCATTCTCTACGTCTGTGTCTTTATTCCTTACCATACTGTTTTGATTACTGTAGCTTTGTAGTATTGTCTGAAGTCTAGGAGGGTTATACCTCCAGCTTTGTTCTTTTCCTCAGGGTTGCTTTGGCAATTCTGGGTCATGCTTCCATATAAATTTTATGATTATTTTTTCTAGTTCTGTGAAAAATGTCATGGGTAGCTTGATAGGGATCAAATCTGTAGATTGCTTTGGGTAATATGGCCATTTTAACAATATTAACTCTTCCAATCCAAGAGCATGTGATATCTTTCCATTTATCTGAATCATCTTCAGGGAGTTCCCTGGTGGTCCAGTGGAATCATCTTCAATTTCCTTTATCAATGTTTTATAGTTCTCAGCATATATCTTTCACCTCCTTGATCAGATTTATTCCTCAGTATTTTTTATATGATTTTAAAAGAGATTTTTTTTTACATTCCTTTTCTGATATTTCAGAAATGCAACAGATTTCTGTATGTTAATCTTGTATCCTGCAACCTTGCTCAATTTGTTTATCAGTTCTAGTAGTTTTTGTGTGGAGTCTTTAGAGTTTTCCATATATAGTATCATGTCATCTGCATATAATGACAATTTTACCTCTTCCAAATTAGATACCTTTTATTTCTTTTTGTTGTATGATTGCTGTGGCTAGGACTTCCAATACTATGTTGCATGGAAGTGGTAAGAGTGGGCATCCTTCTCTTGTTCCAGATTTTAGTGGGAAGGTTTTCACCTTTTTGCCATTGACAAAAACACTGTTTTTGAGAAGGACTCACCCAAAAATGTTATATCTGAAGATCCCTCTCTCTCTCTCTCTCTACTGCTAGACAGAGGAATAACTCCATACAAAGGCAAAATTCATGGGAACACTGACTCATATCTGTGTTGAGCCCAGTGTCTCTATATCATCAGCTCATCAATTCTGAGACTTTGAGATTTTACCTACTAGTAAAATAGGAGGGAAATAGGGAGAAACCTCAAAAAGGTATTTTGTAAAACAAAGAAGATTTTAAAGCAAAAGCATAGAAAGAACTTATCTCCGTTTTTTTTTTGTTTGTTTGTTTGTTTTGCGGTACACGGGCCTCTCACTGTTGTGGTCTCTCCCGTTGCAGAGCACAGGCTCCGGACGTGCAGGCTCAGCAGCCATGGCTCACGGGCCCAGCTGCTCCGCGGCATGTGGGATCTTCCCGGACTGGGGCACGAACCCGTGTCCCCTGCATCAGCAGGCGGACTCTCAACCACTGCGCCACCAGGGAAGCCCCTATCTCCATTTTTAAAAATTGTATAAAATTTGATTAACACTCATCACAGTGATCTTTTTTTTCTTATTCTACTATATACCCATGAAAACTTTGTTATGGAACTAACCTCAATATGGACAGGTATTTAGGAATGACTGCAGTATATTATTTGTTTCATAAAAATCCAGAAACACGGGCTTCCCTGGTGGCGCAGTGGTTGAGAGTCCGCCTGCTGATGCAGGGGACACTGGTTCGTGCCCCAGTCCGGGAAGATCCCACATGCCGCGGAGCGGCTGGACCCGTGAGCCATGGCCTCTAAGCCTGTGCGACCAGAGCCTGTGCTCCACAACGAGAGAGGCCACAACAGTGAGAGGCCCTAGTACCACAAAAAAAAAAAAAAAAAAAAAATCCAGAAACACTGTTACTATTCTCAGTTTACATTGGAAGAAACTAAAGATACTTAGGGTAAAGAGATTTTTCAAAGACACAGTGCATTAGACTGAGTGGGTGGACTCAGACCCAAAAAGCTCAGTATTAGGAAGTTCTCATGATGCAGTGCCAGCAACCTATGAAATGCTAAGTAATTCACAAAAGCTTAGTCACAGCAAATTTTAGGCTACAGTTATGTAGCTGTAAATATATAAAAGAAAATTGAAATTTTCATCAATTATCTTTAGTTTTTCCACTCCCCAAAAAACAAATTATATATCTAGATAATCTAAAAATAGGGTTACTGATTCAATATAAGAATAATATTCGTCTATATATTGCATTTATATATATGTTCTCAAATTAAGAGAACACAGCTTCATCATTCTCTCTTTCTCTGTCTTCCTCCCCTGCCTCTCCTCTTTTCCAACATCTAACACATAGTCCCCTACATTCTCAGTGCTACCTAATGTCTTGACCTTTCATATACTCTGTACACTACAGTAGGAAAGTGTTGGGGTGAGTAAAGTTTTTATAAGTTTGTATATGGTTTCAGAAACAATTTGATAATGATAACATCTTGGAAACTCAGCTAATTAAAAGCCACTCAAACTCTGATGCCAGGTCCCCATATCACGATAAAGTATTTCCTCCTGAGGTAAGGCTGCCTAGCTCAATCTGCTAAGACTTCTCAGCTCCTGAGTCTTTAGAATTACTGCCCTTTAGAGCCACTATTTTAGAGCAATGCCTAGTGTCACCATAACTGTTGCATTTTTTGGAGGACTAGTTGCCCTGCATGCAAACACTTGAGCTGACCACACACATCTGAGTGAGCCAGCTTATAACCAACTCCACGCTTGGGAATAACCAGCGGAGCTCCCAAACCAAGTCCCATGGACCTCCATTCTTCAGGGTGTCATTATGTGCGCCTTTCTGCTCCCTCACTCCAAACAACGGCAGGTGCAATAGAAACAACAATGCTTCATATTCAGATTTATTTAGTTAATGCTGAATTATGTTATTTTCATATAGGCCTGCTCAGAAACTGTATGCTAATATTCATGATGAGTTTCCAAATACACTGAGTTTGTCAAATATATTAAAGTACCCATTTTTATAGGATTCAAGGAGGTAACTTAAAAAAAAAAATTCCTGCACTATTATTTGTGGAAATGTGTCTTGGGAAATTATGTTCAAGCATCAATGTGTTAAAACCAGAGTAGTTTACTTGAAACTTTTCAGATGTGTAAAATATTTCCCTAACTTTATACCCTAGAGTGAAAAGATAAATTGCAGATGCTTTTATTCTCCAGAATTCATGACTCCCTGGACTTGGGCCTGAAACATTCTATAATTTTTCTCCTTTCCAGGACCCAAGCCCACCTCCCTCCATAAATCTATCCTCAGCTATAATTATAAAAGCAAGAGTTTAATAAAAGCACGAAGTGTTCCAATAACCATGCTGCATGCAATATTTCACTTAAACCTCTGGTTAATGCTGTGAAATACCTATAATTATTGTTCCCATTTACATATGAGGGATCTAAGTCTTGCTAGGTTAAAGCATTTTTGAGATCACTTGTATAATTCTTGGAACTGAGGCATACTGTCTGTAGAGCCAGCATCTTTCAACACCTATTCTTTCTCTGCTGCGTTAAGTCCTAGTGCCTATACTGATTCTTTATTATATTTGACCTTGTAAAAAGCTGCACATGACTCACACACTTCTGCGGCCCCCGGTGCCTTAACAGTGTTTCATCAGCCCTTTTGTATTTAAATAGAGATAGAAAATAGCCAAAAGGATCAAGACATCTGCAGAGGGGCAAAGGGGACTGACTGGCTCTCCCTTCCCAGACAAAGGCTTTGTCCATCCTAGTCCTTTGTGAGCTGCTCCACACTTGAGGGATCCTCAGGGAACACAAAAGACTTGGGAAAAGGGAAGAGCAGTCCAGCTGACTGATAAAAAGCCTTCTCTGTGTCGTGTCCTTCTAACTTGGACCCCAGTGAATACCATTTGTTTAAATAATGATGAGCACATAATAGATATGATGAGGTTGCCAAGAGCCCATCCATTCAGCCTCTATTTGGCTAAGGGAAAAACAAAAAAAAGAAAAAGAAAGAAAAAAACCCACCCTGATATGGTTAGGACATGATTCATTGGGTTCAGATTTTGCCAAACTGAAGTTTGAACTGGAATCCCAAGATCTATCAGTTCTAAGGAATAAAGAAGTTGGCAGATGAACAGGACCTGCCTCCACCCTCAAAACAAAAGTGGGAGGAGACAACTGGTAACTACTTAGGAATAACTGTCAGAGCAGCAGACCTCAGTGGTACTCCCTGTTACTGCCTGAGTTGGGTAATGGGGGATGGGTTTTAGATGGCAGAAGTATACAGGGGAAAGATACTGACCTTTGGTGTCACTGGATTGAGGTTGGAGGCCTAGCTCTTTCTTGCTCAGATTATGTGCTCTTGATCAAGTTAACATTACTTCTCTGAGACTTGGTTTCCTTCACTGGAAAAAGTGGAGAAAATATAGCCAACAACTTTTATGAAAATTCAATAATTTAGTATGCCTATAGTCGAAATAGAAAAATTTTGTTCCTCATTGAAAGCAGAACGCCCACCACTGAAGCCATGGATGATGCATTAACCTCTTCCCATCTCTACTCTCACCCAAGAGCCCTAAACTCTCCTCCCTGTTTTAGCCACATTTCACATAAAATTTTAAAAAGGAGCATGTAGTGCTTAAAATCCAGTATAGTAGTTAAAAAAAAAAAAAATAGAGATGCTGGTGAAGCCATTATGTTTCGAGGTATCCATGAGGCTTAGTCATCTCCAGGGAAGAAAATGGGAGATTGTTATAACTAACTCATCATGCCCCAAAATTCACAGCTATCCCTTTTGTACCCTGAAGCCTGACATTCTAACTTAACAGAGGCATCAGCACACCTCCCTGGCCTCCAGCAGAGGGAATTCAGAACTGCCCATTGAGGAACGGCCACTGAATATTGTTCTTGCAGGTGGAGACTGTTGTGATCCAGACTTCTCTGGCAGGAATGCTGCAGCCCAACTAGCATAACTTGTATCTCATGGTGTTGCCAATTTTATTTCCCTTTATCCAATTCTCTGTGTAAGCAAGGGGAGGTACCAGATGGTAGTAATACACTTGCCCATTGATTGGAACCCTACACACCAAGAAACCTTACTATCTACATAGTAAGTGTTACCAAACTCAGGTCCTCCAAGAGGCAGTTGTTTGTAGAAAGGGAAGTTGCTTTTAATCAGAATGCCAGCAATCTGGGGAGCTGGACTCAGTGTCTCCCAAAAACCACTTTCCAAGATTCTATTCGGCCATGAAGGTTTTTAAAGGGAAAAAGAAAAGTAATCTCAATTAATCATTGAGATTGGGAGTCAGAATTGTCACCATCCCCCACTGCGTGCAGGCTTGTTGACTTGTGATCTTTCTTTAGATGCTATCTTGTTCACACAGTTTGTTCGCAAGATCACTGAAAGGGAAGCTAGAGAAGAGATCTGGACAGCTGTTAATTACTTATTCTTCATTTCTACTTCTTTGATCTATGGAAAGAACCAACAGGTTAGGCAAGATATTGTGTGATCAAAAGATATGAAAGGTGTGCTAGGGTGGGAGATGAGTAGAACATGCAGGACCCTTGATTTAAAAGTTAGTTACTATGTAGCTTTGCTTAAATTGACAAGAAAAGGGGTTTCCTGCTGAGGGCAATTTCTTGCAAAGAGTTGCTTACAAACGTACTCAATAAATGGAACCGACTTTATAATTTAAGACAAGACCAGTGGGGTGAGAACGTTCTTTCCAAGATAGGAAGAATTTAAAACCAGGTACAGATCATCATCAAGGCAAGTCCCAGATACTATCCTCACAATTCCCAGAAATATCATCTAATCTCCATCAATTTTGCCCAGACTTTCATTTTCTTTAAACTCAGTCTCTTTAAGCTGGTGCCTGATTAACTTGTTATTCTTCAAAATATCTTCTTTGTCAACTTCTGCCCCATAGTTCCTGTAGGGGAGGAAAAATAATTTCCCCCCTACTCTTCTAGGCTGTTGCTGAGAACCCCACGTAATAGGAGACAAATTAACAGGAGAAAAACAAAAGTTTAATAATATGTATACCTCCTATATATGTGGCAGATACCCAGGAAAACTGAGTACCTCCCCAAATGGCCCAAGTCACCACCTTAAATACCTTCAGCTAACGACAAAAGAAAGATGTGTTGGGCGGGGAGGAGGGCACCTATGGAAGTTTTACAGGCAAAATGCAGTAAACAAGGATTTAAGTCCATGCCTTCTCCATTGGTAAGAGTTTCTAGAGATTTGGCCATCCTCCTCTTCCTGGTAGAGACATTACAAATAGAGATTTCCCTTATAAATGTAAGTATAAAGGGTAACTTCTGCTTGTTTTCAGAGATTCTCCTGTGTCTGCAGCTTTTCAAAAATAATCAACCCCAAATAACCTATATGCCAAAGAGGAGTATTTTTTTAAATAAAGATTATTTTATTTATATTTTATTTTACTTAAAAAGTTTTTTAATTTATTTACTTTTGGCTGCATTGGTCTTCATTGCTGCACGCGGGCTTTCTCTAGTTGCGGCGAGCAGGGGCTACTGTTTCTTGCGGTGCGCGGGCTTCTCATTGCTGTGGCTTCTCTTGCTACGGAGCACGGGCTCTAGGCGCACTGGCTTCAGTAGTTGTGGCACCTAGGCTCAGTAGTTGTGGTGCACGGGCTTAGTTGCTCCACAGCATGTGGGATCTTCCCAGACCAGGGCTCAAACCCACGTGCCCTGAATTGGCATGCGGATTCTTAACCACTGCAGCACCAAGGAAGCCCCCAAAGAGAAGTATTTTGAGGTGGTATGTTTTTTTTTCCCTTCACTCCATTCTCTTTCCACTGGTGCATTGCCTCTTTTCTATATAAGTGGACTCTATTTATATCAGAAGTATACCCAAATTATTCTAAAAATGATTTGAGTAATCTCATATGTATTTATGTCAACAATAACCCCCAGCCAACTGACACACATACACATACAAAAAATTATTATGTAAAATCAAGAGTCTGAGGTTTAAAAAAATGACCAGGTCACAGCAAAGAAACCAGACATCCTCTACCCCTCCCCCACTGCTGTGGGTTTGCAGAGAAGGATTTGCAATCCTCACACTAAGAAGCTGGAGGGCATGCTAGGCTCCATGGGAATAAACAAGAAAATAGCAACCAAGTGAATTAGACATAACTACCTAAATAATTCAAGTAAAGGACAGCATTTGCTCAGTAAGTACCTGAACATTTAAGCCTTGGAAATTTTATCTTGGCCTGATTTGGTCAATTAATGAAACTATTTTAGTTTACTCTTTTTCTTTGTCTAACTGTAACTACCTATCCCCAAGCTAAACACACCCAGGGTGATATTTCAAGATAACCTAATCCCCCAATTTTGATCTCAGTGTGAGGCCTTTCAGAACTCAATCAGTGGGGTCCACAATCAAACAGCACTTAAGAATCTGCTCTTTCAGTTTTCATACAGAGAACTTCCTGGGACACAGGCAGGTGCCCGACTGACTCAGCCTGACATCTACACCTACCATGGCCCCCACCCCACTAGATCACCAACCCTTCAAGGGCCTCCCAGTAAAGGTGGAACAAGTCGTTTTTCCCGGTACAATCATGGCTCCCTCTGCCCCTAACCTGGTAAGGGAAGCAACAAAGAGTGATTAAGGGTTTGTCCTTGTTGAAAAAGTTATTATCAAGTATTACAAGATGATATAGCTGGCAAGTTCCTCAGCTGAAAAGAGAAACACAAAAGTCTAATTCTATACTCTGTTTTTAAATGCCAGTTAAAAAAAAAAATTCAAATGATAATGATTATGCAAGAAAAACACAAGGCCCCACCAGACTCCCAGAAATGCATATGAAGATACAAACTAAAGAAGCCAAGAACTTCCTAAGGAAAGATCTGTGAATGGGGTCCAGAGGGAGGGTCTTGGAGGGAAAAGAAGTTAAAGCCAGCAGACTAGGTGATGCTGAAAACTCAACCTCTGTGCCCTGGTGCCAAATCGAATCTCAGAGACAGAATTTGGGGTGAAGTAGAAAAGAACAGTTTTATTGCTTTGCCAGGCAAAGGGGGACACAGCGGGCTTATTCTGCTCAAAACTGTGTGTCCCAACCGGGAGGATTTGGCGAGGAGTTTTATAGCAAAGCTTCAAGGGCAGGGTTGCTGATAAGGATCAGGGTGTGTGCAGGGCCTGCGCTCCTTTAATCTGGTCTCAGGTGGTGTCCTGATGAGCTTCTCCGGTTGTAAACTGTGATCTCTGGAATGAAGAATGCTAACCTCTTCCATCAGTTGGCGGTTTTAGTTCTGTAAAGAGCTCAAAGATATTGTTATGAGTATCCCTTGAGGTGGAATCTGTCCCCCTCCCTGGCAGGACCCCCGGGGTGGGGGGGTGCACAATGCATATACACAACTGTGTACATACTATGTTTCCACAACAGAACTTTGGGTACACAAAGCGTATACACAACAGTGGACATACAATGTTTCTACAAAGGAACTTTGGGTACACATTGCATACACACAACTGTGTACATCGTATGTGTCCACAAAAAAACTTTGGATACGCAATGCACATACACAATAGTGGACATACTATGTGCCCACAGAGGAACTATGGGTACACAATGCATATACACAACTGTGGCTGGACCCCAGCAGGGTGCCTGGGCCCCCACTCAGGGAACTTTGTGTACATTATGTATATACACAACTGTGTATGTAATATGTGCTCCTCCCTTTTCTTTGCATTTCCTCCTTTCCCTGATTAGCAACCGTTGGAATCTGCCCTTTGGGATTCAGGGAAGGTCATGGAGGCTGGAGTCTATTCCCTACAAACAAGAAATAGGGGACAGAAAGGCTCCCATCCCCAGGAGCCCCACAATGTACAGCTCGGTTTCATAGGGAGGCCATGGAAAAGGAGATTTGGGAAAAAGAAAGAACATGGTCTGGCACCAGGACAGAAAACAGAAAAAGAACAAAAACAGGAAAAGTGGATTTTATGAAATCTGGACATATATTTGAGATGTTAGTGTATTTGCAAAAGAAATGATTCAATCTTACAGCTGCTGATGGGTGAGCAGAGATGGCTAGGCGATCCAATCTCATTTGAGTTGTAGATCCTTTTTTCCTGAATACTTTGAAAAGGCAAAACGGGATCAATTTATCTCTCTAAATTCATTGCCATTTAATGAACATTCTTTTCTATTTTGACAGCAGATTTTTTTTTTTTTGGTGCAGTGGGAGGGAGGACTAGGGGACATGAGTGAAGAGTTCTGCTTTTCCCCTTAACTAACTGTTCTGTGATGATCTGATTCCAATTCAGCTATACTTCCATATAACCATACATATATAACTATTCCACAAACTGTAAATACATACTTTGTGTTAAGCATCTTCAGATTTTTATGATCTCTTCTTTATATAAAAGAACTAAAGTTAAGAGGTTTAGAAACTTATCCAGAATCCATGGCCAAGATTTGAAGACACGTTTTTGGCTCCTAGATCGAAGTTCTTTCCACCACACCTGTGTAGATCTCAGACCAGCCATATCAGCATCACCACCGGGGAGGGCATTCATTTCTAGCTATGGCATTCATTACTCTGGATATGAAATAGCTGAGAAAATTTCTGTATGAAATTTGAAAAATCTATGCCGTTAAAACACCATATGGGATGAAAGAGTAAGCGGCAAAGCACTGTGTATAGAATAATTGCATTTTAAAATAAATTTTATATAAATAGGCGTGTATATCTATGCAGAGAATAATGACTGGAAAGATTTAGATGAAAATGTTCTCTCTGGGGTTGGAATTATGGGCAATTTTTTTCTTTTTTTAAGTTTTCTTTAAGAAACACCTATTAAATTTTAAAAGTTAGTTTTTGGTAATCTTCTCTGAATCTAGATATCTAAGGGAAGAGAAAAGTAAGGCACAGAAAAACTATACGTTGGCATAAAAGAGCCCCATAGCCTGTCACTACTGAAGTTTTCTGGGGGTAAACCCACCAAGCCCAGAGGCTCGCAAGCATTCTCACCTAATTTAAATTAAATTAAATTAAATTAAATTAATTTAATCGTACAATTTAATGCAGCCCCTCCACTCCCTGCCAGAGGGGCTCACTCTTCTGGCCCCCAGGGGGCAGCCCTGTGTAGGTTTACAAGCGCTTTCTTTCCCCTCCCCCATCCCCCCCTTACCCCCCCTCAGTGTGACTAATCAGACGTCCTGTTAGCCGTAACTCATCTAAAACCAGGGTATGACGGATTCTGGGTGCATTAACAACAACAACAACAAATACTGCAGGCACAAAGAGATAATATTTTATAAATAGAGGCAAAATCCCCAAAGAAACAGAAAAAACAGAACACGAACCACCCGCATTGCTCAGCCCTAGCACCAAAGAATCTCTAGCTACAATGGTATCTTGTTTGTGGGGGGTCGGGGAAGGTGGGAAGCACAAATACAACAGAGACACCGGATGCAGGTCAGATTGCTTAAGGAAAAGTCGAGTTGTGCTGTCGAGCTGTTTAACCTTGGGCAAGTCCCTGAATTCCTGTTCCTCTATTTCATACCATTGTCAGTTTCCCATTCCCCAGCTTTGAGGATTGAAGGAGTGCTTTGATAACTGTCAAGTTTACAAATGTGAGAGTTTCCCTGCTGTGCTGGTCTAAGGAAAACCACACTCCTGTGTGTCTCCTCTCCTCTCAATCCCCTTCTACAACGCTATTTCCCTTCTGACACCAGACCTGTGAGTTTTCCATACATCAAGCAATTCTGCAACACCACCTGGGTGTCCTACAATTTAATTCAGTTCTGAAGCTATCTACCTGGAGAGAGCTCAGATCCCACAGGTTAAGGGCTCCGTCACACAAGACAGCCCTCCCCCTCCCCCTACTGCCAATGGGAATCTCATGTCCCTGGTTTCCGCCTGTTTTGACCTAGGGGCTGTGAATCTCACATTCCTATGATGCCCTCCTTGGTTTCAATTTATTTGCTAGAGCAGCTCATGGAACTCAGGAAAGCATTCACTTACTAGACTACTAGTTTTTTATAAAAGGATATAACTCAGGATCAGCCAGATGGAAGAGATAGATGCACAAGGTAAGTTGTATGGAAAGGGCCATGGAGCTTCCATGCATTTTCTAGACACACCAACTCTCTCACCACCTCCAAGTGTTCATCAACCCAGAAGCTCATCAGATCTTGCTGTTCGAGAATTTTTATAGAGCTTTAGTCTCCAGCACCCCTCCCCTTCCCAGAGGTCAATGGGTAGGACCAAAAGTTCCAACCCTTTAATACATGGCCTTCCGTGTCTGGTCTTAAGCCTTTTTTTTTTTTTTTAAATATTTATTTATTTATTTGGCTGTGGCAGGTCTTATTTATTTGGCTGCAGCTGTGGCGCCGCAGCTGGATCTTTACTTGTGGCATATGGGATCTAGTTCTCTGACCAGGGAATTGAACCCAGGCCCCCTGCATTGGGAGCACGGAGTCTTAACCACTGGATCACCAACCCTTTAATTACTTGATCTTTTTTGGTGACCAGCCCCATCCTGTGGTTTCGTTGGGACCTCACTCTAAAACACCTCATTAGCATAAACTCAGGTGTGATTGAAAGAGCCTGTCATGAATAACAAAAGATAATCTTATCACTTAGGAAATTATAATGGTTTTGGGAGCTTTGTGCCAGGAACCCAGGACAAAGAGTAAATATATTTCTTATTATACCACAAAATTTGCTCCACTAGATCCATTCTATGCCCTTCTCTGGGCTAGTCTGTGCCTTGAGATGCTGATGTCTTTGGACTGTATTGTCCAGACTCCCTTGGCTTCTGTTGGGTTTGGCCCATCGGAAGGAACAATAAGAGATTAGAGAAAGGAGGTGATAGCGGCAGAGGTGAGGGTGTTTACTCCTTCACTCCCACTCCCTTCTTACCAGACACCTATGTTACCTTAAAGAGTCCTCAGGAGCATAGGGGCCATCATCTCTACTATGCACTGCTGAAGGCTGGAAGGCATTTTTGAGATTTTGGAGGGGTTTTGTGCTAATCATTGAGTGGTAAGTCTTCATATTCACCTTCAAAAAGTGACAGGACAGACATCATCTCATGGACCTTATGTTGTAGTGTGGAAGACACTCATTAACAAATTTTTACCCAAATAATGGTTTAAATTACATCCGTGACAAATGTTATGAATGAAAGTTGGAGGGTGAGAGTGTAGATATATCAAGGGACAGTGCCCAGTCTAAAGTGTCAGGGGAATCATCCCTAAAGAAGGGATATTGAAGTTGAGACTTAATACTCTTGAAGGAGACTGCTTTGCCCCACTTTGCCCTTCACCAAGCCAGTGATCACCCCATTGGACTGCTCCACCAAGCGTATCGGACAGTTGGCACTATGCAAACTGTGCAACAACTCCCCAATGTCTTGTTCTAGCACTTGGGCAGGAATGAACTTTAAAATGAGTACATTTTTTTTTTATTATTGAGGTATAGTTGATGAACAATATTATATAACTTTCAGGTGTACAATATATTGATTCACAATTTTTAAAGGTTATATTTCATTTACAGTATTATAAAATATTGACTAAATTCCCTGTGTTGTACATATTATATATCATTGTAGCTTATTTATTTTATACTTAGTAGTTTACACCTCTTAATCCCCCATCGCTCTATTGCCCCTCCCCCCTTCCCACTTGACACTGGTTACCACTAGTTTGTTCTTTACATCTGTGAGTCTGTTTCTGTTTTGTTATGTTCACTCATTTGTTTTACTTTTTAGATTCACATATATGTGGTATCACACAGTATTGGTCTTTCTCTGTCTGACTTATTTCACTTAGCATAATGCCCTCCAAGTCTATTCATGTTGTTGCAAATGGCAAGATTTCATTCTGTATTATGGCTGAGTATTATTCCATTGTGTGTGTGTGTGTGTGTGTGTGTGTGTGTATATATATATACCACATCTTATTTGTTCATGCATCTGTCGATAAAATGAGCACTTTAAAATTATCAATACATTCCTTTGCACTCTTGTTACCTATGGGCATCCTACTTCTTGCCATGCATATACTTTAAAGATGCTCATTTTAAGGCCCCTCGTGCTAGATTGTAAAAGAGGATGGTCAAATAGAAGTCTTATTATTGTGATTTGCAGCATTTTTCTTTACTATTGGAAAATTAACCTGGAGCAGATGGCAAGGGTGAATATATTTGTTTAATTTATCTTAAAAATGGTTCTGGGTTATGCTGAATAAATATATTAGCCTTTGAATCTCGGGATAGTTTCGTCAGATTTTAAGTGTGTATACATCAGATTGATTCAGAATCTCGTTCTAGCACGTGCTGTGGCTATTGTGATTTTACAAAGTCATCACAGACTGGGAGAAAGGGAGCTTTCACTCTGTTAAATACAGGGTTGTCAAAGCTATGAGCTTTAAACTTAATTTTGCACTGGACTTTGAACCATTCTTGAAATCCTCTAATGTTTGAGCAAAAGAAAAGTTTATTCATGTAAAACTGTCCAGTCCCAGCTATTTCAGAATGGCAGCAGGCTTTCTTGTTATTGCTCAAATCACATCACACATAACGCCGTAATAATCTGTGGGCCGCCACACCAGTGAAGCCCCAGCTTCCTCATCTATGAGATTAGGATAATACTAATATTTTCTATGATTGCTAGGAGGCTTAAGTGAGATATTATTAAAAAATCTGCAATGCTCAGAGTTTAGAATTTGGAATGATGAAAGGTCCCTTTTTGTTTTTTACTGCTCTCATCAAAAACTCCAGTTAGAGAACACAACCTTACTATGACACTGAGAAAAGTGAAAAATTCAGTGGTTTTATCCTAAACAACAACAGAAAGAATGTCTTTCTAATTAAGGAAAAAAAATACCTTGACCACCAGCTTCCAAACGTCAACTTCCTGAAAGAAAGTGGAAAAATCCAAATCTAAATTAAAATCTGCAGCTTCTCCAATTCCCATGCTCAGGGCCATATCAGCTAATACTCTGGGAGGGAGTCATTTCCATCCACCAATGAAACTAGCTTCCCTTTGCAAATCCCCTTTTATAGGCAGAATTCCTTTTCTATTTCCTTGTGGTTTTATTTCACTCTGTGGGCTGTTTGCAATATTCTCGTTTGAGGGAGTGAAAGGGAGAGAGGGGGCAAGATGCAGGGTGAGTTCCTCCAAATGTCAGGCTGGGTAGTGCCAAGACAGCTGGGCCTGAAACCCTGCACCCAAGGAGGGGCACTGTTGTGGCTGGAAAGGATGTGAGCTCAGCCTCATCTGGTTTCTTTTAATGCTCGCAGCAAAGGGCCTGAGTTATTGCATTCTTTCTTGATGTCTTACATAAAATCAGATTATTAAGTGCAGAGACAGTCAACTGTTCTTTGTCCTCCTGGCTAGCGTTTTAGCATCACCATAGCAACATCAATAAACAGAGAAGTAAATTAACCTCTGAAGAAGAAGGTCACTGGTTTTACTGTCCAAATGGCTTTTACTTTCCTTGCTTAAATACACACACACACACGCACACACACACGCACACACGCACACACACACACGCACACTTATGCACACTATTGTTGTGGTTGTTTTTCTGGTTAAATTTATGAGCTATTTGACCCAATGGTGACAAGACAAAGAACGCAGCTTGGTTCCTATCACCCTTTTGTTTAAAAAACCTTCAATTATTCCCCATTGCCTACAGAATTAAGTCTGATTCCTTTGCACAGTGTTCACCATCTTGATCTGTTTCAAAGCCACATCTCCATCATTTATTCATCAGTGGCCCTCTTAAAGCATTCAAGGAGGAGAAAGGCCTCATTTCCTTATAAGCCTCTTGCCTGACTTGGCACTTCTGTCCATGCCTCCAGCTATCACCTCAGTACAACCAAGGCAATCTTCAAGCCCACCTCCAACACTGAATCTTAAACTTCCCCTCCTCTCTGTTTCTACTGCCACCAGCCTGGACCAAGCCATCCCCAAGTCCAACCTGGGTGACATCTGCAGGAGCCTCAGCACTGGACTGAGCCCTTCTGCTCCTGTCCTGCGTGGTCTGTTTTTGACACAGCAGTCAGAATGAGCTTTTAACACATAAATTGTATTAGTTCATTCTCCTGCTTAAAACCCTCCCATGACGTTCCTGGCACAAAAATTAACTCCAGAGGCCTTACTGGGTGGGATCCCCACTGGGTCCTGTGTGACCTGGCCTGTGCCCATCCGTCTGACTTCATTGCATAGCCTTCTTCCATCCCTGGCACTTCTTCTCCAGAATCACTGCCTTTATTTCCATTCCTTAAATGCGCAAGCCCTTTCCCTGCATCTGGCCTTTGCATTTTCTTAGTCTAGAACAGTTTCCTCTGAGAGTTATGGGGTTGACCCCTTCTTGTCACTGTTCACGTCTCCACTTAAATGTGGTCTCCTTAGAGAATTTTGTGATCACCCTATCCACAGTCGTACCCCTCCAATCCCAGCTCGACGCTCTATCAAATTGTCATATTTTGTTTCCTTGATAGCGCTTACCACTATCTTATGTTATCTTGCTTATTAATTTGATAAATTAATTTATAAATCTTGTGTCTTTCTTTTAGAGTATAAGTAGGACAGGGACTATTTTTGTTTGCTTACTACAGAATCCCTAGCTCCTAGTAAAGTCTCTGGCACACAAAAGGCCATCAATAAATATTTTTTTAATGAATCAATGTATAAACCTCATTTTTCAAGACTCAGTTTACATGTGACCTTTCTTGAAGCCTTTGTTACCCATTACTAGAAACCTCCTCTCCCTCCCATATGTATCTCCTACACGACATTGATCAGTTTCTTCCTTTTTAAAAGTGTATATATATGTATTTATCTATATATTCTGTTCAATTCTTTTCCATTGTACATTATTACAAGATATTGAACATAGTTCCCTGTGCTATACAGTTAGTCCTTGTTTTTCATCTATTTTATATATAGTATTATGTATATGTTAATCCCAAACTCCTAATTTATACTTCCCCCACCCCTTCCCCTTTGGTAAACATTCTAAAAAAATACTATTTTTTTAGATTCCACATATAAGTGTTATCGTATTATATTTGTTATCATATTATATTTGTCTTTCTCTGTCTGACTCAGTATGATAATCTCTAGGTCTGCCTATGTTGCTGCAAATGGCAATATTTCATTCTTTTTTATGGCTGAGTAATACTCTATTGTATATATGTACCACATCTTCTTTATCTATTCATCTGTTGATAGACACTTAGGTTGCTTCCATGTCTTGACTATTGTAAACAGTGCTGCTGTGAACCAAGCCTCTGTCATTTATGGCAGCAACCTCCACAATATACCTTTATACTGGGTTTCTATCCTTCCTTGTGTCAATCTTCCTTTTCCCTCACTCCTGATTCCTGAGATCACTTGCCAAATAAACTATCTGTAAATAAGTTCTTGCCACAGGCTCTGCTTAAAAGGATCTCAAACTAAAACATTAACTTTTCCTTTAAGAACTTCCTTTGCTTTCAACATTGGTGTTGAAAAAACTGGTTATACACATATAAAACAATGAAGTTGGTCCCTTACCTTACATCATACAAAAATTAACTCAAAATGGATCAAAATCCTGAACGTAAGAGCTAAAACGATAACACTCTTAGAAGAAAACACAGGGGGACAGCTTTATGACTTTGGCTCTGGCAAGGATTTCTTAGATATAATACCAAAGACACAGGCAATGAAAGAAAAAATAGATCAATTGGACAGCACAAAAATTTTAAACTTTTGTACATTGAAGGAGTCTATTAACATAGTAAAAAGGCAACCCATGGAATTGGAGAAAATATTTGCAAATCATATATCTGATAAGGGTTTAATATCCAGAATATATCAATAACTCCTACAACTCAGCAACAAAAAACAAACAATGCAATTTAAAAATGGGCAAAGGACTTGAATAGCCATTTCTCCAAAGAAGATACACGAAGGGCTTTTGTATATCTTTTAAGCACATGAAAAGATGATCAACATCACTAATCATTAGGGAAATGCAAATCAAAGCCATAATGAGATATCACTTTACACCATTAGGATGGCTACTATCAAAAAAAAAAACCCAGAATATAACAAGTGTTAGCAAGGATGCAGAGAAATTGGAACCCTTGTGAATTGCTGTTAGGAATGAAAAATGGTGTGGCCTTTATGGAAATCAGTACGGCAGTTTCTCAAAAAACTACACATAGAAGTACCATATAATCCAGCCATTGCACTTATGGGTATCTACCCAAAAGGACTGAAAGCAGTATCTCAAACAGATATTTGTATGCCCATGTTCATAACAGCATTATTCACAATAGCCAAAAGATGAAAGCAACCCAAGTGTCTACTGACAGATGATTGAATAAACAAAATGTGGTATATACATGCAATGGAATATTATCCAACCTTAAAAAGGAGAGGAATTCTAGCACATGCTACAACATGGATGAATTTTGAAGACGTTATGCTAAGTGAAATAAGCCAATCACAAAAGAACAAATACTGTCTGATTCCACTTATAAGACGTACCTAGAGTAGTCGAATTCATAGAGACAGAAAATAGAATGGTGGTTGCCAAGGGCTGGAGTAGGGATGGAAGTTATAGTTTAATGGGTACAGAGTCTTAGTTTGGGAAGATGAAAAATCCTGGAGCTGAATGGTCATGATTGAGCAACAATGTGAATGTACTTAATGCAACTGAACTGTATACGTAAAAATGGTTAAAATGGTAAAATAAAAACAAAACGAGAAAAAACAAAACAAAACAAAATAAAGCCCTTTGCTGCAAATTATAGAGACAGACAGTAGATTATTGGTTGTCTAAGGCTTCAGGGGATTGGGGAAAATAAGGAGTAAGTACTAATGAGTAAAAGGTTTCTTTGGGGGGTTATAAAAAATGTTCTAAAATTTATTGTGCTGTTGGTTGCACAATTCTGTGAAATACTAAAAACTATTGGATTGTATATTTGAAATGGGTGAACTATGTGATATATGCATTATATGTCAATAGGTTGTTATATTTTAAAAAAAGAAACATCTTTTGCCATTGGACAGTCCCTCTACTTAGGCATCTAATAACAATCTTGGCTGTCCATCACATTCCTTCTCATTATATCCAGAAATTCATACTTCTTTCTTCTTCTCCATCAAAATTAACTATGCCCCATTTCCTTTTCATCCTGCTATCTAAAAACTAATACAATATACGCCTATGTTTTTTAAAAGGCCTAGTGAGTTCCTATGAACAAACACATTTGATAAAGAGCCTCTGAGACTTCAAAGATTGAATTAATGTGGAAAGTCCAGGAAACCTGGCAGACCTAGGGGATATATTAAAAGAGGTGTCACAGCAAGCACACTAAAAGCTGCCTGTGATCCCTTCTCTTTTTGCTGCCAAGAGAGAAACTATCAGTCACAGTGCTAAGCTTTCATTTTCCAGAAAGGAAAAAGACAGAAAATGGAGCAGAATGTCCCAGCAGCCTGAGTCACTGGACATCAGCATTACAGTAGTATTCTGGATTACTGTTGGTTCCCCGAAAGATAAAATCCTGGGTTTCATTGAAGAGCTCAAGATTAGAAAGGGCAATCTGGGTTCTAGGGCAGCCTGTTCTATGTCAAAGATAAGCCAGGTACTAGTTAAAGTGGTAAGGACAGATTTTAGTCAGTAATATCCTACTGCAGTAGGAAAAGAGTCCAGTGTGAACAGAACTCAACTTTGATTTGTACAAAGGAGACTCGGTGTTCTAAAGGGAGAATGAGGGAAAAGGGAGGATGGTGAGCAGAGGCTCAGTAGAACCAAGGAAGTGAAAAATTACCAAAACTGGGAAGGTGGGGTTGGTCCATGTGAATCCCACCTGGTTTGTTAATTGACGCTGTGTATGGAAGTTGGGCTCTTCCCCTCCCACAGGGGCTGAGAGGCAGGGGACCCCATCTTCAGGTGTTGGTGGAACAAACAGTAAATTCTTTTGGCAGCCATAAGTTTTCTCAGGCGGTCCCTTTAAAGGGGCTAGTGTCATTCTAGGGGTGAGGCATTGAGCTGGTAGAAATGATGTTAGCATTTTGTTTTTGTTTCTTCTTTTTATTTATTTATTTTACATCTTTATTGGAATATAATTGCTTTACACTGTTGTGTTCATTTCTGCTGTACAACAAAGTGAATCGGCTATATGTATACGTATATCACCGTATCCCCTCCCTCTTGAGCCTGCCTCCCTCTCTCCTTATCCCACCCCTCTTTGTCTTCACAAACCAATGAGTTGATCTCCCTGTGCTATGCGGCTGCTTCCCACTAGCCATCCATTTTACGCTTGGTACTGTATATATGTCAATACTACTCTCTCATTTCATCCCAGCTTCCCCTTCCCTGCTGTGTCCTCAAGTCCGTTCTCTACATCTGCATCTTTATTCCTGCCCTGCCACTAGGTTCATCAGTACCACTTTTATAAGATTGCATATATATGCGTTAGCATAGAGTATTTGTTTTTCTCTTTCTGACTTACTTCACTCTGTATGACACTCTCTAGGTCCATCCACCTCATTACAAATAACTCAAGTTTGTTCCTTTTTATGGATGAGTAATATTCCATTGTATATATGTGCCACATCTTCTTTATCCATTCTTCCATTGATGGACATTTAGGTTACCTCCATGTCCTGGCTATTGTAAATAGTGCTGCAGTGAACATTATGGTATATGTATCTTTTTTTTTTAACATCTTTATTGGAACATAATTGCTTTACAATGTTGTGTTAGTTTCTGCTTTATAACAAGGTGAATCCATTATACATATACATATGCCCCCATATCTCTTTCCTCTTGTGTCTCCCTCCCTCCCACCCTCCCTATCCCACCCCTCTAGGTGGTGAGAAAGCACTGAGCTGATCTCCCTGTGCTATGCGGCTGCTTCCCACTAGCTATCTATTTTACATTTGGAAGTGTATATATGTCCATGACACTCTCTCACTTCGTCCCAGCTTACCCTTCCCCTCTCCCTGTGTTCTCAAGTCCATTCTCTACGTCTGCATCTTTTTTTTTTTTTTTTGCGGTACGCAGGCCTCTCACTGTTGTGGTCTCTCCTGTTGCGGAGCACAGGCTCCGGACATGCAGGCTCAGTGGCCATGGCTCACGGGCCTAGCCGCTCCGCAGCATGTGGGATCTTCCCGGCCTGGGGCACGAACCCGCGTCCCCTGCATCGGCAGGCGGACTCTCAACCACTGCGCCACCAGGGAAGTCCCTACATCTGCATCTTTATTCTTGTCTTCCCCTAGGCTCTTCAGAACCATTTCTTTTTTTAGATTCCGTATATATGTGTTAGCATACAGTATTTGTTTTTCTCTTTCTGACTTACTTCCCTCTGTATGACAGACTCTAGGTCCATCCACCTCACTGCAAATAACTCAAGTTTGTTTCTTTTTATGGCTGAGTAATATTCCATTGTATATATGTGCCACATCTTCTTTATCCATTCATCTGTTGAAGGACACTTAGGTTGCTTCCATGTCCTGGCTATTGTAAATAGAGCTGCAGTGAACATTGTGGTTCATGACTATTTTGAATTATGGTTTTCTAAGGGTATATGCCCAGTAGTGGCATTGCTGGGTCATATGGTAGTTCTATTTTTAGGTGTTTTTTTTTTGGCTGCGTTGGGTCTTCCTTGCTGCATGTGGCCTTTTATTTGGTTGAGGCGAGTGGGGGCTACTCTTCATTGTGGTGCACAAGCTTCTCATTGTGGTGGCTTCTCTTGTTGCAGAGCATGGGCTCTAGGTGTGTAGGCTTCAGTAGTTGTGGCACGTGGGCTCAGTAGTTGTGGCTCACGGCTCTAGAGCACAGGCTCAGTAGTTGTGCCACACAGGCTTAGTTGCTCTGCAGTGTGTGGGATCTTTGCGGACCAGGACTTGAACCCGTGTCCCCTGCATTGGCAGGCAGATTCTTAACCACTGCGCCACCAGGTAAGCCCTATATTTAGTTTTTTGAGAAACTTCCATACTGTTCTCCATAGTGGCTGTATCAATTTACATTCCTACCAATAGTGCAGGAGGGCTCCCTTTTCTCCACACCCTCTCCAGCATTTATTGTTTCTAGATCTTTTTTATGATGACCATTCTGACCGGTGTGAGGTGATAGCTCATTGCGGTTTTGATTGGCATTTCTCTAATGATTAGTGACGTTGAGCATCTTTTCTTGTGTTTGTTGGCCATCTGTACATCTTCTTTAGAGAAATGTCTATTTAGGTCTTCCACCCATTTTTTGTTTGGGTTGTTTGTTTTTTTGATATTGAGCTGCATGAACTGCTTATATATTTTGGAGATTAATCCTTTGTTGATTTGTTTGCAACTATTTTCTACCATTCTGAGGGTTGTTTTTTCATCTTGTTTATGGTTTCCTTGCTGTGAAAATTCTTCTAAGTTTCGTTAGGTCCCACTTGTTTATTTTTGTTTTTATTTCCATTTCTCTAGGAGGTGGGTCAAAAGGATCTTTTTCCTCTAAGAGTTTTATAGTGTTTGGCCTTACATTTAGGTCTTTAATCCATTTTGAGTTTATTTTTGTGTATGGTGTTAGGAAGTGTTATAATTTCGTTCTCAAACATGTAGCTGTCCAGTTTTCTCAGCACCACTTATTGAAGAGTTTGTCTTTTCCCCATTGTATATTCTTGCCTCCTTTGTCAAAGATAAGGTGACCATAGGTGCATGGGTTTATCTCTGGGCTTTCTATCCTGTTCCATTTATCTGTATTTCTGTTTTTGTGCCATTACCATACTGTCTTGATTACTGTAGTTTTGTAGTATAGTCTGAAGTCAGGGAGCCTGATTCCTCCAGCTCCGTTTTTCTTTCTCAAGATTGCTTTGGGTCTTCGGGGTCTTTTGTGTTTCCATAGAAATTGTAAAATTTTTTTTTTTTTTTTTTTTTGCAGTACGCGGGCCTCTCACTGTTGTGGCCTCTCCCATTGTGGAACACAGGCTCCGGACACACAGGCTCAGTGGCTATGGCTCACAGGCCCAGCTGCTCTGCGGCATGTGGAATCTTCCTGGACTGGGGCATGAACCCATGTCCCCTGCATCGGCAGGTGGACTCTCAACCACTGTGCCACCAGGGATGCCCACAAATTGTAAAATTTTTTGTTCTAGTTCTGTGAAAAATGCCATTGGTAATTTGATAGGGATTGCATTGAATCTGTAGATTGCTTTGTGTCGTATAGTCATTTTAACAATATCGATTCTTCCAATCCAAGAACGTGGTATGTCTCTCCATCTGTTTGTATTGTCTTTGATTTCTTTCATCAGTGTCTTATAATTTTCTGCATACAGGTCTTTTGCTTCCTTAGGTAGGTTTATTCCTAGGTATTTTATTCTTTTTGTTGCAATGATAAATGGGAGTGTTTCCTTAATTTCCCTTTCTGATTTTTTGTTGTTAGTGTATAGGAATGCAAGAGATTTCTGTGCATTAATATTGTATCCTGCTACTTTACGAAATTAATTGATTAGCTCTAGTAGTTTTCTGGTGTTAGCATTTTGTTCATGTCTTTATAGGCCAAGTTTGAGACCTAGTCAAGAAGAGATCTCAGAGGGCCTGGCTGGAGCTTGGTCAGGGAGAGAATCTTTGTCATCTATCACTTACGAGCTGAGTGATCCTGGGTGAGTCACATATCATCTCTGATCTCTAGTTTTTAAGATCAAAATCAAATATTTCTAGGCCCAGTACGTTTACCAACACCCCACCCCTACCATAGTTTCTTATTGTTCTGAAAGGAAGGGGAACTGGATTTGAATCTCATTTCAGTACTTACTAGCTTTATAACTTGAACAAGTCATGTAGTCACAGTGTTGACACCCTTAAAATGATGACAAATAACCTTTACAAAGACTGGAATCTCTGGCTCCTGCTTCATTTCATTTCCTTGAATATTCCAAAGGTGTATATCATGGTATTGATACTTGGGGCTTTCACTATTTTGTGTGGTTAAGCGAGAAAATTTTAAGTACTCCCACGTCCTTTGGTAGAGGGCCTGTTAAGTAAACCACACATTCAAACAATGGAATCCTAAGCAAAAATTTAAAAATAGGTCTTTATAATAGACTTAGAATAAAGGCCAAGAAATACAAAGTGGAAAACAATGAAGTTATAGAATAGGATTATTAATTAGATCTTAATTTAATTGTTATTAAATAAAAAAATATAATTAGGTATTATATGAATATGTACATGTACATATTTATTTATATAGGAATAAAAGCTTGGTTGAATATACACCAAGCACTAATATATGTGGATTGTAGACTACTGTGTGTGTATTATATGTGTGTGTATAGGTGTTGGGGAGCAAGTGATGAATTAAATTTAAGGTTAGAACACATCAATGAGGATACCACTTTTTCCCTTATAAAACAGCCAATACTGTGCTAACCATTTTAGCCTTCAATAACTTATTTAATCATCCAAACAATCTGTAAGGTGATTATTATTAATATGATTATTACTATTCCCATTTTAAAGATTAGAAAAGTGAGGCACTGAAAGATTAAGTAACTTGCTTGATATCACACTACTGTAAAGTGCCAAAGTCAAGAGTCTACCGTGGCACTGACTTCAAATTTTTTCCTCTTTAACCAATATTTAGCTTCCTAGCTAATTGCTTTGAGAGTAAATAAATAAATAAATAAATGCTTATCAGCAGAGTAATCTCTAATTCCAAGATGTTTGTTCTGTCCTTATCAAAAGATACCAACTACAGATTTCTCCATTTACTATAGGGAAATATTTCCAGTATAGAGTGTATATAGGTGGAGGAGCACCTGCCCATATTATTTTAATACCCATCAGTAATATTTGTTCTTACCAACATGTAGTTTAAAATCTTCAAACTATCCCTTTGTTTTCCATACCTTTACAAATAGTCAACAAATTGAGTGATGGGGAGATCCTATATCTAAAAGTCAGAAAAGTGTTGCTCCCCACTTCTGCTTATTGCCCCTGCCCTCTAATAATCTGAGGGAGAGTGAATGTCTGTATATAAATACCTGTAGGTACAGCCATAAGGCAGAGAACTCATTGTTGGAGAGCAAAAATGGGAATGAAAAAGAAAAATTTTCAACTGCTTAAAGACAAAGAAAAAGTAGTTTAACTGGAATAAAATTTGTCAGTTATCCAGCATCCTCCAAGTAGAAATAGTTTTAAAAAATGATAGTAAAATGTCAACTCCCTTTGGGCCAAATCCAGTCAACTTTCTCAGCAAAGAGCATGGAGTTGGCCATAGAAGGGAAAGAGGGAATGGGGGATCAAACATAACCCCCTGTCTCCCCACCCCTGCCACACACACACGGTATTTAGTCATTACATAAAATGAACAAGGAAGCTCAGATTCTTGTCTAGAGTCCCTTATTGCATGACATCCACCTGTTTGAAATTCCCATTTCCCCCATTTGTGAAATCACATCCTTCCTACTTCATCTCTTACAGGCAACAATTGCAAAGTATGGATCCTTTGTTGAGTGCTTTGAACACAAAGGATTTGTAAACAGAGGTATGATAAAGGCAAAGTAATACCCGGGGCCAGTGATGCAGGTAGACTGCTCTTCTTTTTCCCTTTTTCCTCTTTCTGGTCCATATGAACCTTGACCTCCTGCTTCCCACCCTTCCCTGGTCCCATTGCATCTGAAGCCACCCAAAACCTATTTCATAAGCACATTCCCTGTTCTATGTTTAATCAGACAGTTTTCCTAACATTTCAAAATGACAGAAACTACTTTTGCTTCCATCATTTAAACTACTTTTTGTTTCCATCATTTTGATGTAGGGGAGGTGGCTCATTTCATAGCAGAAGAGAATAGAGTTCCATCCTGCCCAGGGGCAGAGACTGCTAGCCAGTCTTCAGAACCATATTCTCTTTATGGGTCTGCAGCTAGAAAATGTTTTCCTGGCTGCCTTGTGGTTAGGTGTGATTGGTCATAAAAATCTCCCAGCTCTCATCCTCTTTGTTCTTTCTCTTCCCCTGACTTGATGCTAAAAAAGGACAGCATTCCTAAAACAAAATGTCATTGTTTTAGGTTATATTGTGGTAAGCCCACAGCATTAACTTCTCTTGTATTCAAGCCATTATGCATTTGCGGTTTCTTTGTTATAGCAGCTCTTTTCACCTAATACAAGCTTTCATCCACTTAAAGAAAGACTGGTATGAAGAGGCCATGGTTAAGAATTTGATCAGGTTAATAGAAGACTACAGTGTCAGCAAAACACCATGATCATCCATTTTGGTTGGGAAAATAAAGGCCCCAAGAGATAGACTGAAAGACCAAGAAATCAGATCAGAAGAACTAAATAATTCTATATCTAAAAGAAGATTTTTTAAAGTTTTCTAGAGTAACCCTAGAATGGTGTAAAAGCTAAGAAAGGCACATATGGGGTTTGAATATATAGACTGGAGATACGAAAGGAATATACTGAAGAGAGGATGAAATGGAACCACAAAATGGTGGCAGCGTGAGGATCTGCAGAGAAATTGGCCAGTGACCATTGCCAGGGGTCTGACCGGCAGTAGGATTTTAGGAACATGAAAACCTTACATTGAATTTTATATCGTTAGCTTTGTTATGTGACATAACTCTCTTTAACTAATATAGTACATTTCCTTGTACTGGTATATTTTAAGAAAATCAAGAAAAATATGCTGTAGGTACGTCTGGGTCACACCCAGCCTACAGCAGAATAAGATAGATAGAAAGGTAAGAGTGACAGTAAAAACTCATCAGAAGCCAGCAATATAAAAAAGAAATGAATAGAAAAAAATGTAAGCCTCCAAGAACTTTTGAGGTTAATGAGAGGAGTCTGGATTTCCTACTATCTATGGAGAAATAGTAATGCAGATTATTCTTTAACACTGGCTCTGAAGTTGGACTGCCTATGATTTAACCCAAGTCTTACTAGTTACTAACTGTGCATCTTTGGACAAGTTAATTTATCTCTCTGGGCCCCAGTTCTGGGCCCTCTAAAAAGAGGATAATACTAGAACCTATCGCCTAGTGGTGTTATGAGGAATAAATTAATTAAATGATGTTAATAGGAATAAATGAATAGTGTCTGGCATATAGTAAGCCTTCAAGATATTTTAACTATTATTGTTATCATTATTTTTACTATAACATCTGGAAGATAATGTAGAGGGGTCAGGAATTGGTGAATACCGAAGCTTTTAGAGTATGTAGTTTTAAGAAGTGAATTATGACAAAGTGACATTTATGTCCAACTATTATACATGAATGTAAAATTAGTTGACAAAGAAAAAAATGACTGCCTAAATAAACATTATTAAAATGAGGTTATTTCATGCCAAAATGGCTAATATTAAAAAGATTGACCATTCTCAAATTCAAACTGGAATTATTACATAGTGCCAGTAGGAATAAAAATGATTATAACCTCAGTGGAAAATGGTTTAGCATTATCTATTAATATTAAACATACACAAACCTATGGCCCAGCAATTCACTCCTAGATGTATTCCCAGTAGAAATCCATGTGTGCGGTCACTAAAAACTCTAGAGAAAGATGTTTATCTCAGCATTATTCTTGATATCCTCAAATTGGAAACAACCCCGATGTCTATCAAGAGTAGAATGGACAAATAAATAAATTCATACCATGGAATACTACATAGCAATAATAATGATGAATGCACCCCTGATACATACAAAAACATGGGCAAATCTCACAAAAATCATATTGAGAGAAAAAAGTCAGACACAAAGGATTAGGTACTTTGAATGCACAAATGAATGAATGGTTTGAAATTAATGGTTCATTTATATGCAATGAATGCATAGAGTTATGAATAAACGGTGTAATGAATATATAATGAACCTACAGTGTTGAATACTATATAGTGAGATGAATGTATAGTGTTAAATGTCAAGGTAGTAAGGACCTTGAAGAGGTAGGGGTAATAATTGGGAAGGGGCACAAGCAGGATTTTTAGTAATGTTCTAGTTTTTTCCTTGGGAAGTAGCTATTCAGGTATGTTAACTTTGCCGTAATTCTTCAAACTACATGCTTATGATTCATGCCCTGTTACACTTCAGTGAGAAGTTTTTTAGAAAGAGGACCCTTGTTAAGGTTGGATTCAGGGTTAGCCCCCACTAGATCCAAGGTGATACTTGCTCTCTACTCCCAGGATCACAAACTTTCAGTCTGCATCACTGTTCATAGAAAAGACTCTGGCCTTACCACAATATAACCTAAAAACAATGATATTTCTTAAAGGAACTAAGCAATAAATCACATATTGCTGTCAGTTTCCCACAAGCCAGTAATTCCATTCAGAGCTGTTCAAAGGCTTAGAAAAATGAAAAAAGTTCTTCCATTTCCACAAATCTATTTGTGTTACCATTTTCATTGCTCTGCACAGCAGGAATTTTCTTTCTTCCTTCCTTCCTCCCTCCCTCCCTCCCTCCCTCCCTCTCTCTCTCTCTCTCCTTTCTTTCTCTTTCTTTCTTTCTTTCTTTCTTTCTTTCTTTCTTTCTTTCTTTCTTTCTTTCTTTCTCTCTTTCTTTCTTTTTCTTTCTTTCTCCTTCCTTCCTTCCTTCTTTCAATTAGCTATTTGAGATCCAATTTGAAATGCATTTGAATGGATTCTTACCAAAAAATAGTGATATGTGTATTTTTCTGTAAAAAATTTTTCAAATTCATTCACCCAATCATTTCTATATTTGGTGATGTCATTTTGCCACCCAAAATATTTCATCATAAATTTAATAATCAGAACTCACAATAAAAATAACCCCTCATTTTCATCACTACTTACACTTGTAGTTGTACATTTACTTGGCTTCTTTAATTTCTGTCTCACACACAAGACCATAAGCTTCATTAGGGCAGGGAATAAATCTTTGTTGGTTCTTTTGTTATATATCCAGTTCCTAGAAGATATACAAATAAAATAAATGACTAAATACTGTTGTGAGTTACCGATGTCAATATGTTTCCAAACATCTTTAACGAAGCAGCAACAAATCTTATGCAGATCCCTGATACATCAAGTATATAAAAGTGGAGTTACAATGCAGGATTGTCTTCCAGTGTCTCTATACAATCCTAAGGAGACTCACAGCAGACTATGAAGACAATGTGACTACCTAGATAGATAATTATATAGTTCTCTGTACCGGGTAAAACTGTTCATATATTCAGCTAGCAGGAAATCTTCTGGATGCATCTAGCAGACCTGCAATAATAGGAGCAAAGCAAAGCAGAAGTTGGACCACTGTGAAACCATCATCTTCAACCTCATTGGTCTGCCCAACTCTCTTATTTTGTGTGGACCCTCCCTTAACATTTTTCAGCAAGTTGTTCAAACCTGTGAAGTTGTCAAGTAGAAGAGTAAAAATATGTCTTTACTGACCAATTACTCTGCGCTTGTGCTGTGCTAAGTGCTTTGCAAACATTATTTTATGTAATCCTAATTATTACAGTTTGTAGCTGAAAGAAGTTGAGTGTAGAAGAGACTTAAAAACTGAAGATAGGGAATTCCCTGGCAGTCCAGTGGTTAGGACTCTGCACTTTCACAGCCCGGCACCCAGGTTCAATCCTTGTCCAGGAACTAAGATCTCGCAAGCCATGTGGCCAAAAATTAAAATAATTTAATTTAATTTAATTTTAATTTTAAAAACTGGACACGGGATTTAAATCATTGGTTCACTCATTGATTCAATAAGTAGGTTCTTTTGAATGCCTGCCTTCTTAGGCCTAACCCCTATTTACACCTAAATAACTTTACTATACCACCACCAGCCAAGTGCCTTATGTCCATCTGTCACGGCAAGATACCCCACTATACCCCTAAATCCATTTATTCTTTTTCCTTTTAACTACTAGCGAGAAGTCCTTTAGCGTACTATTTTAAAAAAATTATTATTATTACTCTGAGAGAGAGCCAGTATCAGTCAGAGGAAGATGTCTTTGCCTTGCATGCTGTGCATACTAATTCTACTCCTAGGACTATAAAGGAGCTGGCACCATTCTCCCAGGATACAGCAAGAATTATGCACCCTGACCATGGCCTTGACCAGGAAGCTTGAAGGAGCAGAGACTGGGCAATGGACAGAACCATGCAAGAGAAATCGAACACGGTGGACTCCCAAGCATCCATCTGTGATTAACTCTATGGGAACCAAAAAGTGATTCAGGGAGAAATTTAGAGACTATTTTCCATCTTATCATCTACACTCCACATGTGCTCATCATCAGTTTATAGTCCAGATGTTCCTTTTCTGATCTTAGGTTTTACTTACACTCCTATTCAGGACACCATTTTCATCTGAAGATGCCTGAGTCCTTTTCCCTAGAATCAGATGGAAAAAACAAGACAACATAAAATGAAGAGGTTGTACCATCCAATTTTGCAAGAAACAATTTAGAAGCGTCCTCCAAACCAGGGTTTCTTTCCTTATTGGGCCATAAGGTAAGTTAATTAGGAAGTATGACATTTCTATTATTTTGTTCTTTGACTCAGAGTAATTCACAGATATACACAGGGTTGACTCAGATTTGACTTTGGGACGTACACGATGTAGCGGGGTAAAATCAGCCCAGAGAGATAATTTCAAGGCTTCTGAACAACATGTCAGAAATAGTGACCTGAATAGGCATACTGGCTTCTCTAGGAAATGTAGCTCCAACCTCAAGGGAATTAGGTGACTTCTAAGAGGTGAGAATATGTAAGAGACTCACATTAGTTCCCAATAAACTTCTGAGTCCACAGAGGGATATCAGTGGTCGTGTGTGAGTGTGTTTATCCTTGTGGTTTGCATAAGCTGTCCAATGTAAAATGCATACATTTTCTGATTTTTTGTATGTAATATTTCATTTGCAAGAAGTTACTGAACTGAATATTGTAAGATATTTACTCAGAATTACTAGAAGTGTTAATGTACTGTGTAGAACATCAATATAAAAAGCATGCAAGATAACTTCACTGGAAAAGTAGTTATTTCCATCTGCGATATCCTATGTGAATTCATTCATTCATTTATTAACTTAATACATTCAACAAATATTTACTGGGTCCCCATACATGTGCCCACCACTGTAAAAGGCACGGGGGTTATAATAATAATTTTTAAACAGAACAAAACATTTACCTTCCAGGGGAAGACATAAACAAAATAAATAAGTATATTAAATTACATGATCATCAGCTAACTCTAGTTTTAGTTTCTTAAGTAACTTCCATACAGTTCTCCATAGTGGTTGTACCAATTTACATTCTCACCAACAGTGTAGGAGGGTTCCTTTTTCTCTACACCCTCTCCAGCATTTATTATTTGTAGACTTTTTGATGATGGCCATTCTGACCGATGTGAGGTGATACATCATTGTAGCTTTGATTTGCATTTCTCTAATAATTAGTGACGTTGAGCACTTTTTAATGTGCCTATTGGCCATCTGTTTGTCTCCTTTGGAGAAATATCTACATAGATATTCTGCCCATTTTTTACTGGGTTGTTTGTTCTTTTGTTATTGAGCTGTATGAGCTGTTTGCATATTTTGGTGATTAATACCTTGTCAGTTTCTTCCTTTGCAAATATTTTATCCCATTCTATAAGTTGTCTTTTTGTTTTGTTTATGGTTTCCTTTGCTGCGCAAAAGCTTTTAAGTTTCATTAGGTCCCATTTGTTTATTTTTGTTTTTATTTCCATTTCTCTAGGAGATGGATGGAAAAAGATATTGCTGCGATTTATGTCAAAGTGTGTTCTGCCTATGTTTTCCTCTAAGAGTTTTATAGTATCTGGTCTTCCATTTAGGTCTTTAATCCATTTTGAGTTTGTTTTTGTATATGGTGTTGGAGAATGTTCTAAATGTCATTCTTTTACATGTAGCTCTCCAGTTTTCCCAGCACCATTTATCAAAGAGATTGTCTTTTCTCCATTGTATATTCTTGCCTACTTTGTTGTAGATTAATTGACCATAGGTGCATGGGTTTACTTCTGGGCTTTCTATCCTATTCCATTAATCTATATGTCTGTTTTGGCGCCAATACCATGTGTGTTTTTTTTTTAACATCTTTATTGGAGTATAATTACTTTACAATGGTGTGTTAGTTTCTGCTTTATAACAAAGTGAATCAGCTATACATATACATATATACCCATAACTCCTCCCTCTTGCGTCTCCCTCCCACCCTCCATATCCCACGCCTCTAGGTGATCACAAAGCACCGAGCTGATCTCCCTGTGCTATGTGGCTGCTTCCCACTAGCTATCTATTTTACATTTGGTAGTGTATATATGTCCATGCCACTCTCTCACTTCATCCCAGTTTACCCTTCCCCCTCCCCATGTCCTCAAGTCCATTCTCTACGTCTGCATCTTTATACCTGTCCTGCCCCTAGGTTTTTCAGAACCTTTTTTTTTTTATTTTTTAGATTCCATATATATATGTGTTAGCATACGGTATTTGTTTTTCTCTTTCGACTTACTTCCCTCTGTATGACAGACTCTAGGTCCATCCACCTCGCTACAAATAACTCAGTTTCATTTCTTTTTATGGCTGAGTAATATTCCATTGTATGTATGTGCCACATCTTCTTTATCCATTCATCTGTTGATGGAAACTTAGGTTGCTTCCATGTCCTGGCTATTATAAATAGTGCTGTAATGAACACTGTGGTACATGACTCTTTTTGAATTATGGTGTTCTCAGGGTATATGCCCAGTAGTGAGATTGCTGGGTCGTGTGGTAGTTCTATTTTTAGTTTTTTAAGGAACCTCCATACTGTTCTCCATAGTGGCTGTATCAATTTACATTCCCACCAACAGTGCAAGAGGGTTCCCTTTTCTCCACACCCCCTCCAGCATTTATTGTTTGTAGATTTTTTGATGATGGCCATTCTGACTGGTGTGAGATGAGATCTCATTGTAGTTTTGATTTGCATTTCTCTAATGATTAGTGATGTTGAGCATTCATTCACGTGTTTATTGGCAATCTGTATATCTTCTTTGGAGAAATGTCTATTTAGGTCTTCAGCCCATTTTTGGATTGGGTTGTTTGTTTTTTGGATATTGAGCTGCATGAGCTGCTGGTAAATTATGGAGATTAATCCTTTGTCAGGTGCTTCATTTGCAAATATTTTCTCCCATTCTGAGTGTTGTCTTTTCTTCTTGTTTATTGTTTCCTTTGCTGTGCAAAAGCTTTTAAGTTTCATTAGGTCCCATTTGTTTATTTTTGTTTTTATTTCCATTTCTTTTGTTTTTATTTCCATTTCTCCAGGAGGTGGGTCAAAAAGGATCTTGCTGTGATTTATGTCATAGAGTGTTCTGCCTATGTTTTCCTCTAAGAGTTTTATAGTGTTTGGCCTTACATTTAGGTCTTTAATCCATTTTGAGTTTGTTTTTGTGTATGATGTTAGGAAGTGTTATAATTTCATTCTCATACATGTAGCTGTCCAGTTTTCCCAGCACCACTTATAGAAGAGTTTGTCTTTTCTCCATTGTATATTCTTTTTTTTTTTGTGGTACGCGAGCATCTCACTGTTGTGGCCTCTCCCATTGTGGAGCACAGGCTCCGGACGCGCAAGCTCAGTGGCCATGGCTCACGGGCCTAGCCGCTCCACGGCATGTGAGGTCTTCCCAGACCAGGGCACGAACCTGTGTCCCCTGCATCAGCAGGTGGACTCTCAATTACTGCACCACCAGGGAAGCCCCCACATTGTATATTCTTGCCTCCTTTGTCAAAGATAAGGTGACCATAGGTGTGTGGGTTTGTCTGTGGGCTTTCTATCCTGTTCCATTGGTCTATATTTCTGTTTTTGTGCCAGTACCATACTGTCTTGATTACTGTAGCTTTGTAGTATAGTCTGAAGTCAGGGAGCCTGATTCCTCCAGTTCCATTTCTCTTTCTCAATATTGGTTTGGCTATTTGGGGTCTTTTGTGTTTCCATACACATTGTGAAATTTTTTGTTCTAGTTCTCTGAAAAATGCCATTGGTAGTTTGACAGGGATTGCATTGAATCTGTAGATTGCTTTGGGTAGTATAGTCATTTTCGCAATGTTGATTCTTCCAATTCAAGAACATGGTATATCTCTCCATCTGTTGGTATCATCTTTAATTTCTTTCATCAGTGTCTTATAGTTTTCTGCATACAGGTCTTTTGTCTCCTTAGGTAGGTTTATTCCTAGGTATTTTATTCTTTTTGATGCTATGGTAAATGGAACTGTTTCCTTAATTTCTCTTTCTGATCTTTTGGTATTAGTGTATAGAAATGCAACAAGTTTCTTTGTATTAATTTTGTATCCTGCAATTGACCAAATCCATTGATCAGCTCTAGTAGTCTTCTGGTAGCATCTTTAGGATTTTCCATGTATAGTATCATGTCATCTGCAAACAGTGACAGTTTTACTTCTTCTTTTCCAATTTGGATTCCTTTTATTTCTTTTTCTTCTCTGATTGCTGTGGCTAGTACTTCCAAAACTATGTTGAATATAAGTAGGAAGAGTGGGCATCCTTGTCTTGTTTTTTTTTTTTTGGCTGCATTGGGTCTTTGCTGCTGTGCATGGGCTTTCTTGCTTTCTCTAGTTGCAGTGAGCTGGGGGCTACTCTTTGTTGCGATGTGCATGCTTCTCAATGCAGTGGCTTCTCTTATTGCAGAGCATGGGCTCTAGGCGTGCAGACTTCAGTAGTTGCAGCATGTGGGCTCAGTAGTTGTGGCTCGTGGGCTCTAGAGCACAGGCTCAGTAGTTGTGGCTCATGGGCTTAGTTGCTCCACAGCATGTGGGATCTTTGCGGACCAGGGATTGAACCCGTGTCCCCTGCATTGACAGGCAAATTCTTAACCACTGCACCACCAGGGAAGGCCCCTTGTCTTGTTCTTGATCTTAGAGGAAATGCTTTCAGCTTTTCACCATTGAGTATGATGTTAACTGTGGGTTTGTTGTATATGGCCTTTTTTATGTTGAGGTATGTTCCCTCTATACCCACTTTCTGGAGAGTTTTTATAATAAATGGTGTTGTATTTTGTCAAAAGCTTTTCCGCATCTATTGAGATGATCCTATGGTTTTTTATTCTTCAATTTGTTGATGTGTTGTATCACACTGAATGATTTACGTTTATTGAATAATCCTTGCACCCCTGGGATGAATCCCTCTTGATCATGTTGTATGATCCTTTTAATGTATTGTTGGATTTGGATTGCTAGTATTTTGTTGAGGAGTTTTGTGTCTATGTTCATCAGTAATATTGGCCTGTAATTTTCTTTTTCTGTGGTATCGTTGTCTGTTTTGGTATCAGGGTGACGGTGGCCCCATGGAATGAGTTTGGGAGTGTTCCTTCCTCTGCAATTTTTGGAATAGTTTCAGAAAGATAGGTGTTAATTCTTCTCTAAATGTTTGATAGAATTTGCCTGTGAAGCCCTCGAGTCCTGTTTGTTGGGAATTTTTAAATCAAAGTTTCCCTACTTGTGATTGGTCTATTCAAATTTTCTATTCTTCCTGGTTCAGTCTTGGGAGTTGTACCTTTCTAAGAATGTGTCCATTTCTTCTAGGTTGTCCATTTTATTGGCATATAGTTACTTATAGGAGCTTATAGGTTGTCAGAGTGGACTGAACAGGAGTAAAAATTTGGGAGTCATCAGCCTGTAGATATTATGAGATTGTCAAAGAGGTGAGAGATCCTGCTGGGAGATCAAGTAAGATTACAACTGGGAATACAACATTGGATTTAGCAATATGGAGATTATTGGTGATCATGACAAGAGGAGGGTTTTTTTTTTAATTAATTAATTTATTTTTGGCTGCATTTGGTCTTTGTTGCTGCCCACGGATTTTCTCTAGTTACTGCAAGCGGGGGCTAATCTTCGTTGCATTGAATGGGCTTCTCATTGCAGTGGCTTCTCTTGTTGCCGAGCATAGGCTCTAGGCATGCAGGCTTCAGTAGTTGTGGCACACAGGCTCAGTAGTTGTGGCTTGCGGGCTCTGGAGCTCAGGCTCAGTAGTTGTGGCACACGGGCTTTATTGCTCTGAGGCATGTGGGATCTTCCCGGACCAGGGCTCAAACCCATGCCCCCTTCATTTGCAGGCAGATTCTTAACCACTGCACCACTAGGGAAGCCCGAGAAGAGGAGTTTTAATGGAGTGATCTAGAGGAAAAGATGTGGTAGAGCTTACAACGAAAGCCTCCATCGTTTCTTTCCTCCTTGTATGTGAATATTGTTCCTCACATCAAGAGGGAAGTCTAATACTCCTCCCTTTGATTTTTTGTAACTTATTTGACCAATAGAATTAATATTCTAGGACGTAACAATATGCCCAGACCTCTTCAACACTTATGTTTGGAGTGGTCCCACTTGGAACCCAGTGGCCATGGTGAGAGAAACCCAGGCCACATAGAGACGCTATGTCTAGACATTCCAGTTGATAGTCCATTTGATAGTCAGGATCAACTGCCAGCTATGTGATTGAGGCATCGTAGATGTCCAACCCAGCCAACCTGTTAGATGACCCCAGCCTTAGCCACCATCTTGAGGTAATCATGTTGTGGGTTGGGTTCCCCAGAAAGTAGATTCTGAGACACAGAGGTTCCATTAAGGAGTGCTTTGGGGATATATGCCTGTGGAATGTATGGAAGGGAAAGGTGGGAAACAGGATTGACAAAGGGAGAAATCACGCTGTTAAGCAATTCCATCAGAACCTCAACTGATGCTTTTAGGGAGTTCTGAGGATGGGATGATCCCTTGTATGTGCCCTAAGTTGGGATGAAAATGTTGTGCTTTATATCTTCTATATTAGCCAGTCCTTGGATATGGGCTACTCTGGGAAGGGTATGAGACCTTGGGTGAGGTGACCCTCACAAACTGAGACTTTCCCTGAAAAAGACTGACAGCTGAGGGCTGTCAGCCAGACTCCCAGCAAGTGCTGTAATAATTTGTTCATTTCTGAATCAGGATCTGGTCGACACATCCCAGGGTTCACCACATACGTCATGATAGATCCCAAAAGAGAACTACCCAGCTTTGCCCAGTCAACCCACAGAATCATGAGAGGTGACCATAAATTGTTGTTCTAAACAATTTAGGGTTTGGGGGCGAGAATTTGTTGAGCATTCATGGATAACTAGACAAGAAAGCGGAACATGGACTGAGCTTTGGAGAACCTCGATGTTAAGAGGGCAGAGAGAAGAAGAGCCAATAGAAAGACAGAGGAGGAGTTACCAGTAGAGCAGGGGATAAAGCAGTCTGTTGTGGCAGACTTGCCCCTGTAGACCCTCCTCCCCTTCTTCTTGAGTCTGTATGGCAGTGGAATTGACCACTGCAAGCTGCTTTTCCCAAGATTCTGATGGTAGTTGGTTTCCAGCTGGGATTAGTTTATGAAGGACACTGACGGAAAATTGGAGAGAGGGAGAAAAGGAGAAACCAGGGTTTCCTCTCCTCTGCGGTGGTGTCTCTTATTGTGGCTGTACCTCTGTTCCAGCTCCAGCTTCTGCTAGACAAACCCTTCATGACGCTAGCTTCTGCTGGGTCCCTCAAGCCCATGGGCACCTCCTCTCCTCTCTGTTCCTCGAGCCAAGGTTGATACCATGTTTCTGCTGTTGCCCATCTCTGGTTTTCTCACTTTCTCCTTTTCAGCTCTTTTGTCGCCTAGGTTATCAAGGCTCTGAATTAAATTCCCTCTTGTCAGACGCTAAGAATAATTTTTGTTTTCTTGATTAGATCCTGACTTGATTTGATCCTGAAAGCCAAGTGAAGAAAGTGCATCAAAAAGAAAGGAGTGATTAACTATGCTAAATTCTGCTGAGAGGTCAAGTAAGATGAGGGCTGAGGATTGATTATTAGATTGAACAAAATGGAGGGAAGTCAGTGGTGACATTACCAGAGTGGTTTCAATAGCGTGTTGGGCAAGAAAAGGTCAATTAGGTTAAATCAGGGACCACCTCTGCAGCCATGGTGGGGCCAGTCCCCCAGAGATTTGACACAGGGAAGACATAGAATCATTGTGGGGAAATAGCCACAGTATCCACTCTCACTCTCACTGAGAGGGATGCAGAAGATTAAGGCCACAAGAGGGAATTCGTCAATGTGGAAAGAGCCCACAATCAAAGTCAGAACCTTCCAGTGAATAAACTCCAGGACTTAAGTTCATGGCAGAAATACATGCCAAAGCAAGAAGGTAAAGTAACATAAGGAAAATTCAGAAACTCTGGTTAAAGTAACAGAAAAATTCAGAATGCCTTCGGGGAACAGTGACTTTCTGCTTTCCAAGCCTTATTTTTGGAATTGGACAAACCAATTAACAGTGTATTGTGGGTGAATTTATTGCAGGAAGTTAGTATATGCTGATAAAATTTGTTTATCTGCAATAAACTTCAGAATACAACATTTTTGAGTAGTGATTCCACTTGAGGGAAGCTAATCCAAAGAAATAATCCTAAAAAAGGAAAATGTTTTGGCATAAAGATGAATACTGAACTAATATTTATTAGAATAGAAAAGTTGGAAACATTATTAGTTTAGGAATCTGGGAATATGTAGTTAAATTATAGGGCATCCACTCAGAAGATTACTATGAAAACCATTAAAAGTTATGGTTCTATACATTAAAAAATACAGTTCAGCTTTTAAAATGAAGGATGCAGCATTTATATGCAGAGCATAATTATAACTAAGTGGAGGTATGCCAAAGTTTAAGTACCAGTGTGAAGGTGGTGAGACCCTGGGTAATCTTTCTACTTTTCTCTGTTTTATTCATTGATAATGTATAAATTTTTTTTTTTGTGGTACCTCTCACTGTTGTGGCCTCTCCCGTTGCGGAGCGCAGGCTCCAGACACGCAGGCTCAGCGGCCATGGCTCACGGGCCCAGCCGCTCCGCGGCATGTGGGATCTTCCCGGACTGGGGCACGAACCCGCGTCCCCTGCATCGGCAGGCGGACTCTCAACCACTGCGCCACCAGGGAAGCCCATGTATAATTTTTTAATAGTAGAAAAAATAAATTCTTTAAAAAGAAAAAAATTCCAGGTGATAGGAGACAGATTATTTCCTATTGGAGAAATTCTGTATTTATAAGGAGGCATAATAGAGATGGCATCTTTTAAGATAGGCTATATTTTAGCTAATTAAAGTCTTAATCTGAGTTCCAATTTCTTTGGTTGCTTGTGATTAGCAAAATATTTAACTTGTGTAAAAGTTGCCTCCCTCGCAGTCTTTCTTATCCTATTACTGAAGTTTTTAATGTCATATCATGATGCTTGAACTGACAAAATTGCTTATATGTGAATGTCATAGCCAACTGCTGCAAGTTTCTGGGATCCTAATTATATAGATGAAAGCTTGTGTTGCATGCAAATGGATTGAAAACCTTCACAGAGAGAGGAATAAGAAAAAAAATATGCTGTAATAAAAATATCTTTAACACACTCTTTAAGAGAAAAAAAATGGGGGATTGAGTCTGAGATGAAATTATGCCGTTCAAATACATTACGAGTTCTCAGTCTCAGATCTGAAAGATTCTGTCCACAAATCTCTACATCCAGAACCAACACCCTTTTCAAACCACTCTGTTATTTCAAAACCTAAATGGATAGCTTACATGTTATGCTTTCTTTGTATTGTTGGAGAATACCTGCTAACAAAAGATAAGGGAGCTCTCAGACAGTAAGCTCAGAAGAATGTCAATGTCAACCAATATAGTACTTCCAATAAACCCCAAGAACAAAGAAATATTTGGGATTCCGTTGGAAATGAGGAAAATCTGACGGTTCTTTTTGCTTCTTCTTAAGGTTAACCAAGAAGCGTCGACCAACATGATCTGCTTGTCTTTGATCATAGCAACAAAACATTCCAGATATCTTATGCAGACAAGGAGTAGAGGTCTAAATTTCAATTCCCCTTACATTCCTCAAATTATTCTAAAAGATGAATAAATGGTGGATATGTTGTTTTGGTAACCCAAGAGATTCGAATCAGGTATATGAATGTTTTCTCCAAAATTTAGCATTCTTCCTTCCCTCAGGTCAGACATTATATTTTTCCCTACTCACAATAGTTCAGATTCCTCTTCACCCACTTGTAGGTTAATGACAAGCCTAATTCATTCAAGTTTTAACAGCACCTTGGGTCAAAAACAGGGTATGGTATTGGGCGATGGGTATAGCGTAGTTTTAAAAGCGTAGGCCTATGGGTCAACATTCCTGATTCAAATCCTGCCTTTACCACTTACTAGCTGAGTGACTTAATTCCTGTAAAAGGATAACGTTAGTACCTTCCTTCAGGGGGTATTGTGGGACTCAATGAATTAATACACATGAAGCACTTAGAGTGGTGCCTGGTACATTGTGTGTACTTCATAAAGTGTTAACTGTAATTACAATCAGCAACCTTTGTGTCCGGCTCCAGGAAATTCCTTGGAGATGATTATACCCACCCTTCAAGATAATGTGGTAGGACTGATCATTAATCTCTCTAGCTCATTTAAGTGAACATCTGGTAAAGTTTTCATTCCAAACAATATCAATCGGGATGACTCGGCCAGACCATGATTAAATAAGGCAAATATTCTCTAATTCTACTGTATTGCTGACCAAAACTGTTTTTCCCCTTCTGCTTGGAGCCAGAGACAATATTAAGGCTCGGTGGTAATTTATTTCATTTCACAGACAAGGGAGTGGTTAAGCTAAATACAAGGATTCCAACTACAAATATCTGGAGAAATATTTTTTTAAGAGCAGACTCTTACAAACCGTTCTTATTCTCCGGGAATGTAACCACCAAATCTTGGTTATTTAGTGTGATAATTTCTCTCTTATAGAGAAAAAAGGTAGAGGCAATATAACTGATTGACAAATGGCAGTCTTCATCAAAGTTGCATGCTACTGTGTAAGATGTAACACCTTCTTGTCCACAAAACCTTGATGATCCCAGGGCTTCTAAAAATAGCAAAGGACTCCTTACTCCATAAGAATAATAGAGATGAGGAGATCTTTGAGGTTATCTTTTGTTCAACCACCACTGCTTAGACAGGGGCTAATTTAAGAGTGAAGCAGAAAGCTGATTTATTTAAGGCCATGTGGCAAGTTTAGGACAAATCTGGGACTAGGATTAGGTCACCTAACTCCTAAGGCAGTGCTTTTCACATCTCTCCCATGCTTCCCCAAACTCCACTGCCTGCAATTATGGATAAGAGGGTCTTGGCACCTTAACTTCCAGAGGGATATCAGTGTAGATTTCCTCCTTCTATTGTCTTTTTTGCAAGTTGACACCAAAATTCTTTTCCATCCTGACCACCTGGACTCCATATGTAGCATTTTGGCTCTTTTTTTTTTTAATTTTATTGAAGCATGGTTGATTTAATGTCATATTAATTTCTGCTGTGCATGTTGGCTCTTTAAGTTGTGGATGTGCCCCCAAAATTCCAGTAAATGATCAACATACATTGTACCTGGGAAGGTTCTAACTGTCTATTATTGAAGATGCAAAATGGACCAGGTCCTGGGCTAAATAATTCATAGGGATGACTTGATTTACTGCTCACAAGAATCCTAGGATATAGTTAATATTATTAACACTCTTTGACAGATGAGAAGACTGAGACTTAGTGAAGTTAAGTCAATTGCTGAAGTCACACAGGTATGAAATATCAGAGTCTAGTCAGACACTTTGATAATCTTACCCCCAAAATCATGGGTAAGTTTTTTTCTACTTGGGAACTATCACTACCATCCATAGATCTATCACTGTCCGAATGTTCTATTTCTTCCTTTAAAGTTCACATGAATGTGCTCTAGATTTGTTGGCCTGGTGCTGTTTTTCCAGTATTTTATTTTATTTATTTCATAAAAATGGATACAATAGTTAGGGCCCGGCATTGTTCTAAGCAATCGATATATATCACACGTATATTTCATCTTTATCACAGCCCAATGAGTTTGGTAAAATTAGTAATTAGTATCCTCATTTTTTAGGCAAGGAAACTCAGGCATGTGTGTAACTTGCCCAAGGTCACACTGCTAGTTAATGACAGATTCTACCATAAAAGCTGCATCATTTAATTTTATGCTTTTTTCTCTTCCTTTCTTTTTGAGTAAGAGCATATTTTCAAAAGAAAACGTAAAGGAGAAATGTTTTGCTAGAATGAAGATTGGGTCGTCCCAGATTTCTCCTCAACTCCTATTCCATGGTAATCTTTGGGGTATATACTAAGGATCAGAATCTGAAAATCACTGCTTTAGAATGTGCTTAAATAATTTTTTTAAGTAATTTTTTTCTTCCTCAGTTATTTCATATAATGGTTACCTGTTCTTAAACCAAAAGAATTGTGTTGCCAAAGACAACAACTTGCAGATGATTACACAACCATTTAAAAAGTGATAATTGTAAGGGGTATGTAATAACATTGCACAATGACTATAGTATAATAGAAAGTGGAAAAGAGGAACACAGAACTGCATGCATTGTATGATGATAGCTGTATAAGGATCTATGTGTCTATATACCTTTGAGTGGCTTTGGTAGAGCAGTGGAATTATGGGTGATTTTTTCTTTTTAAAATTTTATCTGAAGCTATTCTATTATCTAAATGAAAAACAACCACAACAAAATACCAAAATAAAGAAATATTCCTGAGAAATGACCTGTTCTTAACCTAAAGGAAAGACTTAGTTGTACGTGAACCATCAGGATCGTGATTCTTCTCCAGATTATGTTTTTGGAATGTGTGTCTCATAATGATCTTCTAGCATTTGGTAGATTATGTTAAAGACATTGCTCTGGAAAGTTAGCCAAGAGCCTGATAAATTGAGTTATGCCCATCCTCTTTAAATATAATGTAGCCATTAAACGTACTATTTATGGTATGATATGATATAGGAGCATGTTCAGTTACTTAAAAAGCAATATAGGGCTTCCCTGGTGGCGCAGTGGTTGAGAGTCCGCCTGCCGATGCAAGGGACACGGGTTCGTGCCCCGGTCCGGGAAGATCCCACGTGCCGCAGAGCGGCTGGGCCCGTGAGCCATGGCCGCTGAGCCTGCGCGTCCGGAGCCTGTGCTCCGCAACGGGGGAGAGGCCACAACAGTGAGAGGCCTGCGTACCGCCAAAAAAAAAAGCAATATAATGTAGTATGCAAATAGAGTATGACAGTTATAATACAAAGGCAATACAAAGGAATAATGCAGAAAAGAAATACATCAGAATGTTAAGGTTGTTTGAATTGGAGAGAAGACAGTTGGATCATTTTTCTTTTATTTTTCTATATTTTCCAAATATTTTGTAATAAACACAGATTATATTATAATGTAAAGCTGTGAACTGCAGTTTTAAGACGAATTAAGAATCTGAAGTCAAAAGTGGGGGAAGTCAGCATCTTATTTGAGGATTCTGAGAGTAGCAGAAATTGTCCAGAGTTCCATTCCCCATCTCTCTCCCTCCATGAGGGATGAGAGACCAGAGGGAAATGGAAGATCATTGAGGCCAAATGTAACCCTCAGCTTTCTCAAAACCACATGGGTAGCTGATGTTTCAGTCCCTGGGGTCTTGGACAAAAGTCAGTCTTCAAAAGAGCACGCACCTTGTGAAATGTTAAGACTATAGCCGTCCCTCTTGTCATGGAAGCTGTTTGTTTTTGTTTTTAAACACAGCTCGACTTCAAAGATACTACAAAAATTAGAAAAAGGAAATGTTATATCGATTGCGTTTTCCGTTTGAGACCGATAGAAACGATTCTATTTAGGAATTACCTGCAGCATCTCAGAAACTCCCAAACCTGGCTGGATATCAGAACAACCTGGGAAGATTTTTAAAATAATAAGTGATTGGGCTCACAGGAGACTGTGACTCAGTAGACAAGGGATGAGTGTCCTCTCTGGTTTGTTTAAGCAAAGACCTCTAACTAGGCCAAAACAATACCATCTTTGTGTGACCAACCTCATTCTGATTTTCTCAGGCATGTTCTGATTTTAGAACTGAACATCCTGCATCCCAGGAAACTCCTCAATGCTGGGCAAACAGGGCCAGTTGGTCATCCTAAATCATCTTCTCAGACTCCTAACCAGGACATACACTTGACTCACTTTTAGTTATGGTGCAAACGCAGAGAAATGAAGAACAGAAAGAATGGAGTGAAATCTTTGAAATGCACAAGTCATCTTTCTTGGACCTTTGAAGCCATCAAAGTGATCACATTAGAAAAAAGAAAAACCTTTTAGTTTTTTTAATCTTCTAATTTCCTGAACGTTTCTCCTTTCCAATGAACGTTTTATTTAAGAGAATACAATAGGGAATCTTAGCTGTTATGACTCCATTTAAAAATGCCTCTTAGGAATAGGCCAAAAGAATGACAATTTTATCCAAAATATAGGTCCAATCCTTAGCCATCATGGGTAAACATTGCCTTTATTTTTTTCTTTTTTTTTAAAATTTAATATTCCAATGGTAAGATAATGAACTCAAACATTAACAAAAGTGCTTTCTTTCAAAGTTTGGGCTGGAATTAAAGCGTTTGGGTCACTTGTTCCCTCTGTTGAAGTTGGAATGGGTAGCATAGAAATTCTTGCACTGTGTTACCCTCTTCAGCCTTTGTTCAATAACAATACAGTTGGAGGTGTGGAATAAGAACTTGAACATCAACAATGGGAAGAGTGCTGTGTGTTATTATTAGAGATTTATTCTATTATGGGGAACACACATTGAACCCTGAGAAACTACATTACTTTAAGCAAGCCTCTTATACATGTAGTGAAGAGTGACTTTTGCCGTTTCTGTACCAAATCATAGTGTGGAGGCAAAAACTGACCAGTTATTTTTCAATCATTGTCCCAACTAAAGACTTACAATTTTCCCCAGAAAAAACAAAACACTCTTATTTTTACCTTTCTCAACTCTGTGTTAAGGAGAAAGAAATTATATGGAAGTTCTAAAAGATATGATTTCCTAACAAGTCCTTTTGACATTCATCCCCAAGTGCAAAATCTTGGAGAAAACTGGCTTATAGAATTTGAATAGCTTTGGTTATGCTTTCCAAGTGTCTTATTTACTTTAACAATAGGCTTCCTAACCAGGTTCACAGAGCAAGGAGTCTATGGCTCAATCAGTCTGTCATCTAGCTGGGACCAAGGAAAATCTGAGGGATGGCAATGCTGTGGAGAAGCTGAGGTGACCAGTGTGCAGTGTGTAGTGGATTCGCCTACCAGCTCTGGAAGCAAAGTGATTGTGTTCAAATCCAGGCTTTCCCTCTTACTAGCTCTGCAGCCACAGGCAAGATATTTTAACTTTGAGCCTCAGTTCCCATCTGTAAAATGGAGTAAAAATGCTGACCCCAGAGAGTTTTTTGTGGCTTGAATGAAAAAAGCAAAGCACCTAGCACACTGTGGGAAGTGAGGTGTGTGCTCAGTAAGTGCTGGTGGCTGATGGAATTCTCTCCCCCTCACTCTTTATGTTCCAACCACGTGGGATAGATTAGTTCCCCCAATGAACTACATGTTCAATTTCAACTGTAGACCTTCACCAATGCCCTTGCAACTACAAAAAGCTCCCTAGCCCTTCACCTTACTAAATCTTATCATCCTTCCAGCCTCAGTTTTGGGGAAGCCTTCCCCACTCACCTAAACTTTAGGCTGATCATAACATCTTCCTGGACTTTCCCTTTATTTGTCAGGACAGGCACATAATAAAACTTAACAAATAAATGATAATTATTTACTAATATCATTCTTATTTAGAAACTTTTTATCATAAATCAAATAAATGGGGTAAAATCCAGCTTTACCAAATAATGGATTCTCCCACCTCTGTTGCACGTAACCAGATTACAGCAAAAGGTATCACGTAGCATTTGCCAAACTTCAGTAATTCTTACACTAATGTCATGTTTTTGCCATATCTCTACAATATCCATACTATTTGCCTAGAATTTTCTTTACATTGGTTCACTTTTTGTTTACATTGATTTGTTTTGAGGAAATATTAAACCACAGCCCTTAATGAGAAATGGTCTTTGGGAACTACTAATCTATTCCATCACTCTCCTTTTCCATGTCAGGAGACTGAGGCCTGGAGAAGGGCAGGAACTTCCCTACAGTCTTTTACCACATATGTGTCAATGGCTTATCAATGGAGATAATTCAGATTTCCTACTTCTTAGCCTGCATCCTCTAGAGTATTCCATGTTGCTTCACGTGAGTTTCATTCCGGACAGGTCCTGTTTTAGTTTGGTTGACACATTTGTAAGGGACTGACAGAATAATCCATACTTTTTTGATAACTTACAAAGCTAACTAAGGAACACACTGGTGGTAGTTGTTCCTAACATAAAACAATGCCCTATTCCAAAGGAGTAATTTATGTTTCATGACTGACCAGTGACTTCCTTTCTTATCAAGATCCACTCCAGTAGCTTCTACCTACTTTACCAACAAGTAAAAACAAAAAAGTTGATTAGAACAGATTTCATTATTGCAATAACAATATTGTAATGGAAAAGCTGCTGCTTCTTTATAAATAATTTTATTGAGATTAATTCACATTTCATATAATTAAAGTATACTATTCAATGTTTTTAGTTTAGTCACAGGGTTGTGCAACCATTACCACAATATAATTATAAAACAATTTTTCCCCCTAAAAGAAATCAGTATCCACTATCAGACAATCCCCGTCACCCCTCCTTCCCCGTCCCCAGTAATCACTAATCTACCTAACCTACTTTCTGTCTCTATGGATTTGCCTATCCTGGACTTTTCATATAAATGGAATCATATAATATATGGTCTTTTGCGATTGTCTTCTTTCACTTAGCATAATGTTTTCAAGGTTAATCATGTTGCATGTATCAGTACTCCATTTCTTTCTTTTTTTTTTTTTTTTTGCTGCAAAAAGCTTTATTGTTTCCATTTGGTCCATGTCTTGGGAGAGGGCCCCAGGGTGGTTAAAAAGCTGCCTGGTGGCTGGAGAGAGAGAGGCTTTGGGCAGAAGCCCTGACACCCGAGGGGTTCCTCAAAGGCCGTGGGCTTCAGAGTTTCCTAGTCGTGCTTGAGGTGAGCCTTTGGAACAGATACTCGCCCAGCCCAGCCTGGGGACCAGCCAGCCTGCAGAGGTTGGTCAGGTGGTCGCCATCTTCTTGATGAGTTTCACCTGCTCCTCCAGGAAGAGGCTCTCCCGGAAGTCACAGAGCTGGGGGTCTGCCCGGGCAGAGTGCAGGGCATGTAGATCCAAAAGGCTCTTCTCCATGAGAATGGCGGCTTCCCTAGCATCCTGGGTTTTGCCCCACTCATCTTGAGATGGTTTCTGCACGTCCTGGAATAGGGCACTGCCGTGGCTCTGAGTTTGCATTTTCAAAAGACGCTGGGTGGCCCCCGTGCTTCTCCTCAGCCATTTCAAGGAAGATGTGGCCCACGCCCTCCAAAGCCACATCATCGTGGTCAAAATCGAAGCCCAGAGAGAGGGGGGTGTAGGAGGCCCGCAGACGAACCTGGGAGCTCATGCTTAATTGGTAGAAAGGAACTAAGCTCAAAAAATGGTGCTGGCTGGGCCTGGAGGCCGAGGATAGCTGAGTGGCTGATTCCGAAGGTTGCAACTGGAAAAAAGGTTGGAGGGTAGTTGGAGGGGGGAGCAAGGGGCAACCCTGGGTCTATTCCGTCCAAACACTGTTGAAGCAAGAGACAAACCTGCGGGGACTGCCCAGCACACAGCGATCCATTTCTTTTTATAGCTGAATAATATTCCATTGTATGAATGTATACTCATTAGTTGATGGACATTTAGGTTTCCCACTTTATGGTTATTATCAATAACACTGGTAGAAATATTCAGGTAAAAGTTTCTGTGTGCATGTATGTTTTCATATCTCCTAGGTGTGGAATCACTGAGTTACGTGGTAATTCTATGTAAATCTGCTGTTTTGCCTTCCCCAAATCCTTCACTCTTCCTTTTCGTAACAGTCCTTCCCACCGCCCGTTTTGCTGTATAATTTCTCCCACTTTGGCTACTGCCAATCAACTCATCAGGATTGAGCCACCTCCCTCTGCCAAGAGGTGAGCATGTGATCCACGTCCTGTCAATCAGATGCCCTTTCCCTGGAATTTGATTCTTTGGCAGAGGGACAGTGAGGCTGAAAGGAGTAGGAACTGGCTCATCACTGTCTGTTCACTTTCTACTATCTATATCTCAGAGCTGTTCTTATTCTTCAACTTTTTCTTCAAGTACTGAGTTATACCGAATCCGTCCAATAAAGTCCCTCATTTTTTTTTCCTTAAGCAGGTCGAAGGTAGCTTTGTTGCTTGCATCCACCTTTAGCCACATCTTTGGATAAATAAAAATACATTCCTATTTCTTACTCTAAACTAGTCTTTCTGTTCATGCTGTAAGTTAGTCAACTCAAACCTTCCCCAGCCACCCCAGTCCATTGTCCAAAAGGGAAAGGAAAAACACTCTCCGTTATATGCCCTAATCCCCCAAATGAGGAATTCAAACAAGTCCCTGGATTCACCCTGTGTCCCAAAGACAAAGATGCTTATGCCAGCGCTACTGACAATGGTTTCTTCTTTCTTGGTCAAGTTATATTCTAAGGCTTTCACAGCAGCCTGGTCCCTGCTCTTTCATGTGTATAAGGAGGATGCAGTCAAAACAAATTAAAAGCTTGCATGCCTTCATCCTGTATTAAACCACAGACCCACAGGAGGGTCCTTCAGATCCATAGATTAGATCCGGAACTCTTCTTTCCTTCTGTGAAAGACAAAAATGCACAGGACAATGAAAGAGATGATTTTATTTAGGGTATTGCAATGTGGAAAACGTTCATTAATGAGGAGCATCTCAAAGGAAAGGACAGAGACCTGTGGTTTATAGAGGGAAGTAGACAAGGAATCATGAGGCAGAGTGGAGGAGGGTCTTAAATGAATCATATGGGAAGGGTGGTCCTTGGTGGTTAGCTCTCCCCTGAAACAATAAAGCTTGAGGAACAATTAGATGAAGTTCAGTGTTGTCCTTTCCTTCCCCCCTTCCTTCCATCCCCCCTTCCTTCCTTCTTTCCTTTCCCCCTTCCTTCCTTCCCCTTCCTTCCATCCTTCTTTCTTTCCTTCCTTCCTTCCTTGCTTCCTTCCCTCCATCCTTCCATCTGCCCTTCCTCCCTCCCTCCTTCCTTCCTTCCCCCTTCCTCCTATCCCTCTTTCCTTCCTTTTCTCCCTCCCTTCTTCCATCCTTCCCTCCTTCCTTCCTTCCTTGCTTCCTTCCCTCCATCCTTCCATCCCCCCTTCTTCTTTCTTTCCTTTCCCCTTCCTTCCTTCCCCCTTCCTTCCATCCTTCTTTCCTTCCTTCCTTCCTTCCCTCCGTCCTTCCATCCCCCTTCCCCTCTCTCTTTCTTCCTCCCTCTCCTCCTTCCTTCCTTCCTTCCTTCCTTCTCTCCTTCCTTCCATCCCCCCTTCCTCCCTCCCTCCTTTCCTTCCTTCTTTCTTCCTTCCATATTGTTTTTCATTCAGGAAATATATACATATTGAATATCTACTTTAATGCTGGGGCTAGGGCTCTGGGCTGAAGGTAGAGTATCCTGCTGTCAGGTCCTTGTGAAAGGAAACAGAGCTTAGTAGGTGTCTTGACCTGCATAGACTGAGGGAGCATGGGTTTTGAGGCACACTCTTTTCCTCTTACTGCCTCTTTCTTATCATTCCCCTTCCCATGTCACCTCTCCTCTCTTGGTTTCTGTGTCTTGGATCAAGATACCCCTTTGTCTGGATAGCACGTCTACATTTTTGTACTAACTCCCAAGTCAATCTAAATACCAAGGAATTTTTCTAGATTTCAAATGAAGTCCATGAGATAGCTTTAATGGCTCCTACCAAGCACCATGGAATTCTTTAACAGAGATGATCTACTTTTTCTTAGTTTTATGTAAAGTGGTATCTAAAAGCAGCTTCAGGATAGCCTCTAGTCCCCTCTTCCAACTAGATTGCCTCTCCTAAATGCCTCACATAGAAATTCTAATAGGTTCTCAGAGATGAATGAATCTCTCCTTCCCTTATTTATATTCTTTAACAATCTGCCTTATTGAAATCATTTATGAATGTCTGCTCTGGTAGTTTGTAAGTCAATTTTTATTCATATGTCTATCTTCTAAAACGCCTTTGACACCTATCAGTTGTAAATCTTCCTGGGTTTGAGGAACAAGTGTGAAATGTTCTTATTATAGGAAAAACAAAAAACAACTGTACTTAAGTGGAAAACTATACATTGTCTATAGCATATCCTTCCAGTGTTATCTTATTCTGATTCCATGGGAGTTACTATTTTGTAAGCTGTAAATAACTGATAGCAAAGTAAAATAAGTCTTGTCTATAGACATGCAAATTCTATCCGGTGGAGGAAGTCTAGCTGACTTCCGGCTCCCATTGTGGAAGAGTCCTCTTTCACCTCTATATCACATTCATTTCAATATTCCTGATCTATAAATGTGGCTTTTTTTTAGTGGCACTTTTAACACATACCTAATTTTCTCATTAACGAGTTAATAAAATCTCTGACACATGTTCATATTTATATCTATATGAGAGTCATAATTTAACCTTTTTTTGAAAATTATACTTTACCAAGATTGAATTTCATTAAATTGCTCAGATCATCAGGGTTCACTGAGGAAATGGGTTCAGGGGAAATAAAGTGTAGTAGTGAAGAATACAGGACTTGCAGTTAGACTCCCTGTGTTTAAAATCTACCCGGATCTACCACTTTTTTTTTTTCCTAAGCTCTCTGACCTTAGGCACGCTACTTAGCCTCTCAGTGCCTCAGCAGAGATAACAGAACATATTTTATAGGATTATTGTAAGGACTACGTGAGCTCCTCAAACAATGTGTGGCATATAGTAAGGGCTCAATACATACCAGCTATTGATATTATTATTTAATAAGGAAACATGTAAGTAAATTCTGGGTCCCAGTAAATCTTAGCAGGTTAAAGACAGAAAGCAAAATTTTTCCAGTCACATATCTCAAGTATTCACAGTCACAGTTCCATGTATAGGAGGACAAGTTGAGGTGACAGAAAGAGGTAGAATCAAACTCAAATCAAACTTTGAGCTATTATTCTGCAATCTTGTCCCCCTTTGCAAATAAAGCATTAAAATGTTAGCCCTGGGATTTTCAAAACAAAGCCTCTTAGTTGACAGACAATGGGCCCTTCCTGTTTCTCTCTTTTAGACCAGCTCCCACACCCTCCCTCTCCCAGGACTTCTTACAAGTCTCTCCTCTGACTCAAAATAGAAAATGGGCAGAGGCACAATTATCAGGGTTATTTTGGTCTCAGGAGACCCATTTTCAAGGTACCAATTTAGAATCCCTTTCTAGCCAATTCCTGCTAATGTATTTTCTGAGACATTTTTGGGTCCTCCATGACCTTACATTTTACTGTCTCTTTTTGGTTAGCTGATAAAAAAGCTCCTTCATAAGTATCTCTGATTGGGTGTCAGGAAGACAAAGACAAAAAGAAGATAAAGAACCCAGAAACAGTAGGGTAGGGAAGGGAAGTGTCAGACTGAACTGGAAAGCCAGCTTAGGAGAAGCAGCCTTTATCTGCACACACAGGGCAATTTGTGAACTATGCTCACGAGGAAGAAATTATATCTCAGGGAACCAAACACAGTGCTTGCGTTGGTTTTTTTTTTAGGAGGAAAGTTGGTTTGTTTTTAAGCTGCTTTTGTTTTATCTGAATCAGAACAAAATTTAAAAAAATTTTTTTGATACATAGTTTTGGTTTGAATTGTCTCGTTTTCTGCTATGTGCTCATCTGCATTGGTAAAAGATGAAAGCCACGTCTATTTTTTTCTTAAAGTGTCAGGTTTCTTAATTATGAATTCATGAACCCTTAAGAGGTCAAGATAGGTGAATATTTGAAGTATATATATTTTAATAAATTCTTCTGGGGGCCTTACTTTTATTAGCTACTTAAAAGGGCTGAAGATTAACCCAAATTTAAGTCTCACTGCTTTAGACGATTTTAAAAGAATAGAATCATTTTATCATTTCTTCCAGTCAGTAGGCAATAAGGGCATGCACGTGAAGAAGAGATTTTTTTTGCATCATAATTACATTTATTGCTGTACAAAACTGTATCACCATAAACTAGTGTCCATTATGTATTATAAATTGCTATTTTTATTAACATCTTCATTGGAGTATAATTGCTTTACAATGGTGTGTTAGTTTCTGCTGTATAACAAAGTGAATCAGCTACACATATACATATATCTTCATATCTTCGCCCTCTTGCGTCTCCTTCCAAAGAAGAGGTTTTGACTCAGCCTTTGTTCCATCTCCTCTAAGGCCAGAACTTGGTGTGAGTGTAATTCAGGGAGGGAGAGAGTGACTGCAAGAAGCCACAGAGCGTTTGATCACTGCAATTTCACAGACTAACAAGAGACCACTTTTCAAAATTCTTGTTTATTCTGTGCCACAAAAAAATAAAGCGAAATGGGTTCATCTTTCCTCTGGAGAAGTAAGCCTGCAAGGTCAACTGGTTAAGTGATGTGGACCAATTTCATTCCAGTGTTAGATAATGTTCTGATTATTTAGAATGTTTGGAGGGGTTTGTTCTCTGATGAGACTGAAAAATCACCACATTAAGGCTATCAATGATTCATCGCAAAGGTCCGGGGGTTGGGGGAACTACTCCCTGCTCTCAGTACAGCATAAAGTGTTGAATTCATTCTCCCAGCTTTCAACCTGCTTCTGAAATGTTCTGAACTGGATAAAGCAGAGGGGCACGGGGGAGGGGGGTGTCCATTGATTGTTCAGCTTGCTTCCTCAGTAGGCAGCACGGCCATATTTAAAAACTTTTTAATCCTGTATTTAGCAAGACTTAAAAAAAGGTTGTTGCTTTTGACCGACGAATTTCATATTTAGGAATTGTTTACCTCTGAACAACTCCATAGCATCTCTGGAAGTAGACCCTGACCATCATTAGTTTAAAAAAAAAGTTCTCCAAGTGATTCTAATGTGAAGCCAACTGAGAATCATCAGTTAGAGTCAGAAAAATCTGGATTTTTTTAACACCATTTTACGATAAATCACTTCAGACTCAAAGCCTGTTTGCTTATCTGTAAAGTAGGGACATGCAACAAATATTATACTAGACTTCCATGAATATGGAAAAAGGAAAAACAGAAGGGCACACTCTTAGGATTAAATATTAATCCTTTTCCATCCTACAATGGACACTCTCCCCCACAAAGAGTTATAAAAATGACAAATGCCTCATTACCATATTCAAATGTAATGAATTTAAAATAACTGGGTTTTTTTAAGGTGATTAATTCTGACCAAGCACTTTTTCCCTCTTTGCTGAGTGAATAATAATAACTAATTTACAGTAAGCAGGTGATTCACATTCTACTCACACTCAAGAGATTTCCTGGCTAGAACCGGTGTGGAAGATCAAGCTATCTTGGCTGGCTGCCTATTCATCCATGGGATTATTCTTTACAACAGACCCAGCCACAGCAAGAGGAATTTATGCCCAGCTGAGACAATTGTCCTTATCACCATGCATCTTCTGGGAACATTCCCCAACCTCTGCCACATGTCCTTTGCCTCCTTTTGTAATAATACCAGCAACTATTTTTGAGTGACTTCTCTGTGCCAGTCAATTTGTGCTAATTATTTTACATAGAGTATTGCATTTAACCCTCACAACAGCTTTGTGAATGAAGTATATTATCTCCATTTCACAGATGAGGAAATAGGCTTAGAGAGGTTAAAAACCTGCCCAAGGGCACAGAGCTAATATTTAACACCTGGATTTGAATTCAAGTCTCTCTGGCTCTTAACCACTACACTAAATTCCTTCTTGACCTTCCCAGATTCTGCCCTTTGTTCTAGCTCAAATCAGAGAACAAATAAGGTCTCCATCTCAGAACACTGCTACTTTGTGTTTTTATTACGCTAATAACTAACATTTTTGAGGGCTTAGCAGGCACGTATGCTCTATATTCCTTATTCTTTCCTTTGAGCCACCTCTTCTAGATGATCTACATGTATTTTTAAACTAATGGATTTTTTTACACATTGACAATTAGGTATATGTTCTTACATACGTGTATCATGTCTACTCACTTTAGTTCTCACTCTTTGCTCCTCCCCCTCTGCTCATAGGAAACTATTTACAGCTCCAAATACCAGCCACACTATCTCTTGCTTCTGGGCTTTTCATACAGTCTTCTTCTGAGAGGTGTTCCTTCAAGTTCATTTTCCTTCTCCTTACTCATTCTTTAGAACTCGGTTTCCCACACCTTCCAAAGATGGCTTTACGTCACCCACATCTGAGCTGATCTATTTGGTAGCGCTTATGCTGTGTTTACATATTGTTTATTCAAAATTTGTCTCCCCCATGACGTTGGAAGCCCCTGTACCACAATGACTGATGCATCAGCTGTTCATAGCAAAGTGCCCACATATGGTAGACTTTTGGGAAAAAAATTTGTTTTTTTAGAAGTTACATTTTTATTTTTATTTATTTATTTTTTATTTAGAAATATGTACTTTTTTTTTTTTTTTTTTTTTTTTTTTTCGGGTACACGGGCCTCTCACTGTTGAGGCCTCTCCCGTTGCGGAGCACAGGCTCCGGACGCGCAGGCTCAGCGGCCATGGCTCACGGGCCCAGCCACTCCGCGGCATGTGGGATCCTCCCGGACCGGGTCACGAACCCGTGTCCTCTGCATCGGCAGGCAGACTCTCAACCACTGCACCACCAGGGAAGCCCTAGAAATACGTACTTTTTAAAACACATTCAGTAATATCAATAAATATGGGGATGCACAGGCCAGCTGCCCATGGATGTGTTGTTTGGCCTGTACACTGTTTTACAAAATACAGAATTAGCTGCCAACATTAAAAATATATATAATAATTCAAATTTTCACAGATTTCTCATCAATGTTCTAGTTTTCTCAACTCCTCCCTCATCATTTTTCTTCCTAGTGAAGACCAAACATACCAAGTACTTTTCTATGGTGTTGCTTGGTTGTTTATTTTTGTTGTTGTTTTTTCACACACACACACACACACACACACACACACACACACACACACACACACACTGTATTTTATTTTTACAAGAGATAAATGAACTGACACCAAGCATTGTAAATGGATGACCACAACAAAAGCAACAATGATTGCAATTACCAAACACGAAACACACTCATACTACGTCATAATACTGACATTCAGTCCAGTAATCCTTCACTGTAACAGCTCCTTTACTTTGCAGTGATAATTGATTTGTATATTTTTTGCCTCTGAGTCCTTGTGGGATTTTTTTTTTATTCAAACAGAAAGTCACAAAAATTATAATCATCCTTATCAGTTCACTCAGTCCCATGTAATTAATTTTTTTCATCTTGATCTTTTGTTAGCACTTTTATGAATTCATCCGTTTTCCATTAGAGTTCTGAAAATGCTTATTTATTCAGTTCAGCAGTATAGTCAGTTACCAGAAACCTGTACTTGTCAGAGTCTTTTCCATGAATTCCTCGAAGATGAAAGCCTTTTATAGGAACATTTTTGCAAAAGCATCAGAGTATACCCAGAACTGTCTGTAAATGACAAAAGATTTAAAAATTACCACGGTTAAAGATTTGACGAAAGTTCATAATAATGCAATTGACAAGGAAATTTAGTTATTTCTGAGATATACATTTTAAAGTAATAACTACAATTATGACCTATTATACCAGACTATATAAGATTTTTAGAAATTTCATGTAATGTCTGAAACATTCATATTAACATATTTCCATAAAAATAACCCAAAGAAAGTTTAGTATTGTTGTTTTTTGTTTGTTTGTTTTTCTATACTGCAGGTTCTTATTAGTCATCAGTTTTATACACATCAGTGTATACATGTCAATCCCTATCGCCCAATTCAGCACACCACCATCCCCACCGCACCGCAGTTATTCCCCCTTGGCGTCCATACGTTTGTTCTCTACATCTGTTTCTCAACTTCTGCCTTGCAAACTGGTTCATCTGTACCATTTTTCTAGGTTCCACATACATGCGTTAATATATGATATTTATTTTCATCTTTCTGACTTACTTCACTCTGTATTACAGTCTCTAGATCCATCCACGTCTCAACAAATGACTCAATTTCATTCCTTTTTATGGCTGAGTAATATTCCATCGTATATGGTACCACATCTTCTTCTTTTTTTTTTTTTCTTTTTTTTTTTTCACATCTTCTTTATCCATTCGTCTGTCGATGGGAATTTAGGTTGCTTCCATGACCTGGCTATTGTAAATAGTGCTGCAATGAACATTGCGGTGCATGTGTCTTTTTGAATTATGGTTTTCTCTGGGTATATGCCCAGTAGTGGGATTGCTGGATCATATGGTAATTCTATATTTAGTTTTTTAAGGAACCTCCATACTGTTCCCCATAGTGGCTGTATCAATTTACATTCCCACCAACAGTGCAAGAGGGGTCCCATTTCTCCACACCCTCTCCAGCATTCGTTGTTTGTAGATTTTCTGATGATGCCCATTCTAACTGGTGTGAGGTGATACCTCATTGTAATTTTGATTTGCGTTTCTCTAATAATTAGTGATGTTGAACAGCTTTTCATGTGCTTCTTGGCCATCTGTATGTCTTCTTTGGAGAAATGTCTATTTAGGTCTTCTGCCCATTTTTGGATTGGGTTGTTTGTTTCTTTAACATTGAGCTGCATGAGCTGTTTATATATTTTGGAGATTAACCCTTTGTCCGTTGATTCATTTGCAAATATTTTCTCCCATTCTGAGTGTTGTCTTTTTGTCTTGTTTATGGTTTCCTTTGCTGTGCAAAAGCTTTGAAGTTTCATTAGGTCCCATTTGTTTATTTTTGTTTTTATTTCCATTACTCTAGGAGGTGGGTCAAAAAAGATCTTGCTGTGATTTATGTCAAAGAGTGTTCTTCCTACGTTTTCCTCTAAGAGTTTTATAGTGTCCGGTCTTACACTTAGGTCTCGAATCCACTTTGAGTTTATTTTTGTGTATGGTGTTAGGGAGTGTTCTAATTTCATTCTTTTAGATGTAGCTGTCCAGTTTTCCTAGTGCCACTTATTGAACAGACTGTCTTTTCTCCATTGTGTATATTTGCCTCCTTTGTCATAGATTAGTTGACCATAGGTGCGTGGGTTTATCTCTGGGCTTTCTATCTTGTTCCATTGATCTATGTTTCTGTTTTTGTGCCAGTACCCTATAGTCTTGATTACTGTAGCTTTGTAGTATAGTCTGAAGTCAGGGAGTCTGATTCCTCCAGCTCTGTTTTTTTCCCTCAAGACTGCTTTGGCTCTTCGGGGTCTTTTGTGTCTCCATACAAATTTTGAGATGATTTGTTCTAGTTCTGTAAAAAATGCCATTGGTAATTTGATAGGGATTGCATTGAATCTGTAGATTGCTTTGGGTAGTAGAGTTATTTTCCCAATATTGATTCTTCCAATCCAAGAACATGGTATAACTCTCCATCTGTTGGTATCATCTTCAATTTCTTTCATCAGTGTCTTATAGTTTTCTGCATACAGGACTTCTGTCTCCCTAGGTAGGTTTATTCCTAGGTATTTTATTCTTTTTGTTGCAGTGGTAAATGGGAGTGTTTCCTTAATTTCTCTTTCAGATTTTTCATTATTAGTGTATAGGAATGCAAGAGAATTCTGTGCATTAATTTTTTATCCTGCTACTTTACCAAATTCATTGATTAGCTTTAGTAGTTTTCTGGTGGCATCTTTAGGATTCTCTGTGTATAGTATCATGTCATCTGCAAACAGTGACAGTTTTACTTTTTTTTCAATTTGTATTCCTTTTATGTCTTTTTCTTCTCTGATTGCTGTGGCTAGGACTTCCAAAACTATGGTGAATAATAGTGGTGAGAGTGGACATCCTTGTCTCGTTCCTGATCTTATAGGAAATGCTTTCAGTTTTTCACCATTGAGAATGATGTTTGCTGTGGGTTTGTTGTATATGGCCTTTATTATGTTGAGGTAGGTTCCCTCTATGTCCACCTTCTGGAGAGTTTTTATCATAAATGGGTGTTGAATTTTGTCAAAAGCTTTTTCTGCATCTATTGAGATGATCATATGGTTTTTCTTCTTCAATTTGTTAATATGGTGTATCACATTGATTGATTTGCATATATTGAAGAATCCTTGCATCCCTGGGATAAATCCCACTTGGTCATGGTGTATGATCCTTTTAATGTGTTGTTGGATTCTGTTTGCTAGTATTTTGTTGAGGATTTTTGCATCTATATTCATCAGCGATAATGGTCTGTAATTTTCTTTTTTTGTAGTATCTTTGTCTGGTTTTGGTATCAGGGTGATGGTGGCCTCATTGAATGAGTTTGGGAGTGTTCCTTCCTCTACAATGTTTTGAAAGAGTTTGAGAAGGATGGGTGTTAGCTCTTCTCTAAATGTTTGATAGAATTCACCTGTGAAGCCATCTGTTCCTGGACTTTTGTTTGTTGGAAGACTTTTAATCACAGTTTCAATTTCATTACTTGTGATTGGTCTGTTCATATTTTCTGTTTCTTCCTGGTTCAGTCTTGGAAGGTTATACTTTTCTACGAATTTGTCCATTTCTTCCACATTTTCCATTTTATTGGCATAGAGTTGCTCGTAGTAGTCTCTTAGGATGCTTTGTATTTCTGTGGAGTCTGTTGTAACTTCTCCTTTTTCATTTCTAGTTTTATTGATTTGAGTCCTCTCCCTCTTTTTCTTGATGAGTCTGGCTAATGGTTTATCAATTTTGTTTATCTTCTCAAAGAACCAGCTTTTAGTTTTATTGATCTTTGCTATTGTTTTCTTTGTTTCTATTTCATTTATTTCTGCTCTGATCTTTATGATTTCTTTCCTTCTGCTAACTTTGGGTTTTGTTTGTTCTTCTTTCTCTAGTTCCTTTAGGTGTAAGGTTAGATTGTTTACTTGAGATTTTTCTTGTTTCTTGAGGTAGGCTTGTATAGCTATAAACTTCCCTCTTAGAACTGCTTTTGCTGCATCCCATAGGTTTTGGATCATTGTGTTTTCATTGTCATTTGTCTCTAGGTATTTTTTTATTTTCTCTTTGATTTCTTCAGTGATGTCTCAGTTATTTAGTAACGTATTGTTTAGCCTCCATGTGTTTGTGTTTTTCACGTTTGTTTCCCTGTAATTGATTTCTAATCTCATAGCATTGTGGTCAGAAAAGATACTTGATATGATTTCAATTTTCTTAAATTTACTGAGGCTTGATTTGTGACCCAAGATGTGATCTATCCTGGAGAATGTTCCATGCTCACTTGAGAAGAAAGTGTAATCTGCTGGTTTTGGATGGAATGTCCTATAAATATCAATTAAATCTATCTGGTCTATTGTGTCATTTAAATCTTCTGTTTCCTTATTTTTTTCATTTTGGATAATCTGTCCATTGATGTGAGGTGTTAAAGTCCCTCACTATTACTGTTTTACTGTCGATTTCCTCTTTTATAGCTGTTAGCAATTGCCTTATGTATTGAGGTGCTCCTATGTTGGGTGCATATATATTTATAATTGTTATATCTTCTTCTTAGATTGATCCCTTGATCATTATGTAGTGTCCTTCCTTGTCTCTTGTAACATTCTTATTTTGAAAGTCTATTTTTTTCTGATATGGGTATAGCTACTCCAGCTTTCTTTCGATTTGCATTTGCATGGAATATCTTTTTCCATCCCCTCACTTTCAGTCTGTATGTGTCCCTAGGTCTGAAGTGGGTCTCTTGTAGACAGCATATATATGGATCTTGTTTTTTTATCCATTCAGCAAGCTTGTGTCTTTTGGTTGGAGCATTTAATCCATTCACGTTTAAGGTAATTATCGATATGTATGTTCCTATGGCCATTTTCTTAATTGCTCTGGGTTTGTTTTTGTAGGTCCTTTTCTTCTCTTGTGTTTCCCACTTAGAGAAATTCCTTTAGCATTTGTTGTAGAGCTGGTTTGGTGGTGCTGAATTCTCTTAGCTTTTGCTTGTCTGTAAAGCTTTTGATTTCTCCATCGCATCTGAATGAGATCCTTGCCGGGTAGCATAATTTTGGTTGTAGGTTCTTCCCTTTCATCACTTTAAGTATATCATGCCACTCCCTTCTGGCTTGTACGGTTTCTGCTGAGAAATCAGCTGTTAACCTTATGGGAGTTCTCTTGTATGTTATTTGTTGTTTTTCCCTTGCTGCTTTCAATAATTTTTCTTTGTATTTAATTTTTGCCAATTTGATTACTGTGTCTCTTGGCGCGTTTCTCCTTGGGTTTATCATGTATGGGACTCTCTGTGCTTCCTGGACTTGGGTGGCTATTTCCTTTCCCATCTTAGGGAAGTTTTTGACTATAATCTCTTCAAATATTTTCTTGGGTCCTTTCTCTCATCTTCTGGGACCCCTATAATGCAAATGTTGTTGCGTTTAATGTTATCCCAGAGGTCTCTTAGGCTGTCTTCATTTCTTTTCATTCTTTTTTCTTTAGTCTGTTCTGCAGCAGTTAATTCCACCATTCTGTCTTCCAGGTCACTTATCTGTTCTTCTGCCTCAGTTATTCTGCTATTGATTCCTTCTAGTGTAGTTTTCATTTCAGTTATTGTATTGTTCATCTGCTTGTTTGTTCTTTAATTCTTCTAGGTCTTTGTTAAACATTTCTTGGATCTTCTCGATCTTTGCCTCCATTCTTTTTCCGAGGTCCTGGATCATCTTCACTATCATTATTCTGAATTCTATTTCTAGAAGGTTGCCTATGTCCACTTCATTTAGTTGTTTTTCTGGGGTTTTATCTTGTTCCTTCATCTGGTATATAGCCCTCTGCCTTTTCATCTTGTCTATCTTTCTGTGAATGTGGTTTTTGTTCCACAGGCTGCAGCGTTGTAGTTCTTCTTGCTTCTGCTGTCTGCCCTCTGGTGGATGAGGCTACCTAAGAGGCTTGATGGGAGGGACTGGTGGTGGCTAGAGCTGACTGTTGCTTTGGTGGGCAGAGCTCAGTAAAACTTTAATCCCCTTGACTGTTGATGGGAGGGGCTAGGTTCACTCCCTGTTGGTTCTTTGGCCTGAGGCAACCCAACACTGGAGCCTACCTGGCCTCTTTGGTGGGGCTAATGACAGACTCTGGGAGGGCTCACACCAAGGAGTACTTCTCAGAACTTCTGCTGCTAGTGTCCTTGTCCCCACAGTGAAACACAGCCACCCCCCACCTCTGCAGGACACCCTCCAACACTAGCAGGTAGGTCTGGTTCAGTCTCCCCCGGGGTCACTGCTCCTTCCCCTGGGTCCTGATGCCCTCCAAGAGTGGAGTCTCTGTTTCCCCCAGTCCTTTCGAAGTCCTGCAATCAATTCCCGCTAGGCTTCAAAGTCTGATTCTCTAGGAATTCCTCCTTCCGTTGCTGAAACCCCAGGTTGGGAAGCCTGACATGGGGCTCAGAACCTTCACTCCAGTGGGTGGATTTCTATGGTATAAGTGTTTGCCAGTCTGAGAGTCACCCACCCACCAGTTATGGGATTTGATTTTACTGTGATTGCGCCCCTCCTACCATCTCATTGTGGCTTCTCCTTTGTCTTTGGATGTGGGATATCTTTTTTGGTGAGTTCCAGTGTCTTCCTGTCGATGATTGTCCAGCAGCTAGTTGTGATTCTGGTGTTCTCACAAGAGGGAGTGAGAGCACATCCTTCTACTCCGCCATCTTTATTCCTCCCTCTTAAAAATTTTTTAAATAAGGGAATTCATTCCAATTTCTGTAATCCACACTAAACCACCTAGGCGGCACCACATGCCATATTTCAAATCCTTGCCTTGCCAGCCTTGGTGAGGTGGAACCAAAAGCTGTTTGTAGCAGGACTGTATAGAACTATTTTACTTGATCAATGACTTTTTCTTTTCTTTTTCAATTATTAACTTTTCCTGGGCCATTCTCAAACTTCACGTTTTGACAGACATAGAAAGATTAGCTAAAATCAGTCTGGTGCAGACTTAGAAACAGGACTAGGGAGCAATTAGATTAATTAAATTGCTAATCTCAGTCCAGATTTTTTTTGTCCTTCTTGACACCTGGAACACAATTTCAACCCTTTGGAATTAATGTTAAAATTTAAAGCAGAGTGTTTTGGCTTAAAAAAAAAATAAAGCCGAAACAGGATGGTATGCTGTAAGGTGCAAGATCTTTTTCCTGACTTTGAAACTGTAAATCCTTGCCTCCACATAGAAGGTGAAAGCACTCTTTTCAAAAAAAAAAAAATCTAGAACCAGTCAGGGCATTCTAGTATAATTAGGAAAAATCCCAAGTTGTATGATTTGCAATCAATATGAACTATTGCTATTTAACACAGGGGATCCTGAGAGTTCTGAGGATTTGCTTGAATGATCCATCAGTTCCCAAACTGCCTTTAGGTGTGTGAACTGCCTTTGACAGGACCTATGGGGTGTGGTGCTGAAAGAACAGTTCCTAGGGAAGCTTTTTCACCTACACCAGCACAGGGAAGGAAGACCTGGGAATCTTCTCCAAGTTAGGAAGCATCAGCAACAGGAAACAAAAATAGTTTCAGTAGAGACAGTATCCGATTAGAGATAACAGAGGACAGTATTTCTCAGAATGTGCCCTGATTGAGAATCACCTGCAGCAGAAATAACTGGGAGATGCATGCAAATTTCTTGAACGTATCGGGACTCTTGCTTATCTATTGTCAAACTGCCTTTTAAAAATGGTGTACCTACAAACATTCCCAGAAGTGATGAGAACATATTTTGCTATATATTTACCAGCTTGAACCCACTATAGATCAATGGTTAGCAAACTCTTGCTGTGAAGGGCCAGATAACAAATATTTTCAGTTTTGTGAACTGTGCAGTCTCTGTTGCAATTTTTCAACTCTGTAGTTGCAGTGTGAAAGTAGCCGTAGGCTACAGGTAAACAAATGAGTGTGACTGTTTTCCAATAAAAGTTTATCTGTAGACATGGAAAATTCAGTCATATAATTTTCGCATGTCATAAAATATTTTATGATTTTTTTGCTGCTTATTTTTTTTATTGAGATAAAAAATCACATAACATAAAATCAATCACCATTTTAAAGTGTATAACTCAGTGGTTTTTAGTATATTCACAATGGTGTGCAACCATTACCATTCTGTAATTCCTTTTTTTTTAAAAATATTGATGTATAATTGACATACAACATTATATTTGTTTCAGGTGCACAACATTTGATATTTGTGTGCCTTGAAAAACGACCACCACAATAAGTCTGGTTACTAATATCCATCACCATATATAGTAAGAATTATTTTCTTTTTTTCTTGTGTTGAGGACTTTTAAGATGAACTCTTAGTTTTTTCATACTATTTAAAAATGTAGGGGGACTTCCCTGGTGGTCCAGTGGCTAAGGCTCCACGCTCCCAGTGCAGGGGGCCCGGGTTCGATCCCTGGTCAGGGAACTAGATCCCACATGCCACAACTAAAAGATCCCACATGCCGCAACGGAAGATCCCACATGCTGCGACGAAGATCCCACGTGCTGCGACAAAGATCCAGAACATGACAATGAAGTTCCCGCGTGCCGCAACGAAGATCCAGCGCAGCCAAATAAATAAATACATAAATATTTTAAAAAAATAATAAAGGGCATGGAAGAGCTCATGCTCTTAAAAAAAAATGTAGAAGACATTCTTAGTTTGTGTGCCACAGCAAAAAAGGCATTGAGCTTGGATTTGGTCTGTAGGCTGTCATTTGCTGACTGCCAGGATAGATGCCACAAGTCAGCTGTAGTAGTAATTACAGAAATTACTTTTGGATTTGCACTTAACTTTTGCAACATGTATAAAAGGTAAAACTGCTGAATCTTGCCCTATGTACTTCCATCATTCCCTTTTAAAGATATAGGAAGAGAAGAAACTTTTATTTCAATTCAATGGAAAAAGTCCTGCAAAGGTGTCTCCTGAGGAGGAGCTGCCTGGCTTAGCCACATGGCCATAAATTAAGTCCTCAAGTCTCCGATTTTAGACCACTTCTGAACCTCGTCATGAGAACTTCTGAGGCCACCTAGAGTTGAAGTGAGCTGCTGAGGCTGCAGTAGAACCAGCTGATGAAGGCTGCATAGGCAAGAGTCTGCCACTGATCTGACTCACAAGATTTGGCTTTTCTGGCTTAAATATTTGGGACGGGGCTCTTACACAACTAATAACTCATCAAGATTTTGCCTAAGAATTTCTCCTTAAATTTCATATAAATTTCCACATTATATTACCAATCTTCTTGGATCTGTAGAGCAACTTTGCAAAATAGATGTCTGTTAGGTTTACTGTTCCCTTGTGTAAAGATTCAGAGAACTGAAGTGGCCTGCCTGAGAGCCCCCTACTAGTAATTGATCCTGCCTGAAATAGAATCCAGATCCCCTAATTAGTCTTCCCACTGCTTCACAAGGACTCTCAAAAAAATCCCACTCAACAAAAAGACAAAGCATTTTATTTAATTCAATATATTTTATTGCATATCACTGGGCACTGTACAATAGTTTTGTGCATTTGTGCTGGACCGTGAATATTATATAGTAAAATTCTTTTATTAAAATATAATTTTGAATCATCTGATCATATCCATATCCATATAACCATACTCAAATATTATAAATGTAGATATTTTGATACTTAGTGTAGTCTTAAGCACTAAATGCTAAGCAGAGGAAGGAATTGTATAGACATATAAGACATGGCTGGGCTGACCTACTTTTCTTTCTTTCTATTTTTTTTAAATATTTATTTATTTATTTGCCTGTGCCAGGTCTTAGTTGCGGCATGCGGGACCTTCGTTGTGCCATGTGGGCTCTTTTTAGCTGCATAATGCATGCAGGATCTAATTCCCTGACCAGGGATCGAACCCAGGCCCCCTGCATTGGGAGCACGAAGTCTTAACCACTGGACCACCAGGGAGGTCCCTGGCCCACTTTTCAACAACTTTCCTGATGGAAAAAGAGCATTAGTATGAAATCCTCACCTATTAAAGATTCTGGCATATGTTTCTTTGTGACAAGCAGAATTCTAAAATGGCCCCCACAGTCCCACTCTCCTGGTTGTATACACTTCTCCCAGTTCTTTAATCAAACATTAATCCAAGTCCTGCTCTGAAAGGATGTTACAGATGTAATTAAGGGCATTCATCAATTGATTTTAAGTTAGCGAGCTTATCCTGGGTGGGCCTTACCTAATCAGGTGAGACTTGAAAAGAACTCAGAGACTGAAAGCAACAGAGATTCTCGCTGATCCTGAAATAGTGAACAGCCACGTTGTGAACTACCTAGGAAGGGGAATCACATGGCAAGGACATGAGGGTGACCTCTAGGAGCTGGGATGGGTCCCTGTGTGACAGAAAATGGCTGGTGGGCTTGCAACTGTAAAGAACTGAATTCTGTCACCAACCAAGGAGCTTGGAAGAGGACCCCAAGTCTGCTATGAGATCTCAGCCTCATCTGATAACCTTGAGTTCGGCTTGGTGAGACCTGAGCAGAGAACCCAGCTAAACCTGTCCCCAAATTCCTAACCCTTGAAAACTATGAGATAACAAATGTGTGTTGTTTAAGCTGCCAAATTTGTGGTAATTTGTCATATAGCAATAGAAATGTAATGCTCTCTTATACAGAGAGAATGATTACATAAAACCTTTCTTCAGGCACTCATAGGCATTATTTACTCCTGTATTTCATCCCCCACCTTGCCCCGCAGTGAGACAGAAATCTGCTCATCTCATCAGTCACAGCTCTAAGCCTTTTGCTTTGCTGTTGAATCACTGGTTTTCCCACAACTGTTCTCATCCCTTGACAAAAATGTTCAACTCTCTTCTTAAACACACTGCAGACTCATTTGGAAATTTGCCTGCCAATTCTAAACCTTTCTCCAGATACTCCTTGCCCTGCACATTGAGATTTCGTGCTGTTTACGTTCTCTTCACCTCCCACATCTACTCAGCGAGGGGTGGGAAATCTGTATGCTGATAGCTGGAGGCGTTATCCCTATCAGGAGAATTTCAGTGTTTTCTACAAAAGCATAAAATCTTCAGTAATAGCACAGAGGTCCTAAAAATGATTTTCAGACAGCAATATGAAGACAGGAGAAATTTGGGCAGAGGGCAGATGCAGAAGTATTTGTGACATCTGAAATCAATCCCTGGAGCTCATGGCTATAGGTAAGGTTAATATTGCAAAACAGGTCAGACCCAGTGCATACTCATTTTCCTAATCAAAAAACTTTCTTGCCTCTCATTCAGGGTCCCAACATTCAAGCCCTGTCCAATCTTCCTGGCCTCCCATCACTACCCTGCAAACCCTGTGCTCTCCATCCAAGAAAGACTGCTCTCTGTTCTCCACCATTTCTCAACTCTGCCAGTAATGACCACACCCACCTTCCTCTGTCAAAATCCCCCTCACCCTTTGTGACTTGCGGTTTGCTTTTCAGAAAGTTTTTGCTGATCTGTAGCTCTCTTTTCCTCTTGTGACACTTATTACAATCTAAGCAGCATTAAATTTGAATACTTCTCATCTCCTATTTTATAAACTCCCACAGCACCTTGAATATTCCCTGGCACAAAATAAGTACTCAATAAATATGTAATGAATTGAATTGATTAAACAGACTGTTTCCCTTTTGTCACTCTAGAGAGTTCTTTCCCCTTAGCTGAGGCTTGGACTTGGCTCAGGTATTGTCTCCTCTGCCTTTGAATTATCTTAGGACAGCAAACAGAACTGGTCTTTGGATTAAAAAAAAAAAGAAGATTGAATAGGCTAATTCAAGAACTCACAGTTTTTTATAAGGACAAGTTTCAAAGTGGTTTCTTAGATGTTTTCAGTGTCTTCAAAGGTTAAAAAAAAAAAAACAACCAAGCAATCTTGATTTCTGTATCATCAAGTATTCTAGAACTTAGGAAATAGTACTTAAAAGATCTACAGAAATAGTTATATTTCTAATAAAAGTGAATCTGCCTTCCCCATGGGGAGTTTTCATTTATGCCTTGTCCTGAATTAAAGACTTCTCAGGATCCAGGTGTAAAAGGCACTGGTAAAAATCCAAATGGTAAAATAAATCATCATTGTATGATCTAAGATTATATTCTAATTACTGACTATTGAATTTTTAAATAAGCAATTATGTATTTGCCAGCCAATGTCAAAAATTATATCCATAACAAAGAATACTCCAGCTAACAATATTACATCCTTATTGTATTGTGTTATAGGGTAATTGCCAAGGTACATCCACTGGAATTATCACAATATTATAGACGTTTGATAAGTCCTATCCAAATCTTGAGTCACTCACATTTTTTAGTTCGAGAATTAAGTTTTAGTTAAAATTAAGCCATAAAATAATTATATTAAAGATAAAATACTTCACTAGGTAATTAATCTACTACTCAATAAATGTATGGTTTTGAGAATTTTAGATTAGTCCATCTTGATATACTCTAGTTATTCCCAGAACAAGTCAGTCAATCTTATTGTAAAAGACTGCAATGTATATTTTTTGTAGGTATAAATTTTATAGCCAAAGAATTATTTTTTTCTGATATACTAATGATTTTGTAGTGTATTGTTTGAGTGTATAGTCATACTGAATATTTTTTGGAAAAGAAATAAAACAATGTTACCATTCCTAGTGACCAGCCCACATTAAAAATGATTAAATATGTTATTAGACATCATGTAGTCAGAACTGAGTAAATTTTAATATGAGCTCTGCTTGAAAATAACAATCTTTAAAAACTTCTGTCTGTTTCTTATTGTTTTTAGTGTATTTTTATATAATAAGTTTCACCTATACATCTGACTGTATCTTTGGTCTAGGATACCTTTGGAGACAAATGCCTAAGAGTTTTAGGATTAGAAGAGAAGGTAATCTGACTTGGGTTCCCAAAATATGTTTTCACTTTGGTCATGACTTAGACTGATTCGTAATTATTAGTTATATACTATATACAGTTCTACCTACAATTAAAAAACAAAAATTCCAGATACCATTAATTCAACACATGTTTATTGTTAATCTGTTGAATCACAGAAATTGGTGCCAGGCATGGGAGGAACTCAAACAACAACGTTTATAGAGAACAGTTGTGGCTTAGTATGCCATATCTCATTTGTTTTTTCAACACCACAGCTTTTTATTCCCATTTTGTTGAGGAGGGGAACAGAAGTAGAAAGTTTATGCAATTCCCCCAAATTCACTAAGCCAGTGGTGGACCCCCAATTGTCGGTCCAGTTTTCTTGACTTCAAGTCCCACATGTTTCTCAAATGTAACACACTCCACGTGAATACTCTGATTATTTCTTAATCAGAGATGGAAATTGGGGCTATATGATTAATCTAATTATCTCTCTACATTTTTCTTCATGTTTCCAATATAAATCACTGTAAAAACTTGAAACATGGAAGGGATCCTGTTTCCTATCCATTCTTCTTAATTTTGAAAGATCTGGAGGAATAATGTTATTTATTAACGGAAAAAATGAAATCAGACAAAAGCCCTGGGATACAAAGACATTGCCAAAATGCCAAAACATTGTCATGTTTTCTGAATCTGTACATAGCTATAAAATTGTCAATGAAAGAATTATTCACCATGTTTCCATTTTTTCTCCCATATCTCTTAGTATCTGTCATTCATACTCTTGCCTGTCAGCTATTTATGTTGGAGCCAGGATGTTCGCTAGTCTTGTGGAGCCAGCAAATTTCTGTCTGCAATGAAAAAAGCTTCTCTTTTTAGATTGTCATTTTTCTTTTGACTACCTTTCTTTGCGCTTTACTTCATTTAGGCTCAAGGGAAAACTGAAATAAAGTCATCTTTTTAAATGTTAAGTGTACATTACATGTCTGGGGTCCTTGAGCCTCTCAAGTTACGAAACAGCAATATTTTCACTAAGAGAAAATTAGTTGGTTTTTGACCCTGTCTCTAACAGAATTTGTATTGGTTGATTCAGAAACCCAGTCTTCTGAAGACACACACCTTCTGTTAGAGTTTGAGTTGAACATGTTCTGCCCTAATGCATGAAGTATGATCACCTTTGTTTTAACAGGAGATACCCTAAAGTTACTTTTGCAAGTCTTGGCTCTCTAGGAGTAAGGGGCTTCTGTATATTATCCCTGACGAGTGGTTATTTTTTAAAACAAGTAATTAAACTAGGACAGTAGTTTATTTGGTAAGAAAAAGAGTTATAAAAATTGTAAAGGATCATGTTCCAACAGATAGAAGACCCTAGGAGAATATGAGATATTAATGTAGATTAATGGTTCTTTTTTCATTTGGAGAAAGAAAGAACAGGTAAGGGATACATAGGGCACTTCAACTCTATTTTGTTTTATTGCTTAAAATATGTCATTAAAATATGATGAAACGTTAACATTTATAAATTCTAGAGCATGCATACATGGGCATTTTTAAACTACCCTTTGCTTTTCTGTAGTTTTGAAATTTTCATTGAAAAGGAAGGAAGGGAGGGAGGGAGGGAGAGATAAGCAAATAATTCATTATTGTTATATTTTTCTCTGAATGGCAAAAGGTAAGAGAGAATTATTTTTATTCTGAATAATCAGAGGAAGATTGGTATAACAATAATGTAAAACCAACGAGATTAATTTGTAAATGAGCAAAACCACAGGAAGAGTAACTGGAAAAACAACAAAATAAGTACATTTTAAAAAATCTTGGAAACGTATTATGAACATTGTGGCTTGTAAAGGGGTTGGACAGGTTATAAGTTTTGTTTGTTTTTTCGGTTTTATCCTTTAACTCGATTTATGTCTGGCCCTTACTGAGAGATTTTCATTTAGGAGATTAAGTTGCACCTGTGAACTGGCATCGAGGAAATTAGAGCATTAGAGCATTCCACGTAAGTATCTATTTTATCATCTTAGCAGCTACTTCAACGTTTGTCTTCTTCACACTTAAGGCAAAAGAAACTTCCATGACTGGGAATGGCTTTCAAAGATTTGAGAACAGTAATATCAAAGAGAGATGCTTTGTGTATAAAATGGGGAAGGGAACCCCCAACAGCTCCACACTAGGAAGGTGATTATGTCTTGTCTTATTAACTAATCCTTTGGTGTGGAAAGGATTTGCCTCGAGGACATTTTATAAGCCCTCATTTCACACCCTCATCGTAATGATCATTTTCTCACTCAGCTGTCCAACTGCTGAGATGCTTTGCATGAGACGACAACTTGACCCTGATGAGGAGGTTAATTTTCCTTTATTTTTATTTTTCATTTTAGATAATAGGTCTTCATAATAGAGAGCTAACAGCTTTGCTCAATAATTCATCAGCAATTTTCAACATGATCAATAAATGTATTTTGATCTAAAATAACACCCTGGACATACATTTAAAAAACCACAAACTTTATAATTATTAAAAGTTAACTCACACTTATAGAAATTTTGAGATTTTGGAAAATATAGAAGTGCTTGAAAGAATAAACTAAAGGTTACTCATAATCTTACAACTCATCTTTCTGTTAATATTTTTATATGTATTCTTATAGTTCCCCCCTATGTGTATATATTCATGAAATAGCAGGGATTTTTTTTTTCTGTGTACACAGTTGGGATTATTAAAATTTTTTATAAGATGGTTTTATCATTGCGCATATATTTGAAAAACACCCTGTTTTTAGATTTCTAATGAACACTTTGGTCACCAAATATTGAGCTGAAACGGAGTAGTGGCCTGTCAGGAAAATTCTTAGAGTGTGATGGAAGTATATTAAAAATAGTCATTTTTAAACATAAAAAACACATACAAAACATTATTACAGTGTCAATTCGCTCCATAAACCCCTGCAAAGTTAAAGTTGCAGGACATGGTTAAGCTCGTTATTACAAACTCTATGTGATATTAATGGTATATCTAAATATACTCTGAGGAAATGGGGAACTAATGTTTATTGAGCGTCTACTGTGTGTCAGGTAGAGTGCTGAATAGTTTGAAAAGATTGTCTGATTCCTATATGGCATTTATAGGGTGAAGAATGAGGTGTCTAGTGTCTGTACCCATGAAGTGGGAAAGAGATAAGGTAGGTTCAAATTCTTGCAGTTCAAGGAAGGAAAAGACAGAGGGTGGGTTCTGATCAGAGATATTTAAATTCACTGTTGAGTCAAAGTAAACTGCATAAATCCTCTATTTTCTCCTTGTTTTGAGTATGGAGGCACAGCGTTAGTGAGTATTAAAATTTTATCTTCTGTTGGGTAGATTTTTGCCTTATAAGACTGCAGTGCAGTTTATTTCGCATAAAAGGTATCCTAACCTCTGCTGTATTGGGATTGCTCCACGCATGTCATTGCTTACCGTCTAGAAATCTCTCTGCCTTCTTCTGATCTATAGGTAATAGAAGATACCTCTGGAATACATTGCCCTAAAGTTATAATCGGATATGCAATGGGCTCACTTCACAAGTCATCTCAATGCAAAGTGGCAAGTCATTTACTGCAGTTACAGGAAATGCAAATTTGATCTGGTGTGTGACAAGTTGAAAGCTCTATTTTGTTGCCCATGTTGTAGAAATAGTTTGCTGTTTGCATATGGTTTTGGATAAATTTTTCACTAGGAAGTGACTTAAGGTGGCCATAGACATAATGGTGCTCTTATGTCTGTGACTGCCTTAAGTAATGTCTCCTCTACCTTACCAGGCGGAGATGTAACAAAATCACTCTGTGTTCATGGGGCTAAGGCCTTCGTTGGGTGGACATTGTAGGATACTTCTTTATGTGAATGTTTGTCTTAATTAAAGTTAACTTCTGCCCAACAACAGCTGGGGGTACTTAGAATAATTTCCTTTGTTAACATCTTACTTTTAGTCTTTAACTGTCTCTTTGGATTCTTACAAGAAAACTCTGTTGTGGAGTGGTTTTTAAGAGCACAGGCTCTGAATTAGCTGGTAGAGGATATGAATTCTAGCTTGAAGTACTAGGCATGATACTTTGGGCAAGGGACTTAACTTGTCTAGGCCTCGTTTTCCCCACCAGTAAAATGAGAATAATAATCATCCCCAATTTATGGGGTTGTTAGGAAGGTTAAGGCAATGCATATGGAATTCTCAGCACAATGTCTTTTACTCAAGGAATGAAGTCCTTAATAATCCTGTCAAGTGGGTGAGGTAAATATGAAGGAGAAAGACATCTAGAAGTTAAGTAAGATGCTTGGCCTAAGGCCACATAGTTGCAGAACTGGAGTCAGATCAACCGTTCCCATTTCAGTCTTCATTTCAAGACTGCTTGGCTTTCTTAATTAAACACATATGTGCATATGCAGCTGTTGACTCTTAAATGTGATGTTTCATCAACAAATGTAATTATGGAGCATACACATTGCAACAGACTAGTCATGAGGCAATGCAGCTCTAAAAATGGGGCTTATCTGCCCCCACACGTGGGAGCACAGACAAGCCTGCATCTACATTCAGAATGTGCTTGTCTCAAAGGAAACCTTGGACGCTTGGCCCATACTTTGCTTCCAGTTATGATTCTGTCATAACTTGGGCATTTACTCAGAGCTCTAGCTTCTTCTCTAGTAAAATAATGGCACCTCCCTTGTAGTGTTATTAAGATTAATCAAGACGCAGTGGAAATCCTTAGGACTGAAGCTGGCACAGAATGAATTCCTAATAAACGTTAGCTAATATCTTTACCATTGCCCTTGCTGATGGTGGAGATGCCAGTGGCGTTTACAGTCAGATGGGGAAGACTTCAAGTCTTTCCTGACCAGCCAATTAAAATGTTGGCTATCTTATTTTCTACATAGCTCTTGTGGCTATCTGACCTAATCTTTCTTACGTACTGTCAGTTCCCTGCCACTAGAGTTATGTTCCACAGAGGAGGGAACCCAGGACAATGCTGGACACATAGCAAGTGTCCCACTAACAGTCTGTAGGTGAATTAATGAAAGGAGGAAAGATGAGAGCAATAGGAAAGAGGAGGGGGGAAGTAACCTATGGGAGCAAAGAGGGAGGGAATGGCCTGTTTCCCTGATTTCTCACATGAACTTCGGAGTCTATCCATCATCAACTAGCATTTGTTAAAAAGGAGCAGCTGCCCAGAGGAAGTCAGCTTAAGAAATCACGAGTAATTTTGATAGAACACAGACAGTTTTTAAGTGTCTTTCTCCTCACTCGGGATAAGTATAACTTGTGTCAACATACTTGGCTTTGATCTGAGTTCATGTCAACTTCCATCCCTCAAACCTCCAAGGCTTTTACAGGCCTTTCAACGAGATCCCATTTTCCAATATCCTAATTCCCCCCCATATTGGAGTTCAGAGTTTCAGTTCATCAACTTCAGTGCAGATGCCTTTAAACATCCTTTCTGTGTGCATGAGAAGCCTGCCAGATGCTTATGGGCATTAAATGAACTAATACATATATGCGAAACAATTACATTAATGAGCGGCACACAGCAACCACATCATAAATGTTCCCTATTGTTGTTCTTATTATTGTCATCATGATCCATTCATTCAAAAAGGATTTACAGAGTACCTTAGGTGCCTATAGATGCTCTAGACTCAAGATATTCAAAGGTAGACTAAACAGATGGGGTATATGCCTTCGTGGAGCTTATGATGTAGTGGAGAATTCAGAAGATGAAGTTGGGCAGACTAGTGAATGACTGAGCTGCCCAGATGGGTGGTTGTAGTCTACACTCTTGCCGGGGACAGGCCTCCATCTGCCTTCTTTCACACTGTTGCTCCAGTACCTTCTGAAGAGCATAGTAGGCACACAGTTCACGTTGGAAGACTAAATAACCGCATGAGTGAATTTCTGAGACGGGGCCCAGTTGAAGGTGAGCATTGCAAGTTCAGGGTGTAGCACCTACGGTGAGCTCTGCAGTTTGTGGACTCTGTGTTTATGTGGCAAAGTCTGGCCTAGAGTGCATGTGGGTGGACGTGGAGAAGAGGATGAGGTTGTGAGAGTGTGCACCAGCACGAGTAAAACCTGTGTGTGTGTCAGCTAACAGGAACAGCAAAGTCTTTGGTTGTCCATTTTTGAGGTAAATCTGGACCGTTGTGTGAGGTCAGGGGTACAGTTCTGGCCTCAGTAAGTGAGGTATCAGCCAGGGGGCTGTGCTATGAAGACAGGGTATGAAGAGTATTTTGCAAGGCAAGTCTGATCTGTTGTGTAATTGTGTGTGATGCAAATTAAGGGTGGATAAAAAGCAAAATCTAGGGTGGTAGATATGAAGTAAGAATGGGTTGAAATGTGTGAGTCAGTTACAGGTTTTTGTGATTGTCAGTGAAGTAAGCTGGTCTGTCTGTAGGGCTCTGTAAACCAATAATTCAGGAGTTCATTACGTGAGGGTGCAGGTTTGTGAGGCAGATTCTAGAACTGGGAGCAATTGTGAGACAATTCTAAGATTAGGATGAGACAGGTCTGGGATTGTGAGTCTGGTAAATCTGAGTTTGTGCGTGTGTGTTGCTCCAAATCAGGAAGGACTTGGCTTTTAAATCAACCCACCTGAGTCAACAGGTTTCTTTACCTTAGTAGGGCAGAGAGACTTGTGTTTGGAAGGCCAACTCCGGAGTGAGTGTGTGTAAAGCAGGGTTTGTGCGCACGTGTGAGTGAGGCGAGTTCTTGAGGGTGAATCTGAGCGTTGCTGGGCGAGCGGGAAGCGTGCGTGTGTGTGCGCGCGCGCGCGCCAAATTGGATTTCTCCTTTGGATGGGCGGCGGGGAAGCGTGATCGCGGGAGGCCACACGTTAGGGTCTGGGCGCGCAGGAGGTGCGGCCGGCAGGGCGGGCGAGGCGGGCGAGTAGAACACGCCGCCGCTCCGGCCCCCGCGCCGCGCTCGCTGGCTTGGGGCTCGCAGGGGACTGGCAGGAACCGGAGCAGCACTGCCGCCTCTGGCGCGAAGGCTCAGGCGCCTCCTCCCTCCCCAATCACTGTGGCTCGGCGCACGCTGCCGGCGGCTGCCCTTTCCGCCTCTCGGGAAGAGGACCCGTGGGCCACTGTCGCGATCCAACCATGGCCTCGGGCCGCAGAGGCTGGGACAGCTCCCACGAAGACGATCTGCCCGTGTACCTGGCCAGGCCGGGCACCACCGACCAGGTCCCGCGGCAGAAGTACGGCGGCATGTTCTGCAACGTGGAGGGCGCTTTCGAGAGCAAGACGCTGGATTTCGATGCCCTGAGCGTGGGGCAGCGGGGCGCGAAGACTCCCCGGAGCAGCCAGGGCAGCGCCCGAGGCTCGGGGAGCCGGTCCGGCGCCGAGGGGGACACACCGCGCCGGGGCCAAGGCCGAGAGGAGAGCCGGGAGCCCGCGCCCGCGTCGCCCGCTCCCGCTGGGGTGGAGATCCGGAGCGCCACGGGCAAGGAGGTTTTGCAGAACCTCGGCCCCAAGGACAAGGTAGGTGGGCCCGGATCTCCTCTCTGCCTGCCCTCGTTCCCTTCCCAGCCCGGGGCGCCATGGCCCAGGCGCAACTTTCTCCTGCTCACTTTGCAAGGGGATGGAGGACTAGGGGGAGGAAAAGGGCATCCTCCTCTGAGTGCAGCGAGCCCTCCCGGCCCGGATCTGGATTATTTGCGCGTGTCTTCAACTGTAGCATCTCAGTGCGCGCGGGACGGGGTGCGTGGGTCCCCTCGCCTCCCTGCCGCATCCCCGGGCCATCGGTTCTGTGTGGGTGTGTCAGCTGGGCCAGCCCAGGAGGGCTGAGTGATTTCCAGCCCTTCTCTAGGTCTGAGTACCCATTAGCACAATTGTCTTGGTCTCCCCTCTGACTCTAGATTAAATCTCAACCCAGGTCACCAGGGCAGAGGGCAGACTGGTCCTGGGAAAATGGGGTCATCTCCATAGTACCCGGATGATAGTACAGGGTGGGCGGTCTCCCCTCTCACTCTTCCGACATCAGCTCTGTCCCTGAAACTTTTGAGTGTGGAGCCACTAGACTAAACACCCAAAACCCCATGCCTCTCTTCTGTCCTAGATCGACATTTCACATCTCTGTTTGTAAAGAGTATATTTGTGTAGGTAGCTTGGCACAAGACTGGGGATCCAGCTGTCTTTGGAAGAGTATTAATTGTATTTTTTAAAAAATAGGCGAGAGGATTAAGGGTACACATTAAACTAGCACGAGCTGCAAGTTCCCTGCTGCTTTTCCTTGTGCCAAAGCCAATTTCTTGTGTGTGTGTTTTTTAGAAACTCATGTCACACTGAGCTGACTTAAGATATGGCACTGAAAGCCAGCTTGCCCTGATTTATTTGTTTATTTCATAGAAAATCAGGACCATAGTCCAGAAAATTCAAGGCCTGGGCAGAATTGGAGTATTCAGAGTTCAAACAGACGCTTTTGAGTTGGGGAACAATAGTAATCAGATACCTCACCCTTGTCTAGATAATGGCTGCAAAATCCAGCTGCATATATTATACTGCACTAATACTGTTATGAATAATAACCTGAAATGGAAATGTTTGCCTGAGAACTATTACAGTTAATGCTAACCCAAGTTTTAGATGTTTTTCCATTAAAATGCAGCGAGCCAGTGAAAGGACAGGACTTCTCTGCACTGTGTGATTTTTGGAAGTTTAAAAATAATAAAGCTTTAAGTATTAATAGTGGGAAAGAAAGTACCGAAATTAGTACTGTTTTAAGGTGCCTTTGGGGAACAATGTCATTGTGCCTTGGAATCACTTACTGAGTTTGTGATTTTCACATCATCCTTAGTATACGGGATTTCTCTAGGCCTTGCTCAAATACCCTTCTAGGAAAATCTTCTGATATTTTGGAAAGGGTTTGGCTGATTTCTAAACTGAAGAATGGCCCTAGGGAAAGGTTGTTGCCTCTCTTCAGGTCTGACTTTGATCAGTATTGAAATGTTCCCTTCTTGACTCTAAGGGGTGGGAGAGGTGATGGAAAAGGTCGGTAACAATTACCCTGAGTCAGTGCTATTCCCTTTGCTGGAACACCCCTGATGTAAGCCAGATAATATGCCTGGTTTGCAAGATTTAAGAATGGTAACTAGAGAAAGGGAAAATGTTCCTCTTTTAAACCCAACAAGTCTTTCGTTTTCCTTCCTTTTGCAAACCTTGTACTTTTGCCTCGTAATTGAAAAATAATAATACAACCAGGATTTCTAGTGCTACATGGTTATTTCTAAGTTTGGGTTTGCTGTCAGCTTCATCCAGACCATGTTATTATCTCTAATTTGGTTGAATCACACTGTTAGAAGAGACAGCAGAGGTTATCTACTTCTGAACTTGATTATCTCCTTGAGGATAGGGATCGGGTGTTTGGATTTATCTTTGTGGCTGAAATGCCTGGCACGTTGGAGGTGCTGGATAAAACTTTGATAAAACCCCCTTAACGAACCCATCTCTTTTGCTACATAGGTACAAAATCATCATCTGGCCTCTGTTTAAATACTGCCATTTTCAGGGAGCTCACTTCTTCATGAAGCCATTTTGGATGACTTTATGTTAAAAAAATTAAATAAGCCTAAGTCTACCACCTGCAGTTTCTACAAACTATTCTTAGTTCTGACCACTGGAAATATAAGAATAACTATGTTTCCTTATTCTGAGATATCTTAATCATTTTAGGCATGTAGGCTTGTGTATCTGTCAGAAAAGGTGGGGTGATGCCACAGTAACAAACAGTCCCCAAATCTCAGTGGCTTAATCAAACAATAACTGTTTTTTGCTCCTGCTCCTTGTCTGTGATGGATCTGCAGGGCCGCTCTGTTCATTATTGCTCCTCAGAGACCTAGATTGATGGAGGTCCCATGTCCTCACATCCATGGTGGGAAAAGCATGTGGTAAATTGCTCACAGACTCTTAAACTCCCACACTGAAGTCACGAGCATGACTTATGCTCATATTTCATGGGCCAGAGCAAATCATCAGTCCATGTCCAACTTCTGAAGAACTGAGAAAGTACAATCTTACTGGGATCCTGTAAGATAGAGGTTAGAAATATTTGGGAAATAGCTTTAAGATCTCTCCCAGATCTGGGGTGCATTAGTGGGATGAAAACTGGCTCAACCCTTACAAATTATGTGACCATAAATGTGTAACTTATTCTCTGTGCCTTAGTTTTTCTCTTTTGCAAAATGCAGATAACAGTGACTACTTTGCGTATGGTGCTCAATACATGTTTGTTACTGTTACTCATTGATTTTTACTGCCTTTTATATGTTTTAGAGCAATTATCACATTCTTGCTAAAATTCTCTTTTTTAGCCTTATTATTCCTAGCTTCTTCAGCTCTGCATTGTATGAGCCTTTTATCACTTGGATTTCCTTTTCAGGTTATACTATATTTTGTAAATATTCTTTTGAAAATATAGTGCCCAGAACTGAACACAGTGTTCTAGATGGGATGTGGCCATGGCAAAATGCATTAGGCTAGTTACTTTCCGTGATTTATACACAGCCTATGTTTCTGTAGTAAAGATTACACATAATAATTCATTAATCCATGTCCTACTGTTGTCTCCATAATAAACTCCATGTCATTCAGCCTTCAGAAACTTTTCCACATAAGCCAGGATATCTACATACTATGTTGGTACAGTTGAACTTAAAACAAAACCAAAAGGAAAAAAATATTTTAACGGCAGGATTTTATTTTTTCCCTCTGTAATATTCATTACAATTTTGCTTATTTTTCTATTATAATGATAATTTTGAAGCTTAATTCTATAGTACAATATCCCTTACTCCAGTTTTGGACTATCTGCAGATTTGATAATAAATATCTCTTTTTGAGCACTTTCTATGTGCCTGACATCTCTATCTCTTTATCTATGTCTTTTCCGGACATGTTACTGTAATGCAAGGCAAGGACGGACCTTCCCACTACATACACCTTAGAAACCTTCTCCATCTCCCTGCCAGTCCATTATTCAGAATTCTTGGAGCTCAGTTGCTCAGTCTTTGAGAACAGTTGCTGCAAAATCCTTATTCTTCCAAGTTGATTTTGAAGCTATAGAAAGAGGTTTTTAAAATATCATGATAAAATTAAAATATGCTTTGTCTCTAGCATACCTAGTTATTAATTCCCACCTGAAGGAAATGAGTTTAGTTAATAAAAGAATAAATTATGAAAGGGTTAAATAACAAAAGTGTTTGGCAGAATAAAAATGTAAAAAATGTCACTGAGTTATACTCCAAATGCCATGTTCCAGGTTTGAGGTATCACTGGCTGTTTCTATTGTGGTTCTGGATCTATTTGTAAACACCTTATTAAATTATGTATTTACATTTTTCTCATGATAGGCATTCATATTGCCAAACTCTTCCACACAACTTTTTGTTTATGATTTTTGACAGTCAGTACATAAAAAAGCAGTTCTAAGTGAAAAGTAAATATTTTTTTCACCATTTGTCAAGATGGTTTCCATGCATGCAGAAAGGAAATCACTTCTAGCAGTGAGGAAATTACTAAAGGGAGGAGAATTATGATATATAGTCTGCCAAGAGCAAATGATTCTGCAGACTCTGTCATCCAGTGAAAACAAAGTAAAGACATTATGATTATGTGGGTCTATTGATAACTCCCTTTCGGGAACTGGGGGTCATTTCTAGTTCCCCGCTTCTCACGTGGGCCACTTTTGTGCAAGATTTTTCCCTATGAAGTCAGCAGGGCTTTGGGGTCTAGGAGGAGAGGATTTGAAACAAATGAGCTGTGCCTCTTACCTTTTACCATTTGTCTTTGTTGTCCTGGGTGATGGTTTTCAAAATGATTCAGAGAAATTGAAGTCTTCCTCCTTAACCTTCACAAAGGAAGACAGCTGGCAATAGAATTCTAGGCTTATAAAGGCCTCTCTAGTCATCCAGATCGAAACGCTGTAGTGTAAATGAATTTTACAAGGCTGCTCGGACAAACTAAAGTTTGCACTCAGGCTGGGAAAAGAAGTTCTTACTTACCTGGCCCTCAGGCCACACTTGAATCTGGGAGTACATTTACTTAGCCAAACTTGGGTGTGTTTGAAACCATTCAGAACTTTAGTTTAGTCTGACAGTAGGCATTTGAGGGACATAAAAAATGTGCCTTCTAAGTAGTGCTGCGATTGGCAGAGTTCCCTCAAAGTAATGGGCCCTGGAGACAAGGTTTTGCTGACGGCTCTTGTAAGTAATGTTTTGGAAGCCAGAGGTTGGTCTGTGATACTTTTCTGTGAGTGATTTCTGTAGCTGATTCTCTTTATGATTAGTTTCCAGTAATCAAATAATGTTCCTGTGAGACAGTGGATAAAGCTTCCTAGGAAGAGGAAATCTGGCCGAGGGGAATGGAATCCTTGAATGCAAGTTCAGCCGTTCTTTTGCAAGAGGAGGCAGAAGGTCTATTTGGGTGTGTAAGCACTTTTAAAAAACTAAACTTTCAGGAAAATGTCATGTTAAACTATATCTGTACTCTTAACGTGGACTCACATGGCATTCAAAAAATAGTTCAACACCATCAAAAAAACAGTGAGATGAGGCAGAAAAAAAAGACAACTGGGTAAAGCATTAGCTTCCTTTAACCAGCTAGCTATACAATTTAGGAAAGTTACCTCCCTTTTCTCTGAGTTTTAGTTTCCTCCTTTCTAAAATGAAGGGGCTGGACCAGTGGTCTATAAACTTTTCTGATTGTGTACCTTTATGCAAAAATTTTTTGAGCATGCTCTCTTTCTATATATGTGTATATATACATATATGTACACACATGTGCATATATATAAATTACATATACAAATGATATATTAATATCTTATGACATTATTAGATACAAAGAAAAAGTACAAACTAAAAAAGAAGAGATATCATCATAAATATAAATCGTGATATGTTTTTCTTGTACCCTGGTGGCTCATCTTGCCCACCCAGTTGGGTGAGTGCTTGTTAAGTCTATGATCTTTGGAACAAAGCCATAGCAGTCAGTGGTTCTAATATCAATATAATAGTCATTAATGAGTTCACTGTCAGCCTGAGTTCTTCAGGGACATGTCGTCTTTTATGGACCAACATCTAAGAGAAAAGTTTCAAACCATTGAAGGCTTGTGATGAGGCTGCAGGCCAGGCGATGGCTACTGCTCAGTGTACTCTTTATAAATATATGTCTGGGGTTGGGCCACTGGGGTGTGGATAACAAGGGTCACCATAAATACGATGAGGAGTCCCCAAATCTCCCTTCATGCACTAATTTTCTCTTTTCTCATTGATTCAAAAACATTTACTAAGCACCAGCTATGTAGGTGAGCAATCAAAAACTAATGTTAGAGGAACAAAGGTGAACCAAATAGCTGCACGTGAGGAAAACAGAAACTGCCTTTTGTCATAATCTCTCAGAGAAAACTGCCATTAACACAAGAGTGTATTTTCTTTACTCCAAAATAAAAGTGGGAACATGCGGCATTATCTGTTTTTAAACAGTCTTTTTTACCACTTTTTAAAACATTTAATAAACTTTATTTCTGAGAGCAGGTTTAGGTTCATTGCAAAATTGGGTGGAAAGTACAGAGATTTCCCATATTTCTCCTGCGCCCACTCTTGCATAGCCTCCTCCATTATCAGCTTCCCCCACCAGAGTGGTATATTTGTTGCAATTGACGGACCTATTGACACATTCTCATCACCCAAAGTCCATAGTTTACATTAGGGTTCACTCTTGGTGTTGTGCATTCTGTGGATTTTGACAAATGTATAGTGACATGTATCCATTAGTACAGTATCATACAGAGTATTTTCACTGCCCTAAAAATCCTTTGTGTTCCGCCTGTTCATCCCTCCCTTTCCTCTAACCCCTGACAACTATAAATATCTTTACTGTTTCTATAGTTTTGCCTTTTCCAGAATGTCATACAGTTGGAATCATATAATGTCTAACCTTTTCAATTGCTTTCTTTTATTCAGTAATATGCATTTAAATTTCTTCTGTGTCCTTTCATGGCTTGATAGCACATTTCTTTTTAGCACTAAATATTCCATTGTCTAGATTAACTACAGTTTATTTATCCATTCACTGAAGGACATTTTAGCTGTGTCCAAGTTTTGGCAATTAGGACTTAAAGCTGCTGTAAACATTCATTTGCAGCTTTTTGTGTGGACATAATTTTTTTTCTATTTATTATTTATTTTTAATAGATCTTTATTGGAGTATAATTACTTCGCAATACTGTGTTAGTTTCTGTTATACACCCAGGTGAATCAGCCATATGCATACATATATCCCCATGTCCCCTCCCTCTTGCGTCTCCCTCCCACCCTCCCTATCCCACCCCTCTAGGTCGTCGCAAAGCACTGAGCTGATCTCCCTGTGCTATGCGGCTGCTTCCCACCAGCTAAGTATTGTACATTCGGTAGTATATATATGTCGATGTTACTCTCACTTTGCCCCAGCTTCTCCCTCCCCGACCCGTGTCCTCAAGTCCATTCTCTTGGCCATAAATTTTTAGTTCATTTGAGTAAGTTGAGTGTGATTGCTGGATCATATGATGAGTATGTTTAGTTTTGTAAGAAATATCCAAAGTAGAAGAAGTAAGAAGTCTTCCAAAGTAGCTGTACCATTTTGTATTCCCACCAGCAGAATGAGAATTCCTTTTGCTCCACATCCTTGCCAGCATTTGGTGTTATCGCTATTTTGGATTTTCGCCATTCTGATAGGTGTGTAGTAGTATGTCATTGTTGCTTTAATTTGCAATTCCCTAATGACGTGCAACGCTGAACACGTTTTTATATGCTTACTTGTCATCTGTATATCTTCTTCTTGTGAGGTGTCTGTTCAGGTCTTTTGCCCATTTTTAAATTGGGTTGTTCATTTTATTATTGTTTATTGTTTTAAGAGTTCTTTGTATTTTTTGGATAAGAATCCTTTATCTCATGTGCCTCTTGGAAGTATTTTCTCCCAGTCTGTGGCTTCTAATTCTCTTAACATTTTCTTTTGTGGGGCAGAAGTTTTAAAATTTTAATCAAGTCCAGCTTACCCATTATTTCTTTCATGGATTGTACCTTTGTTGTTGTATCTAAAAAGTCATTGTCATACCCAAGGTCATCTGGGTTTTCTTCTATCTGATTTTCTAGGCGTTTAGAATTTTGCATTTTATTGATACATTTAGGTTTGTGATCCATTTTGAGTTAAATTTTGTAAAGGGCATAGGATCTGTGCCTAGATTCATTTTGTTGCATGTGGATGACCAGTTGTTCCAGCACCATTTGTTGAAAAAGACTATCTTTGCTCCATTGTATTCCCTTTGTTCCTTTGTCCAAGATCAGTTGCCTGTATTTATATGGTTCTATTTCTAGGTTCTCTATTCTGATCCATTAATCTATTTCTTTATGCATTTGCCAAAACCACTCTGTCTTGATTACTGTAAGTGTTGAAATTGGATAATGTCAGTTCCTTAGAGTTTCTCACCATTAAGTGTTCAGATTGTCCATTCCTTCTTGTGTGAGTTTTAGCGGATTGTGTCTTTCAAGGAATTAGTCCATTTCATCTGGGTTATAAAAATTATGGGTGTAGAGTATTTCATAATATTCCCTTATTATCCTTTTAGTGTACATGGGATCTATAGTGATGTCCCCTCTTTTATTTTTGATATAAGTAATTTATGTCTTCTCTTTTTTCCTTAATTATCCTGCCTAGATGCTTATCAATTTTATTGATCTTTTTGAAAAATCAGCTTTTCGTTTAATCTTCTCTATTGCTGTTTTTTTTTGATTTATGTTCTAATTTTTATTCTTTCTTTTCTCCTCCTTACTTTGGATCTAATTTGTCTTTTCTAGTTTCTTAAGATGGAAGCTTACACTATTTATTTTAGACCTTTCTTCTTTTCTAATATATGCATTCAGTGTTATAAATTTCCCTCTAAGCAGTGCTTTAATTGCATCCCACGGATTTTGATATGTTGTATTTTCACTGTTATTTAGCTCAAAACATTTTAAAATTCCTTTTGAGATTTCTGCTTTGACCCGTGTGTTACTTAGAAGGGTGTTGTTTAATCTCCAATTATTTGGGGGATTTTCCAGCTATCTTTCTCTTATTGATTTCTAGTTTAATTCTATTGTGGTCTGAGAATAAATATTATATGATTTCTATTCTCTTAAATTGGTTAAAGTATGTTTTATAGCCCAGAATGTGGTATATCTTGGTGAATATTCTGTGTGAGCTTGAGAAGAATGTATAGTCTGCTGTTGTTGGACGAAATAGTCTGTAGCTATCAGTTATATCTAGTTTATTGATAGTCCTGTTGAGTTCAGCCATGTCTTTATTGATTTTCTGCCTGCTGGATTTGTCCATTTTGGATAGAGGGGGGTTAAAATCTCTAAGTCTAGCAGTGGATTTATCTATTTCTCCTGGCAATTCTATCAGATTTTGCCTCACATACTTTGATGCTGTGTTTTTAGGCATGTATACATTAAGAATTGTTATGCCTTCCTTTAGCATTGACCCCTTTATCATTATGTAATGCCCTTCTTTATACCTGATAACTTTCCTACTTGAAGTCTGCTCTGAAATTAATACAGCTACTCCTGCTTGCTTTTAATTAGTATTAGCATGGTATGTTTTTCTCCATTCATCTACTTTTAGTTTATATGTGTCTTTATATCTAAAGTTGATTTCTTGTAGACGACGTATAGCTGGGTTGTGTTTTTTGATCAGCTCTGACCATCTGTCTTTTAATTGGCACATTTAGACCATTCACATTCAAAATGATTATTGATATAGTTGGGTTAATAGTTACTGTATTTGTTAGTGTTTTCTACTTGTTGTCCTTGTTCTTATTTTTGTCTTCCATTCTTTTTTTGCCTTTTATGATTTTAATTGAGCATTTTATGCGACTCCATTTTCTCTGTTTTCTTCGCCTATCAGTTATACTTCTTTTTTACTTTTCTTATTGGTTGCACTAGAGTTTGCAATATCCATTTACAACTAACCCAAGTCTACTTTTCAAATAACACTGTGCTGCTTCACAGGTAGTACAAGTACCATATAGTAACCAAATAGTCTCATTTCTTCCCACCTGTTCCTTGTGTCATTGCTGATATTCATTTCACTTATATATAAGCATAAATAAATAAATAAAGGAATACATTTTTGCTATTATTATTTTGAACAAATTGTTACATATTAGATCAATTAAAAATAAAAAATTTTATTTTGTCTTCACTTGTTCCTTCTCCTGTGCTCTTCCTGTCTTTATGTAGATCCAGATTTCTGAGCTATACCATTTTCCTTCTCTTCAAAGAACTTCTCTGAACATTTCTTACAAGGCAGATCTATTGCCGACAAATTCCCTCAATTTTCGTTTGTCTGAGAAAGTCTTTACTTCTCCTTCACTTTTGAAGGATATTTTGCAAGTTCAGATTTCTAGTCTGTTTTTTTTCTCTCTCAGTACTTTAAGTATGTTACTCCATTCTCTTCTTGCTTGCATCATTTCTGAGAAGTCAGATGCAGTACTTATCTTTGCTCCTCTGTAGGTAAGGTGTTTTTACCCCCTCTGGCTTCTTTCAAGATTTTTTTTATCTCTGATTTAATGAAATTTGAATATGATATGCCTAGGTGTAGTTTTTTCATTTGTTTGCTTTGTTTTTTTGGCTTACCATTCTGTGAGTTTCCTGGATCTGTGGTTTGGTGTCTTGACATTAATTTGGGGGAAATTCTCAGTCATTATTGCTTTAAATATTGCTTCTGTTTCTTTCTTCTCCTTCTGGTATTCCCATTATGTACATGTTACACCTTATGTAGTTGTCCCAACGTTCTTGGATATTCTCTTCTGGTTTTTTTTTCTTTTTCAGTCTTTTTTCTCTTTCCTCAGTTTTGGAAGTTTCTGTGGTTATAACCTCACATTCAGAGTTCAGGTTTTCCTCAGTTGTATCTAATCTACTAAAGAGCCCATCAAAGGCATTCTTCATTTCTGTTACAGTGTTTTTGTTCTCTAGCAATTTTTTTGATTCTTTGTTAGAATTTCCATCTCTCTGCTTATATTATATCTCTGTTCTTGCATGTTGTCTACCTTTTTCATTGACACCCTTAACATATTAATCATACTTCTTCCAAATTCCTTGTCTGATAATTCCAACATTCCTGACATATATGACTCTGTTTCTAATGCTTATTCAATCTCTTCAAACTGTGGGTATTTTTTTGTTGGTTTGTTTATTTTGCTTTTAGTATGCCTCATTATTTATTATTATTATTTAAAAATATTTATTTATTTAGCTGTGCGGGGTCTTAGTTGCGGCACGCAGGATCTTTGTGGCAGCATGCGTGATCTTTAGTTGCAGCATGCAAACTCTTAGTTGTGGCATGTGGGATCTAATTCCCTTACCAGGGATCAAACTGGGTCCCCCTGCATTGGGAGCCTGGAGCCTTAGCCACTGGACCACCAGGGAGTCCCTGCCTTGTTATTTTTTTTTGAAAACTGGACACAATGTACTGGGTAAAAGGAACTACAATAAATAGACCTTTACTAATGTGGTGGTAAGATGTGGATGTAGGGGAAGCATTCTGTAGTGCTATGATTAGGTCTCAGTCTTTCGGTGAACCTGTGCCTCTGAACTGTGAACTTCACCAATTTCACAGTCCTTCCCTGCCACCTATTAGGTGGGACAGGATGGCTGGAGGGGGCTGGAGTTGCGTATTTTCCTTCTCCCACACAGGAGGCTGGAGGTGGCTAGTGCTGGGTATTTCTTCCTCCCCCTCAGGGAGGTTAGGCTCTGATAAATTAGTTACTTCTGAAGGCAGGCCTTGTTAAGAACAGAACGCTCTGGTGTATTTCAAAAGGGTTCTTTTTCTCCTCCCCCTGCCAGAAGCAGCAGGGGATTTTTCTCTGATTTTTGGCTCTGAGGACCAGGGGAAGCTCTTGGAGGTAACAGTCACAGAACTGTGAGGGTTCTCTGTTAACTGGATAACTAGGTCCCCTGAAGTTTTTAACTCTCAGAGTTGTCCAAGCTGAGCCTCCAGCAATTCATCAATCCCAGTTCAGGTTTTCCTACCTTGGCACTGGTTCCCTTGGTAGTGTTTGCTTCTGATTTTCTGTTCAGGTAAGTTGTGATTCTGTATTCACCTGTTTTCTCCAGTTTGGGGGGCAGTGGTTTTCCCTGTGTCCTCACGTTAAGAGTTGTTTGTGTATTAGTTTGCTCAGCATTTTCCTTGTCAGGATGGAGTGGCAACTTCTTAGCTCCTTACATGTTGGATCTGAAACCCTAAACTATTTTTTTAAACTTAAGTTATTATGGCGTCTTTACAGAGCATCAAAGATTTTCCAAAGTATAACTTATAATAGCAGTATAGGACTCTACTGTGAGGCATCACATATTTAATCACTTATGCCTTTAATTGGACATTTATATTTTTGTTTTCAGTTTTGACTTCATTTTTACCTTCTCTTCTTTTGCTACTGCAAATAAGGAAGTGCTAGACCTCCTTCTAGCTAAATCTTTTTGCATATTCACTTCATTACCATTTGTAAGTGGAAAATTCCTAGAAATGGACACCTGTGGTGTGGTCATTTTCAGCTGCAGGAACACTGAGTATGGAATGGTTGTTTCCCATGTGAAACTTCACGCGGCAGGATTCTGCAGTGTATAAAGCCAGGAGAGTATTTTGTGTAAGTTCTGTAAGAAACATGGGTACAGTCTCGGCCAAATTGCTCAATAGCAGATGAGATTAAGGGGACACAAAACCAGGTAAATGGGGACAAAGTAAAAGACATGGGAAGAAGAAGATTTTAAATTTTAGCTGGAGATAAAAATATAGACAGGAAGAAAGTTAAAGTTGTAAAAGGAGTTCCATGAAAAAATAGAATTTTTCTCTACCAAAGTAGTTCCCACCAAAATCTATTGTTATTTTACTTTTCCTTGAGTTTAGGGCACAAATATGAGGTTCAAGGTGTGTTCTAATGCAAAGATCCACTTATGGAATACTAATTTATGCAAGGTACTGCTGTCTTTAACCCTCACAATAACTCTACAAAATAGGTATTAATAGCTACGTATTCTGGGAGAGAAACTGAATCTCAGAGAGATTACTTGACTTCCTGTAGTCATATAACTAGAAATGGACAAAGTAGGATTTAAGCTCTTAGACTGTCCAACTGCTTTTTATACCACTTTGCTGTTCTCCTGGTATGTGGTGGCAGCTAAGAATTAGTTCTGAACGGGGTCGAGCACCTAGCACTGGTTTGGCTAAGAGGATTATCCAGAATAAAATATCTACTGGTGAGACTTTTTGGAGAGTAAGAGGATGGGGCTTTCAGAATCGAAGTAGGAAAGCAGAGTTTGGCCAAGTCCAAAGGTGAGCTCAGTGGCTAAAGCAGAAAATACTGGAAGCTAGGAGGCCCTAGAAAGAGACCAGGAGATAGAGCAAGGGAAGGAAGAAGTAGAGAAGGACTCAAGATAGTTGTCATGAAATGCACCAAATGCCTAATAATTATTTTTTTTAAATTTACTTTATTGAAGAATAGTTGATTTACAGTGTTGTGTTAATTTCTACTGTACAGCAAAATGATTCAGTTATACATGTATATTCTTTTTTATATTATTTTACATTATGGTTTGTCACAGGATATTTAATATAGTTCCCTGTGCTATACAGTAGGACCTTGTTGTTTATCCATTTTCTATGTAATAGTTTGCATCTGCTAACCCCAAACTCCCAGTCCAACTCCCCCCCCACCCCACCCCTTCTTCCCCTTGGCAACCACAAGTCTGATCTGATCTCTATGTCTGTGAGTCTGTTTCTGTTTGGTAGATAAGTTCATTTGTGTCATAATTTAGATTCCACATGTAAGTGATGTCATATGGTATTTGTCTTTCTCTTTCTGACTTACTTCACTTAGTATGATAATTGCTAGTCCATCCATGTTGCTGCAAATGGTATTATTTCATTCTTTTTGATGGCTGAGTAGTATTCCATTGTATATATGTACCACATCTTCTTTATCCATTCCTCTGTCGATAGACATTTAGGTTGTTTCCACGTCATGGCTATTGTGAATAGTGCTGTTATGAACACTGGGATGCACGTATCTTTTTGAATTATAGTTTTGTCCAGATATATGCCCAGGAGTTGGATTGAGGGATCATATGGCAACTCTATTTTTAGTTTTTTGAGGAACCTTCATACTGTTCTCCATAGTAGCTGCCCCAATTTACATTCCCACCAACAGTGTAGGAGGGTTCCCTTTTCTCCACACCCTCTCCAGCATTTATTATTTATAGACTTTTTAATGATGGCCATTCTGACTGGTGTGAGGTGATACCTCACTGTAGTTTTGATTTGTATTTCTCTAATTATTAGCGATGTTGAGCATCTTTTCATGTGCCTGTTGGCCATCTGTATGTCTTCTTTAGAGAAATGTCTATTTAGGTCTTCTGCCCATTTTTTGATTGGGTGGTTTTGTTGTTGTTGTTGAGTTGTGTGAGCTGTTTGTATATTTTGGAAATTAAGCCCTTGTTGGTTGCATCGTTTGCAGATATTTTCTCCCAGTCCATAGGTTGTCTTTTCATTTTGTTTGTGGTTTCTTTTGCTGTACAGAAGCTTGTAAGTTTGATTTGGTCCCATTTGTTTATTTTTGCTTTCGTCTAATAATTATTTTTATTGGGTGCTGTGGCTTGCTGGTTGCTTGACCTGATTTAAAGGCACTTGCTAAGGGCAGATAGTATTCAAAGGATTGTGGCAGAGATGGAGCTCAGATCCAGGTCTGCAGGACTCTGGAGCCCACACACCACTATTAATGACAGTCTCTTTTGAGGGCAGAATCACTTGGTTTATTTCCAAGAAGCTAGACTATGTCCACCATAGAGAAAAGATGCAGTGTTTACAGGGAGTTGGAAGTGGGCTGGGGAAGGGCTGTTTTCCTCTGACTACATCCTGTCACTTAGATAGAAATAAATAAAGCCAATGAAATGGAAAATTGTATGATAAATGGATACTGAGTAAGAAGGAAAATAATACAGTTGATAAATGATGGTATGTCACACAATTGGTAGTGAGGGAAAACCTTTCCAGAGATACAGTTTTCTTCTACACACCACCAAGGGAGAGTCAGGAAGCCAGTGAGATTACAGGTGGGGAACAGGGAGTTTGAAGTGGGTGGAGGTGATTTGAAATGAAGACAGTATCTGGCAATGCTTGCTTTCAGCTAAGTGTCTGCAAATAGAAGGATTAGGTGTCACTCAATTGTCTACAATAGGAGTTTGTAAACTTTTTCCGTAAAGGTCCAGATAGTAAATATTTTAGGCTTTTCAGGCTATAAGCTATCTGTCCCAACGACTAAGCTCTGTATAGCAAAGCTGTCCATAGACAATATGTAAATGAATGGCTGTGGCTGTGTGCCAATAAAACCTTATTTGCAGCATCAGGTGTTGCACTGGACTTGACCCAAGAGCAATAGTTTGCTAACCCCTGATCTTGAATATAAGAAAAGGGGCATAGGGGTGTGTGTGTGTGTGTGTGTGTGTGTGCATGTATGTTGGAATGGCAGAGTGAGTTATGGCAACTTGTCAATATGAAAAGATGTAGAAATTTGAAGTAGGTATAGGAACTACACGAGATCATCTAAAAGGCTCGGAAACACCTGACCCCCTTTCCGGGTGTCTGAGATTCGAGGAGGACATTAAAAATAAATACATATCTGACCATGGAGAGGAGAACTATGTAAGCTATTTTAAGAGAATGAAATATGAAGTGGAGACAAGGCTTTGTAAAGAGCAGACAGGAGAAAGGGAGAGGGTGAGGGGGATGACCTGGACACGACAGCGAGAAAGAAAGAAAGGAAGTCTGAACGGTTACGATGGAGGAGGTCAAGCTTTACTGGGGTGCTCGAAAAAGGAGAGGTGCGAGGGCAGGAAACAGCTTGGAGCTGCAGAGAGGAGAGGGGCCTGTGGAAAAGACCTCCTGGAGATGTTAACAGAAGGTGGTAGTATTAAGTGAACGGGGAGAAGGCTAGGCTCACTCACTCTTTTTTTTTTTTTTTTAATTTCCTTCTGCCTACTTGAACCTGAGCAGAAAGAGAACCACCCTCCTACTCTTAAGACTTGTCAACAGATTAAAAATGGGGAGCTTTGAGAGCTGACATAATGGCTTGTCCAGTAGAAGGGTGATTAGGAATTTTCAGGGAAAGGGTATCCTTGGGCCGGTGTTTATTACCTCTTGGAAGACGTGTGCTCACCATTCAGGAAACCTGACTTAGGGGTCAGGAGCTCCGCTGCAGTTGGCTCCCCTTGAGGCCTGCAGGCAGTGTCAGTGGCTATCTACTCACTGTTTCCTTCCCTGATTCTCTCAACCATTCGTGGGTCCAACAGATACTTACTGAGAGTCCACTATGAGCCTCTTCCGGGTCACCAGCAATCGGGGATCTGTCAGGTACTTGAAGGGTTCATTTGGAAGAGGTGATGGCAGCTTCAAAAAATGAGCGCTCAGAAGCGGGCAGCTGGGCCTGCATCAGGTCGGGGGTAGGGGGAGGGGAGGAAATGGATATTCACGAAAAGAGTTCTCTATCACAAGACAGATTTTTCCAACTAGACTGGAGAATCTCAGAGCTAGAAGCCGTTTCGAAGACCATTTTGTCTCTTTCACTTTAGAAATAGGAAAACTGAGAGCTCAAGATGGGAATAAAGATGAAAAAGAAAATTTATTGAGTGCTTATTACAGGCCAGGCACTGTTTTTTTAAACAGTAGTAAAATATGCATAACAAAATTTATCATTTTTGACCCTTGTAAAGTACATTTCAGTGATGGTAAGTCCATTTACAATGTTGTATAGTCACGACCACTATCTAGTTGCAGAAGTTTTCCATCACCCCAAGAGGAAGCTCTCCACCCATTAAGCAGTTGGTCCCCATGCCCCCCTCCCTCCAGCCCTTGGCAACCACTAGTCTGTTTTCTGTCTCTCTAGATTTGCCTGTAATGGCCGTTTCATATAAATGGAAAAATATACTAGGAAGCTCCTTTGTGTGTGGCTTCTTTCACGAGCATAATGTTTTCAGGGTTCATCCATGTTGTGGCACCCATCAGTACTTTATTCTTTTCTGTGGCAGGATGATATTCCATTGTGTGGATATTATTACATTCGGTTTTTCTGTCCACCAGCGAATGGACATTTGGGTCATTTCTGCTTTTTTGGCTGTTGTAAATGGTGCTGTGCCAGGCACTTTTTAAAGCATTTTACGTTTATTAGTTTAATTCTGTTCACAAAAACCTTGGAGGGAAGTTCTCTAATTACATCGATTTTACAAATGAGAAAAAAGAGATTAGGTCACATACCCAAGTCACACACTTACGAGAAGGGGGTTGGGAGGGTGGAGCTAAGACCCAAGTTTCCTATCTCCCCGCCCAGCGCTCTTTCCACTCTGCACACTAGCTCAGCTCTGTGAGGGCAGGACCCGCCACTCACTCCTGGCTGCTCTTCCTTCATGTTCACCACAGTCACATGTGCTCAGTGTATTTGCTGTAAGCTAGGTGAATTGAACCCCTCTGCTGAATACTACATAGGAAGCAAAGGAAGGACTAGAGATTATTTATAGGAAGTCGCTTTTTATTTTAATATTAAATATAGAGAACACCTGACTCAATAGCAGGACATTGTAAATAACTTATGGCCTATTCATAGGACAGAACACTATAGAGCCATTAAAAACAATGCTGTGGAAGCATAGAGGCGTGAGAAGGTGTTCCTGGGTTAGTCCCTCCACTCTCTGAAGGAAGTCACCATCAACAACTTGAGTAGGAAAATAGATTTACAGAGGTTCGGTAACCTGCATGAGCTCAAACAGTTTGCAAAGCCAGAATTCTGTCTGAATCCCCAAACCCACACTCTCAGCCACAATAAAAAAGTAAACAGAAATTTAACAAAATCTTAGCAGTGGGATAGTGGATTAACTTACGTTTTCTTCTATTTCTTCAGAACATTTTTCACTTTCTTTTTTTTTTACAGTGACCTTGCATTGCTTTTCAAACTGAATAAGAGCTTTGCATTTTCTCTTTCAAAGAAAAGAATCCTGCTTAAATACACCTCAGGACGTAGTTGATCAAAAAGAAAAGATTAAACCTCTCATGGAAGAAAATACAGGCCACAAGAAAAGTAAAGAACAGTGCTGGCAAGATACCCTCAGTGGAGGTCTGGTTTTATGGCTGCTTTATCATCTCAACATTTGGGAACTATTAATGGGTGCTGACCACTCCTTTTCCCTAAATAAGCATTTCTATTTCCCAGTTCCCTGCAAAGCTCTTCTGATGATTAGAGAAAGCAGTTAACAAGCCACACCAAATCCTATGCAGTTGTAGCCTGGTCTTGTGTGACATGGTGGAAATTAGAAGTATTCAGTTACTTAAGTTACACCCCTCAATTCTCTAACCTCTATCTAAAATTTTACCTTGCTCTCATTGCTTCTTTTATCAGATTTTTTTTCTTGTGATGAGAACTTTGAAGATCTACCGTCGTAGCAACTTTCAAATATACAATATAGTAGTATTAACTGTAGTTCCCATGCCGTCCATTACATCCTGTGACTGACTGATTGTGTAACTGGAGGTTTGTACCTTTTGACCCCTTCGACCCATTTGCCCTCCCCTGCCTCTGGCCACAGCCGCCAGTTTCTCTGTATCTATGAATTGCACTTTTGGTTTTTTTTTTTTTTTTTTTTAGGATTCCACATATAAGTGAGATTCTCATTTCTGACTATTGCCAGTAAGCACTGGCTTGGGGCCTGATTTTTATCTTCTCTGTGTAATCTCCAGAAGGGATTTGAGAAATAACCCTTCTTCACATTGTTAATACAAGAAAAATACTAGTTTGTTATTGTTTGTTACTGTGGGTAGGAACCACATTACGAAAAACTAGTCATTGTTGCTAAGGACTTAGGTTGTTGATATTTAATTCCACATTTCCCCTTTCAAGTCCCGTCTCCTCATTCAATTAGCAGTGACGTGGCTCCACAATAACTGTAATATTGTCATAGTTTCCATAGAAACCATCTGTAAAGCTGCAAACACAGGATTACACCCTCCCTGCAGGCTGAGGCAGGAAGGCCAGATGGGCTATGAAGGGGAAAAGGTCCTCAATGGGACATAAATCACTTGGTGCCGGGTGGTGGTAGGGGGGAGGAAGCCACTTCAGGAGGAAAACTGTGTTTGGTACAGTCTTTGCCACAGGGTAAGATTCCTGAATGAAGTGGCCAGCCGTGCAGGCTCCTTTCCAAGGCCAGTGTCTGGGCCTGGTTATTTGTTTGGACCCTGATGCTAAGGAAGCTGGAGCCAGATTTCTTCCTGTGTGGGCTGCTGACTTCCTTGTTCATCAGCCACAGACAGACAGACAGAAGGCCCTGGTCAGCTCCTGTGTGTATGAAGATAGGGAGAGAAGTAACATGTAATGCCATCCCTGTGTGCCAGGCTGGACGCTTCACATGAATATCTCTTTGGACCTTCACAGCATCCTTGAGGGGAAGATATTATTCTTCCCATTTTACAGATGAGGTAGCTGGGCTACTGTCACTCGCTCTCCTTCAGATCTCAGCTTCATCTTGAGTGTTTCCAGGACTTTTCTCTGGGCCCTCAAATCCAGGTGGGGTGCACCTGTGTACTCACCAACGCACCTCTGTTTGATACTTATTATTCTGTATTATAAGTTCTCATTTACCTCTTTCCCACTAGCCTGGAACCCATTGAGGGCAGTGCCCTCGCACAGTGGTTAACTCATGGTTGGTGCTCAGTACATATTTTTGAATGAATGAGTAAGAAAGTTTCAGCAACTTAATCAAAATTTATTTTTCACAGTTGTACTCCTGGCAGTTAGCACAGTCCCTGGTATATAATAAACCCTCATTAAATATTTGAATGAAATCGTGAATAAAGGAACATCAGCTAGCTCATTATGCAGTGTCTCAGAGTCACGCCAGGCTGTCTGACTTCAGGCAGTCTGTTGCATGTGCTGGTAGGAGAGGTCATTGTCATGTCTGGCCAGGCAATTCAAAGTGCATGGCTTTCTGGTAGTGGATTGGTACCGTCTGCTTTTCGAAGCACATCTCATTATATAACAGCTTTAGCACTTATCTGAGGCCACCCCCAGCCTGGTGGAAAGAACATTTGTCTGATAGCCAGGAGAGCGAGGGTGAGACATTGTTCTGTAACTTACTGCGTAAATTTGGCCAAATCACTTGGCCTTTCTGGGCCTAGTTTCTCTACTTTTAAAATCAAATTTTAGTTGCGTTAAATTTGAGATTTCCTAGGAGCATACATCTCCTTTAAAAAAAAAAAATCGAAAGTAATCTTATCTATAACCCCAGTAAAAGTGGAGCTGCTTGGATGGAGGCTTTCCCCAACCTTCCTTTCCTGTGTCCCACGTCCACTCTTGGTGGCCTCTGAGGGAGCTCAGTGGACAACTAGGTCTCTGGTAAACACAGCTGGGGACCTGCAGAATAGATTATATTTAGGTCCCCTCTGCTTCTAAAGTTCAAGAATTCTAGAAATAGGGGCACTGAGCCCCACAGACTATCTAGCCAGTCCTGGACTGATGGTATTTGACACCTGTCCTTACCAATGGGCATTGTGCTGGAGAGGAATGGGGGTGGTATTTGGGTGTCTTGACTTCTGATTTTTGGACGCATAACCACCACTTCCCCAAAGGGTATCACCACTGAGCAAGTCATTTCATGTCTCTGAGCCACTTTCCTCAACTCTAAATTGGGGCAAGTATTCCTTCATGACTGGGGATTTTTTTGTTTGTTTTTTTTGCGGTACGCGGGCCCCTCACCGTTGTGGCCTCTCCCGTTGCGGAGCACAGGCTCCGGACGCGCAGGCTCAGCGGCCATGGCTCATGGGCCCAGCCGCTCCGCGGCATGTGGGATCTTCCCGGACCGGGGCACGAACCCGCGTGCCCTGCATCGGCAGGCGGACTCTCAACCACTGCGCCACCAGGGAAGCCCCAGCATGGACTTTTAGTATTGCTGCATGTTCTTGCTGGTTGCCCCCCAAATGCAAGGCTCTGAAGGCTCTTGGATCATTTCTCATGGCTATGTTTTCAAGGAGCGAGCTTGAGAGATGAGGTAACGTTTCCCCCAGACAAAGAGTAGTCTTCATCCTTATGAGACTTGGGAGGCGTGAGCAATCCCTGAAAACCAACATGAAACTGGCTAATGCTTTTGTCCTGAGTAAGAACATTGTTTGTCTCTGATCCAGGAGTCTCCTGTCTTCTGCCAGCCTGGGGGAAATACTAACAAGCTAACTTGTTAGGCTGTAAGCAGGATAAAGTCTCAGACCCTACACGGTCCTTGACATGTTTTATATATATATTTATATATTATATGACATTAAATGATCACAACAATCACATGTGGTGTATAGTTTGAGTAACCATATTTCATAGATAACAAAACTAAGTTTCAGAACAAGGTTCAGTAACTTTCCAGAGATCACACAGCTATTATATGGCAGAACCAAGATTAAACTGCTATCTATCTTACTCCAGAGGTTATACCTTTAACTATATTTCTTTCCTGAATCATAGGAAGTGATGGCTATGAAATCCCTTCCAAACTCTAAAGCATTATACACGTAATTGTTATTAATGAAAATATAATTACGCCATGACACTAAGAAATGGATTCATTTTAACACATTTGTATCGATTGTCTGCTATGGCCCTAGCTCCGCAGGGCAGATAAAGCTGCCTATTTAAACTTCTATGGAGAACCTGGGCTTCCTGATCAGTGTGCTGCTTACAAGCTGTGTGATATTGGACAGATAGTCAACATCTTTGTATCAGTCCAGCCTCAGTCATAAAAATAGACACCATAATAGGTACTTCGGAAAGAAGGATTTAATACAGAGAATTGAGTGTACACGTGTTGGGAGCTCCCAGAGCAGAAAGGAACTTAGCAGTGAATTTAGAGATAACTAGAGGAAATACCAACCACCCAAGGCTGAGGGAACAAAGAGGCTCCCAGAATGCGGTGCTCAGAGGGGCTGCCCTGCAGGGTTGGCACTCAGAGTTCTGAGGAGAGAGCTCCACCTGGCTGCCCCTGCTGCCCGTGAGAGGGAGTGGCAAAACACCCTACTATATATAAAATAAACAATAAGGACCTACTGCATAGCACAGGGAACTTGTATTCAATATCTTGTAATAACTTACAGTGGAAAAGAATCTGAAAAAAAAAATATATATGTATAACTGAATCACTTTGCTGTACACTTGAAACATTGTAAACCAACTGTACTTCAATGAAAACATCTAAACAAACAAGGAAAAACTGGGAGTGGAAGCGTGGAGAGAAGCTGGAGGCTGGAGGTGACTGCAGCTACAGGAACAGGGAAGCACGAAAGGGTCTGTTTCCCCTTCTTTGGCTTTCTCTTCTCCATTGTCTGCCTCCTATTTGCTGAATAGGAAACTAGCTGGTTAAGGGCCCTGGGTGATATAGTTTGCAGAGTTCCAGCCACGTAGAGATTAGAGTGTATAGAATGTGGAAGGATGAACTTGGGGCTGAGAAACAGTAGAAAAGTAACAGACACAATTGCTGCCCCCTTGGTCCCCTGCCTGTAAAATGGGGATGATGTCTATCTCATTATATTCTTTTGGAGGATTAAATGAAATAACCACTCCGTTGCTTGAGACTGATTGCAAGTACCCAATAAATGTAAGCTTTTATTACTCTTATCGTGCTAAGCTTGCTTTCTGAATAATCTGCTGCCCTTGCCTGTGTTCCTGGGGGACTTGGGTGTTACGCTTGCTTCAGGGATTATTGGGCCAGCTGGGAAGCTGGTTTTGCTAAGCCCCATGTAGAGAACAGGCTTCAGAACTCAGCACTTGCCCTTACGAGTCAAGATGGGAACCCTCTCCCCAGAGGTCTTTAATTAGCTGGTTGTCAGAATGGTGTTAATAGACGAAATGCCTGTCTGAGATTGGATCTGCGGTTGCTCTGATGCGGGATTCTCAGTTTACTTAATTTGTCATCCTGCTTCCTCTCTTTCCCAACCTAAAGCTCCCCTAGGCTTTCACTTCCCTCTCTTTTCATTCTCTCTTTGGAGAAGATAAAATGTCCTTCTCGGAGTCAGCAAGATTTGCATTATCACCCAGCTCCTCAGTGCTCTGGAACTTCCTTCTGGAGCGCCCTCTCAGGAACATGCAGCCAGCTTGAGTTTCAGCAACATAGCCTGGTAATTAGGGATTTAGATGGTGGAGTAGAAACAACCAGAGTTCAGATCCCTACACCATGTTTTATTAACTCTGTGACCTGGGCAAATCACATCTCTGAGCCTCAGTTTCTTCATCTGTATAATGAGCATGGGAATTGTATATATATCATAGAGTTGTTGGAAAAATCAGAGAAGCTAATTCATGTAAAGCCCTAAACCCAGCATGCCTCACATTTCATAAACCCTCAATATATGATAACTATTATGACTGCCTATCTGCACTATGGTTTTCCTTTTATGAACTCCTGAAATAGAGTGAAAGTATTAATTTATTTAATCCACAGATGTTTATTGGTCACCTGTTAGGTGCCAGATACTGTGCAAATAATTGGTGAGCCAAAAATGAGTAAGTTGCACACCTGACTTGATGAAAATAGAATAGTGTTCCTGCCTTTAAGGTTCTAATGGTTTGGGAAGTGGTGGGAGGGAGGTTGGTCATGTTCACAAACACACTTGCAGTATGATCAGTGATCAATGTGATCAGTGTTACAACAGGGGTTTGCACAAGGGGCCGCAGGGGCTAAGAGACAGATGGGAGGCTGAACTGGGACCTGGGGGATAGGGAAGGCTTCACGTTGCCCCAGTGTGTATTTGTGTTAGCCTGGCAAAATGTGCATGCATGGTGATGGAAATTTGTGCTGGTGGTGGGTGTGTACGCCTGTGTGTGCTGGTGGGGGGATGGGGTGGGGTGGGGGAAATGGGTGTTTCCAGGCCAGTGATCTGTGAAAGAGAAAGTATGGCATACTTAAGAACCAGAAATCTTATAGATGGTGATGGCATAAACTGGGCAGAAGTCAGTGTCGGAGAGGTTGGCCAGGGCCAAATAATGCAGAGCTGTACAGAGCATGTGCAGGGCCACAAACTCTGGGAGCCTCTTGCATGCTCTTGGCTGCCTCCTTCCAAAAGTGCCATCTGTGTCTCAGACCACACTTATATCTTATGGCCTTTGTCTAACCAATACTCAACTGTCTCCTAAGACAGCCCCGATTTTGTTGAGGGAGGTGGTGTGCCCAGCTTGAAAACTCCATTTTCCAGCCTCCCTTATAGATAGAGATATGCACAGCTAAATGCCAGTCCTCACTGACGCTGGTGTGTACGGATAAAATGAAAATAAAAAGTCAGAGTGTATGTTAATAAGACCTGTGACCCACTTCTAAGAGACCAGTAATAACAAAAGAAACATTTGAAACTTTGAGAGGTGTGTTATCTTATGTAGTGGATAACTCAGGATAAATCCACAATTGAAAAACATTTTTATAAGTGCAATAATTATAGAGAGAGCTCGAAATGGTAGGACACAAGAGACATGAATTCTGGTCCCAGCTCTAAAAAGTCTAATTGTAATTCTGAATGAGCAGTTAGCTATCAAATCATACAATTCCCTGGGAAGATGGAAACAAAGTCTCCACTGCAGTACTATTGTGAAGATCAAATGAAATATGGTAATAATAATAATGCTAGGTAATATTCATTGAGTGTTTCTTGTATTCCAGGCAGTGTTTTAAGCATTTTACATGAATCATTTCACTTAAAACTCAAAACATTATAATAAGCTATGAGTGCTACCATTTTATGGATACATGAAATGAAACAGAGACTAAATAACTTGCGCAAAGTCAGAGAGCTTCTTGTGGGAGGGGTCAGGGTTAGAATCCCTGCCATCTGACTCCAGAGCCCAAGATCACATTCTTAAGACTAATCTCATCATGCGGTAGAGATTTTGAAAAACTGTATACTACATCCAAAGGGAAGACTGTTACCATTTCCACATGTGACTTGTGTGGGTCACTGAGAATAGGAATAAATAGCATATGCTAAAACATTCACCTTGTACTGGGTGGAGTTTGATATTTCTTTAAAGATGTCAAAGAACTTTCAAAATCTTACATGGTTTCAGAATCTAAGTTCCTTTGTCGATCATCTTTCTTTCTCTCTGCTTGCCTTTAGCATCTTCGACTTTGAGTTCTGCAATTTTAGTAAAGATTTTTCTCCTCTGAATGCAGCATATTTCTGAATCTGAGGATTCATGACTTTCAGCAGTTCTGGAAATGTCTTAGCCATTATCTGTGGAGAGTAGCCTCTCTCCATTCCTATCTGAAATGCCTATTAATTATGGTGAACCATCTCACTAATGTCTAGGTTTCTTAATCTCTCTGTTATATTTTCCACTTCTTTTTGTTCTTCACCAGAATTAGAGTTATTTGATCATATTTACATTCCAGCTCACAAACTTTCTCTTCAGATGTATTTACTCTGCTGGCTAACTGTCTGTTATTAATTTCACTGGCTATTTTTTCATTTCCAGAAGATATATTTCCTTTCTCCTTTTTTAAATTTTCATTTTCTGTTTTGATAGTGTCTGATTCTGTTCCTGTACTTATCTCTTATTTTTACTGGGAATTTCATCAGTTTAAACATATTGATTTTATTGTATCTGATTGTTCTATATGAAGTTTTTGGTTGTCTGTAAACTTACTGTGTTTGCTAAATCTTGCTCATGGTACATTATTTTCTTATGTGTTTTGTAATTTCTACCTGTGAGTTCATCTTAGGTAATGTCTTTTCTGAAAGAGTCTAATGAACCTGGGTCTAGGGTATCTCTTTTTGAGTGGTTTTGCTTTTGCCAGATACCCCAGTGCTTTCTTTGCCAGGATCATTTTTAATGTTAATATCCCACTTTAAGAATTCCTGCTGGTTTAAAATAAAATCTAAACCTGTGTGAACATCCTCCCGTTGTGACAAATTCTGAGGAGACTTGCCCACAATATCCCATCAAGAGCATGGGCCAAGGCAAAAAAGTTCCATGTCATCATCCATTTTTAATAAGAAGATTTTCCTAATTTACTTTTTTCATGGGAGGGCCAAAATTTATGTGGGGGGGTCGGTCTCTGTTCCAGTCTCCCCCTCTTTGGTGAGGACCAAACGGCCTCATTTCTTGTCCTTCCAGAGCTTTAAAACCCAGACCCTTGGTTACCAAGATGGGTAAATTCCCATAAGTCAGCCAAAGTGTCAGCTCTTCTGCTTACTTCTGTTTTCAGTTCTCATGTTTTTTTGCCCCTAACTATGCATTTATATTTTGTGTTGGAAAGGTTAGTTTGTCTAATCTATCATATTGCTCTTCTCATCATTATGAACATCAATTATTTTATAGTCTTAAAAAATTGTCCTCTGATTGGACCCTGGATAACAGAAAGCTTTTGTTAATTCTAATATTCAATAAAATCAATTTGTTTCTCCCTTTCTTAGGTGATCGAGGGACTAATTGGTATTAGGGATTAATTTTCCATGCTAAAATTATAGATTAATTTATATCCTTTATTTAATTTTGCATTTCAAAATGGGATTTATGACCATTTGTATCTATATCAATTTCAGCTCTAGGTCCACCACTTACTTGCTATATGAGTTTGATCAAGTTATATACATTCATTGTGCCTCAGTTCTGTCATTGTAAAAAGGGCCATGATAATAGTATCAGTATTAGCAGGTTGTTATGAGAATTATGAAAAAGATGTAAAACATTTGGGAAAGTTCTTTCTCTTTTTTAATATTTATTTATTTGGCTGTACCGGGTCTTAGTTGCGGCACGCGGGGTCTTCGTTGCGGCATGCAGGATGTTAGTTGTGTCATGTGGGGTCTTAGTTGTGGCATGCGAGCTCTTAGTTGCAGCATGTGAGGTCTAGTTCCCGAACCAGGGATTGAACCCGGGCCCCCTGCAGTGGGAGCGGGTAGTCTTTACCACTGGATCACCAGGGAAGTCCCTAGGAAAGTTCTTGGACACATAGCATTTAATAATTGTACTTCTTATCATTATTATTACTGTTATTATCTGTAGAAGCAGTATAGTAATTGCATATATTTGTTTCTGAGGATGTGTTCATTTGTCCTACTTTGTGTCCAAGCTACTTTGTATTCATGGTTTTAATCCAAATAAATTAACTTCAGACTTTTTTCACTATAATTTTCCTGTCTAAAACCTTTAGGAGTGTTTTCAAGAGTTTGAGTCACCTTCCTCATTATGATAACATGTTAAGACAGTCCTTGTTGTGGTATTTCTTCTGTAGTTTCTAATTACTTAGATATTTCCACCCTTCCTAAGGAATCTTGTACTTATTCTTTAATTTAGCTTATATTTATAAACCAGCTTTGAGGCTCTGCTTTCATCTGTTTATTCCAGGTGTTCTTTCCATTCCCTTGAATAATTTTCCATTTTGAGCAGTTTGTTTTGTGATTTAGATATTTCTGTCAGGTCTTTAACAATGACGACAGATGTACCATGTTAGTTTTCTGGTCTTGGTATTGTATTTCTGTTATGTAAGATGTGACCATTGACAAAAGCTGAGTGAAGTGTTCAAAGAACTCTCTGTACCATTTTTGCAACTTCCTGTAAACTTATAATCATTTCAAAATAGTGAAAATAATGGCATTTCAAAAGGAAAGTCAAAATGAGTTTTAAAGATACCCAGACCTGAAAACTGGTACATGTATGATTTTGAGATAGTTCTTAGGCTTGACACAAGTTGGTCATCGTGTGTGTGTTTGTGTGTGTATAGTTCTATGCAGTTTTATTCCGTGCGTATTCATATAATCATCATGATGCAAAATACAGAATTGTCCCATCGCTACAAAGGAACTCCCTCATGCTACCACTTTATTGTCTACCTACCTCATCCCTGTCTCCTGGCAACTACTGACCTGTTTTCCATCTCTCCAGTTTTGTCAATTTCAGAGCATTATATAAGTGGAATTATATAGTATGTCACTTTGTGAAATTATTTTTGTTCATTAAGCATAATTCCCTTAAGATACATCCTAGTTTTTCACCTATCAATAATTTGACCCTTTTAGTTGATGAGTAGTATTGCATTGTGTGGGTGTACCAGACTTTGTCCATTCACCTGTTGAAGGACATTTGGGTTGTTTCTACTTTTTGGCTCTTAGGAATAAGACTGCTATGAATATTCCCGTACAAGTTTTTATGGAAATGTAAGTTTTCATTTTTGCGGGATAAATGCCCAAAAGTACAGTTGCTAAGTTGAATAGTTAATGCATGTTTAGTCTTTTTTAATTTTTTTTTTTTTGCGGTACGCGGGCCTCTCACTGTTGTGGCCTCTCCCGTTGCGGAGCACAGGCTCCGGACGCGCGGGCTCAGCGTCCATGGCCCACGGGCCCAGCTGCTCCGCGGCATGTGGGATCTTCCTGGACCGGGGCACGAACCCGTGTCCCCTGCATCGGCAGGCAGACTCTCAACCACTGTGCCACCAGGGAAGCCCTAGTCTTTTTTTTAAAAAAATTGAAATGTAGCTGACATACAGTATTATGTAATACATATTTAGTCTTATAGGAAGCTACCCAATTATTTTCTGGAGTGGCTGTACATTCCCCAACCAACAATGTATGAGAGAACTGCCATTTATGATATTTTCTCCTTTAAGAAATCTCTGAATATCCAGATTTAAAAAAATAAAAGACGTGTCTGGTGATGAAAACGTTCACCACTTAGATTGTGGTGATGTTTGTGCAACTCTGAACATACTAAAAAACTATTGAATTGGTTACTTCAAATGGTGACCATTATGGTATGTGAGTTAGAGCTCAATAAAGATGGTAAAAAAGTAAAAGGATATTACAAGAAGGGATCTAATTGTATTACAAAAAACTTATTCCTTCACTAAATTTCTAGTATTGATTAAGAATTGACCATGTGGCAGGCATTACATGTAATGCTTTACAGGATACACGTCAACTCCTGACCCATCTACAACTAGCATGTCACTTAACCATTCTCAACATCTGCATCCTTTTCTGTAGTAAAATTACCTTCCTTTGTGAGGATTAAATGAAATAATGCATATAAATGCATTTAGAATGCTGCCTGCCTAGTATCATCATCCTCATATTAAATTCATGAAAAGGCATTTTCCCCTTACCAGTTCGTGACAGCCTGGTAACAGTATTATGAGAAAGTGAGCCATGTGTATTAATAAAGGATGACATATTTTCCCATTGTATATATAGGAGAACAAGGGAAGCAGCTGATGTTTACCGATCACCTACTATGCACCAGACACTGTATTTACTAGCCTCTGTTATGCACATTTAATCCAAACATTGCTCCACGATGGGAGTAGTAGTATCGCCATGTAATAGAAGAGGAAACAAACTCAAAAAGCTTAAGAAAATTTCCCAGTTTCATAAAGCAAGTATTTGATGTAACCAAGTTAGCAAACCAGGTCTGTGCCCCAAATTCGTGTTTTTCTACTTTCCCAGATGAAAGGAATTAATTTAAATTAGACTTTTCTTCAGACTCTGCAATTAACTTAGGGTATTTAGGTCCTTGAAGCTTTTCTCTCCGCTTTATTCAGAAACTAAAATTTAGCATGTCTAAGGTTGTTGGTGTTTAAAATATTCTTAATATTTAAAATTTCATATTTAAATTTCATATTTTAAATTTTGACAAAATTTGGATATCCTTCTGGGAGTTCAGAAAGAGGTTTTGTTCATCCTGGATTTCCAACTGTTTGGAGCTTGAATCAAAGTTAAAGTGCAAAAAAACAGAAGTGCTGGTGGGAAAGCCCATGGCCAGAAGCGCTCAGGAAGAAGTGAAGAGATAGATCCTAAAGATTCGAAGAAGGCAAAGCACCCACTGCCAGACTCAATTAAAAAACAAAACAGAAACAAAAAAAAAGAATTCCATGCCAAGAAGAAAATTGTGTGCAATAATATGACAGTGAAACCATTTCTCAAGTTTATTCCCCCGTGGATTAGTCTCTGCGTTCTTCCTCTGTCTTCTTTAAACTCCTTTTTCTTTAGAAACAGCCAAGTGTTGTAGTGGTAGCAAAGACGGGACTCTAATGTCAGCAAATTTGTTGAGAAAAACCACAAAGAGAAACTGTTTCTTTGCAGTGAGCCTCAAAGATTATACCTCCCATTCTTCAGGTTTATGGAGGGACTTGGCTGCAGGTTTCCCCTGGAAAGAAACAACAAGGGTTTGGAATTCCAGTCAGAAAACTTAGGTCTTCCTGATTTCTGGAGCAACACAGGGGCAGAATCCCAGTGAGCACTCGCATTGCTGTGAGACAGGAGATCCTTGGATAGGAACCCACTAATTGATTCTCAGGGGTTTAAGTGCCTGGCTTCATGCGTTGGCATGTTATAACTTATCTTATTGTCCTTTATTTTATTTAGTATAAAATAATAGTAAACAGGAGCAGGAGAAACAAGGTCTGGTTCCCATATGATTAAAAAAAAAAAAACCAAACGGTCTTGGGTTGGGTTAGGAAGTTCTCTGAACTATGACAGATGACCTCAAAACTGGCTGAAAAACCCAAGAATGAAAAATGGCATGCTGCAATTTCCAGGAGGATGCTGGAGAGATGGGCTTCAGACACATTTCATTTTGCATTGTTATTAATGGCTTGGAAAGAGTCTGTAAACCTATTAGGGCAATTATATCTTCAGATGAGGGTAAATAGGATGGTGTTAGAGACACTAGTGAGGAAGAGACATAGTACAGAGCAACCTAGAGAGATTAGAAATATGGACAGGAAATGAACAAATGAGATCAGCCTGGGAAAGTAGAAACATGCATCTGGAGAAATACATAATTTGAAAAACAGAGAGGTACATAAAGGAAGGGTCATACTTGGAAAGCAACAATGGTAAATGGGCTTTTGAGCGGATATCAATTTTGGATATGTTTGAGACATGATGGAAAAGTAATATGAAGGCGGCCTGGTGTTCAGATAGCCTTTTGGAGAGCATTTTTTTCAAACAAGGGCATTTCTATTATCTCAGTTGATTATCAGCCCAGAGGTTGGAAGCAAATAATTTTTTCTCCATTAAAGAGATGAGGAGAGGTTAAGTGAGTTGCTTAAAGTCAAACAATTCGTTCATAAAATAGACTTGGTTAAAACGTGGATCTCTTGACTCCTTATTTTTTTTCTCTTTTCACGGCAACACCTTGTCATGACGTCTTGGATCTCAGAATAGTAACTGTTTCTGGCTCAGGATTGACCCATCTCTTTCTGATATTGTGACCAATTTTTTTTTTTTTTTTTTGCGGTACACAGGCCTCTCACTGTTGCGGCCTCTCCCATTGCGGAGCACAGGCTCCGGACGCGCAGGCTCAGCGGCCATGGCTCACGGGCCCAGCGGCTCCGCGGCATGTGGGATCCTCCCGGACCGGGGCACGAACCCGCGTCCCCTGCATCGGCAGGCGGACTCTCACCCACTGCGCCACCAGGGAAGCCCTGTGCCCAATTTTATTTCATCTGAGACTGAGCTTAGTGCGACTGAAGCTCTGAACAGGGGATAAACCCCACCCTGCCCCACAGTCCTGTATTTCCAGGATGAAGTGAGGCAGTAGGTAATGGATGGTGGATCTCTGGATTAGGAGTCAGAACCCTACAATAATGGTGTTACTAAATTCAGGGGTCCGGGTGGGCAAACCATATGCCTTCTCTAGTCTTGTGTGTTTTACCTGTAGGATTGAGTGGGTAGATTGCTTATGGTCTCATGAAATTGATCTCTTTGAAGATCTGAAAAAAGAATGAAGCTAGTGCAAATAGACAATCAAAGACAGAGACCAAGAAGCCCGAGAGGTGGTGGGGGGAGAGGGAGAGATCTCGACGCAGATGCGTGTGACATCCGGACTGTGAACACTTATTAGCATATGGCAAGCAGGCAAATTTACGTTTTCAAGGATGGCCATTGCAAAACTTATCTCAGGCTCTTCTCTTGTGCTGTTGTTAGTTCCTATCTTAAAGGTGACTCGTCATTTTTTTCTTTTCCTTGGTAATGAAGTATGAGTTTTGGTGCACCCTCATCTGCCCCTTTTGCGTGGACTGCAAGTAGGAATCACTAGATGTCTTTTGAGTTCTGCCGAGCTCATTATGGCCTCTGCATCCACACGGGTAGGCTCCTTGCAGCCATGTGTATGTCATGATTCCCCCATTCCGTCTCCATAGGTGATTAGATTGTAGGGTAACACCTGGCTCAAGCAGAGCCAGTTCCTTCCAGTTGGGAATTAGAACCAAGAGATACTCCTTTTATTCTCTCAGTGTGATTAGAACAAAGAAATATGGAGTAAGTGAATGTTTAGAGAAAGGATGTAGCTAATGTTAACAGTGAATGTCCGTGAGACCTTAGAGGGGAAAAGAGATGGTGGCTGACAGATCCTGATTCCAGCCTGGCTGGATACCTACAGTTGAATCTTTTTAATGCAGTCCCCTCCACCCCCATTTTAAAAAATTGTTTTATTGAGATGAACTTTTTAACAAGATGTTTTCACTGAGTCAGCTGGATTGATATCCTGTTAACATGCAAATGAGCCCATCCTAAACTTTTTCCACTTCAGCCAACCCATTAGTCCTTCAGGATTCTGCTCCAAGGTGGGTTTACGTTTGGTATGAGGTTGTTTGTGTATGTATGTGTGTGTGTATGCATGCGTGCATGTATGTATATATGTACGTTGGTATGTATTCATCCAAGGCCATCATTTAACACACATCTCATAAGTGCCTTTATCTATGTGCTAGGGCACTGTGCTGGCACTGGGATACAGTAATGAATAAACAGAGCCATACCCTCAAGGAGCCCGAGGAAGATGGCCAACAAAACAGATAATCTTAACATACGCTGTAAGCGTGGTGCTGGAAGTTGGCAGAGACTCAGGGAAGCACCAGGGGTCACTGGATGGGTGTCAGGGAAAGCTTTCTGGAGAAGGTAGTGCCTGAGTTGAGTCATAAAGGATTGTTTGGAGATTCCCAAGTTAAGAAGGGGGGATGATCGTTTCAGCAGAAGGTATGACATGGGCAAGCACTTGGAGGCAACAACATGATGTGAAAGAAATGCCTGGTTCCTAGGGTTATTGGAACATAAAGTACAGTAAGGAGTTAAGAGAGATGAAGCCACAGAGGTGAGGAGAGGCCTAGTATGGGAAGTTTTGTTCATCATATTAAGAATCTTAGACTTTAACTTGAGAGGACTGGGGAATGATTGGAGACTCCCATACAGATAAATGACATTTAAGATGAGAGCAGAATGATAAGAAGGACCCAGACTGGTTGAGGTTGATCCAAGCAGGGGAAGCAGACGGTACAAAAGCACCAAGGACTACGGCTCAGGTTTCTGGTTAAAGAGCAGGTGAAACGAGGTATCACCCACTGAGGTGCAGAGCACTGGAGAAAGTACAGAAGGTTCTGGAACCTATCTGAGACATGTTGAGTGTTCCGGTTTTCCTAGGAATCAGATCATAAGACAAGATTAACATGCCTAAGGTTTTCTATGGGATGCTCTTGAGATCAACACCAGTGGATGGGAAGGAAGGGGAAGGGGAAAAGGAAGCAGAATTGAATAGAAGGAAAGTGTAGCTTCAACAGAAATCACAGCTTGGCCCCTACCAGGAGGTCTGGAGAGAGGGCGAACCTTCAGGTCTGACCCGAGTCATTTGTATCATTGGATGTGCGCCACCCCCCAAGGCAATGTCATCTGGGGCAAAGTGGACCTCCTTAGCTGAAGCAACATGCAAAGGCGGCTGACAGATGAGAGCCTCTGCTGGTGGCACTTACGTAGCTGGGATCATAAGCCCTTTCCTCCCGAAGGGGGATCTGGGTGGTGCACCACAGAGCCCACCACAGTGGGGTAGAGGTGCCTGTGGCTTCAGGTGGAGACACCCCTTGTGCTACTGGGTGTATGAGCTTGACACCGAGAGAGTAGGTCTGGCTAGGCATGAGGGCTGGGAAGTGGTGTCGCATCAGTGATGAGAATGCTTGATCTTTTTGGGCACATGCACGCTTTGGAGAATCTGAAGAAAACTAGAGACTCGCCCCCCACCCCCCCCAGGAAAAAATGTGCCAAAATACATACCTACGGAATTCGCTCGGCTTTCTTTGGACTGGGTGCGCTCAATAACACTCTGTGCCCTGGGCCACATCATGCAGTATTTTAATTAGTCAGGTCAATCCATCCAGTCTCTTGAAGCATTCACAGAATATCAGGTACTGTCCATTATTTCACCTAATCCTCATACCATATAAGTTAACCATGTTAGCCCATTTTACAGAGGAGGAAACTGAGTTTAAATGAACTTGTCCAGGGGCACCATTGTTAGCAGGCACCACATGGCTTAGAATTGCTATCTGTGTGACTAGCAGAGTTGGATTCCATTTCTGAGCTCCATAGTGGGCTCTCTGTGTGCCCACTTGGGCATTATCAGGGTAACAGTGGATTCTTGCCAAGTGGGGAGGAAAGCCAGTGGCCTCAGGGATCAGTCAACAAGGTTTATGGACACCATCCTCCAGCAGCCATCAGGGTGCAGAGACCTGCGTTGCTAGGGAAGGAGAATCTACTGCTGGCATCAGGCAGACGGCTCCAGGGTGCAGGGGAGGGCAGCGCAGGCCAGGCTCCCAGGGTGATGTTAGCTTGAGGGGGGCCCAGTGGTCATAGGAGTTTTGGCAGGGGAGGAGGACCAGCCAGTCCCTCACTCTGTCCCTGGTGGGCAGGTGGCTGCCTCAGATATTTTTCTCTTGTATGGATGTTGTCATGGAAAATAGCCTATCTTATGTTCTCAGGTTCATGGGCTAGTTACTTTCTATTTTACTTGAAAAAAAATGTCATATGAGTGTCATTCATACTTTCCTTACTTCTAAGAGCCTTTACCATCTTTTTTTTTTTTTTTTTGCGGTACGCGGGCCTCTCACTGTTGTGGCCTCTCCCGTTGCGGAGCACAGGCTCCGGACGCGCAGGCTCAGCGGCCATGGCTCACGGGCACAGCCGCTCCGCGGCATGTGGGATCCTCCCGGACCGGGGCACGAACCCGTGTCCCCTGCATCGGCAGGCGGACTCTCAATCACTGCGCCACCAGGATACCATCTTTTTATACTAGTTAATGAGAAGTCAGTTAGCAAGACCATAGTAAATCTGTCATCACAAAGTGAATGAGTCAAATCAGCCTTGTGTGGCAAACATAGTTTCTACCTTTATCTGAGTAGGATCTCTTACAACAAACTTTGTGATAAAGTAGTTTCCCATGAGAACCTTTCAAAATCCCAAGGTTTTAAGTGAGGAGACCTTGCATTAAAACATTACAGAAGGGGCTTCCCTGGTGGCGCAGTGGTTGAGGGTCCGCCTGCAGATGCAGGGGACGCGGGTTCGTGCCCCGGTCCGGGAGGGTGCCACATGCCGCGGAGCGGCTGGGCCCGTGAGCGATGGCTGCTGAGCCTGCGCGTCCGGAGCCTGTGCTCCGCAGAGGCCACAACAGTGAGAGGCCCGCATACCGCAAAAAAAAAAAAAACATTACAGAAGCTTTAGGGATTTAGAGAGAAACTCAACTTTATGCTGACAAAGTAGAGACTAAATACAGATTCGCCTTAAATTGTTTAGTAAATGTGTAAATATTCAGTAACCGTTTCCCTTAAAGCTACCCCTACAAGTGATTTCCAGGGCTCCTGCTTAGAAAAAAGAGAGTGGCCCCAATCTTAACTTTAATTTTAATTAAAGCTGAGTCAGAGATATGTGGCTGTTTATAATAATTGTTTTCCACAGTGGCATTAGCTTACAGCAGAACCATTATTCTACTAACCAGCATCTTGTTATATATTACTTTCTCTCTCGCTATAGAGAATACCCAGGAAATGTATAAACTAGGCAGGTGTCAATAACAAAATGTGTTCATCTCTCTTGTCAGCAATACTTTGGGGTTTTTGGAGGTCATTGGAAATTATTTGTGGCTATGAAGTCATGAACACAGGACTTGGTTACTTTTAAAAATATGTATTAATTATACACACCTTTTTGGAAGATGCTCAGTATATTGTACTGTAAATTCAGACAGTCCTTATCAGCTTTGGTATGATTACAGCAGGGAAGCAAGAGTAGAATTTGACTGGGGTCTAGGTTGGTCAGGGCTTCTCCATTTTTTACCCACTCACTGTCACAGGGACTCCAAAACCTGTTCTTTTAATCACTCTATGCCATAAAGATACACACCAGCAACTCCTTTTAAATGAATCAGCTCATCTGTTTGTTTTATCAGACCTGTGCTTTCATGTTCGAAAGAACATGTATGTGTCAGCATATCCACTCAGCTCTTCTACTGACCCATTTTACAGATGAGGCAAGCTTAGAAGTTTTTCAGGCTAATTCCAAAGTCAGCTAATTTGAAATGAATTTAGAAAACCTACGTTTTTCTCTATTTCAGTCTCTGGTTCCTGCCTCTTATGTTCACTGTCTCCAATAAAAAAATGAGTATCTGGACCTTCAAAAGTGACCAAGCACTCTGCCTGGGGCCAGGTCAGCATTTGTCTTGAGGTCAGAAATCCAGGGTTTCACTTGGGATTCAGTGCACACAGGTGACCCGTCCAACTAAGAAGCGCTTATCTGTTGACACACCAGTGATGTGTGGGAGGAGCCTGTTTTCCACTCCACTGTTCCTTTGGGAATTTGCTCAGAAAAACCTGTGACTAGACCCTCAGGCATATGTCTCTGCCATTCCTATTTGTCTGAAAAGATAGGGAGCCAGAGGCTGATGAGGCCCTATGGCCCTGGAGCCTTTGCTACAGCTGAGTACAGGAAACTGGAGGGGAAAAAAAAAAGACATGCAGCCAAAGTCCCTTCCTGGAGGTGGATGGGAAACCTGGGAAGTATAAACTGGGGTTGCAGCCTTGCACTTGGGGGTTGGCTTGCTATTTTGAGCCTCCATCCAAGAGTGAGTCTCACATCCCTCATCTGGGGGTGAGCTGTTGTGCTGGGCCCGGAGAGATCGGAATCCAATCACATGTGTTTCCATTCAGCCCAAAGGTGAAACTGATTGCATGTGACCATAGATCCAGCGGCTCCAGCCCATGCTGTCAAACAGGCTTTTAGCAGAGGGTTGGGCAGTTCCAGGATTCAATCTTGTGGTTTAGGGCCCAATGCGGGTGGAGTGAGGGTGGGCTGGGGAGGAGGTTGCTCCCCAGAGATAACTCACTGCTGTCTCAGTTCTGAACAGGCACCAACGTCTGCTTAGGGAAAGAGCAGCCCTCACCTTTGAGACACAGAGTTCCTATTCCATAATGCCTAAATAACTCAGTCTCCAATGGTCGGATATCAGAAATTCAGGTGACTCTAAGCCAGGCAGGTGGCATAAAAACATGGAAGCCAACCCTACGTGAAGGAAGAGGAAGTAGCAGACATTATAGCTAATTGGGGAATACATGTTTGTTCCAAGGGGCAGCCAGTGTTCAGCTGTAGCTGACGGGTGACACTGTGTATCTACGAGCCCAGAATTGCCAAGTTTTCCAATTTTTAAAGAAATCTAAATTTGAATATGAAATCTATACATTTAAAAATATTGGCTAAATTGGGCTTCCCTGGTGGCGCAGTGGTTGAGAGTCCGCCTGCCAGTGCAGGGGACACGGGTTCGTGCCCCGGTCCGGGAAGATCCCACGTCGCGGAGCGGCTGGGCCCGTGAGCCATGGCCGCTGAGCCTGCGTGTCCGGAGCCTGTGCTCCGCAACGGGAGAGGCCACAACAGTGAGAGGCCCGCGTACCGCAAAAAAAGAAAAAAAAAACATTGGCTAAATAAAAAATGTCACTCCACGTAAATATTCATTTAATACCAGCCTCACTGTTGCAGGTTGGGTTTCCTGGGAAGCAAAATTCTGAGAAAAATAAGATGCAGGAAGCGTATTAGGGAGTGTGCTTAGGCTCGACATCTGTGGAAGGGAAGGGAAAGGAAGTATCGGGCAGAGAGAAGTTGAGCTGTGATGTGGTCTTAACAAAGGCTTCAGTTGACCTTATAGGTCTGACACTGGGATAATCCATTAGAGTTGTTGCCCTTTTGTACCTGGGAGGCCAGGCCTTTATATGCTCACATTAGCAATTACTGGGTCAGGCTGCCCTTGCGGGAGTGGGTACCTTAGACAAGGGCAGTTTCCAGGAAGGGGCTTAGAGCACCTGAGGGGCTGAGTCCTTCAGCTCTGAACTGGGGGCTGGGTGGAGATTCTTGTGTCTATGCAGACGCCTCCTTGCTCTGCTCAGATTGACCTCCTTGTGTAATTTCTGGGAGCAAAAACTCCAGGATCTGTGTGTGCCTCTTCTCTTGGGGATCTCAGGGCCTCTTTACCACAGCTGCTCTTAGGGCCACGGTAGTACTCATGAATGTCCTCTCCTAACCATTCTAGATTCCCTTCACTCTCAGCGAGCTCCTCTGCTGGTCCAGGTGGTGTACTTGGTGTTGGAACAGGGACCTGCGTCTCTGAGGGGTGAGAGACCCCGGTCACCATGTCCATCTCAGGTTACAGCTGGTGTACTTGTTCATTTACCATCAAGCTCAGGCAGGGCTGTACCTGAAAGAACCCCTGTGGATCCTAAGAGTGTCCGACATACCCCTCCCTGCCCGCATTGTGCAATAGCAGCCCTATCTCCTCCTTCTCTTCACGGTCCTACCCAGAAGGATGCCAACTCTCCTTCTTGCCTGTTTAGTCCCTGAGCACAAAGAGCCCAAGGTGCCCTATAACAGCTGTCATTTGTAGTTCAGCAGAGTTCTTGCTGTGCCCCCTGGTAGAAGCACTTGCCCTTTGGGGAAAAGACACTAAACAACCCAGAGTTGCAGGGATGGGAAACACGTATTTCCCAGTTGGGTCCCTGGCAGTGAAGGTAAAAGGGGTCGCTCCTGCTTCTTCCCCTTGTTTCTGGGATCCATGTGTTCTCCCTTTGGAAACACAGCACCCTGTAAAGGGCACAGATTCACAACGCACAGTGCCTCCTGGAGGGTGGTGCCTTATCCTTGCAGGGAGTCGTCTCTGGAATGGTGCTTCGGTTGTGCCTTCGGTAGGCCATTCCTCCTCGCTCAGGTTGGCAGGTGCAGGGTGACGTGGTATTTGATATAGCTGGTGGATCCCGCAGTCACGTGGCCTTTCTTGCATCTCATTGGCTGTTAAACAAGCCCCTTGGTCTGATGTGTGGTGCTATGTGGATCCCATGCCAGTGCCTCAGACACTCCGTAAGCCCTCACATAGGGTTGACTGAGGCCACAGCGACAGAAGATGCAAATCCATATCTAGAACATGTGTTTGTTTCTGTAAAAGTGAATCACTGTGCTTTCCAGCGTGAAAGGGGTCTGAGGTCGTCTACACAAGGGGCTGTGTGTATCTTTGAGGCATGGTGCCACCTTGGGGAGGAAGTGTTGCTCTGTGTTGCGGCAGGATGGATGTTTGACGGCACCAGTAGCTGGATCAGCGCTGGTGACTGGGTCTTGGTTCCCTGCGTGGCCTCTATCCCTGTCACCATGTCTTGTCTACACCATCCGTGGGCTCATTGAACCAGCACTGGGGTGACTGATGATGGAGGGTGGCTGATGATGGAGGGTGGCTGATGTCAGCTGACCGAGTCATTTTGTCTGCCGCATCGTTTAGTGCCTCTTCCGTGATGGGTGCTCTCTGGAGGGCGTTAAAATACAATACGTATATCTTCACTCTTTATGCCCACTCCCCTGGTCTACCACGTGCTGCTAGCTAAGGCCACCGTTTCCTCGATCTTTAATCCTTCCTCTTACCTCCTAGGAATACTTCAACACTCTGTATAATCTTGAGCCACTTCTCTTCCTCAACATTACGTATAATCTTGAGTCACTGTTCTTTCCAAAGTGGATGACTAGCTGTACTGTCTGAAACTGGACATTTGGGAGGAGAGCTCTTCACTATTGTCTTTCAACACCACCCCTGGGTGGGACTGTCCAGTGGCCATGGTCTGTTTTCAGTGTGATCTAGATGCCGAGCCAGCGCATCTAGAAGTCAGGCGCAGGTGTTTTCCTCCTCCACCAGCTGATCCTCAGGGCTATAGGTGTGTGCTAGCAGGAAGGTACTGGAACAGCAGCAGTGGATGACGTGGGAGACGGGGCCACGCCCTTCTCAGGATCAATTGCTGCTGGGCCAACTTGGTCTTGTGACTTGGTGGGTCTGATAGAACCCAGCTCATAATGGACATTTCTGGCCACTTCATGACCCTGGTCAAGCCCTCCGTCTCTACCAGGGCCCAATAGCACTCAAGGACCTATTTTTCAAATAGTGCATAATTTTCTTACTCCAGAGCCCTAAGAGTGTAGATTGTGATACTTCTGTTGGGACTGCATAACCTTCACGTGGTGGCTTTTCCCACAAGTACCTCCAGTGCTGTAGAGTTTATTGGGTCTTATGGCTGAAGTGGCAGGGCTGTTTGCACTTGCATCCTGGATCTGCTGCAGAGCCCTTTCCTGCCCCAGGCGCGGCTCAGAATGGACAGCCTTTGATGTAAATGTGCTGTAAAAGTATTTCCAGGACTAAGTTGTCTTTACAACCTGAAGAGGCCTCCCAGGCTTTGTGCGGAGGAGGCCAGGCGCCTGCAGGATCATTCTCTACTGAGGAAATGAATGAGAACGTCCATCCAGGAAGAAGTAGGATTGCATACCTTGCTCATGCTGATATAAGTTTGATTTTGGAATAAGCCCTTGGGAGTACTTTCCTGTGGCTATCGTATTTTTTTTTCTTTTTTTGGCTTATCTGTTTCAAGGGTAGGATTGTTTGTCAGGTTATTTCTGTGTATTTAATATGTAAACATCTAATAATAGCAGGTGAATCACCACTTTGATTTTCATTCTGTGACACTGGAAGTACACGACTAGGATTTCCTTTGTTTGAAATGTAGGTAAAATTAATGGATCCAAATGACTTAATGGGAAGTTCTGAGATGAAATGTTTATTCACACTAGACTAGCCTATATATTTCACAAAAGCCTGGTATATGTCTTTTGCCCCTTCAAAACTCTTACGTATTTGTTTTGGGACTATGTTTTTCTTCATCCTTCAAATCAGGACCGGGGGAAACGTTTACCCCTATCAACAGAGCAAAGTATAAATTTGTTTTTAAAAAGTAGAAAGTGTTTTTAATAGTCAAAACTGTGTGAATTACTAAGCACTTATTTTAGATATTTTTGAGGTTAAAAGGAAGACAGAATATTCTTGACTTTCCCCTCTGTTCAATTAAGTTTCCCCCATTGATTCTACTCTATTCCAAGCTTTATAAAAGAGCTGGAGACTACCAAGATAAATAAGACATAGTCCTGGACACAAACGAGTTCAGCAAATAATAATCAGAACATTAAAGATAATGGTAGGAATAGCTGCCGTCTAATTAACTTTGTGCTAGGAGCTTTACATGAATAATCTTATTTAATCTTCAATATGTTCACTGTCCTTTACCCCCATATACACTTGTGCCCTCCCTTCCCTCTTAACCAGCTTAGATCCCACGGTTTATCCTCAATTCCCTTGAGTTTCTTTCTCCCTTCTCAGCACTCATCTAGCAAAACCCTTGTGAAAGTCCACACGCTGCCTACTCCATGCCTGCACGTATACAGCTGTACATGACTGGAGGCGTAGTCACACCATGCTTACGGGTCTCTCTTTAAGTTTATGGCCGCTCCCTGAGGGGAATCCTTAGTGCTGCCAGGGAATCACATGGTATTTCCCTAGCCCCTTGAATCTCCTAAAAACTGATTTTATACCAGCTCCTTTCCCCTCTTAACGTTCAGTACCTTCTCTCGCAGACTGTCTTAGCTGATGGCAGAGAAAACAGACGCAGTCATGAGAGAGCTGCCATAAACTCCCACCATGAACTTGACCTAGCTGCCTGTCTCTGTGCTGTATACTCTTCCCCTTAGTTACTCGAGGAGGAACAGTCCTTGCTCCTGGCTAAGGGGAAGCCCTCCATTTGAACACTAGATGTCACCTGTGTTGTCTATTCAAGAACCCCGACAGCAGTTGTTCCATTTCTCTCCTGCATCGTGAAGTTTCCTCTTCTTTCTGAATCAGCCCCGTTGGCATAAGCCGTGCTATTTCCCTCATATTAGATTCTACTTTCTCTGCTAGTTACTGCTCCGTATCCTTGTCCCCGTTTACAAAAAAAAACCCTTGAAAGAGTTGCCTGTATTAGGTGTTTCCAGTTTCCACTTTGATTTTCTTTTGGAAACGCTCCAATCAGATTTCAGCTCCACAACTTCATTAAGACTGCTCTGGCACACATACCCACATGGTAGGTATGCAGTAAATCTGACCAGAATAACTTAATACTTGCTTACACATATACAAAACTACCCCACTGTGAGGTGGGTATGAAGATACTCATTTTATAGGTGCTCTGGTCAAGGTCCTTGGTGATTTCACGCACTGATGAACTCTCATTTCCCATCGTCCTTGACCTTTCAACAGCATGTGAACACTTTCTCTTTTTTGAAATAATTTTATTTCTTGACCTTCACAATACTGTACTCTCATGGTGTCCCCACTGTCTCACTGACCACTGTCTCTGATGCTTTTTCTGGTTCTTCCTTTATCCTCAGGATGCTCTTACTTATCTCAGAGCTGTACCTCCACTCCCATCCTTGGTCAGCTCATCCAGCATTGTTCCTTTATATGATAGCTAGAGATTGACTGCTCCCAAATTTGTATCTCTGGCCCAGCTGTTCCCTTAGATTTCTAATCTCGAATATCTACCTGCTTGCTCAACATTTCACTTGGATGTTTAATAGGAAGGTCCACAAGCATATTCCTGACTTTCCCCCCCAATCCCATTTCTCCCACAATTTTCCCTATCTCACCTTCATCTTTTGAGTTGCTCAGGCTGACACATTTAGTGTAATCTTTGATTCCTCTTTTTCTCATACCCCAGTCAAATCCATCAGCAAATATTGCTGGCTTAACCTTGAATCATATCCAATATCTGACCATTTCGCACTGCTTCCACTGTTACGATTTGGTTCAAGCAACCGCCATCTCACCAGACCTTCTGTGATCCCTGATATGGAAAATTCCAGCCCATCCTCAAGACACTGGAATGACTTTCATTTCCCCATCCCTGCTGTATTTATCCCCAATGCACTTGCCGCCATTTTAAACGCTATATACTTTTGAAAACACTATATAACTTTTTACTCTTGATTTATGCCTTCTCTAGAATGGAAGCTTCAAGAGGGCAGGGATTTTGTCAATTTTATTCAAATATTTGTATCCCTAGTGCCTATAATAGGTACTCAATAAATATTAATTGAATGAATTAATAAATCATCACGAAAACACTGTATGGTAGGTAATAAGATGCTCATTTTAGAGGTGAGGTAACCAAGGCTCAGAAGCTTGAAATAATCTGCTGAAGGTCATAGAAACAGGAGCTGGATGAATTGGAATGTGGCAGAGGTCCCTCTATTCCCAAGTCCAGATCCTTAAACAGTATACCATCCTGGATTCTAGTCCATAGTTTTCCTTCTGAACTCAATATCATTTTTTTCATTTTTAATTAGTTTATTTAATTAATTTATTTTTGGCTGTGTTGGGTCTTTGCTGCTGCAGGCAGGCTTTCTCTAGTTGTGGTGAGCAGGGGCTACTCTTCGTTGCAGTGTGCGGGCTTCTCATTGCGGTGGCTTCTCTTGTTCTCTTCTTGAGCACGGGCTCTAGGCACACAGGCTTCAGTAGTTGTGGCACACAGGCTCCAGTAGTTGTGGCACACAGGCTCCAGTAGTTGTGGCACACAGGCTCAATAGTTGTGGCTCACTGGCTCTAGAGCACAGGCTCAGTAGTTGTGGCGCCTGGGCTTAGTTGTTCTGCGGCATGTGGGATCTTTGCGGACCAGGGATCAAACCCATGTCCCCTGCATTGGCAGATGGGTTCTTAACCACTGCACCACCAGGGAAGTTCCTTCATTTTTTTTTAAAAGGAAGTTCTTTAAATGAACACAAGGCCTTTGATCTTCTCTTACACTTTGATGGCAGGTCCTTTCGAGCCACAACTCTCTAATCACTGCTCAGGTACCAAATCTATTCTACAGAGTCATTCTTTGGCCCATGTATTGCCTTGGAATTTTGTGATTGTATCCTATTAGCAAAGTGATTCCTCACCATTTTGAATTTACTTGCTCTGAAATCTAGAATCAGGCAACTCTAAGAAGGCTTACAGAAGCATAAATATTCTTAAATCTAGACTCTTACCACATGCCCTTCAATTACAGGAAAGTTCTTATTCCATCTCTTTCTTCAGACACAGTTTGAAACATTCTTACATTCACTCACCTAATAATAATTGAGCAGTTTCTATGGGCAAGGCCCTATTCCACACACTCAGGACTCAGCAGTGAATAAAAGAGACACATTCCCTGCCCTCAGAGAGTTTACATTCTAGGGATGAGAAGGAAGATAATACTTAATAATAAATTAATATATTATGTGGTGAAAAAGTACTGTGAAGATAAATAAAGCATAGAAGGGGGCTAACAGGTGACAGATGGTATTCTCTTGAATAAGGGTATAAAATAGACTCCCTGAGATCCAGGATATTATTATTATTATTGACACCTGTAGCACAGGGTAAATACTGTGTGAGTATTGTGAGAATGAATGAATAACAGTGAAGAAGAGAGCCCAGTTAGGAGGTTACTGCAGTAGTCCAGGTGATAGCTGCTGGTGGCTGGACACAGAGAGAAGCTCTGTAGATGGAGAGAAGAGATCACAGTGTGTATATATGTAAAAGACAGAACCAATAGTATTTCCTGACAGATGGGATGTGGAGTGCAAACTGGATTGGACTGAAGGAGAGAAGTCAAGGTTTGGATGATGCCAAACCTTTGGTCTGAGCAACTAGAATAAAGTAGCCTTGACTGAGGTGTGGGAAGTCTATGGATGTGGTAGGTTTGGTGGCCAAAATTAAATTTCTTTGGGACCATAAAGTCGCTCAGTGTCTCCCTCTCCCTCTCTCATAGTTTCCTGAGATATCTAAAGCCAAGTACTGCTGTGTATCCAAGGAAAACCATTCAGAGTCATTCTACTGTGGAAAACACCCATGCTGGTTCCACTCCTCACTCTCTTGGCCAGACACAGAGGCATCCTGTGTTGATCACAGCCTTTCTTCTTATTCCTTGAATAAGAAAGGCACCGCCAAGGAAGGCTTCTTTTCTTCAAACTCATCTTAGACACTTGATTTTGATTTAAGAAAGAGAAAGATGATTGAAGGGGATGAAAGAGGGAGAAAACAGTGTTTGTTGTACATTTCTGCTGATGGCAACAGCTTGAACCGATTAGCTGGTTATTATGCATTCCTGTGCATGGCTTTTCACAGCAGTCTGATCCAGAGAAACACATCACAAGTCCTATTCTGCATGGCTTCTTGCATGCAAGCCTGACCTCAAAGAGATTAACCAAGTCTTGTAATTTGAAACAACAGACACACACAAAATCATCAAGTGATCAAAAATATGGTATAAATCTATTTAGTAGAGAGTGTTCTGGATTATAATGACAGTAACAGAAGAGATAATTAGGATGCAAAGAAAGGAAACAAAAACCCGACAAACCCATGAAATTAAAAAAAGGAAGGCAGTGGTATTTCTTTAGGATTGTAAATGTCCCCTACATATTTTTTGCTTTTCCTAAGAACTTGCAAGGTCCCTTCAAATAAAATTGGAGCAGTTAAAACTATGGGAAAGATTCAGAGAGACCTCTGCAGGGTTGCATAGTATGTAGTTAATTCTCTTTTTACTCTGTTCTAAATATAATCCTGCTCATTTGCATGCCAATCCCCAGAATGCTTTGTAATTTCACAACTCTTGGCTAGTGGTCTCAGCACTTAAGCTTTAAGAACAAAGCAAAATGTTTAGGGCGTGCCTTTCGCTTCAGTCTCCCCCCCCCCCCACCCGTGCTTTGCAAAACAGTACAGGGAGGTGACCTTTGCCTTGCATTCATCCTCCAAGAGTATCACAGAAATAAAGTGGAGAATGCTGTGGACTTCTCCTGTGAAGACTGCATTCAGTCTAGTTACCCATGAATAACCAGCCGCTGGATTAACTCACTTGAGAAGGAGTGTTTCAGGGGGGCTTAGTCTGCCGTTTGATTATGTGACCAGGCTGGTTCATTTCAGGTTTATGGAAAGCCCAAGCTGGAGTATTCTGTACCCTCTTTCTGTGGATGCTTTTATAGCTTCTCTATTGCAAAGGAAGCCTTCAAGTTAATGAGGAGATATCCCGAAGTGTGGTCGGTGGCCTGCCTTGGAGAAATGTGAATTAAAGATCTCTGACACAGACCTAGTCATGCTCCGTGATATCTACAGAATTTCTGTTTAGGGAGCATTAGGATCCACAATGGGGTGTGGTGGTCGTGGGAGACTTGTCTTGCGAGGGCTTTATAATTTTTGCATAGCAAGCCATTTTTGTTGTTGCTGTTATCCAAGTGGTATATTTGGGATTATTTTTTTCAGGAGAGCTGAGAAAGCTCCCTCATCCGACCATCCCTCAGCCCCGAGCCACAGTGGCTCCTCCAAACATGCCCCCCTTGGCCTTCTATTTGAAGCGGGTAGCAAAAGGATAATATATTCCTGCACCGAAAGGTCATGTTTTTGCTCCTCATAGCACATTGATCTCTTGTCTATCAGCCCTGCCTAAAGTAAACTCGGCATTGTGAACAGCGCATACCAGATCCCTCACAAAACCCACCGCTGCGCAGTAATGTGCCAGGGCGTTTGGCTTCTCACTACAGGTGTTTTCTACTCTTTACTCACGGAGCAGCGTTAATGCTTTTCCTTCGGTTCTGAGAGCCAGACAGTGGAGTTCCTTTAAAACATTATTTTGAGAATTATTTTTACAATACAGAGAACGGCTGATGGTAGCTGACACGGTGCCCCCTCGCAGCCGTCCGAGAGTGAGGGGTTGCTTCGCATTTTCTAATGCCTATTTTCATGGTCTCGGGATAGCAGCGGCCGGCCAGGCTGCACAGAGTCAGCCCAGTTCTCGGCTTTCTAAGGGGTCGCGGCGGCTGTTTACACACCCAGCGACCAGCAGAGGCGGCGCTCGGCCTCCGCGATAACAAAGGCAGCTGCCGTCGCATCCAGCCCGCGCGGTGGCGAAGGAGAGCGGGTTCCGGGAGGGAAGTCCAGAGCCGTCTCCTTTCTGAAACCAGGGTGGGGAAGGTGGGGAATCGGACCACGGGCAAGTCGGAGGCGTGGGCGCTTTCCCGGGCTGCGGCGGGGCCAGGAGGGCTACGCTGGTGCCTCTCTGCCGCCGACACCAGGGACTGCAGCATCCCCGCCCCGAACAGTCCCTCGCGCCGCCTGGTGGCGGTGGAGCAGTCTGGCTCCGCTGCACTCGCAAGTCACCAGAAAAAAAAAGGAAGAAAAAGTGGGTGAGGCAGATGCAAGGAGGAAAATCAATAGGGATAAGAGAGAAGAGGGAGGAGTCGCGGATCAGCCATTCTTGTCTTACGGGGTCCCAGCTGGCACCGCAAAAGAAAGGAAAAAAAAAAAAAAGCCCGGGCGTGAACGCGAGTGGAGGAGGGTGTGTGTGGGGGGGTCGGGGGTGAAAGGGGGACCGGGGAGATTTACTATTGTCTCTGGCAGCCGCCGCGGGAGCCGGGGAGGGGGGCGGAGGCGAGAGGAGGAGGCGGCGGCCGCGGCCAGCGCACCATTCGCTCCACCTGATCTTGGGGCGCTGTGCGCTGAGGAAGGCGCGGGCGAGCAGGAGTAGAAGAAGGAGGCAGGGAGGCAGCTGCTGCAGCCACCGCCGCCACCATGTCCTACCAAGGCAAGAAGAACATCCCGCGGATCACGGTGAGTCGGACGCCCGGACGCCGCCGTGGCTCGCTCGCTCCTGGCCGGCTGCACCGCGGATGGGGGCGGCTTGGATCCCGCCGGCTTCCCTGGGCTGGTACCCGGGGAGGGACGGGGGCCCGGGGCCGGGGCGGGGGGGTGGTGTGTGGAGAGCGGTGGTCAGTCCGGCCGGCGCGGCGGGGCGCCACCCAGACCGAGCGACCCTGGGATTTGGGGAAAACCAAACAAAGAGGAAACCCAAACAGTGGCGTGGAGAACTTTGGATTATTTATCTTCCTTCCCCACCACCCGGTAGTTTCCAAATAACACAGGGGTCTCGGCCCTCCCTGGACCCCCGCGCCGCCTGGGTCGTCAGTGTGTGCTGCCCCAGGCGAGGTATGTTTTTTGTAGAAGGTTCCTTTTGGCGGGGCGGGGTATGGAGAGATGACACCTTTCCCCAGGGGTACTTGGTAGCCCGACCGCGCCCCTCTCTGAGCTCCAGCCCCGTGGCTCCCCGCCCCCACCCCCCTACCCTACCACCCCGCGACGGTGATGGGATGCCTGGACATCCGTCTTCACCTTGGCCACTCCTTGCTTGTATTCAACCCAGTTCATATTTCGGTGCATCATACTCGGACTCGACAGCTACCGTGGCTGTAGTGAGAATGACCAACTTTTTTTTTGCCCTTGATGCCTTTACATTTTTCCTGTCATTTCTCCCCCTCATCCCAAGAAAAAGCTGAGTTTTTAGAGCAGATTTTAGTTTGCGGTGGCAGCGCACGCTGTGTGCATGCCGTGTCCAACTGCCATTGTGTGCAAAGCCGAGCCTCCCGCGGCCGGCGGGTGTCAGATGCGCTGGGCGAGCGTCTAGGGCGGGGTGGAGAGGAGATGTGCCATAATCAGGTACAGAAGCCTCATCTTCGCTGGCGTCCAGCAAGCAGCTCTCGCGGCAGAATACTGCTCCCTGCTGCGGGATTCCTCCAGGTTGCGCTGAAATGACGCCTCGAATGGAAGGGACATACGACAGGCTGGAATGGGCATTTTCAAAAAGGGGGCAAGACAAAAACAACAGAAAACCCACTGTCATTTGTTAGTTGAGCACGAAGCAGTGCGGTTGTGCTTTGTCTGTAGTGAATGGTGTGTGTGTGTGTGTGTGTGTGTAGTGGGGGAATGGGTGGCTACTCCATCTTTGCAAGACGAACAAAGGAAGTGATCAGCTGGCCCCTGGGAGGCTCTGCAGCTGCCCTAGGGCAGTGCTGTACCTGCTACTGTAGTTCATTTGCCGGGATCCACTAGGTTTTGCTGTGGGCATGAGTGCCTTTGCACTTGCTGGGTTAGGCTTGGAGCAACCTGACTGCAGTGCAGGACCTTCCCCTCTGCAGGCAGGAGGAAGCTGTTCTTGCCTCTAGTGCACTTTATTGTCAAGTGGTTTATTTCTACGGCAGTACCCTACCTTTTTCATGCACCTGAGCTTCACCGGACACAAGCGTGCCCCACCCCTACCTGCTGTCCACTTGCTCCTAGGGAAGCAACACTCCCCAGGGGGATAGAGTTGGGATGGGTAGGGATCCTTTTGCCAGGTAGAGGCATTGGGTTTAAGCCCATCCTCCTTGACCACTGCCTGATATCACTGACTTCACATTATTGTAAAAGCATAGTGAGTCTTTTATAATACACGGTATTTTCTCAGTGCCAGTTGTCTTTGCAAAGAGCTGTGGATGGTATTATTTTTTTTAAAAGCTGATTGAGACAAAAGCTTAATCTTTATACTTATTTCTCTAACTCAGGAGAGATGAGCCTCAGCTCTCATGCTATGATGTGTGGAAGTTATGTTGCATATACGCCACTTGCTTTATATCCAGTGTGCATTTGCCAGTTCTCCTGTTTGGGATAAGCAGAGAACAGATTACATTTTTCTTCCCAGTCTGAAGACTGCAATGGTTCTTCTTATGGATTCAGCCTATGCTGTGGCATTGAGAGCCATGCCCATTCTTCTAGGTATCACTTAAGCCACCTTTAAGGAAAGATACAGAAATTTAGCCCATATGATAACAGCCTTAGAAGCCCCTGTAAGTGTGGCTGGGCCCTAGTCCCAGGGCCAGGTTTGCAGGGGGCTCCCTTTTGTTCCCACTTGAATGGTCTTCCCTGGGGTGCATCCTTCATTTTCAGTGCTGCTTCCATCCTTTCTCTGCGTGTGGGGCGTGGTGCTGCATAGCAGCCTCTGCCTTGAAGCTGAGGCTGTGCCTTCGGCAGCTGTGACGGGAATGGACGGTGGCTGTGAATTTCTTCCAGCCGGCCTGACTTGCATTCATTGTTGAGAGGGGTATGGGCTGGGGAGAGGCAGAGGGACATGGCAGGATGGGAGTGTGGGTCCTTGGGGGCAAGGAATCCATTTGTTGATTTTTCTCATGCTTTGTTTTTGTATTTCCTTGAAGAAGAATTCTATTTTAGAACAAAACAGTGTTTTAATTTTTGTACATTTGCAGGTCCATAGATGATTACGGTTATCTGCATACTACCAGGGGTGAGATACCCTTCCTAGGTATAGCTAAAAACATAAAAATACGGACACAGGTCTATATATACAGAAAGTATGATTAAAGATCTAAATAGAACATATGTCTCCTGCTGTCAATTCTAGTCCGTTTTTTAAAATGGTAAGATTATGGAATTTGAGATAAGTTTCCTATCCTCTCTCTATTCCGGTCTGTGAACTGCCCCACCCAGTAGCTGGAATGTCACTGTAATCTGGGGACCGATGGGGGCAGTCTTTCTTGCTGAGTACCTTTGCCTCACAGGCACAATTTGGGGGACACAGTAAGGTTTTGTTTGCTTATCTCCTGCTTTTCCTTCTACCTCTTTTTGCTGCCCTCCTGAGAGTAAAGCCTTCCTACTACCCTGTGTTTATTGGTTTCTCTGTCGCTGGTAGAATTGGCTGGGGCTTTCCCTGGGAGTAGCTCAGGCCTCAGATCTTATTGTTCTCAGGTCACCTACCTGAGTAATCTGCATGTCCTTACCCCAACACTAGCCCTTGCTTCTAAATGGCAGAGACAGCAGTTTGGGTGGCCCAGCCAATCAGAGCAGGGACCTGGTATCGTCGTCCACCTCTGTCTCCTCTTACACAGTGCGTGGCACATAGATGCCTAGCGATGATGGGTTAAATCAATAAATGAATTAAAAATTGTTCCTACTAAGAACAGCTCACACCTGCTGAGTGTTTATTTTGTGTCAAGTATTGTGCCTTATGTGCATTGTTTCATTTAATCCCTCAAATCAACACTGTCTGAGAGGTACTAGAGTTATCTCTATTGTATAGATTCTTTGCTTCTGCCCGGGGTCATAGATATAATAAGTGTTTGAGGCAGGACTCAAGCCTCCACACCTGATGGAAATTAAAGTGCATGTCCCTCACCACCGCACTGGTCTTGGTGGCTCTGCCCATACCATCACTATTACGTGGTGTTAGTAGGGCAAATGGTTTAGATCCTATAACATGGTCTCTCTTACTTTTTACATTGGATAAATGTAAACTTGGGGGATGGTAGCTGACCATCTCAATTCTGCAGGTAGAAAGTTTGGCAAGTCATTGTATTCTTCTGAGATAAGCTACAACTTGAAGCTGACTGCAAGAGTGGGTGGAGATCTAACACTTAGGATCCAGTGCTTTACCTGTATTCTCTTAGCAGGGTCTCTGCAAAAGCCCATTTTACAGTTCAGGAAATTGAGACCTAGATCGATGAAGTCAGTTATCCAGAGTTGCACACTGAGGATTTGAGGCAAAGCTGGAAATCCAACACAAGTCTTGTCTGACTTCACAGCCTCAGCTGCTTCCCAGAGGTACCTGCAGTGGAAAATTTGAAAGCTGTGGATAAAGAGCTCCAGAATTCCCTCTAGGAGACAAATCACCGAGAACTGGCTTTTGGCAAATACCAGTTGGATTTCTGTAAATACTATCTTGCAGCTCATGCATTTCTGCCACACTGAAAGTTGGGGTGTATGTGTGTGATGTTTAGGATTGCTGGAAGACACCATCCTCTGTCCAGAACACGACCTGGAGAGTTTGGTCTTAGGGTACGTAGTCAGGGTGCTGTGATCTCACTTGAAGTGTGTGATTGTGAGCATTGTGGGTGCCATGGGAATTTTTCACTTGGGAGGAGAAGTAAAGGAGCTATGTGAACTGGAGGAAAACCCAGATCTCTGAACTGGGGGCCTTGAACTAGACTAGAACCTGGGGAAGGGACAGTGCAACTCCTTCCCTGGACCTGTGTCTTCCTTTTGCTTCAGTAGGTGTCACTTTGGATCGGGAGCAGATATTAGGAGATGGAGGTCCAGAGTTTGGGAGACCAAAAGAAGAGGTGTCACCCAAAGCCAGCTTGATCTGTGTAAGGCATCTTGGAAGGGAAATTCCAGAGAAAAGACAGAGGAAAAATATCAAAGACTTAGGAATGGGAAGCATCTTAGATATCTGATCGTAGAAACCTCAGCTCAAGCCCTGCCTGGGGTGTGTGTTTGTTACTTTATTTTTTGAACAGGTCTGTGGTGATTCGCAGCCAGGTTATTCCTCTTGCTCAAACACTAGCAAAATGCCTCAGGTGGATAAAGAGAGCTCTGACTATTAGTAGCTGTGACGGAGCCAGCTGGGCACTTGGGGGAATTCTGGAGGAATAGATTTCCTGAGAGGATTCAAGTCTGTGTAGTAGAACTGTCAGTTTATAAATAAAAATCCTCCCTCATTATCTCACCGGGATGTTGAAAGGCTCAGATGAAGGAGCGACTGTGGACCGTGGTCTCTGAACCCCGAACGTATGCAAGATAGGAAACTGATTTATTTATAAAATCTTAACTACTTTGGAATGTGGAAATTAATAAAGGAGGACTTGACAAAGGTCTGAAGTAGGAAGAGGCTACTTAGGGATCAATGTTTTAATACAAGTTTTCTAACCCAAACAAAAATTAACACAATGTCTTATAAAAACTCTGTTTTTTCCTGCTTAGTTATTTTACAGTGTTTCTCAGAATTATGCTTGTTTTTAATTTCTGACACGCTAACGAGGCCATTAGACTACCTTTGGACTTGGATACAGAGACTCTCCCTTAACCTAAAGAAAGGGCATTTTCCTTATTCAGTTGAACTATATTGCTTTCGGTCCTAATCAGCTTCTAGCCTAGACTGACCGCAGATTATGGATACCCTTTCTAGCAGTTTCTTCACAACTCACTGTTGAATGGCTTTTTCTCTGTCCTTTCTCCTTAGTTAGGGAGAAAAAAATGATTTGGAAAAGAACCAGGAAACTCTTCATATCCTAAAGGGCCCTCTCTTCTTCACCCATTGACATATTTCATAGAACTGTTTATGTCTGCTTATTATATTTGAAAAATCACAGAATGTTTACAACAGTTGGAATGCCTCCCTAGGAGGTAAATGTACCTCTCTTTGATTAAATCACTGCTTCTAATCCTAAAGGGACTGGGAATGTAAATATGCCATCACCTCCTGGAATGGATGCTAATCGGAGGACTGGACTGCGCCCTGGCCACACCCTCCTCAAATCAATGCTCTTCTTTACCTTTTCTCCTATTTTCTGGAGCCGGAGGGAAACAAATGAGAAGGACCCTGGACAACCCAGAGAGATAGGCTCCTCTGTTTTCAGACTCTTCTACTGTGAAATCTCCCTTTCATCAAATTCAATATGTATCTATTTCAATATATGAAATAGACCAAAAAGTAATTTGGTGGAATAGGGTGAGCCCCTCAACTTGGCCTCTTCTTTGGCCCTAGTCTGTATGTGGAGTCTAGTATAAAAATGACTTCTCTGGGGGAACATTTCTTCTGCTAACTAGATTACAGGGGACTCAGTGCTTGGAGTAAGGATAGTGGAGCTATTATTTATCACTACCATTTATCGAGAGCCTTAGCGCAAATCACATGGGTCATCTCATTTGACTCATGACAGCTCCTGTAGCTATAATGGTTAACCATCATTCTGTGTTCTGGATAGAGGCTCAGAGAGATTAAGTAACTTGACAAAAGTCACACAGCTGCAAAAGTAAGATCCTGGCATTGATTCCTCCAGAGATGAGTTGGTTTCATAGGTAGGAAAGCAGCAATTCCATACTCACAGGTGACTGTCCCCACCCCCTTGCCGTCAGCTAGCCAGACCTGTTAGCTCAAAAAAGGGGGCCAGTGTTCACAGGGTGGAAGGGGTGGGAATGGTCAGGTCAAACCTTATCACATCACCACTGGAACGACTGAGCCCATGTCCTTCTAATAGTGGGTCGTGCATTGCTCTGCCAGCTGTCTGAGTTAGCTTCTGGCTCTTTTCCCCAGGAGCATGTGTGTGTTCAGGGTGGAAATGCAGATGCTGTTTTTCTGCCTTGCATAAGTGCAGATCTGGGCCCAAGGCCCCTTCTCACTCTCTGTCCCTGTCCTCTTCCCAGACATAGAACGAGCCAGGCTCTCTGTTCTCCTTCAGCCAGGCCGAGGAACAGAGGACACACCCAGCACTCTAAGCCAGATGGGGGAGCTCTGCTCGGGAATGGTCCAGGAACGAACGGGAACATCTGGAACTAAAGGGCACAATTCTCTTGGCTAAGTTAGTCTTTTTGCTATGGACGGGCTGGACAGTGAGCTATGAAGGATAAAATGAGATTTTATTTTTTAAGAGAGGGGTTCCTCTGACAGGTAGAGCAAAGGGGCCCTCTTGTTTGATGACACAGGGAAAGGAAGAGCGCCCTGGATGGAGTGTTGGCACATTGCGGTTCAGGCCTGCCCTTGCCTCTAATTTATGTGTGACTCTGGGCAAACCCCTTATTATCCCTCTCAGATTCTGCATCAGTCAAATGTGGGTATTGAACTAGATAATCCGCGAGTCCCTGCCAGTGCAAATGACCCTGTGAGCCTTTATTTTGTCTTCTATTTTCTCCTGAGATCATGGTCAGCCCTCTGTACTATGTTCCAAACTTGCAGAGAGGAGTTCTGATCCCTCCCCATAAGGGAAGAGAGAGCAGTGAGAAAATGGATGAGGGCAGTAGTTGTTGGCTTAAGCTCAGTGGGACCAGCCAACATCTGTGTTGGATATAAGGGTCTTTGGTTGTTTTTTACCCTGAAAATCCTAGCCTCTTTCTCATTCAGAGAGTAATACTTGGTTAATAGGCTCTGTGCAAGAGAGCAATGGAATAATGATGTTTGATAGGTTTTTTCCTTAGCAGAGCTTTAGTATTAAATGAGTATTATTAAAATAATACCACGATTCATTCGCTGGAACGTACAGTGTCTCTTCTGGATAAGGCTACCATTGATAATGGCACAAAGGCAGCAGTTGCCCCAAATCTAGACTGGTCAAACAAACAAGCAAACCAACAGGGAACAGCTCCGAGTCTATAGATGCTCCGCAAGCTCTTTTCACTTGCTTTTGCCAGTATTTGAAATGCGGTGGCTCCCATGCAATGGAAATAACTTCCCCCCAAAGGCCAAATAACGCCACGGTTGCTCCATGAGGTAGGGAGGCATTTTGGTTTCGCTGCCACTGCATCTCCGGCACGTAGCCTTTGGCTGGCACATAGTAAGCCCTCTGTAAACATTTGTTGAATGAATGGGTACATTTATTTAACATTTACCTTGCAGGAATAATTGCAAGCGAGAAAATGATCAGATGATCAGAACGTGTATACGTTTGGCTTCTACGTTATCCTGCCTTTCACTGACAACTTTCTAGAATATTCACTTTTAAGAGATAAGGCTTGGCTCTAAGAAACCAGCATGGGATCCCTGGGCGAAGAGAAACATGACAGCGCTTTAGCAGACCAGTCAGAGTTAACTGTAGTCCAGGACCTGACTGGGGCAGATGTGCCAGGGAGTCTGTCCATCGTTTGTACTTCTTCCTTCTCAGGCCTCCGCTCCTCTCCTTCTTCCAAATTCTGCATCTGGCCTCATTTTCGGCCTCTTTCAGGGGCCTACCTGGGTACTTCTTACTTGCAAACAGATTCATCGTTTCTCTTACTGCAAATGATTTAAAAGAGTTCATGGAGACCTTTATGTCCTCTTTCAAATAGAGAAAACTACATGACTGAGCCAGGATCTAACAGAGATCTTAACTGATCTTCTGGGTTTTCTGCCTTTACCCAGAAACCACAAGTCATTCCAGTTGTTACCAGCCAGTAGATAGCCTAGTACGCATTTGCACAGCGAACTCCACCTTTCAGAAGGCTTGGCTAAGGCTTGGCTAAGTAGTTCCTTCTCATCTCAAGTAGTGTTGGCCATTTTAAAATGGAATGTTTTTGTGCTTGTGTGTGTGTTTTCCCAGAGATTTCCGGTCCCTCATCCTATTGCGTCTGTCAGCTTTCTCTGGGCTTGCAGCTATTCCTGTTATTAGCTTTTATTCTAAAATTCATTTTTGGTTTGAGGGATGGGGACAGTTAAAGCACATTTTACCAAGCTCATTTCTGTCTGTAAACTATACAGTCGATGGTCTCAATACTCTAAGTGTAATAATACTTACTAGATCTTTTTAAGGGGAGCATCTATAAGGGAAGACAAAGGGGAGAATTAAATATATTCATGGAGCTTAAAAGATTGCATTTAAAGTACTATGTGTATTAAAATGTGTCTTATATAATGAATCATGTATAATAATACCTTTTTTCTATTTTTGATTGAATATTTTATTGACCACCGTCTCTTTGCCTAGCAATGTGATGCTTGTCGCAGAAGCATCTAAAATAATGATAAGAATTAACATGTATTTATTAAGTGCTTTTTTCCCCTTATCTCATGCAATCCTGAAAACCACTCAATTAGGTAGTTGGCTTTCCAACTAGGTCTTCCCATTTTATTGATGAGGAAACTTCGAGAGATCAGGAAATTGGCCTACGATCGCACAAGCCTTTCAGTGGTGGAACCAAACTTCATACTGACTCAGAACCACATTCTTAACCCCACTCTACGGTGCTACCTTAAGTTCTACCTTCTTTTATCTTCTTGCACCTCTGGGGTCATGAGACATTGGTCCAAATTGGAGTTCACTTAAGTCCAGGGTTAAGTCCTCCTCCACACCTATTTCCAGTGGGGCATGAGGGTCAGGTTATGGCAGATGGGAAGCACAGCCTATTGGTGCCCTGGTCTGCATGGGGTTGGACTCGGGAGCCCTGCCTGGTTCAGGAAGCTCTCCTGCTTTCCCCTCGGAGCAGCCTTGCTTCCAGGAACGCCAGGAGCAGCTCCACACTGTTGTACTTTCAGAGCCAGCTTGCCAGGGAGGTGCCTACAATGCCCAGCACCAAAGGCTATTTGAGTTGAATTAGCAAAAAATACCAACGAGGGCTTCTTCTTCAGGTGGATTTGAATGCCACTTTCTCATTCTATATCCCACGCTGGCCTCCCCACCTTCTTGAATAAATCCTAAGCAAGATTCCACTGAGGTTTTGACTTGATGGGGCTTTGTAAAACTCATGGAATCAGAAGCTCCTTAAAGAATTTTTCAGTCTAGTCTCCCCTTACCCCTTACAGATGAGGAAACTGAAACCCAAGTCCCAATTTGAGACTGACTGAATTAGGGCTTTTTCAACTGTCTGCCTTACTGTAGGATACTGAAATTTACAAAGTGAGTAGGAATTTTTTTCCAATTACAAAAAAAAAAAAAAAACCCCAAACCAAAAAAACCCCACGATGGTTGTAGAAATATTTACCAAAAAAAAAAAAAAAAAAATGAGGACAATAAAAATAGGCCACAGTGAAATCATTCAGTGATAGTCATTGTAAAGTTTGAGTATACCCATCTAAAATTTTTGGGCTTCCCTGGTGGCCCAGTGGTTGAGAGTCCGCCTGCCGACGCACGGGACGCGGGTTCGTGCCCCGGTCCGGGAAGATCCCACATGCCACGGAGCGGCTGGGCCTGTGAGCCGTGGCCGCTGAGCCTGCGCGTCCGGAGCCTGTGCTCCGCACTGGGAGAGGCCACAACAGTGAGAGACTCGCGTACCACAAAAAAAACAAACAACAACAACAAAAATAATTAAAAAATAAAATAAAATTTTTTCTTCCTACGATATATGCTGTTTATTAAAATAGTATGGCATATTGTTCCTGCTATTTTATGTCCCGCTTTTCATTCCATAATATATTATGACATCTTTCCATGTTTTAAATATTCTTTCATAGCATAATTTTATTCTTTTTTTAAATTGAAGTATAGTTGATTTACAATGTTGTGTTAATTTTTGCTGTACAGCAAAGTGGTTCAGTTATATATATATATACATTCTTTTTTATATTCTTTTCCATTATGGTTTATCACAGGATATCGAATATAGATCCCTGTGCTATACAATAGGACCTTTTTGTTTATACATCCTACATATAATAATTTGCATCTGCTAATCCCAAACTCATAATCCACCCCTCCCCCACTCCCCCTCTGCTTGGCAAACACAAGTCTGTTCTCTATGTCGGTGAGTCTGTTTCTGTTTTGTAGATAGGGTCATTTGTGTCATAGTTTAGATTCCTCATATAAGTGATGTCATATGGTATTTGTCTTTCTTTCTGACTTATTTCACAAAGTATGATAATCTCTAGGTCCATCCATATTCCTGCAAATGGCATTATTTCATTCTTTTTTGTACGGCTGAGTAGTATTCCATGGTATATATATACCACATATCCTTGACCCATTCATCTGTCGATGGACATTTAGGTTGTTTCCGTATCTTGTGAGTAGTGCTGCAATGAACCTTGGGGTGCATGTATCATCTTGAATTACAGTTTTATCTAGGTATATGCCCAGGAGTGGGATTGCTGGATCACATGGCAACTCTGTTTTTACATATCATAATTTTAAATACATACATATTATCCCAGTGCTTCAGTTAATTCCATTTGGTTTGATTTTTTTGGTTGTTTCCGAGATCTTGGTAGTAACAGCAAAAATGAAATGGTGGGTGTGTTTTCAGTTACTGCTTTTTAGCTGAAGTTAAATTAAAAGCTACCCCAGGATGAGAAGTTGAGTAACGTGCCCACAGTTGCTCAGCTTGTGAGCATCAGACTCTGATTTGAGTCCTAGTATGTTTAATCTTAGTCTTATATTCTTGTCATCACTCCACTTGCTCCAGCAGTTTTGCCATTTTCCAGGGAAAACTCTGCTTTCCGTCTTTGTTTTCTCCTGCTCTCCAATGAGCACATTTGTTCCTTCACCACCACCCTTGCTCGCCTCCCTGTCTTGCTGAGGCTGTTGACATTTGTGGAGGTACACAGTGTCTTAGGACCAAAAGCTGCACAGCTGGAGAGGAAATATGCCCATTCCTTTTTCCCCTCCCTCGCCTTAATGGCTTAACCTGTGAGCTTGGGAGCTGGTTTTAATTTCACATTTTCTGTGTGTATGTGCGTTTGTTTTTAAATTTTTTCCCCCTTAATTCTTTCAAGGAGACCTTTATTTGAAATCATACACTCTTTCCCTCCAAGCCAATCTGTGCCCCATATCTTGATGAGATTACTTTGTTTGGGGATATTGATAAATTCAGAATGGGGTTTCTGGTTTATCCAACTAAGTTGGTTTAAATTATGGCCTTACAGAGAGAAAGGGCTTTAAGCAACCTAAAACATTTTAAACCAATTGAATGTAATCCTCTGCTTCTAGAAAAATTCGTCCTAGGTTTATTCCATAAAGAAGGCATGTTTTTGTTTTGTTTTGTTGTGCTTTGATTCCAGTTATTTCATTGCATGCTCTATCTCAGATTCCTTGCTGTGAGAATCCAACCTAGCTTTGCTCAGTTAAGGGCAGGAAGAGAAATAAGCGATCCATTATTGCAACCCTCTCATTTTAATGATTAAGAAAAAGTGGGCCAAAGAGGGAAGATAATTTGCCAAAGGTCACACAGCAAAATAGTTTTTAAGAACATGAGGCAAAGGACTCATTTCCCTTGCTCTGGCTCAGTGCTTTTCTCACAATTTTTTTTCCCCCCGGGAGGAAAATGTGAGGGGGTGGGTGTTATGGGCAGATTTGTGTCCATTCAAAATTCATGTGTTGAAGTTTTAACCCCCTAGTACCTCAAAATGTGACTGTATTTGGAAATAGGGTCTTTAAAAGGGTAATTAAGTTAAATAAGGTCATTAAGAGTGGGTCCCGATCCAGTACGACTGGTGTCTTATGAGAAGAAATTAGGACACAGACACACACAGAAGAGAGGCCGTGTGAGGACCCAGGGAGGTGGAGCTGGCCATCTACAAGCCAAGGACAGTGGCCTCAGAAGGAACCAACCCTGCCGACACCTTGACGTTGGAGTTCTAGCCTCCAGAACTGTGAGAAAACAAATTTCTGTTGTTTAAGACAACCAGTCTGGGACAGTTTGTTGTGGCAGCTGCAAACTAATATGGGGGAAAAGTTAAGAACAAAGACATTTAAAATTCAAAACTTCAAACCGGGGAAGTTCTCAATGAATAGAAAAGGGAAACCCAGGTAATTAGTATTTCTAAGAAATAATGCCATGCCAAAGCCCATACTGACTTGATTTTCAATCATATTTTTATATATGGCATCTCATTTCATGCTTATAACATGCCTAAGGTGTAGTTATTATTAGTTCCACTTTACAGATGAAGAAACTGAGGCTCAGAAATTTAACTTATCTAAAGTTTCGTATTTATTAGCTAAGCAGGTGGTGTTAGGTCCAAATCCATCTCCTTGTCTGACTTTAAAACCCTCACCCACTACACTGAAGTTAACCCAAGCGGTTTAGTAACCATTGTTATCAAGTTGCTTAAAGTTAGGAAGAGAAAAAAATATACTCTGAAGTCTCAGTCACCTGGAATCCACTTAATCGATTGAACAGGAAATATCTGGCCCTTGATTTTAGGGTAAAAATGGAGATCAGGGACATTTTAAAAGATAATCAAGGTATTTGAGGTCTACTGCAGAGCCTTCCCAGTGGCTTATACCTTCACATGTCAAAGTGGACAGCTACACATAATGAAGAATGAATGTTCATAGCGATGGGCCCCAGGCCCCAAAGAAATGTGACCCATCAGAGGAGAATCGGTTACGTGCGCTGGGTCACATTTGCTAAAGCAGGAAACCAGACCCGTACATCTGTAACATGAGGGGACGTGGAAGCTGTGCCAGAGTTTTACAATTACTTATTTTAGAAGTGTTTTCAACAATAAGACCTGATAAATATGTAATCAATCAAAAAAAAATTAAATGAACTTGAGCTGCTGGTAAAACCGCTTGTTATGATATGGGAAACAGAAGGTGCTTGAAATATTGAATGTGGATGGCTCTCTTGCAGCTGTGCCCTCCCTGTTTTAAGGTTGTGTGGTCTATCATTTCTAAAACATATGGGTTAAACTTACTTGGACTTTATCAGTGAGAAGACACAATCGAGTTAAGAGGTGGCCGGGCTTTGTTTCCAGCAGGTGTTGGGGTTAAGGCCCAGCTCAGCTATATAGCAGCTGTGTAACTTAGTGGGCCCTACCTTTAAAAGAGAATTTTAATCCAGCCACTTCTCACCATTTTTCATCCCTGCCACCACCCTAGCTGAGCCTCCATCGCCTTACTGCAGGAACCCTCCAATGGTCTCAGTGCTTCCACTTTGCCAACCATCAGGTCATTTCTCCATGCATAAGCAGAGTGATCCTTTTAAAATGTAAATCAGATCAAGTCACTCCCCAGCTCAAAAATCGGTTGCACTTGGAATAAAACCCAGACCATGGTGCTCAAGGTTCCACGTGGCCTGGCCCTGACTATCTCCACTGCCCCCAGTGTCTTGGCATCAGCTGTCCTCCCTTCTCACTCTCCCTTGGACCTGATGTGTTTATCTGGAGCTCAGAGCTCTGTCCTTGCTGCACCCTTGGAGTGGGGAGCAGTCTTTTCTAGGAGGCTTTACTTGTGGAGCTCAGTTTGGCTGATAGCTTCCTAGATATGCCCTCTTTGAAGACCTGATCAGAAGCAGTCCCAGACCTTCTTCCAAGCCTCCTTCCCCCACCTCTTTATGTTTTTAAATTTTTAAAAATTTTTTAATTAAAAAAATATTTATTTATTTTGGCTACGCTGGGTCTTAGTTGTGGCATGTGGGATCTTTAATTGTGGCATGCAGACTTCCTAGTTGTGGCATGCACATGGGATCTAGTTCCCCGACCAGGGATCGAATCCGTGCCCCCTGCGTTGGGATTGCAGAGCGGAGTCTTACCCACTGGACCACCAGGGAAGTCCCTCACCTTCTTTCTAAATGTCACTTATCACTGTTGAAATGACAGTACTTATTTATTGGCTGACTTATTCTTTGCTGTTTCAACTCCTACAGTTGCAATGGCAGGGAATTAATTTTGTTCACTCGTGTATCCCTAGTACTGTGAAAAGGAGGCATTTACAAACGTTAAATGAAGGAATGAATGGATAAATAAATAAATGAATGAAAAGGCATGTTGTTCCTTTACTTTAAACTAATGTGCTTTCCCTTAGTAAGTGGTTTAGGGAGAGCGGGTGTCAAGGAAACAGGGTTATCAGAAGACAACTAAACTATCCGCCCTGTGGTCTAACCTCAAGTGAATGAAATGATCAATGAAAGATGAAAAGACTTGGGATAACAGACATACGTCATACCACAGATGAAAACCTGCTGCATCTGAGATGACTTGAAGAGACTTGCAAAGGTCCTAACTCCTTTGCTGTTTCTTTTAGACACAGTTTAATACATGTCACAATACACATTCTGGAATGCAGAAAACACCTGCAACTGGAAACTTCAGTTGCCTTAGCACTTTTGGAAACATTTCTGAGCAGAGACACGTCATAAAAGAACAGACTGTTTTGGAACTATTCCAAAGAAGATCATTCTCCTGGTGTTAGAATCACAGAAAGTGAACCAGTGATCATTGGGAAAAGAAGCGGGTAACTCATGGCTTTGCAAGTAGGGATGAAGTCTGCGGGCCCTTAGCCACAGGGAATCAATTCCTGTAATGTCAGCATAGCATTTGCAAATAGAAAGCAGTCTTGAATATATCCCAGGAAGTGCCTGTTGTGTGAAGCCTTAGATCTTCATTGAAGATGAAGAAACCTTTTGTCACAGCAGGATTAACTGCCCGCTAGTCTCATTTTTGCGTTCTGATAATTTTCAAGTGGTACCTCAATTATATTTATTTCAAGGGTTCATTTCATTCCAAGTCTGCCTGATCTCCTGAAGACCTTGTTCTCAGAGCATCTGCAGTTTTCTCTGTCAATATAACTTGGAGAAGTTTGGGGCCGAAGAGTCAAAAATAGTCAGTGCTTAAACACCGGTCTATCGAACGAAAGCAGAGCTGTGGGTTTGCAGGTATCAGAAGGCTGTGACCCAGAGAGTCAGTCATCACCACTGTCTGCTTCTTGTGTCAAGAAAGAGCCAGAAAAAAGAGAGAATGCCCCACCTCCTCTGCTTCCCATACTCGTTAGGAAGTATGTTTGGGTTCTTACAGGAAGGTAGTTAAGGCCTATATGTAAACTAAAAAGAGGTAAAAAGTCAAGCTACTTTTCAGAGATAACAGTGAGAGTGGGTAGGCATCCAGGTGAAAGGTATTGACATAAGATTTGAGTCCAACTTTGAAAGAAACGTGCGTTTCTTGAGCACTACCATGCACCAGAATTTGGGCTTGACTCCTGACCTCAGTCCTTTGGAGCAGATATAATTGTCCTCATTTTACAGCCGGGACTGTGACTGTAAAGCCCTTCTCTTTCTCACCATTCCACTGAGCTGCCCTGGCAGATTCACCACTTAGATCTTTTAGCTGCAAAGTGACTGACGAGGCAGGCCCCTTTGCTGCCCTGTACAGACCCAATCTCTGATGTCTGGACTCCTTGGCAGAGCAAACCGAGAGCATCTCTGCTCTTTGAAACAGTCCCTCCCTCCCATGCTGTCTCTCCAAGGGCCCTTTCTGTGGCCACCTGGTGTGAGCTGCAACATGGCAGCCGTACGTTGTCGACGCATCCACCACGGGCCAGTTTTAGGAAGTCGCAGAAGCCAGTGGTTGTGTGCTTGCAACCGCAGTCCCCAGGCAGCCCTGGCCAATTGAAAAGTATAAGGTCAGACTTGGAGAAAAATCGCTGTGGCCTTCACAAATAGATGGGGAGCAATCGCCTGTCATTTGAAGGTGCCGCTCACACATTCCAAGGCCCAAGCCCGTATTGCTCCTCTGGGGATTGCATTTTGGCTGGCTTCCAGATTTAGTGAAAGAGTTTTTTGTTTCTGAGAAGCAATAGCGGGAATTCACTGGGCTTTCCTGTCATTCCAAAGGCCCAGTCAAAGCCAGCTGCCAGGCACACATGATCAAAGTGGAGAGAGAGCTGCTTCTCAAAGAGGGAAGAGAGTCCCATTCAGTGGACAGCAGCCCCGAGAGGCAAAGTGCCTAGCTTGGGTTCGCAGAGCTGGGACCAGAATCCGGGTCCTGACTACCATTCCAGGCGTCTGTACTACCCTTCATTGCCTTTCAGTTGGTATAGACATCTCAGTGTAGGGTTAACTCAACTCCATCCATCAGCTTCTAACCAGCCTGTTAAATCTCAAGTCCCCATTCCTGCCTGTTTGGTGTGTGGCTAACCAGCACCTCAAAATTATTCTACATGCTCTTGCACCCCAATTTTGTGACTCGTTTCTCTTCTGCATTTTTATTCATCGGTTCTTCCTGGCCAGGCTGCCTTGAAATATCATTTACCTTTAGCACTTCACTTCCTATCTATCTATCTGTCTGTCTATCTATCTATCTAAGTATAGTTGATTTACAGTGTTGTGTTAGTTTCAGTTGTACAGCAAAGTGATTCATATATATATATACACACACAACACATACACACACACATATATATTCTTTTCTATTATAGTTTATTACAGGATATTGAATATAGTTCCCTGGGCTGTACAGTAGGACCTTGTTGTTTATCTATTTTATATATAGTAGTTTGTATCTGCTAATCCCAAACTCCGAATTTATCCCTCTCCCACCCCTATCCCCTTTGGTAACCATAAGTTTGTCTTTTATGTCTGTGAGTCTGTTTCTGTTTTGTAAATAAGTTCAGTTGTATCATTTTTTAGATTTCACATGAGTGGTGTCATATGGTATTTGTCTTCCTCTGTCTGGCTTACTTCACGTAGTATGATAATCTCTAGGTCCATCCATGTTGCTGCAAATGGCATTATTTCATTCTTTATCATGACTGAGTAATATTCCACTGTGTATATATACAACATCTTCTTTATCCATTCCTCTGTCGATGGACACTTAGGTTGCTTCCATGCCTTGGCTACTGTAAATAGTGGCATGTCACTTTCTCTTCCCCTTCAGTTGCTAATTAGATTCCAGCTTTCCTCTGCAGTGTACCATACATGTTCTAATCCATACTCTTGCTGTCATCTGGACCATAGCAATCTCCTTATTCTTTTTTCCTTTTTATAATTTTCTATATTAAATCCTTTTTAAAAGTTATAAAATGGCATATGCATTGTGCAACTAGTGAAATAATGTATGTAAATAGAGGAGAAAGAGAAAAGAAAAAAGTTCCTTATACCTCCTCCCTTTGCATCCTTTCCCCCTACCATACCTAATGTTGACAAATTTGGTATACATCCCTCCAGACCTTTCTCCTGCTCATACAGAAACATAATAATAGTACTTGTTTGTTTGCTTTTGCAAGGACAGTATCGTATTTTGCACATTGCCACTTACTTATTTTAGATATTTCTTCAGTTCAAGATATAGATTTAACCTGTTTAAAAAGTAGCTGCACCATAATCCACAGTGTGGCTGTATTGCAGTTTATTAAACTGTGTCCAATGGTTGGATGTTCAGGGACTAGGCTGGATGTTTTCTGTTTGCCTCTTCAGCTGCCCTCGCCAAGGTTTTCTGTCCTGCTCCACACCCTGGACCTGTCTGGGCTGCACCAATAGGTCCTTTGCCCTTGGGCTCCTGGTTGGATTTAGTTGATGTGGCACCACTAAGGGACTGGAGGGAGGGTGGACCACGAAATCAGGGTGTTTTCCCTCTGATTCCTTGCTGCTGGGTTGCTGTGGAGTGGCCACGACGTGCCTCTGCTGGAGGTCACAGCAGGTGCCCTCTCCGTACAGCTGCCCTCTTCAGCTCCGGTAATCACTCCTCTGGCCTCCTTGGGCCTGGGGATGGCGTTTCTCCCTGTTGTTGGTGTGCTCTGGATCCATTTAATTTCCTTAAACCCTGCCCACGCTTTGTTAAATAATCCCTTTGTTAAATGCACTTTAATAATCCAATTTGAGTATTCCATCTGTTTCCTGGCATCCTGAGTGATATAGGTTGTTGCTTTTTCTTCCTTTTCCCACCCCCCACCGCTTGCTGTTACATTCTAACTAGTTCCTTCCTTTATCTCCAGCATGACCATTCTGTCAGCGTTTTTTTTTTTTTTAACTCTTCGATTGTATTTCACTCATTTTCTCAAAATCCTTCCACAGCTCCCCAGGACCTGTGGGATAAAGGTCAAACCCCATAGCCAGCCACTGTTTGCATCCCCTTCTTCCAGAATCCAAAGCATCAGGGACCCCACCCATTTCCACAATTTTCCCCTGAAATGCATTTCTTGCCTTGATACGTTTGGTTTTCCAGTGACTGGTTATGTGACACCAGACCCTGCACTAACCCCCCTAAGCTTCCATGTCTTCATCAACCCAATGGGGAGAAAACAGCAGATAATTCATTTCATTGAGGATTAATTGAACAAAATGTACATAAAGCTTCTAAGAGTTTCTGACATGTAAGTTTTCAGTAAATGCTAGTTACGAATTCTTGTTCCCCCACTTGCCTTGGGTCATACCTGTGGGTCCAGATTAACCATTTTCCCAAGACCCACCTCGGCTCGCCTCTGTGGACCCTTCTTTGATTTCTACCAGAGGATTTTTCTCCCATTTCTCTCTCTCTCTCTTAATTAACAGACTTTGCTCTTCAGATCACTTTTTTTTTTAACATCTTTATTGGAGTATAACTGCTTTGCAATGGTGTGTTAGTTTCCACTGTATAACAGATCACTTTTAGGTTTACAGAAAAATTGAGCAGGAATTAGTAAGAGTGCCCATCTGCTCCCTCCCACTCCCCCCCACCCCAAGTTTCCCCTGTTATTAACATATTGCATTGGTGTGGTAAACATTTGTTACAGTTGATGAACCAGCATTGATATGTTATTAATGAAAGCCCATAGTTTTACATTAAGGTTCACTCTTTTTTGGGGGTACCTTTCTATGGGTTTTGACAAGTGCATAATGCCTTGTATCCACCATTAAAACATCTTATGCAATAGTTTCACTGCCCTGAAAACCCTCAGTGCTCTGTCTGTTCACCTATTCACCTCTCCCTCCCCCTCCCTCCCCAAAGCACTGGCAACCACTGATCATTTCACTGCCTCTATAGTTTTACCCTCGCTCTTTTTACTTCACATTATTATTTGTGGTCATGGCTTAATTTTTCCGACTGTTTTGTCCTTGCCTTCCCGTACACCTAACATAACATCTTCACAGCCAGTAGTCACACAAGTGTACGTTTCAGGAATGAATTATTAAACCTGTTTATCCCTAGAATCGAGACCTGGTTGAAATTTCAGGCCCTCCTTCCTGATGAAGTAGGCGTTTGGCTTTTACACAGGCTGTCGAGCTGATGGGACACAGGATCCCGTTTGAACATAGCTGGACCCCAGTTTCCTAGCGTGCAAATGGGACAGAGAGCTTTCACCCATAACACATGGATCTGAGGCCTAAAAGTACCAATGCAAAACAAAACAAAAAACCCCCAAATAACAAACACAACACAAAACTCTCCTATAAACCCAGACCAAATGTGGCCATGAATTAGATCTCTAAAGCACTGACTTTTCTTCAAACTATATTCTCCTTTATACTCTGTCCTGAGCAACACATTTCTCAGGCACTTTATATGTAATAGTAGTAGCTACCTTACATTTATACTGCAATTTGGATTTGCCTTCAATTGTACATGTACATAATCAGAGCAATAAAACAGAGGTGGTAGCACCGTCGTGAAATTAGTAGTAGTGGTAATATTTGTAATGCCTGCCACCCATGGTGCTTTTTCGAAGTGCCCCGACCCTGCATCATGATATTTAATTCTCACAGTAGCTGGGGAGGTAGGCATTAGTATCTGTACTTTACAGATACGTAAATGGGCCTTTTTAGAGAGCTCCACCTTCACTCAGCTGAAGACGCTGAGGCCCAGAGCTGGATCAAGCCACTTGCCTAGAAGCACACAGTGAGTTAGCAGAGATGCCAATGCAGCTGTGGCTTCCAAACTCCCTTGGTCGCTACCTAAATTCTGAATGGTTTTGCAAACTGTGATTAGGGCTGGTTTCCGTCCAGACAGCAACCTTTCCATTTTTCCTTCTCCAAAGCCCAGCTAAAGATGGACCACATTTTTTTTCTTGTACCCAGATTTGTCACATCCTATTTTATGATAAGGCATGCTTGTTCTCATACTAGATTTACCCACCCTGCCCCTCTCTCTCCTTCTCCCTAACCTTCTGAAACGGTGATCCTTCATTCCAATAACATCCTCCGTGTGCTGTGCTGTCCAGTACCTGGGACGTCCCTGTGACTCTGCTTTGGACACTGCTCAAGCCCGTGGTGGCTCACGTTGGTCCATGTCGGTCCATGTTTCAAGAGCAGGGATGGTAGTCCTCCTGTTACGTTAGATCATTTTAGGTGATTCTGGAAGAGGGCATTCAATGACACTGAACCACAAAGAGAGAAATTTTGTCCCTTTTCTAATTATTCTTCTAACCTTATGAGCAGGTCGAGGAAAAAGTCTTAACATAGTGCTACTTTGTCTTGAACACCACCCCTCCACTCCCCGCCCCACCCTGACACTGGGTAATCTTCCTTTTAACAAAGGTAGCAGATCTGAGCTCATCCTTCAGAACCCTTTTGAGGGCAGAGAATGGAGCCAAAGTTTCATGAGGTTTTTATTGTATTCATTCCTAGGTTTACTGTCTATTTTTGGTAAGTGATACTGGCTTAGAATTTATGGGAGTGAGACAGTGTTTACTTTTAAAATATATTTATTTCAGGATAATATTAAGTAAATAACAGTACAGTTTGTACCGGGATCTGTCCAGTATCATGAAAATAGCACAGTAGTGACTGAGGTTTGGGCTTCACAGGCCCAGCTGACCTTCCTGCTTGAGGTTGGAATGGCTTTGTGGTTCCTCTGTCCATCGCTGTGTCATCCCTCCCCTCCCCCGGTTCCCTGTCTGGTTATCCACTCGTGCTTATCCGTGTCTGGAACCCTGTTAAAGACTGGGAGAGTGTTATCGGGCGCTGGGATTAAGATGCCATCCACGGTTCATTTCGCCACTCCAGTCTGACCCAGGGCAGGGCACATCACTTGTCTGGCCCTTTGATAATTACGTCTTCAAAATGGTGAACATGAAGTTCTGGGGGGAAGAATGCGCACAGCTGGCTTTGATGTTCTAGTTCAGAAGGGGGAGCTGCCACCCTGCCCTGGTTAAACCTGCCCTTGGCTACTGCTTCCTCTGTATTACTGCTTTCCTACCTTGTGGTCTGTCCTTCCAGGGCCAAACCAAACACATGAAAGAGACAACAGTGCTTGCCATTCATTATGCATTCTGCTCGGTGGGCTGTGCTTTGAAGGGAGTGCCCCCCCCCCACTCTCCCCTCCCCACTTTCCTCCCCACCCACTCCCACCATTAGCCTCCATGGTGCACACTTGGTCATAAGTATGTTTGGGTGGTGAGAGAAAGGAGGGATGTTTTTGAGATTCATCTGTAGCAGTTCAGAGGTTTGTAATAGCCAGCCCTGTACAACTATGCCTGGTTTCAATAAAGACTCAGAGCCAGGAAGCTGCATTGCCCTTCAAGAAGTCTTATTTCCTCCCTGACCTTACTCGTTCTCTCCGTCTCCATGGCATGCTTGTCATTGAGGGGCCTGGAAACAGATCCATGCATTGGGCAGGGAGGGTGAGTTTGGGGGCAGGTTTGAGACCTTGCCACCCACTCTGCATTCCTGCTGGAGGAGAGCAAGTAGATTGTTATCTGCTCATGGAGCCTTATTTCCAGCGGAAGAGTGACTTGGAGGGGCCGTGGGAACTTGTCCTGTGGGAGTGGGTTTAAAAGAAGAAGTCTTGGCTGACCTTGGCAGCCGGTGGCAGGAGCTGAAAACAGTTGCTGGGGGTTGGCGGGGGACTGGCGCCTCTGGAATTCCCTTTATGGCAAGGTCTGTTAGATTTTGATGAACAGAGTGTTAGTTCAGTTCTTCTAGAATATTTGTGAGAGGGCCATTGTACAGTGGCCAGTTATGATTGAAAGGAAGAATAATTATGATAGTAGCTCACATGTACTAAGCATCTATAAATTGCCAAGCAGAGTTCAACCCTTTACCTATAGGAACCCCCATAATCCTAACCAGCACCCTGAGAGAAAGATACCATTGTCCCCCGTTTCACAGATGAAGTAACTGAAGCCCAGAGAGGTGAAGTCACTCTCCCAAACACAGGTAGTGTTCGTTGCAGAATTCAAACTCATGCCTGTGCATCTCACCCAAGGCTGAATATTTAACTGCAGAGGTGGGATGAGATCTCTGGTCTCCTGAAAGCCTATTCAGTACCTTTTCCTAAATACCATGTTGAGGCAACCAGGACTATCTTAGAAAGCCTTTTCTCTGTCTTCTTTAAATGATGCTGCTTTGGGGAAGAAAAGCTACAAGATTTCATCTGTGTAGTCTATCCATCCTGTTGTATTCTTAAGCATGGGAGTGTTTTTAGGGAGTCAAATCTAATTACCCAGATGGGAATTTATTTTAAATAACCACCTGCGCCTTCATCTGGACTTAGAAAGGATCTTGAGTCCCCACTGAGGGTCAGAGTCTGCGCATTGTGATTTGAACACAGGTACTAAAAGATTTTATTGTGGAAGACTCCTTCTTCAGTTTATATTCTCTTTTTCTCTTCCTAGGATTATAGTTTTTATTCTGAGCTGCTGGCATGTCTGCAGAGCATAGGACAGATGTGTCCTAAGTACCGTTCTGGGGCTGATTTTACTGAGTGAGAAGAAATCCACGGAGGGCTCTGGGTTTTCTGGGAGGCATATTCTCATTAGCTCAGACAGACGTGGTAATTTAAGTTCTTTACGTTGAAGACTAGGTGAGGAAAACTAAAATGGGAACCAGCATCTCCAACCGGCTTAAGTTCAAGATCCTGTGCTTGCATTTTCTATTCAAGTTTGAATCACAGCCATTCTTAACAGCATCCCTTGTTATAAGTTTATTTCCTCCTCCCTTCCCTCTCTTTTTTTTTTTTTTTTGGCGGTACGCGGGCCTCTCACTGCTCTGGCCTCTCCCGTCGCGGAGCACAGGCTCCGGACGCGCAGGCTCAGCGGCCATGGCTCACGGGCCCAGCCGCTCCGCGGCATGTGGGATCCTCCCGGACCGGGGCACGAACCCGCGTCCCCTGCATCAGCAGGCGGACTCTCAACCACTGCGCCACCAGGGAAGCCCCTCCCTTCCCTCTCTTGCTCCCCTGTCCCCTCTGTACCTCTGTCTTTTCTCACTCCCTTTCTTCCTTCTTTTCTTTGTTTCTCTCTGTCTCTTTTCTGTCCCATTTTCTCACAGACTTGATTTTTTATGCTTGATTTTTCTAATCATCGTCATATCCTAGTGAAGGAAAAAGGGTCGGACTTTATCAAACTTCAGGGGCCTCTGCTACCCTGGATTGTAAATCAGGTCCCTTTATAAGCTGCATTAACACGTTCAGGCCATAAGGGGCAGGTCTAATCCACTGGTTTTATAAGTAGTGGCTTACAAGTGATTGGATTCCTGAAGTTTCCTTCTGCAGAGGAAGTCAGCCGTTCCTGCTCTGGAACTGTCAGATGCAGTGTCAGACAGAGAGGACAGCCCTGTCGGAAAGAGCCACTTGGCATATGGTTTAGGCACTATTGGTGCAGTGGCCTCAGGTGGAAAGCAGTTTGGTGCCAAGAGATGAGAGACCTGGATTTACTTCCAACTGGAACTAATCAACGCTGTCACTTGGAGAAAGTCATCTGTCTCTCTGTGTAGATCTCCTCATTGGGAAAATGGGAACAATAATCCCTCCCCAGTATGCTTCTTAATTTAAGGCATTTTATAAAAATTTAAAGTACTGTAAATAATGAGTGGAATAAATATAACTAATATTTATAGGTGTTTACTGTGTTAGATATTTTATATATACATGTACACACACACCACACACACACACCTTTCCCCCTTCATCCACCTCATTTAGTCCCGGCAGCCACCCTGAGAGGTGAGCTAGGTGTTATTATCCGCTCTGAGCTAATAAAAAACTTGAGGTGCTGAGAGGTTAAGTCCTAACTCAAGATCGCACACCTGGTTAAGTGGTCGGCCCGATTCTCCTAGTAGTGGGAGAACTCAGTGGAGCCCAAGCTTGGCAGCTGGTACCCCTGGCACCCCTCTGGGCTGCAAGACCAGGCTTCACTCAGCCCTGGTGGCCGTGCAGGGCCCAAAGCAGCCAGAGTCCTTGGCCTGGTGCTGCAGGCTCTGAAGAGCTTCATCTTGGGTTCCAAATACCCTCCGGACTATCCCTGTGTGCTCTAGAAGTACCTTCATCCTTAATACCTATTAATGCATGAGAAACGTTGGTCGGCTCCCATCTAGACCACTTTACCTCCTCGGGCGTCAGCTCTCGGGTTCCTGACCGCCTCAGCTACTGAGAACAGAGAGCAAAGAGCCCCTCAGAGCCATGCTCACCTTTCTAACGCCGTCGAGGGTAACTTTTAACCAGAGCTGTCAGAGCTGTTCATCTTGTTGGCTTTGGGCCCCAGAATGTGTTACTGCCTGAGGCTGGTCCATGACTTCACAGACAAGCATGTTCCATAACCAGTGAGGTCTGGTTTCATGTGGCCTGGGAGTGGTCAGTCGTTGCTGTATCATTCTTCAATGCCAAGTCCAAGACTTGCCTTTCACATGCTTCTGTGTCTGATGACTGTTTGCCTGGGTTGTCCTTTGTAGTGGATCCCACATGCATGGAAAGAGTTAAAATTAATAAAGCAGTTTTATTAACCACTTTAATAAAAGTTCAGGGGACAGGCTGAAGACCCCCAGGAACAGCATTTGCTTGAGCTCTGTGAGTTGTGGTTTTGATATCTCTGCTCTACGTGATAAAGACAAATAATAATATTAATACTATAGTGCATACAGCAGGGGTCTTGTTACTCCCATCTCTGAAACTTACACCAGGCCTACAGTTCATCTTTGTGCTCTGTTTAGGTTCCTGATGATTGAGTCAAGCTTATTTCACTGGCATTGGAACAGTTTTTAACAATGCCATCTCAGTGATGTTAATTCCACTTGGGTCACCTCTTACTACACCCCTGATGTACAAGGGGCCTGATAGCTTTTTCCCCTTTGTTGATATTTCATGCTTATTGAAGGAAGTGATGATCCCCAGTGGCTCAGGACTGGATGCCCCCAGGCAGGAGGATGGTCATATTTCATGACTGGGCTCAGTTCAGGCAGTAACTGGCCCCTTTCCCTAACCCAGCTTACTTCAGCTCTTTGCTAGAAAGACAAAGAGCATCATAAAAGCACTGAGCTGTGAGAGGGAACTCTTATAGTTGCCAAGATTGTTATTAGTATGAAGCTCCTGCTGGAGAAATTTTGTTGCCTTCACAGACAACACAAACTGTGTCTGGGGCAGTGGTTCCTGGTGCTGGTCTGTGACTTGCTGTGGGCTGGCTGATGGCTGCCTAAGAGCCGTTTATAGAGCTTATAAAATACATAGTTGTTGGCCTAGAGCAGGGCCTGGGAATCTATATTTTTCTAATGTGCACCCTAGTTTGAGAAGCACAGTCCTAGGACTGCCTCCTGTAATTTTGCAATTTCTGTTCAAGTGGTAGATTACAGTAGCCTTCAATTAAAATTGTTTTTCCTTACAAGTCCAATATTCCGACCACTTCACGTAACTTTCTGACTCAGATGGCCTTTTTATCATTCTGATATATAATACCACCTCCTGTGTCCCACCCTTCAGCCATTCATTTGACCAATATTTAACCAATATTTAACAGAAGATGGGAACAAGGTAAAAAGATCAAAAGACACATAGTTCTAAGACTACAGGAGTCTTTGGTCTAGTCAGGAGACCAATGAACAGTAAACCAACTCTTGTAGAACAATTCATTGTTTCAGCTGCAGTGGGAGCAGGTAGCATTTGCTGGAAAGTCAGGTAGTGTATCCTAGGGGAAAACCCCTTTGATTGAGGCTTGACAATGGCGAGGATGGTTGTCAGTGGGAGGTGAACATAGGAGAAGGCGGAGAGAACATCTTTGCAAAGGCTTAGTGGCCAGAGAGCCTGATAGGCGGCTGGAACTACGTGTCTCTTAGTTTTGCCACCATATAAAATATGAGGCAACATGTGATAGAACCTAACAGAGTGGATGTAATGACAGAGGCCAGCTCCTGAGGGGCTTGGAGATCACGTGTGGCAGTAGTTTGTATTTGACCTCATTAGCACATCTTCTTTGCCATATATGTAGGTTTTGTCTCAACACCTCATTGATCTGTATCTTTAAAAAATCCTTCCCCCTGACAATACAGTATGATGAAATTTCTTATTCTTACCCAATACCTTGGAAGCAGGAGAGAGTAAGTGGTAATTGGCTATATCCCCAGAGGAGTCCTAGCTTCAATTCTCATTTTCTGGCCCTGTTCACAGTCTTTGATTTCGGAAGCCAGAAGTCAGCCTGTCTGTGGGGCTTCCTTCCCCCATGAAACCTATGTCCTCTTTTGAAAGCCCTCCCTCACCAGCATCATCTCATGCCATTTCCCTCCTTGATCCCTAAGCTTCCTCCACACTGATCTTTTTCAGGTTTTCAAAGAAACAAAACTTCTTCCTACCACAGGGCCTTTGCACACACTGTTCCCTCTGCTTGCAGTTCTCCATCTAAATTGATCTTCCCTGAAAAGGCCTTTTCCAGCCTCTATTTAAACAAGCCCCACTCCCTTGTATTTTGTGACACTCGATACAATTTTACATTGTTTTACTTATTTTGATGACTTTATTTCTTTATTGCTAGACTTCCCCTTAAGTTCCATCCAGGCAGTGACCTTGACGGTGTGGCTCACTCACAATTGCATCCTCCCCACTATTTAACAATAAATATTAGATACTTATTTGCTGGGTGAGTGGATGTGTGAATAATGGATGGATGGATGGATGGATGGATGGGTGGAGAGTTGAAGTCTGTATGTTGAATTCTTAACAAACTGCAGCCCACCATTGTTCTTTAGGTTGCAGTTCCACTCATCCAGGCTCCTAGGGATTCTCTTCTCCCCCATGAACCCAACAAAGCTATGTCCATCCTTCATGCTGGGGTCTAAGCTCCATTCATTTAATGAAATCTGTGATCTCTAAAGCTGACTAGTGATTTGTGTCTCTCCTGACTTACAAATAAAATGTTTATATTTTATTAATAACTTCGGAGTGTATGTGCCTTGTTTCCAGTTGGATCACTTATCCAAACTTCATTTAAGTTATAATTTTTAAAAAGACGTTTCTCATAAGAAAGGAAATTTTTTTTTCACAAGAAAAGCAATAAAGAAATATGTTTCAGAGAATGTGAGAAATACTGAGTATAGTGAAGCAAATACGAATCCTGCATAATTTCTCCACCTCGAGTTATACATTCCACAACTTTGTGTGCATGTGTGCACATGTTTAAGTATCCTGAATTTTAAACATAACATGATCCCCCTGTCATATAAAGACTTTTAAAGGCCATTTCATTGTATGCCTGACCCTAAGTTCTGTTTTTGGGAATCACTATTGAGTGCCAACAGAATACCAGACAGAGTGCTAGGCACTGAGGCAGATGTTATCCCACTTTGCATTATATAGTGCTTTCTGGAAAAAGCCAATATAAAGAGTAGCTACATTTCTGAGTGGCTATGATAGGTTGCAGAAGCAAGAGGTGAAACTCCAGAATAATTTGAATAGGGTCAAACGAGAAAGACTGGATACCTAACAGAAAGACTGAGTGCACTGAGCACACAGATGTCTTAAGAAAATGGTTTCTGCTAAACGTCTAAAACAATGAATTGGGAGCACCTCGGCAGACCTCTCTTCTCTGAAATCCTAGCTGTGAGAATGACTCCCGTTTGTTTTCCTTCTTTTCTAGAGCGACCGTCTTCTGATCAAGGGAGGCAGAATCGTCAACGATGATCAATCCTTTTACGCTGATATTTACATGGAAGACGGCTTAATAAAGTAGGTATATAGTACCCTTTGCTTTGTCTTTTGAACTTTCTTCGTTAGAGGCTCAGAAGGAAACTTGCTTCTTTTTTGCTCACTAACCCGTCGCTTCTGTGTGTTTCATTTCTCCTCCTTAAAAATGAGTTTTTATTTTAGCCCTTCAGTCTGGATGCACATAATCCCTTAGAAATGGGAGCTAGCCTTAGTTCACTTGGATTACATGAGTGAAATGAAAAATCTGAATTCAGTCACCCAAATGATGCTAAGGGCCCCTTTGGGCAAGCTGCATTGATGGGCACTCTATGTGTCTTGGAGAATTGGGAGATGTCACCACTGTCCTTAAGGTCACTGGAAAACGTCCACAAATCACAGCACCCTAAAAATATAAGGCCTAGTGTGATAGGTACCAAAGGAGTTCAAATGAGGATAAGTAATTTAGAAGTGCACAGGGAGGAGAAATCCCTTCAGAGGAAGGTTCTGAGATGGAGAGGGCATTTAAACTGAACCTTGACTTAGGTAGGACGTGGATAGGCAGAGCACAGATAGGACATACATAGGACAGGCAAGGTTTCCAAATAGATACTCTAGGGATATATAATTACTTTACAAAATGGTTTGCTATCGGATGCCTGTAAGTAGCACAGCCAGGTAACCTTTATGGGTAGCTTCATAGTGACCTTTAAAAAGGATTTGATTTACACATAGCCTTCATCACATAAAGCCGGGTACTTCCCCACATTGATAAGATATTGTATAAAACTGGTATATCCAACCCACCATATGAGCCATCCCTGGCCTCATTCAGTTTTATTTTTATCTTATTTAGCTTCATTGGCTAGCTTAAGATTCTGGTTATAGATTGCTTACGTATCTTTGGAAACTTGGCTTAAATACAACTTTCTGTAGGCCAACATTCCTTACCAGCCCCTAAATCTAGGCTAGCTTTCCATTTGATGAGCTTTTAAAAACCCTGTGCTTTTATCAATTGTAGCAATTCTGACACTGTTGGCACTCTTAGAGCAAGGACCATATCTTATTCTTCTCCGTATCTGCAGCACTTACCCCAGTACTTAACACATAGAGACTTTTGTAAGAGCTACCTTTTATTGAGTATATAGTATGTGCCCGGCACTGCGTTAAATGTTTTACATGCCTTATCATTTAATCTGCCAGCAATCCTATGAAGTGAGTACTCTTATTACCCCCTTTTCAGAGGAGGATAGAGGAGAAAGAGGAAGAGAGAGTAAATAACTTGCTAAAGATCAACATATTAATCAATGCATTGAATGAATGGATGAGTGACTGAATGAATGGATGAATGAGTAACAAATGCAAGAATGAAGATATTTGTGTTTGGTAGCCTTGCCAATTTGCATAAATACTTTTTCATATTAGAAGCAGGAAAAATGGAATTGTTAGACAAGCCAACCAGTGTAAAACAGTACTTTCTTCAAAATATGAGCCACGATTAATTCTACATTTTTCTCTTACTAAAACATTATTGTGTATAGTCCACTCTCTGGTGGAAGTGTGTTCCCTCATTTAGAGATGTTCAGAGTTGGAAAAAAATTTAGTACCTAATGCTTCTTCCTCATTCCAGAGCTCATGGCAGGCATCACTAATTGATCACAGAACTTTTCACAGTTGAGCCCTAAATACAGGCTCAGAATCCATCTTCACGCAGTGATTCAGGCACCTACTACCATAGTTGAATACAAAAACTGAGTCTTCTTTGCCATCTCTATTAAAATAGACTGGAAGGCCACTTGTCAAGGATGTTATAGAAGGAATTTAACCATCAGATGTGTGTGTTGGTGGTGGAGAAAAGGGTGTATAAACATGATCTTCATCCAGTCCTATAAAATGATATATCTCCAACAACATTCTTAACTCACAGAGCATAAAAACAGAAATAATTTCCTCCAGTTTTTACAGAGTTGTTTCCTGTGAAGATTGATGGAGTACCTGCTATGTGCAAAGAAGTTGTCTCAGGCACTGGACACGTACTATGTCACACGCTATGGTAGATATCATTGGGACCCAAATCATCGTGCTCTCTTCCCCCAGGGACCTGAGAGTCTTTTAGGGGAAGTGACATGTCTGTACATGCAAAGCACATGACATCACCAGATAATATCAATATCGAGTATTAAATTAGTAGAAGAGATGAGATCCAGAGGAAGGAGAGGGCTATGTGAGATTAAGGTGGTTATTGATTATAATAGCTGGTATTTACTAAATTTTCATGTGCCTAACTAACAGTGTTCTTTGGGCTTAACACAGATTAATGTTTAATCTACACAACAGACCTATGGAGGAGGCACTTTTGTTACATTTTACAGATGAAAAAATTGAGACATGGTGAGGCTAAGTAACTTGGCCGAAGTCATAACGCTAGTATTAGCAGATCCAAGATTGCAAATCCACATAGCTCACATCCAGGGCAGAGCCACACTCTTAATTATTAGACCTGGCTGTCAGTAGAAACTTGACCAAGGAGGGGAGATAGAAGCTATGCCTTCAAGGATTAAGGGGACCTTGATTGGTTCAGTGGGGAAAAGGAGGGAAGGCTTTTCTTTTTCAGACTGGGTGTTAAACCAGTTGTCAAAATTGGTAGAAGCATACATACATGGGCACACCCAAGCCAGGCAACTCTTCATGCCCTTGGTTCTCAATTTCTCTTAGAGGTGAATCAGTGAGGGAGGGAAATGAGAACACACTGGCCAGTATCTGGACTAGAATGGAGTTAAAATCAAGGCTGCATTTTTTCCACAGTGTGTTTTGAATTGTGGTGGCTCTGAAATGGCAGAGTGGTGACGTGGTAAGGGTGAACTCTTAGAGATGTCAGGAAGACTTCATTTTAGTTGTAGAACTTAGATTTTGTCAGGCAAGTGGTAGACTTCTTCCTACCCCAGGAAAGTGTCTTTCTTAGCTGGCTGTGAACAAAAGCGGAAAGTATTCATGCCACTGGCAGTGGGGTACATGTGTCCCCAAGGTAGGAGAGGGCTCATGATAATGTAGAGCCTTAAGAATCATAAGTCTAGGGCTTCCCTGGTGGCGCAGTGGTTTAGAATCCGTCTGCCAATGCAGGGGACACAGGTTCGAGCCCTGCTCCGGGAAGATCCCACATGCCGTGGAGCAGCTAAGCCCGTGCGCCACAACTACTGAGCCTGCATGCCACAACCGCTGAAGCCTGTGCGCATAGAGCCCATGCTCTGCAACAAGAGAAGCCACTGCAATGAGAAGCGCACGCACCACAATGAAGAGTAGCCCCCGCTCGCCACAGCTAGAGAAAGCCTGTGAGCAGCAATGAAGACCCAGTGCAGCCAAAAATAAAATAAGTTTAGTAAAAAAAAAAAAAGAATCATAAGTCTACCTGGAATTAACTGGATGTTTCAATCAAGGATGTGAACTAAGCAACATAGATGGTCTATGTGGTTACATTGTGCTAGGAGTAGTTGTATTTGCCAATTGTCTTGTGTAGTGTGCCCTTGGCATACTTACTGGCTTCCTTCCCACCCCAGTCTCCCCCTCTCTGCCTCCCTGGGATGCTCTGAAGCTTCTTGGGTGAAGCTGTGTCTGGTGGAGGTTGTCATAATCACCTTCCTTGGCTTGAAACTTCTACTGAGATGCTGACCGTACAAAAGCAGCTGGTGTAGGCATCTGCGTCTTTGGCTTCCTCTTTGAGAATCTGCCATCAGCTGTGATTGACAGATAAACTGTCAGGGAAGGATGGAATTGAGAGTGAAGTCTGAGTTGTGAAATGCCCTAGACAGATTCCATTTGTTATTAGGAGCACAGATGAACCCATTTAGAGGATAGCAAAGTTCACACACCTATTCTTTAAAACGATTCTTTACCTCCTTCAGTCTCTCCTAACAGTTCATTATTTTACAGCCATTTGGTCCTTCTGCAAATGTTCTTCCTGACCTTTAAATAAAGAACAAAATGAAAAGGATATTAAAAACACTTATTAAAAAATATTTATTACACACCCTATATTCTAGACATGGTTAAGCCACTGGGGTTACGGTACTAAGCCAGGACACACGGTCCTACCAAACAGCATATCAGATTGTTTTGTGTCTATAAAAAAATTGTTTTCTGGATGGACCTAGAGATTATCATACTAAGTGAAGTAAGTTAAAGACAAATATCTTGTGATATCACTTGTATATGGAATCTAAAAAAATGATACAAATGAACCTATTTACAAAACAGAAACAAACTCACAGACGTAGAAAACAAACTTATGGTTACCAAAGGGGAAAGGGGGGTAGGGATAATTTAGGAATTTGGGGTTAACAGATACACACTACTGTATATAAAATAAACAACAGGGTCCTACTGTATAACTCAGGGAACTATATTCAATGTCTTGTAATAAAAAAAATGTTTTCTGTTATGGATACCTGTCTTTATTTGTTTCTAGATTGCTAAACTTGTGAATCACTTGCAAAAGACTACTTTGATAAACATAAGTTACAACATTGCAAATCCTTATAATACTATGTTTATCTTGGAAGTCATTCCTTTAAATTGCTGGTTGTTTCCCTGTCTCACCAGGCAAATTGGAGACAATCTGATTGTCCCTGGAGGGGTGAAGACCATTGAGGCCAATGGGAAAATGGTGATCCCTGGAGGCATCGATGTCCACACTCACTTCCAGATGCCCTACAAGGGAATGACCACAGTGGATGACTTCTTCCAAGGGACCAAGGCTGCCTTAGCGGGGGGCACCACCATGATCAGTAAGTCCCCCGACTTTACACATTTCTGTAAAGCGTGCCAGGGGTCCTAGGGAGTGAGTTTAACTAACATGTTAACTGCAGTGGTCTCTGTTGGTAACTCGTACACTTCCCCTCAATTCAGTTTTTAGACTTTCTGCCTGATGAGACCTGAGAAAAGCTGGTTATGGTGAGGACATTGGCAGCTCCTGTAACCACATAGAGGAGATTCAGGAGGTTCATGACCTTGAAAGCAGGTGTCTTCTCTGTTTGCCTTAGAGCTGGGGTCCGGTATACCATGGGTGGGGAATCAGCACGTATCACCTCTGGGCCAGTCTCTGTGGAAAGTGGACTTAAAAAGTTGTGGATCGTGGGCAAAAAGTAATTTCAGGACTTCCAACTTGGGTCTGAGGCAGCAGGGGCAGAGAGTACAGGCAGAGCAGTGAGAATGGGGCTGAGAAGCATCCCAGAGAGAATGATAATGAGACTTAACAGTTCTTGAGAGCTTAGGAGGCTTCATTGGTGGTTAGTGTTATTTAGTCTGTGCTGTGTTTTGACCAATTCGTATCTTTAAGATTGGGCAAGCTGGGGGGTTGTTTCTCTTGTTTTGTTTTGTTTTTCTGGTGACTTTTGCAATTCCAAACAGACCTAGGGAGTTGAATGCCAGGATTACTGAGCAGATAGCATTCCAGGGCACTCCTTCCTAAGCCAAAGGAATCCCAATGAATTGGCTCCCGTCCCAGCCCTGGCCCCCGACGTGGTCAGCAAGAGCACTGTTTACCACGGTATACATCCACTTAAGAACTCAGTACAGCCTGAGCTGTATTATTCACTGTCTTTTGCTTCCTTTCAACGGGAGCAGTAGCAGGGTTCAGCTTCAGCTAGTTGGGTGTGGGAACCCAGGAAAATTGTGCCAGGGCCATAAAAGGTGCAATTCTGGGAGACCAAAGGGAGGAAGCCAGCTGACTTCTCGGCAGCGGCCTGCCCACGAAGGCCCTGGTGTGGGTCCAAGCATCAGTAACATAGCTCCATGCCTTTGCTTTCCGATAAGCGCACGTAGGCTGCCTGCGCTAGAAGGCTGAGGAAATCAGTGCTGTTGGCCCGGCCTTCTGCCATCTTGCCGAGGAGCTGGACCTGTTCAGAAACCTGGACATATGCACTAGGCTTGGACTTCTGCATTAGGGAAGGAGCTCCACGTGAGAAGAGAGGAAAGCATATAAGAACAACAGAAGTGTACATGTCCTTTGTAGATAATTTAAAAACCCTACGTATGCAGAAAAGAAAAAAAACTCCATAAATCTCACTTCACTGTCACAGTTTGGCTATATATTTTTTTCTATTTAACAAAAAGGATTGTAATAAACATACTGTGCTTTAGCCTTCTATGTTCACTAATTAATAGATCATGTATATCTTTCCATTCATTTATTTTTATTCTACCAAATTTTAAATGGGCTCCTGACATCCGTTTTATGAAGGTATCACAATTTATGTATTTAACCAAACTTCCCTATTGTAAGACTTTGTTCCCAGTATTTCACTTACATGAATATATAAATAGTGGCAGACATCTTGAGAACCCAGATTTTGCATATAGCCGTGTTTATTTCCTTAGGGATAATTCTTAGGCATAGGAATAATTGTTGAGGTATGAAAAATGTCATGGTTTTTGATATACATTTCAAAATTGTTCTTAGGAAAGTTGTACCAATTCATACTTTCTCTCGACTGCCATGGGGAACTATGAAAAACTCTAATTTTTGCCTTAACCTCACCAATGTTATTGGTGTAAATCTTACTCTTTTTAAAAGTATTATCCACCATTGCAGGTACTGCAAGAGTAGGTTTTGGCCTCAAAGAAACCATATTCTGGACAAAAAGTTTGCATGGAAATAATATCTGTGGGCCAAGCGTCAAGTTCACTTAACCGATACCAGGTCTTTGCTACGGCAGTAAGCACGAGCATTCATTCTCTTGTGCCCAGACATAACTTTAAAGCCCCTCCTTCTGCCCATAAAAGGGAGTCCAACTTGGATCACCAGCAGTGACTCCCGTAATACTGGTAATAATGGCACACAGTAGGCGCTCATCAATTGATAGCTAATATTTACGGAGCGCTTACTATGTGCCAGGCATCAGGTGAAGCACTTTCCATGCATTTTCCCATTTAATCCCTTAACAAACTTAGAGGGAAGGCAGTGTTACCCCTGTCCCCATCCCCACTTGGTGCCCGTTTTAAGAATGAGAAAATTAAGGTTTAGAGAAGCTAGTAATTTGCCCAAGATCCCACAGCTAAGTGACAGTTGAATCATCAGCAACCTTGAAACCACCCGGGAACCCTTTCTAAGGTTAATCCTATGCTCAGGAAATAGAGACTTTGCTGTCGTAGCTGAGCAAGCAAGAGCAGACCTGTACAGAGGGGACCAAAGGCTGTGTTGATGAATCGCCCGTGCGGGGCCTCTGTTGTTCAGTTGACCACGTGGTGCCCGAGCCCGAGTCCAGCCTGACGGAGGCCTATGAGAAGTGGCGGGAGTGGGCCGATGGCAAGAGCTGCTGTGACTATTCCTTACACGTGGACATTACCCACTGGAATGACAGCGTCAAGCAGGAAGTGCAGAGCCTGATCAAGGACAAAGGTGAGCCCAGATGTGCCTTCCTCCCTTCCCCCTTGCCTGTCCTTCCCGTACTGTCCACTCATTTAGTCGCTTCTCCTTGCTGGACCCTGGAACCCTGAGTATGAATGCCAGATATAGGGGTTCCACTATGGACCAGACACTTTATGCCGTCCTACTTATTCCTTACAGGATCCCCATGAGATAGGGATGATTATCCTTACTCTGCTGTTGGAGAACCTGAGGCTTCCGAATAAGTAGCCCAAGATCATAGAATTTGTAAGCAGTAGATCTACCCAAAGCCTGTGCTCTGCACCTCCGTGCAATACTGCCCATTGTACAGAGGAAGAAACTGAGGTCAGGAGAGGTTGACGTCTTACATGAGGTCATACAGCTAGTACATACGAGATTAGGAATGTTTAACCTCTATCATTGTGATTCCAAAGATCCAACCATTACTATTATGTAACAATCGCATCCTCGGAAAAGGCTAAGACATTTCTGGGAGCAAAGATGTGTTCGTACTCCAGATAGGAGCTTAGGGCCTGAAAGTTGTGTGTGTGTGTGTGTGTGTGTGTGTGTGTGTATGTGTGTATGTATGTATCTGCGTGTGTCTGTGTCCTCTCTATGAGTCCATGATTTAGGTTCCCATTGACTTAGATTCTTCTATGTTTACTTCTTTCTGTGTTCTGATGGTCAAGTATTTCACACACGCACCACCCTCTCTACATGCCCGCAGACATGTGACGTGCTCCGCATCCGATGGGGGCCTGGAGGACTTAGGGGAGTATGAGGAATGGCCTCTGCCAGTATCCATGGCAAAAGGAAGCAGGCCGGTGCAGAGCAATAGGATAAAGGCCGCAAGATGCAGAATATTGTTATAATAGTAACAATAGTGCTACGATACTAGTACTAATAATATTATTATAATTATTATTATACAAATTTTATAATACTGTTATCGATGAGCAGTCTTGATGCAAAGGCCAGGAGTGCAGTGGAAGGCAGTGTGCTCGGGGTTTGGGGGAGGGGATGACCTCCCAGAGGACGAGCTCTCCTTTGCATCCCCCGCTCACCCCACAAGCTCTGCCCAGTTCTCACTATCTGATACAGAGGGTGAGATTAACCCCTCCCTTTTTTTGTTTTGGCCGCACAGCCGGCTTGCGGGATCTTAGTTCCCACACCAGGGATCAAACCCGCGGCCCCTGCAGTGGAAGTGTGGAGTCTTAACCACTGGACCGCCAGGGAAGTCTCCTGCCTCCCTTCTTTCTGTGTCTCCTTTCACACTGCATCTCAACTAGGTAGAAAAGTGAATGGCTTTAACACCCACTTCCCTTTTTTTTTTTTTTTTTCTGTTTTTTTTTTGTTGTTGTTGTTTTTGTGGTATGTGGGCCTCTCACTGTTGTGGCCTCTCCCGTTGCGGAGCACAGGCTCTGGACGCGCAGGCTCAGTGGCCATGGCTCACGGGCCTAGCCGCTCTGTGGCATGTGGGATCTTCCCAGACCGGGGCATGAACCCATGTCCCCTGCATCGGCAGGCGGACTCTCAACCACTGCGCCACCAGGGAAGCCCCCCACTTCCCTTCTGAAGGGACTGAGTCATACCACGGATGACCCAGAGGCTTGTGGGAAGGATTGTGTTGGGAAAAACTGCCCTGAGTTGCACCATTCTGGGTAGGGAAGGTCCCAGATTACAGTCCACTTTTGGCCTGGAGTACTGTGGGCTGAGATGGCCCTAATGGCTGGAGAACAAAATTACCCTCCTTTCCTCTAAATGACTCTCTGTCCCCCAGTCCCACCTGTTTCTGTAAATTACTCTATTAATAGTGTATTTGGGGGGAGAAATTAAATGGTTCTTTCCTTGTAACGCTGGTGACTTAGATATTTAAGCCCAAGGTGAACCTTGACTTCTCTGCATTAGCTCTGTTACTTCCCCTAGGACAGGCTCTAGATCTTAGTTCTCTTTCAGACCCAACACCTTGCCCAGGCCTGGTGGAGAGCAGGCACTCACAAAGAGCAAAATAAACCGCTCCCAGGAGATCAACCACGTGCTGGTGCTAAGAGTTTTGCATGTGTTGTCTTTTAAAGTTTCCAACCACCTTACGAAGCAGGATGGTGTTATGTTTCCATTTTACAGATGAGGAAACCGAGGCTCAAGGGGTTAGCGTTTCCAAGCTCGCTGACCCAGCACGTGGTGCCACTCCTAGTGTGTGTACACGGCTAGTGTGCTGCAGTGATTCCTGACACTGTATCCTGCCTTGAGCAGGGTCGAGGCTTGTTGGCCCTCTGGGCTGGGAACTGTGGAGGGGGAGGCAGGAAGGAGCCGCAGAAGAAGAGACCATTCTGCTGTGACGTCATAGGAATCGTCAATTTTACAGGGTAGAGGAGGAAATAGAAAAATGCTCTTGGAGAATGGGACGCATCCGCTTTGCATTGGGCAGGGGCCTGCGATGCCCTCAGGGCCCGGGGGGTGTCACAGTGGGAGCACAGGATGCAGCAGGGTCGTGATAATGCTGTCTTCCTCCTGTCTTCCCTCCCATCCCTCTCTTGCAGGGGTGAACTCCTTCATGGTTTACATGGCCTATAAGGATTTGTATCAAATGTCGAACACAGAGGTAATAACCCATCACTGTGTGGTTTGGGGGCTCTGGATGGCTTTCCTGTGGTTGCCGGTGACCTTGGCTCTTTGCACATGAGTTACTGTGGTCAGTGTGGGAGACTGCTGGGCAAGAGAGCTTCCTGAAGTCCTCGCCGTTTACGCTACATTTTAAATAAGGTAACGGGCAGGGTGCCCGGGGCAAGGCAGACAGGGAACTAACATTTCCACTGGCAGCAGCCTTCTCAAAAGGACAAGAGGAAGGGCGTGTCTAAATCTCCCATCTACCAAACAAACTCTACACCCCTCGGGAACTCGGGGGAGTGTAAGTGCTCAGCCCTGTGGGATTAAGGAGGGCCGTCTACTCTTTGGGGTAATCGTACCAGCTTGCCTCTGACTCTCTCCGAAATGCATGGGGTGTGCTTGTTTTAGACAACTCTCAGCTTCTCAGAAGAAATACAGAAAATGAATTCCCATACCACCGGGCAAGGAGATGAAGGGTGGTCTGCCTTGAGGGGCTAAGAGATAGAGGTTTCAGCTTTTGAGTTAGCTTCTGGCCAGGCTGCAGTGCCTTTCAGGAGTGTTAAGAAGGATTCTGAAGCTCTATCTGAGTTCAGTGGGAAGTAATTCCATTTAAAGTGTGTGCAGGAGGCAGAGTAGGGGGGTCAGTATCACTCTGTTAGATGTGTGCCCTGTCTGCCTAGGAGACATGCTGGGTTCCTTATATAGACAGTTTCCTAGAGTTCCTTTGGATTAGCACTCCTCTTTGGTTGTGCATGTTTTAGTCTGTATTTCTGCCCTAGTCACTTATTTCCTCTAGTTCATCCCATTTATTTTAGCTCTGGCCCTAGTCGTTGGCCCTTGCATGAGATTGCTAAAGGCACTGGGTCTTGTGAATGTGACAAAGACTCATTTCTGTTTCAGCTGTATGAGATCTTCACCTGTCTGGGAGAGCTGGGAGCCATCGCTCAGGTGCACGCTGAGAATGGGGATATCATTGCCCAGGTAACACAGCGCAGCTCCCTCCAGTACACTTCCTGCTTGGGCTAGGGTCTGCCTCCCATTTATTTTCTCATTTCTTCATTGTTGCCAGAGCTCTCAGTATGTGCCAGGCACCCTCGTAAGTACTCTGCTAAGAACAGAACCTGCCCTCAAGGACCTCACAGTCTAGGAGGAGGAATTATGAGGGCAAATAGACAAGCTAGGGAGAAAGCAGAAGATGCTGGAGAGCAGGGAGCCGTCTGGCCATTCTGGGGAATCAGAAAAGGCATCCTGGCAGAGGAGGTTTTCAAATTGGGCCATTTAGTGGGAGAGCATCGCTGAGTCTGTTTTGAAAATGAGTCCAAGGTACGTGTCACGCTCAGTCCTAAAGAAAAACTCTAAGACAGCATTTTTCAGAAGCTGGAAATCTGAGCCAGGACTGCGGAACTCATGGCCTTAGATAATGAATTCAGGTCTTGTGGGGATCAGACATCCCACTGATTTCCTAGAAATCATATTGAGAAACCTGAGGAAAGAGTGATGAAAGCAAGGGCCCCAAGGCCCAAATCGATCATTTGTAAGGAAGCAGAAAGCACTTCTCTCGCCATCTCCTGGGTTGCTTAATGGGCTAGATGCACAGATGTGTCTTCGCCAGGGTTTTGTTGATCTCGGAAGCATTCAGGATTGGCTTCCGCTAGGAGGCGGCAGCCAGCAAACAGTGTCAGCTCTCTTAGTCCATTCGATAACATTAACAGCAAGAAACCATTATTCATTCTTTTAAGAGTATTTCCTGAGTGCTTTGTGCCAGTGCAGTGCCTTGTGCAGCACTAGGCTATAGCAGGGAGCCAAAACAGATGCATTCCAGAGCTCTGGAGTACTCGGGCTGTGCTTTAGAAGTTGTCCAGGACATGGCGAATGTGGTCGGCAGGGGTGTGGGAACACACTGAGGCCGACCCTCGTCTCAGACCCGTCAGCTTCTAACAGCAGGACCCACCTGGGGAGCGCTTCCTACCATGTGCCAGCCCTAGTCAGGGCTCTCGTATGTTCCCATTTAATCTTCGCCCAAGCCTTTCAAGGTGGCGCCCACCCTCCTCCCTGTTTTATAGATGAGAACACTGAGGCTCTGAAGGATGAGGTCACTGGCCCAGGGATCACAGCCAGCAACTGGGAGGACACAATCTTAGCTTCTCAGGGGATGTGCCTCAGTGAGCATCTTTACCCAGAGATGGTGGAGAAGGGTCCTTCTCCACCAGTCCAGCTGCAGGCTCCCGGAGAGGCAGCGCCTGGGCTGTGCAGGCTCCAGCTGTTAGGATTTCAGACTCTCAGGGCTGTCTCTCTAGCGGAGGAGGTGAGTTAAGCGTGCAGTTTCCACTCCCTTATGACCGAGGAGGTTAATTAGTCAGGCCCCTGACAGCCTTCTCCCACATCCCCCGCACACCCAGATAATGAAGTCATTTTCCGAAGAGGCTCCAGATGCCTTGCTCCCATGGGAGGCATCCTGGTGGTGGTGGAGCTGTCTCTCCTCCCCATTCTCAAGCTTTCCGTGCAGCAGCCAGACGCCCCAGCCCTCCCTCCAGATGCCCTAGCAATCAGACCCCCTCTTCTTCATCCTAGCCTATGTGGAGGCAGACAGGCTCCGACTCAGAGCCCCTTTCCAGCTTCCTTTTGAGGCTTCTTAGCACAGAAGTGTGTCTGCTTCCGCACCGCCTCCCCGCCTCCGCCCCACCTTGGGAAGATCTGTTCCCGGTCAGGAAAAGAATAAAGGCGCTTTTCCATTTGGATGAGTTTCGTGTATGTGTTTATTAAATTCAGCTCAAGCTGAAAGATTTTATCACATTGTTTAAATGAAGGCAGCTGCTATACTCGGAGTTTTTGCTACATGTTATGCAGAGTGACTGAAGAGCAAGAAGTATTTTCTAAGGGTACCAACAAGGGACATTTTCAAAAGTTTCAAGCTGGAAGGGCAGTCGGAGAGTACAGCGTCTTTAGCCCTTCGTCCAACAAATATCTACTGAGTGCCTACTATGTGCCAAACCTTGGAGGGGGAAGGTGAAAAAGACAGGGTCCCTTTCCTCTTGGAGCAACCAAAACTGTGACGTAATCACAGCAGCGATCGGTGCCTCTAGGTGCCCACACCTCCCCCACCCATGTCAGGTGGCATCCATGGGTCTTTACATGTTATTCTTTTTTTTTTTTTTTTTTTTTTGCGGTACGCGGGCCTCTCACTGTTGTGGCCTCTCCCTTTGCGGAGCACAGGCTCCGGACGGGCAGGCTCAGCGGCCATGGCTCACGGACCCAGCCGCTCTGCGGCATGTGGGATCTTCCCGGACCGGGGCACGAACCCGTGTCGCCCGCATTGGCAGGCGGACTCTCAACCACTGCGCCACCAGGGAAGCCCTACGTGTTATTCTTAACCTTCCAGCTACAGGGACACCGTGGCTTTGCGAATAGGCCATCCCAATGCGAGCAGTGCACTAGAATCACCCGTGGAGCTTAAGGAACGCTCCCTGGGATTCTCCGAGTTCCAGAGATCCAGATTCGGGAGGTCATAGGAGAGCTCAGTCAGGTGTATTATGGAAAAGTTGCCCTGGTGATTGGAATGTGCTCGGAGACCATCGTTCGAGCGAGTTCCATCCTGTGCGTTGTCGCAGTATTTTTGGACCAGATAGGAAGGAGAGCGTCGTGTGAGATGGAAGATGCTTTAGTTGGACACCTCAACCCTTGTGTGACTTCACGAGGCAGTTCAGTGTCAAAAGTCACCAGAGTTTGGAAGAAATTGTATTTAATCTAAGCTTTGATACATGGAACAGGAAGAATGAAAAGTGGAAGTACTTTGCTGGAAGTATCAGCCTCTGTCTGACCTTTGGTCCAGTTCTGTCGAGCGAGAGGCAGTGACCATTTTACTTCTCGTGGTTGCTGATAGCATACGCACCTTCCTCCTCCTCCTCTTTAAAAAATGTACCTGAATTAAAAAAAAAAAACCCAACAAAAAAAGAGTTCTTCTTTGCCAGGGCGAAGGGATCCCTTCCTTTGTAAGCATCTCATTGTTTCCAGGTGAGACAAAGCCTCGTTCAGCTCACTCCCTCCTTCATCTCCTGTGTCACCAGCGCGATGTTCCTAGGAACGGGCCTCAGTGCTGGAGCGTGAATGCCTGCAGAACTGCAGATCTGCGGCTGAAGATCTGTGCCAGTTCCGATTAGCCCAGCCTCCTGCTTCCAGAAAGCTGGCCGAGTCTGAGGAAGTTAGCCATCAGCTGTGAGGGGTAGAGAGCTCTGCCACATCCACAGCCTAGTTAAATAGAATTTGACCAAAAGGCTAAGTCAGGTAATGCTGTTTAGAGGCATGATTTAGTCTGGTGAAATTCTGAATCGGCTTATTATAGCCAAACATTGAAAGCATGAGAAAGCCCGAGGGGCTTATTAAAATACAGAAACCTAGAATTGATCTCATATATTCTGAGTTGGTAGACCTGGGTAAAGCTAGACATCTGCACTTTTACAAAAGCAACTCAGCAGATTCTGATGCAGGTGGTGGATGGAGCGGACTTTGAGAAACAGAGCAGGAAACTGTAAGCTCCGTGAAGTTAATTCAAGTGCTTAACCTGGAGCCTCTCCCGGAGCAGGTAGTCAATACATTTTGTTGAAGGAATGGGTTTCAAAATGCATGAATGAATAAACAAACGAGTTAAGCCAGTGTCCTTTCAGAGGTGTCTGCATCTGAAAGAAATGAATAAGTGAGCTGGTGCGACTTTTGACGTGTAATGGAGAAAAAACTTGATACTTTGACAGACTGTCGTCCTTTTAATAAAAAAAGCCACCCTTAAAGCCTCTTTTCTTCTTTTAGTTAAGACTCTACCCTGTTTTGCAATTCCAGGTATAGAATTAACAAATTTGTTCAACATCCCCATTTGATTCTTTTCTTTCCCTTGAACACATCTTTAGATTAGAATATACCAGCCTAACTCTTTCAAACCTTGGTTGAGCTCATATAAAAACTCTTCTCCATTCTTTTCTCATTCTAGGAGCAAACCCGGATGTTGGAAATGGGGATAACTGGCCCAGAAGGCCATGTACTGAGCAGACCAGAGGAGGTAATTTTCAGGAGGATGTGGTAGGGAGAGGGGTGGAGGGAGAGAAGCAGTAGCAATGGAGGCTCTTTTTTTTTTAGCCTCATCTTCCGGGAGACTCCCGTCATCGCAGCAGCCTGCTTTATGGCCTGCTGCCCATTTTACATTGTAGTGTTTGCGTTCAGCTCCCCCTCTGTTGGCACACACACATAAGGTGTGTGAACAAACATCTCTGAAAGGTGGTGGGACTCTGTGAATACCAGACAGAAACTGGAACATTGCTTCCAAAGACCACATCTGACAGACCCAACTCAAGGCCCCTGAGGAAATTAGCAAGGAGTGGAAAGGGAGTGTTTACTTGTGGCCCCTGATCTCTCTAAAGACAATACAAGTCGGAGGGTGTTGCACAGTTACTCATTAGGACTGGTAAATATCTAAATCCTTTCTTAATCATGTGAATCTCAGACATTTCCACTATTGCTTTATTCCATATTATGAGTCCTGCACAATATCGACAGGGGGCCGAATGGGTTTGTCGCACACATTATATCTATTGATTTGTGTATGGTGATGAGGTCATCCAGGTGCGTTCTTCCCACGTGTAAGATGAATGCTGATTAGCATCAGTGCTTAGGAGCTAAAGAACCAAAGAATGGTAACTAGTGGCTGATTCCACGTCTCTGAGCTGTCAGCAGCTTCAGCTGCTGGCACAGGCCTGGAGCTGGGAATGGGCTGCCCATATGGCTGAGAGCACATTGGCTTTGGGAGATCAGCCTGGGTCTGGCACCTGCAGCAAATTCCAGGCCCTCCATGTCAACAAAGCAAATCCTTTCCTGTTGTATCATCCCAAGCTCTGTACTCTCTACAACAGGAAGAAGAAGGAGCCAGAACCAGAAATCACAGTATTCCCGTTGGCTGTCTCTGTTAGGATCTTTTTAAAAAAGAAAACGTAGCACACATAGAGAATACTGTTCCTCTCATAAAGGAATGGATTTTCCCAAACTGAACACACTTGTGTAACTAGCACCCAGTTGGAGAAACAGAACATTATTAGCACCCTAGAAGCTCCATTGTGTTTAATGATATTTTTGTTGCCAGTTGAAATAATTTATAATTGTGTGATCAAGGTTACAGTCACAGCCCTCCGGAAAAGTCGGTCTCCTTAATACCAGGTCCCTTCTTTGGAGTATTTGCCTATACCCAGTACTATGCTCATTGCATTTAATGGAGATAACGGTTATCCTTGCCCCAGTCTGGGTATTATCGTTACATAAAGAAGCAGGAGCTCAGAGAGATTAAGCCACTGGCCATCACGTTTGAGGGACTGGAAAATTGTTTACCCTGTGTGAGTAGGCCAGGGTGATCAGTACTGTTTGTGAAACTTCTTCAATGCTGTTCACTGTGGAGAAGTCCTGGCAAGATCGATTTCTGCAGCAGCAGCCAGGGGATTTCTGAGCAGAGTCTATTTTTGTTCCTTGGTTTGTTTTTCCAACCCCCCCCACCCCACCAACCCTACTCTCCTCCCTGTTCCCATCTCCTTTTTAGTAAAAAGCCTCTCAGCTGCAGATCTCGACAACACTGGAAGCCCGTTTGGGTGAAGTTGGAGGGTGATGTAACCTTCCAAAGATAGTCATGTTGTCAAGGTGCTGAAAACCCCGCGGTGCTTGGAGCAGGGGGGATGAGATCAAAGGGGCCGGGACTGCAGTCGTGGAGGAGCTGGAGTGGGCAGCACAGGCATGAAGAAGGAGGGCGCAGGAGGGGCTCTGAAGCCCCTCTTCAGTTCAAAGCGCACCTAGATAGCATCTGGAGTAATGCTGTTCAGAGAGCTGAAGCCGAGGCTCGGAGACAGCCACTCTGACGTCTGGGTGCTTCAGGAAGGTGGCCACGTTCACCTGTGCTTGGGGCTCCAGGATCTTGATCTCACCACGTGGAACAAAGTGCAGCTTGGGGGATGCTGGCTGGACCAGCCAAGTTCTTAGAGTCTTTCTCCTAAGTCACACTCACCAAGGGCAGTGACTGGTTTGCGTTATACAAACACTGGGCATGTATCTGCAAGCTATTTTCGATATTTTTTAAAGTGTTGGGTTGCATGGCTAACCAGAGGGTCATATCCATCTAAAAAGGAGCTGTTGCTGATTGAAAGGAAAAACGCCAGCGTGTCTGCGTTGGGCTGAATTGGACCAATTCGGGCTTTGGGTAGTAACGCAGCCTCTCCCACTGGTCAGAAGCCGTCATCAGCAATGCAACCAATAGCCAGCCTTCAAGGAACACTTGCCTTGTTCCAGGATTGACCTAATTGCCTTACAAGGATGAACTCTGTTAATTCTCTGAACAGCCCTGTGTGTCACGTCCTATTATTATCCCCGCTTTATGGACCAGGAAACTGAGTCTTTGGGAAGTTGTGTAACATCCCTGAGATCACCTGGCTTCTAAGTGGCAGAACCAGAACACAGATCCAGCTCATGAGAGAGGCTGAGCTCTAAGATCCTGCTTTGTTAATAAAATAAGGGATGATTTATTATTTCTTACTCATTAAATTCAACTGGGTCGGTTAGTATATTTGAAAACATGAATTCTACATTAGGGTGGGCTGGAGGAAAATCAGTGATAAACGAAATCTTTGTGTTGAGAAGCCTGGGAATTATTAGTGTAAGAAATGCCTGTGGGAGCGAACCCATCACTGACCACCCATTGCTGCAGGAAAGGACTTAATGCCTAGTTGCCTTCACTGGTTATTTATACATACTGGTGTTGGGATTGTGTTTTGCCAGAGATTCTGCCCTGGGCAGACTGGGGAGCAAAGACTTCCATCACATGTGGCCTTTGTGATAATCACTGGGAGAGGAGAGAATAGGCCAAGGGAAAACTCTAGCTTTGCTGATGCAGCGCCCACTCTGGCCAGGCACTGCTCTCACCCCACCGTCCCCTGATACACCCTCCCTATCTCCACTTCCTTTTTTAATTTTTAATTTTTATTGGCGTATAGTTGATTTCATTACAGAGTAGCTAGTAGAGTTCTCTGTGCTATACAGTAGGTCCTTATTAGTTATCTATTTTATATATAATAGTGTGTATATGTCAGTCACAATCTCTCAATTTACTGTCCCCTTTCCCCCACCCCTGGTAACCATAAATTTGTTTTCTATGTCTGTGACTCTATTTCTGTTTTTAAAATAAGTTCATTTGTACCATTTTATTAGATTCCACATTTAAGCGATATCCTATGATGTTTGTCTCTCTCTGACTTACTTTACTTACGATAATTTCTAGGGCCATGATAATCTCTAGGTCCATCCTCGTTGCTACAAATGGCATTATTTCGTTCTTTTTTATGGCTGAGTAATATTCCTGTGTGTGTGTGTGTGTGTGTGTGTGTGTACACACCACATCTTCATTATCCATTCATCCGTTGATGGACATTTAGGTTGCTTCCATGTCCTGGCTGTTGTAAATAGTGCTGCAGTGAACATTGGGGTGCATGTATGTTTTTGAATTATGGTTTTCTCTGGATATATGCCCAGGAGTGGGATTGCTGGATCATATGGTAACTCTATTTTTAGTTTTTAAGGAACCTCCATACTGTTCTCCATAGTGGCTGTATCAATTTACATTCCCACCAACAGTGCAAGAGGGTTCCCTTTTCTCCACACCCTCTCCAGCATTTATTGTTTGTAGGTTTTCTGATGATGGCCATTCTCACCAGTATGAGGTGATACCTCATTATAGTTTTGATTTGCATTTCTCTGATAGTTAGTGATGTTGAGCATCTTTTCATGTGTCTGTTAGCCATCTCTATGTCTTCTTTGGAGAATGTCTATTTAGATCTTCTGCTCATTTTTGATTGGGTTGTTTGTTTTTTTGACATAGAGCTGCATGAGCTGTTTGTATATTTTGGAGATCACTTGTCAGTCACTTCGTTGGCAAATATTTTCTCCCTTTCTGTGGGTTGTCATTTCGATTTGTTTATGGTTTCCTTTGCTGTGCAGAAGCTTTTAAGTTTAATTAGGTCCCATTTTTAAATTATTTTTTTTAATTTTCATTACTCTAGGAGGTGGGTCAAAAAGGATCTTGCTGTGATTTATGTCATAGAGTGTTCTGCCTATGTTTTCCTCTAAGAGTTTGTACAGTATCCTGCCTTACATTTAGGTCTTTAATCCATTTTGAGTTTATTTTTGTGTATGGTGTTAGAGAGTGTTCTTATTTCATTCTTTTACATGTAGCTGTCCAGTTTTCCCAGCACCACTTATTGAAGAGACTGTCTTTTCTCCATTGTATATCCTTGTCTCCTTTGTTGTAGATTAGTTGACCATAGGTGGGTGGGTTTATCTCTGGGCTGATCTGCACTTTTGAGAAGCCCAGTGAAGCAACACAGCTGGGAAGCTGTAGTTCTGAGGTTTGGATCCAGGGCGTCTAACTGCAGATCTTCCAGGCTTTTAACCTCTGTGCAGCACTGCATTCTCAGTTTGTAGAGACAGGGGAGTGGCACTCTGAGAGGTTCGTGCTCCCCTTGACTCCCGGGGACTTTTTTTTTGCAGCTGGAAGCTGAGGCTGTGTTCCGTGCCATCACCATCGCCAGCCAAACCAACTGTCCTCTCTATGTCACGAAGGTCATGAGCAAGAGTGCAGCCGACCTCATCTCACAAGCCAGGAAAAAAGGTGATTTGTGCTCCGAAGATCTCAGAGCCCCTAACGAGCCATGTGGCTCCTTTCCCTTGGCTGTCCTGTATACATGGTGCCTATTTTGCTCATTGCCTTGCTCTCAGGGAAGCCCCTCATCCTTGTTAGCCCATTGGATCCTTTCTGCATCCTGTGTGGATGGCAGGATCCCAGGATTTCTACTACTTGGCAGATGAGTAAATTGAGGCTCAGGAAGGGTAAGTGGTCTGCCCGAGACGACACAGCTTGAATCAGTTCTTTGGAGAATTGGTGCCTCTCTTTTCCTCCCTGGGATCTTTCGCTGTCAGTTCATGTTATCTGAACTTTATAACTGGACATATTCATGAAGATCATATTTGGTGCAGCAGTCAAAGACCCTCCTCAGATGGACTTCAACAAGTAAATTATTGGTTGAGGGTGTTTCAGGCATGGCTGGATCAAGGGGTTTAAACACTGATATTAGAGCTCTATCACTGTTATTCCTTTCTGGACTCTGCTTTCCTCTCTTTTCAGTATGAACAATGACAGGAATAAATGCTAAGAGCTGTTCTTGTCCTCTACACTTGGTGGGGGCATGGTGAGGGAGTAGAGAACATCTTTTCCAATAGCTCAAGCGAAAGTCCCCAGGAATACTGCCACTGCCTTGGCTTGGGTTGTGGGCTCATCTCTGAACCAATATCTGCTCCGGAGGTGGTGTAATTGATTGGCCAGGGTTGAGGGCAGTGTATAGGGAGGAGGTCCCACCCCCTGAGCCACTCAGGGTAGCCCAGGTTATTTCAGAGAAGGCATTGAATGGGTCTCCAAAGGACATCCAACGGTGTGGCCTTCATGACCTGGCTCTGTCCCCATGGCCTTCTGACTTCTGTTTCTTTTCTCCATGGCTGTTAACTCGGCTTCCTTTGCTCACCTCGTGCTAAGCTCAAGCTTACCCTCATTTCAAAACTTGCTTTCCTGCTTTCCGTTCTCGTCCTCAGTGACGCACTAATGGGCTCCCTTGTGAACAGAGTGTGGTTGAGACACAGGAGCCGTAGGGCTCTGCGTTTGGTTGGGAGGGAGGATTTCCTAGGCCCGGCTGTATGATTGTGACTGCCGTGTGCCCGTGGGACCAAGCTGAATGATTCATCTACCAAACCCAGAACTGGTCTGTAAAACTCCGCATGTGAGTGACTGGGGCGGCTAAAAATAGTCCCAGCTGACCGATGGCCGAGTGTTTGGCTGCCTGACCTTCTGGCAAACGGGACCCTTTTCTTACGGGAGGGGAATCTCCCTAATTGCCCCGCCAGCCTTTCTAGCTGGCAGATTCTGGGGCACCACCTGCTCACCTTACCCTGCTCATGGGAAGCCTGCTGTTTTCTCGCTCAGCTTTTAAGTGTCTCCATATGATATGGCCTGGCTGCTTCGCTGGGTATGAGTCATCAGGACAGAACCAGGAATGAAGCCCAGTGCTGCTTACCCATTCTTGGAGAAGGGAAAAAGGAAAAGAAAAGTGCACGGGGACACCTCCACTCCTCTCCCCACGGCCACCTACTATCCTCACCCTGTCATGCCTCGTGCTGATGGCCACATCCTGCTTGGGACCCATTCTCGGATGACCTGGGGGCTTCAAAGACAGTGTGTTTCAATTATATGCTGGGTCTTATTTTAAATTCCATGTAGAAAAATTCCTCACCCTTAGCCTCCTGGCTTATGACTTTCTGGCAAGGAGAACTAGTACAGCTGTGTCTCCAGGGTGGAAGGGAGGCATTATTTTAGTGATGAAAAACCGGCTGCTGAGATGGAAGCCAATAAACATCTCATGAACCGTCATTCTCAGGGAAGGAGTCAAGAGCATTCAGAGCAGGAAGACAGTGTATGGCAGGGTTCACTCTTCCCTCTGGACCAGGGGACTATTTAAGCCCCAGGGTGTTTAATCCCCAAGTGCTCCTCAGCATCTCTGCACGGCTGCTCAGAATCAACATTAGGAATTTCAATTTAATGAGGACCAACTGTATGCCCTGCATTGAGGGGAAATACTTTAAATGTATTATTATGTAGAATTCACAAAGCACCAGGAGAAACTGGCATTTATTATCACCATTTTTCAGAAGAGGAAATTGTAGCACGTCTTGTCCAGAATCTCCCAGCTTGGAGAGCTAGTCTCCAAATCCAATTGTGTCGATAATGTAATTACAATCTCTACTTATTCTAGTCTTCCGTCTAAAGATAGTCCAAAGGGATAGGTCTTCCACTTTTAAGGTTGTATTTCTCTTAATAGTACTTGAATGCTTGCCTTGACTTTCATTTCTTCGTTTCTTTTTGGTCCCATATGCTTTAGTTTGGTAAATATTTTTGGAGAGCCCTTGAGATTCTCTTCAGTCCTATGTGGATCCTTTTCACTGCCGCCCCAAAGAACAGGTCTGTCCTATATGAATCATTGCCATTGCTTCCTTCTTTTGCCCATGGCAGACATCACAAATCAATCCTGAGCCTTTTCTAGTGAGACCAGAAGCATATTTAGAATTCTTCCCAACACAGAAATCCAGGCAACTAAAACCTAAAATTGATTGGAGTTGAAGCAAGGCAAAACCTGTAATCCTAGCCATAGAGCCTTCTTAAACTTCCACCTTGTGGGGAACTTGAATGTGGAAGATGGAGGAGCAAACTTAAAGAAGCCAAGGGCTGCACAGGAATCGTTAGCCCAAGATTCTGGCACAGAGAAACTTGATAGCAGCCCACCTTCTATGAGATAGCATTTACCTTCTGTATCACTATCCCTTCTTCTTTCACAAGCTCAGTTTAGATCAGTGTATGTCCCAGTATCCTTCCTCCCCTCTCCTTCGTTTGGGCATTGCAGCCTCTCATTCTAGACACAGGGTCCGGGAAGCTAACCTCAGCTTTGCTGTGTCCCTGGTTGTTGGGTGTCCTTGAGCAAATTACTCATTGCTTTAGGTTAAGGAGTAACAAACATGTTGCAAATAAGATGTGTCATCCTCAGGAATTGGTTTTACTTTGTGGAACCAAAGCACGTCTTTGCGACAGCAGGAGGTAGCGGTTCCCAGTGATGTGGGCACGTATGGGGCTTTGGGCTTCTACAGTGGGGAAGACTGAGAGGTGTAAAAGGAATCACATTTGCTTAGCATCTCTTATGTGGCAGACACTTTGTGTATGCCAAACCTTTCTTTTTCACAAGGCTGAGAAGTAGACGTCGTCTTATTTCATCAATTCCAGGACCTGTTTTTTGTTTTGTTTTTGTTTTTTTTGCAGTCCGCGGGCCTCTCACCGTTGTGGCCTCTCCTGTCGCGGAGCACAGGCTCCGGACGCTCAGGCTCAGAGCCCATGGCTCACGGGCCCAGCCGCTCCGCGGCATGTGGGATCTTCCTGGACCAGGACACGAACCCGTGTCCCCCGCATTGGCAGGTGGACTCCCAACCACTGCGCCACCTGGGAAGCCCCAGGACCTATTTATTCCACATTTTAACATTTCTGAAATGAGGATGAATCTTCCAATTTATATATATATATATATATATATATATATATATATATATATATATATATATTTTTTTTTTTTTTTTTTGCCTCAAATGTTAATTTGCCTCAGAATTTGAGAATTGATGCTGCATCTTGCAACTAGGGGCTTCTACAGAATACAGAATTGTTCCCATTTAGAAGATAGAAAAGCAGAGGCTTAGAAAAGTGGGGGAACATGGACTTGAACCCAGGCCTGCCTGACTCCAGAGCCACAGCCTTGAGTAGGCTTAGGGGCTATGATTATCTAAGCCCGGCCCAGGGCAGCACATATATTGTATCACCCATTACCTCTGTCCTACCTGTTGCAGGAAACGTGGTCTTTGGTGAGCCCATCACCGCCAGCCTGGGCACGGATGGGACCCATTACTGGAGCAAGAACTGGGCCAAGGCGGCTGCGTTTGTGACATCCCCGCCTCTGAGTCCTGACCCAACTACCCCTGACTACATCAACTCCTTGCTGGCCAGGTTGGTGCAGAATGACAAGCAGCGGGCATTGTGTGGAGGCATCTTGGGAACGATGGGATGAAGACTGGAGCCACCCATCCATCCGCTAGACTAGAGTCTGCAGTGAGGAATAAATATCGAGAATTCCCCTGCAGTGCTGAGCACAGATAACAGGCTCTTCCCTAGTGTATTTTAAAAGATACTACAGTGATCATATTAGCAATGGTAACAGCAGTTAATACATATTGTATGTCGAGCACTAGGGTGAGATTACACGTGTGATCTCATTGTTCCTCATAACAACGCTGTGAGTGAGGAACTGTCATCACCATTTCACAGACTGAGCAACTGAGGGTCCGGGAGACAAAATCATTTGCTCTGTTTTGATGACCACCTAACCAAAATTACAGGGAGACTAGTTTGCTGCTGCCCTCTGTGGATAAGTCCCATCACTCATGTGGGTCATTTTTGTTACACAAGAGGTGATCTAATCCCACCCCCTCATTTTCCAGATAAGGTAACTGAGCCCTAGGGAGGGGAAGAAATTCACCCAAGTTCGCATAGTTGGCGAGAGGGAGAAGAAGGATTCCAAACTCAAGTCATGGCACTCCACATGCCTACCCTAGACCCTCATTTCTGGGCCCCTGCGGTGCCTCTAGCCTCCCCGTTCACATGGAGCTTTTCTCCTTCGCCAGTGGGGACCTGCAGCTCTCCGGCAGTGCCCACTGCACCTTCAGCACTGCCCAGAAGGCCATTGGGAAGGACAACTTCACAGCCATTCCCGAGGGCACCAGCGGTGTGGAAGAGCGGATGTCTGTCATCTGGGACAAGGCCGTGGTAAGGACCACGGTCATAGGAGGGCATCCAGGGCCAGATCAGAGCCTCCTGCCGCTGCTCCTCTTTGCCCTGTCATGGGGGTGCTGGGGGCACAGATGAGGCCTCATACCTGCCCAGGTGTCTCTGGAGCCAGGTGGCTCAGGTGGTTTGGGAATGTCCCTTCTAGAGTGATGAATCCTGGGGCCTGAGGTTCTGAGGAGGCCTCCTCTAGATTGTTAAGGGCTAGGAACCAGAAACACAGATCATTTATCTGATGGTATGAATGATCTGTGCTTAAAATAATAGTGAATTAAAAATTCTTTTTGTTTGGAGGGTTTTATTATCTCTTTTGAGAGGGTTGGATATAACCCTCTGAAATGATAAGCAAAGGGTCTGTGACTAAGACTCAGGTCATTTGCTCACCAAGGAGTGGTGTGTGGTCATCCGGGCTGTACAGGTGATTGTCTGTCAAAGTCTTCTGGCAAAGTGGCCTGGTTTTATTTTCCTTGTTTAACATCACAGAAGCTGAAAAAAAAAAAAAAAAGTCATGCAAATGAAGTCACTTCCTAAGATTTGAGTAAAATTAATAAATAACTCATTATTAAGTTGATCACTTCCCTCTGTTTTATTTTTAAAACCCTGAAGCCACTCATTTCAGAGCCAAATAGAATACATATCTACACAGTGTAATCCAAGTTTCCCTTTTCTTGGCTCCCAGGAAGCGCAAAACTAGATTTTAAACTAAATTCTTCTTTCCTTACCCAAGTTGTTTTGTGAAGGGGGAAAGTATAAATATTTTTGTCTCTTCTCTTACAAACTTAGATTTTTTTGGTCTTTTTTTTACATTGTTATCTATTTATGAATGTGTGTATATATTTATCTTGGCATATCTGGAACTGTTAAAAAATAATATATATTTTAAAATTACCAACATGATACATGCTCAGTAAAGAACATTTGGAGTGTACAGAAAAGTACACACATGAAAGAAAACAAAACTCACTTATAATCCCACAACCCAGGGATAACCATTGTTATCATTTGGGTGAGGTTCTTCCATATTTATCCTGTGCCCATGCAAATACAAACATATTATCTGAGATATGGGCTGATAATTACATTTGTTTTTACTGTGAACTGTCTATAATCCTTTTTGGAGTTAGAAGGGATAAATAAGTAAGTAAGTGTATGTACATGTCCAGAAAAAAATGCATACTTCCAGAGCAGTCACTTCCATCTTCTTTATGTTTTTTTTTTTTCTTCTTTTTTTTGAGAAGGATAAGTGTTAGCTCTTCTCTAAATGTTTGATAGAATTCAACTGTGAAGCCATCTGGTCCTGGACTTTGGTTTGTTGGAAGATTTTTGATCACAGTTTCAATTTCATTACTTGTGATTGGTCTGTTCATATTTTCTATTTTTTCCTGGTTCAGTCTTGGAAGGTTATACCTTTCTAAGAATTTGTCTATTTCTTCCAGGTTGTCCAATTTACTGGCATAGAGTTGCTTGTACTAGTCTCTTAGGATGCTTTGTATTTCTGCAGTGTCTGTTGTAACTTCTCCTTTTTCATTTCTAATTTTATTGATTTGGATCCTCTCCCTCTTTTTTTTGATGAGTCTGGCTAAAGGTTTATCAATTTTGTTTATCTTCTCAAAGAACCAGCTTTTAGTTTTATTGATCTTTGCTATTGTTTTCCTTGTTTCTATTTCATTTATTTCTGCTCTGATCTTTATGATTTCTTTCCTTCTACTAACTTTGGAGTTTGTTTGTTCTTCTTTCTCTGTTTCCTTTAGGTGTAAGGTTAGATTGTTTATTTGAGATTTTTCTTGTTTCTTGAGGTAGGATTGTATTGCTATAAACTTGTCTCTTAGAACTGCTTTTGCTGCATCCCATAGGTTTTGGATCATCATGTTTTCGTTGTCATTTGTCTCTAGGTATTTTTTGATATCCTCTTTGATTTCTTCAGTGATCTCTCAGTTATTTAGTAACATATTGTTTAGCCTCCATGTATTTGTGTTTTTTACGTTTTTTTCCCTGTAATTGATTTCTAATCTCATAGTGTTGTAGTCAGAAAAGATGCTTGACGTGATTTCAATTTTCTTAAATTTACCGAGGCTTGATTTGTGACCCAAGATGTGATCTATCGTGGAGAATGTTCCCTGTGAACTTGATAAGAAAGTGTAATCTGCTGTTTTCAGATGGAATGTCCTATAAATATCAATTAAATATATCTGGTCTGTTGTGTCATTTAAAGCTTGTGTTTCCTTATTAAGTTTTCTGTCTGGATGATCTGTCCATTGGTGTAAGTGAGGTGTTAAAATCCCCCACTATTATTGTGTTACTGTCGATTTCCTCTTTTATAGCTGTTAGCCTTTGCCTTATGTATTGAGGTGCTCCTATGTTGGGTGCATACATATTTATAATTGTTATGTGTTCTTCTTGGATTGGTCCCTTGATCATTATGTAGTGTCCTTCCTTGTCTCTTGTAACATTCTTTATTTTAAAGTCTATTTTATCTGATATGAGTATTGCTACTCCAGCTTTCTTTGTTTTTTTGTTTTTTGTTTTTTTGCGGTACGCGGGCCTCTCACTGTTGTGGCCTCTCCCGTTGTGGAGCACAGGCTTCGGACGCACAGGCTCAGCAGCCATGGCTCACGGGCCTAGCCGCTCCATGGCATATGGGCTCTTCCCGGACCAGGGCACGAACCTGTGTCTCCTGCATCGGCAGGCAGACTCTCAACCACTGCGCCACCAGGGAAGCCCCCAGCTTTCTTTTGATTTCCATTTGCGTGGAAAATCTTTTTCCATCCCCTCACTTTCAGTCTGTATGTGTCCCTAGGTCTGAAGTGGGTCTCTTGTAGACAGCATATATATGGGTCTTGCTTTTGTATCCATTCAGCAAGCCTGTGTCTTTTGGTTGGAGCATTTAATCCATTCACATTTAAGGTGATTATCAATAAGTATGTTCCTATTGCCATTTTCTTAATCGTTTTGGGTTTGTTTTTGTAGGTCCTTTTCTTCTCTTGTGTTTCCCACTTAGAGAAGTTCCTTTAGCATTTGTTGTAGAGCTGGTTTTGTGGTGCTGAATTCTCTTAGCTTTTGCTTGTCTGTAAAGCTTTTGATTTTCCCATCAAATCTGAATGAGATCCTTGCCAGGTAGAGTAATCTTGGTTTTAGGGTCTTCCCTTTCATCACTTTAAGTATTTCATGCCACTCCCTTCTGGCTTGTAGAATTTCTGCTGAGAAATCAGCTGTTAACCTTATGGGAGTTCCCTTGTATGTTATTTGTCATTTTTCCCTTGCTGCTTTCAATAACTTTTCTTTGTCTTTTAAGTTTTGCCAATTTGATTATTATGTGTCTCGGTGTGTTTCTCCTTGGGTTTATCCTGCCTGGGACTCTCTGCGCTTCCTGGACTTGGGTGGCTCTTTCCTTTCCCATGTTAGGGAAGTTTTCAACCATAATCTCTTCAAATATTTTCTCAGGTCCTTTCTCTCTCTCTTCTCCTTCTGGGACCTCTATAATGTGAATGTTTGTGCATTTAATGTTGTCCCAGAGGTCGCTCAGGCTGTCTTCATTTCTTTTCATTCTTTTTTCTTTCTCCTGTTCCATGGCAGTGAATTCCACCTTTCTGTCTTCCAGGTCACTTCTCCCTTCTTCTGCCTCAGTTATTCTGCTATTGATTCCTTCTAGTGTATTTTTCACTTCAGTTACTCTATTGTTCATCTCTGTTTGTTTGTTCCTTAATTCTTCTAGGTCTTTGTTAAACATTTCTTGCATCTTCTTGATCTTTGCCTCCATTCTTTTTCCGAGGTCCTGGATCATCTTCACTATCATTATTCTGAATTCTGTTTCTGGAAGGTTGCCTGTCTCCACTTCATTTAGCTGTTTTTCTGGGGTTTTATCTTGTTCCTTCCTCTGGTCCATAGTCCTCTGCCTTTTCGTTTTGTCTGTCTTTCTGTGAATGTGTTTTTTGTTCCACAGGCTGCAGGATTGTAGTTCTTCGTCACTTCCATCTTAAGCCATGCATTTAACCATTTTCTCTGGGTGATGGTGACAGCCCCACTGATTCTGTAGCTTGCTGGGTGGACTTCTGTGCTCACCGTCTCAGAGGTCCCTCTTTGTATATGTGGGCCTTCGTGGTCCCCCTGCTCTGAGCTCAGAGGCCCTAGATGGACCATTTTGTGTGTGTACGTTTCAACAGGCCACGGGGAAGATGGATGAAAACCAGTTCGTGGCCGTGACAAGCACAAATGCTGCCAAGATCTTCAATCTGTATCCCCGCAAGGGAAGAATATCTGTGGGCTCTGACAGCGACCTGGTGATCTGGGATCCAGATGCCGTCAAGATCGTCTCTGCCAAGAACCACCAGTCGGTAAGACCTGAGCAGGTGGGAGTGGAGCAGAGTGGGGAATGTGGGCAGGGAACGTGGTGGTGAGAGACATGTGTTTGTGTTGAACCGGGATAGTCAGGCAGGGACGTGTTGCAATGACACACCACCCCCAATTCCCAGGGACTTAAAACCTCAACAGTTTCTTTCTCACTCCTGCTTTCCAAAATGGGCTGGCAGAGGAGAGGGGCTCTGCCCATCACAGTCGCTCAGGGTTGGGGGCTGGTAGAGGCACCAGCTCTCTACACGTGCTATGATTGTTGAGGTCGGGGACCAGGACACGGCTTTGAAAGCTTTTCCGAGATCTCACTTCCTCTCACCCTGCACTGGCCAGAGCCAGGCCGGAGGCCATACTTTATTCCAGGAGGTCAGGAAGTACATGGATACCTTGTGCCTAGAAGGAGAAAGAATGGGAAAAAAATTGGTGAACAGCTCTGATGCCTTCCTCATGAGGAGTTCCATGTGAAAGATGACGGTTAAAGCCCGGTACCTAACAGAAAGGGTTTTAAAAATACAGTGCTTGTTAGTAAAAAGAGCATTTTTCAAGCACTTATGTCTCAGGCACTGTGCTTTTCATTTGTTGAATCTCTGTAACAGTCTTCTTCAGGTGGGCACTATTATTAAGGAAGTGGAGATGCAGAGATTAAATAATTTATGCAGCAAGTAAATGGGGAAGCTAGGATTCAAACCCAGATAACTTGACTCCAAGCTGATATCCTTAACCACTTTTCAATAATGCCTTGCACTTATTGGATAAATGAAGGAGGTAGGGAAGAAGCCCATCTGGGGTGGCAGTGGCCTTTGCTTCAACACTGTGTCATATTACATTGTTTAATTTCGAGCTAGTGGGGATTTAAGGGTCATGTAACCCATCTACCCAGTCCAAGATGGCAAATACACCATCTCTGGTAGTTATCCACCTTCTCTTCGAACACTGCCAGTGACAAAAATTTTCTTCCACGTGAGGACCTTACTTAAGACTGGATGCTTCTCTTGGCCAGGAAGCCCACTCTTAGCAAGCATCTGTCTCCCGAGGCCTCCACCCACTAGAAGCTTGCAGATGCTTTGTAAGCTGTTCCTGGCTTACCTGGTGAATCAGTTCCTAGGGATGCTGAAGGCAGGATCCCAAGCACAGGAGAACCGCGTTCCTCTTTCTGTCCTTACTGCACCCATAACCAAGGCTTTGTCCCTCGCCCCTGTCTCTAGGCTGCAGAGTACAACATCTTTGAAGGGATGGAGCTGCGCGGGGCTCCTCTGGTGGTCATCTGCCAGGGCAAAATCATGCTGGAAGATGGCAACCTGCACGTGACCCAGGGGGCTGGCCGCTTCATTCCCTGCAGCCCCTACTCGGACTATGTCTACAAGCGCATTAAAGCCCGGAGGAAGGTGAGAAGCAGGCAGAGCCCAGAGGTGGGGGGGGGATGGGCTCTGTGTCCCATTCAGCACAGGGACAGGAACCATGAGATTGGGAGGGGTCTGTGTGCTCTAGATCCTCCCAAAGAAATTCACAGCACCGATCTCTTCCCAAAGGACCATTGCACAGATTTAATGGACTATAAAAGGGGGGTTCAAAAACTTTCTTGGCTAAAGAAAGCTTTTTTGCAAACGATTTCCCCCCGTTTTTAGAATGCTTTTCCTTAAAGTAATTAAACATTTTAATAATTCAAAATAAAGTATCTATTTTTTGTTAATAATTTACTCTTCAAGGCTTACAAAGAGAACCAGCAGTCCCCACCCACCCCTCCTTGTTCCATCCCGCATCTGTCTGATGCTGCTCCACTGGGGCAGATGTTTATAACTCTTCTAGCAAGTTCTGTGGTTCATATAAAATCTTATTTATGTCCCTGATTTCACAGATAAATAGGTAGATGCATACACAGCCATATGGGTACACGTTTGTGTACATGTCTGCCTACCTCCCTACACGTTACAGACAGAGTAGCTCTAGCTGATGGAGGGGTGAGGCCCAGAACTCTGTCTTTCCAGCTCCCTCTCCTATCCCCACACTCATCTCCAGGTCGCCTTCCTGTAGGGAAACCTTAGGGCTCCTCAAAACAGGGTTTGACCAGCTCTGGGATTGTGGGATTTGAGCCGTGGTACTGACCTTGTCTGTTAAGACAGAATAAAGTCATCTGTGCACATGGGATGGGGGAGATGGTGGGGAGAGGAGGAAGGGGGCTCCCTGTGTAAGTCACTGGGGGCCAGGCGAGAGGAAACGGAACCATGCCACCTCTGTGCCTGGACCCATCCCAGGGGTTTCCAACTTCCCTGCAGAGTACGTTGCCTGGGAAACAGGCTCCGAAGGGGAGATTTTCACGCAAGAGGTTTCCTGGGTGTTGCTTTCAGGATCACCCCTTGTGGCCAAATGAAGGAAGCAGAACAGGGCAGAGGGAGAAGTCAGGCTGGGATGCAGCTGTAACCAAGGCCTCAGCTGGACCTCAGCTGGGCTGGTCCTTGAAAGGGGTCTGGGCCTTATATTCACTCCCTCCACACACACACACCCCCGCCAACCTACAAACCAGTATGGGATGTGGGCTGCCCCGGCGCAGAGGGTGGGGCTTTGGGCCTAGCGGTTCTCTTCATCTGAGGGCAGTTCTTGGGTGGGACTCCGGTGAGCCCTTCCTATTGCCAACACCCGCACCAGCAGGGAGAATGAGTCTTCAGTCGTGGCGACATTGGGGCGGGGGCTTGGGGACAGGAAATGGGTGCCCACTGCAGTACCTCTTAGAGAGAGAATCACAGAAACTCAATATGTAAGTGGTCGTCGAGCCTCTGGGTGGATGTTGGCAACACAGGGGGCCTTCCCATCTCATGAGGCAGCTGCCCACCCTTGCCTGTGAGAACCAACTTCTTTTCTTTGTCTGTTTTTGTTTTCAAATTTAATGTTTTATTGGAAGGGGAACAGATAATCCAATCAGTTATAAAATCAAAAATAGAGGATTCTAGAATTATGATGGAGACAGAAACATAAATTGAAATATTCAGAATTCTGAGAAGCCTTTTTTGTGCACATAGCCCCAGCATGATCTTGGTTGTCCAATCACTGAGCTCCTACTTGGGAAGTTCCTTGTAGTTTCAGACGTAGGGTTACCGAGGCAGTTGTTGAGTAGAAGCCAGAGAGAATCCATGTCCTCCAGAGCCCAATGGGTGGCAGCAGCCGTATCCGTGGCCTCCATCGGAGAACGAACTTCGTTCGTTCTGCAGGTCTACCTCCCTGCAGCAGACCAAGCTCAGTTCTGCTCCAGGCACCTGCACAGAATGAGTTAAACCCATCTGAGCACCTCTGTGTTCCCAAAGCCATCTGTCCTTCGGTCTAAATACCCCTGCAGCCTTCCGCTATTCATTCATGACAGTGCTCTAAATCCCTTCACCATTCTTCTCTCTTTATGAGTGGTATTTTAAAGGTAGCTAGTATGGAGTAAAATTCCACACTCCAGTTTTGGCCTAATAGAGAAGAGAATGAAACTCAAACGTCTCAGGTATCAGCTTTGTATTTCCATGAATGTGACTTAGCCTCTGGACCCCAAGAGATGTTACTGAAATACAGTTATTGGTCAAGGTTTGGGGGGAGTCCAGATAGAGTCATCATCTCACCTGAATCATTAACATCTGCAAATTTGGTGAGCTTTGCCTCTGCACCTGCACCTGAGTCACTGACGGATGCGAGGGAAGCCTCTGTGGCCAGCTTCCTTGGATCTTACAACGAGCTGTCCTGTGATGTCAGCTGTCGGCGTGTCCTCATTGCCTCACCTCTGGGCAATGATAAGAAACAGGCAGAGGTTGTGCGCCGGCCATTCTGCTGCCTTGGGTGGTCTTGCGGTGTTTGCATAATAGACTGTGAGCACCTTTGTGGGAGGCGCCCTGTTTCATGTGACCGTGAGCTCTGGTTCCACCACGCCTGGCCTCTGCTGATGTTGCTGGCGGGTTCCACGGTCCCAGGGCAGGTGCTGTGGGATCACAGCCAGAGGCCAGGGGGTCAGACCCACTGAATGAGGACAGTCATTTCAATGACTGTCAATGAGGACAGCCGCTTTTGACCTGTGCTGAGGAGTGTGAGGATGGAGCTCCCATGCGGTCCTTGCCAGCACTTACGACCCTATCTCAAACTGCTACCCTTCCCACCGCTCTGCTCCAGCCGCATGGGAGGTTCTTCTGTTTGATGACATTCCCACTGTCAGTTTCCTCTGCTGAGAACACTGCCATCCACACCTCCCCCAGCCTCCTCCCTCCCTCCCTCCCTCCACCCTGGCCCCACCAACAATCTCCTTTGGTCCTTAAGATAGAAGCTCATCTATTTTAGAGAGGCCTTCACCCGCCACCTCCATGGTCACTCTATCACAACACCGCACATTATTTATTTTATACTGCTTCTCCTTTCCTTAAAATAACCTTTTAATTTTTTTCCAGTTTTATCGAGATATAATTGACTTGTGCAGCACAAACATAAGTCTGAGGTGTACAACATAGTGGTTTGACTTGCACACACCATGGAATGAGTACCACAATAAGTTTAGTGGACACCATCATCTCATATAGACACAAAATTAAAGAAATAGAAAAAAGATTGTTTTCCTTGTGATGAAAACTCTTAGGATGTGATTTATAGCGTATAGCAGTGTTAAGTATCTTTATCATGTTGTACATTGCATCCCTAGTAAAAATAACATGATTATTGCTTTCTGGCTCTCACTACATGCACTTAATTCACTGCCACCTCTGTGCTACCTAGAACACACCCTTAACCGTTGAGCGAATGAACTTTGCTGCCCGCTTTCTCTGCTGCAGATGGCGGACCTGCACGCAGTGCCCAGGGGCATGTATGACGGGCCGGTGTTCGACCTGACCACCACGCCCAAGGGGGGCACCCCCGCCGGCTCCACCCGGGGCTCTCCCACGCGGCCCAACCCGCCTGTGAGGAACCTCCATCAGTCCGGATTTAGCCTGTCAGGTGAGTCGGAGAAGCTGATGGTGAAGGTAGTGAAACAGGGAGGACGGAAGGGGGAGGGGAAGCTCAGCGCTGCGAGGTTAGCGGTGATGCCGGGAGCTAACCCAGATTGCCTTCTAGGGAGACGGTCACTGGGCCGCAAGCTGGGACGTTTGCTGAACCAAAGAGAAGTCCTGGTGGGAAAGGAAGCCAGGGCTCAGCCAGGTTAAAGATCAGGTTTAAGTGATGGCCAATTCTGCTTAGAGATAACACCTGGCGGGGCCGGGGGCGGGGCGGGGCCGGGATGACGTCCTTATGAATTGAGAGTGATTTTCTGCGTTAAACAGAGAGCCCTGCAGTATGCTTTCTTTCCTTTGTTTGCCCAGGTTACCAGATAGCTCAGATTATTTTTATGCTCAAATTGCAGTAGCTTCTTCTAATCTAGGATTTTAATTCTACTCTCCCCTTCCTTGTCATGATGATAATGCTAGCAATTACTGAACATTTACCATGGCCTAGCTGTATCATGAATCTTTAAGAACTATGATATTCATAGAAAATATTCAATTGCTCAATAACCAGTAGCCTTAAAATGGGGAAAAATAAGTGTAGATTTGCATCACTATATTGGAAATTGTAAAGTGAGGGAAATGAGATGACAAAAAAGGAAAGAGACATGTAAAGGGACAGTATCTGTGGGGAAGAAAGAGGAGGAAGAAGTGGGAGAAACAGGAAGATAGGGAGGAAAAGACATAACGGGCCATAGGGGAGGAAGACGAAAAGTGCTAAAAGTTAAGGTGACGTTGTCAGAGATCACATATCCTAGTTGCCAGAAATTTTTCAGTGTTTTTCCATTTTTTGTTGCTCCCTGGCCACTGTCACCGGTAAACTTTTTTTGGCTCCTTTCTAAAGGACATGAGTGCATATCATATCAGTGTTTCCTTTTAGCTGCGGCCCCAGGCCAGACTATCACCACTGCAAGCTGTGAGACACTGGGCAGGTTGCCTAACCTTTCACAGCCTCAGTCACCTCCTCTGTAAAATGACGTAATAACAGTACCTGCCTCAAGGGTAGCGGTGAGGACAGAATGGAATGATCTGACGAGTATTTCAAACGTTGCTCGTCAAAACGAATGTGAGCAGCTATTTTTCCTATCATTCCCGTTGTTCTTTTTATTATCATTGTTATGATGCCGAGGGTCCGACGAAATCCAGTTAAGACCCTGGCTTTTCCTGGCAAAGGCTTGTTTTCAGGATGGTGGGTATGAAAAGCCTGGAATAGCTGTGACAGACTGCAATGGAAGTTTCTTGGGAGATGAGGAAGGCATTTAATATCTTACACTCTTCAAATTAATCCATTTTCTCTCTTGTCCACACCCCCCTGTCTCTCTCCCTTTTTAATCCCTGGGAACTTATTGCCACCTGCAGGCACCCAAGTGGATGAGGGGGTCCGCTCGGCCAGCAAGCGCATCGTGGCGCCCCCTGGAGGCCGTTCTAACATCACATCCCTGAGTTAAGCGACCCCTCCCCCAAAGAGAGGGGCGGAAGCAAGAAGCGATTCTTTTGAAGCCAAAATGGTACACCAATATTTAAGAAGGAAAGTGAATCCAAACAGTTTCGATCTAAAGAATCAATAAGCCTCAAGCCTTATGTTTCTCCAATGTTAACGCTCGCTTGCCTAGCTTTACGATTATTGCTTTGTTTTCTGTTTATGCATAGCCTTGATTTGTTGGACGCCCCTACCCCCCATTTACATGCATGCAATCAGGCCACTAAGGTAAAAGCATCCGCTATATAGTGTTGAGAGCGTGTGTAGTGCTGCATCTTATGACAAGGGGACAGACAAAGCTGGGACGTCAGGAAAATGAACAAAAGGGACGCCAGTTATTTGGGGTGAGTGGGTGGTGGGAGCCCAGAGCAAGGCAGAGGGCTCAGAGGGACTGGGGTAGGGTGTGTGCGGGGGAGGCGGGTGGGTGAGCATAAGGGGTCTTGTGTATTGTGTTGATGAAGTAACGTTGATTTCCACGGAAGATGGCCACTCGGGGCAGCTGTCACGCCATCACGGTCCCCTGGGGTCTGCGGAGAAGGCAGGCAGTCTTCGGGTTCTGGACTTTGTCACATCCCCTCCTAGTAGATTTTATCCCTTGGAACATTTTATTAAAACACCAAAACACCAAAACCCAACCATTGCTTCCACCTGCTTGGTCGTGCCAGTGTTTGGCCGGGCCTTTTTCTCACTGTTGCTTTCAAATTCTTCTCTTTCCTGGGCTGGGAAGGAAGAGGGGAGAGAGGAAAGGACCTTTCTCTTGCTCTTGCCCTCCCTGCCTCTTTGGTGCTCTTAAAAGGCAGCAGCTGGGAGCACAGCACAGGCCCTGGGGGGAGGGCAGCCACGCTTAAATAGCGCCTCCCTCTAAACACGTGTTGGAGCTCACCTCTCACGGCTCTTTGCAAACCAGGCAAGCAGGGGGCTTCTCGAGTTAGGACTGGAGCTGAGATGGGCTTCTCTTGCCAGGGGTGAGTGATTCTCTTGATCTCCTAAGATCCAGGCACATCCATGATTGCATATGATTTTTTTGTCATTATTAAAAATGTGTTTGCTTAGATGTTCCCTAGCTTTTATTACTAATCAGGAGTCTCAGCTCCTATGGGAGGCCAGCAGGGATGTGGGAAAGCCAGTCTGGAGCAGAAGGTGCATGCTCTGTGGCCGTGCTTCTCTTTGTCAATTCTGAACCATCTCTTTCCCCTTCCGTTAGCATATCCCTTAGGGGAACTTTTTGTTTTAGTACCAGAATCTCCCAGTGAGTGGAAGTGACATGACACGTAAAGGAAATTAGCATAAAGCATTCGTATCCACCTTGTCTGTCAGACATGAATGTCCAATTCCCTATCATGCCACTTCTGAAAATTCAGTTTTGGAGCAAGTTCTGTGAGCCCAATGAGAATCTGTAGAACCAAGAGGCCCATATGCAGGAAAAATAGATTCAACCTGGGATCAGACTTCGGTGCTCAGGGGATCCAGCTGGTAGACCCCGCAACTCTGTACTAAATACTTTCATGAAAAGAGCAGGCCTCGAGCACCTTTCAGGTGCATAGGAGAAGCCATTATCTCTGCAAGTTTTAATAAGACCAGAGAAAAGGGGACACGTGGCTAAAAGGAATTTGGAAATAGCCAAGGAAGAGGATTTCCCTAGCAAGCTACTTTCTGTTCTAATCATGAAAAAGATGATTTCCCTTCATAAAAGGAGTCTTGCTGTTTTTAAGGCTTTTTCACGGTGCCTTTATTTTAAGGGAAACATAAGCGAAGGGGAGGATGTAGCTCTTGATTTATAACTCAAAGATTTGGGGGCCTGTGGTACAACAGAACTCAGAATGACAGCTTTGCAAGCAGAGGAGCTAGTCAGATCTGAACCATCTGTATCTATGCCTCATTGGCTGGGCTGGGCTTTAGGATACGTTGCAGTACCAGCTATAACCACCAGATGGAGGAAGAGACACGTATATGACTCTAGTCTGAGCATCCACTTGTGTGCCCTCTGTTGCTCTTACCCGGCCTGAGTCCAACTCATCCTCCCCATGACCTCTCTGTGCTTTGAAAAATAAATCTTTCATGGCCAAGTTGGTTGCACTTGGGACTTCTGAATGAAACACTCAAGCAGAACTTTATATTCTACACAGGTTTCCTGTGCTGTAGGAACAACCCCTGTATGTCTTCACGATGGGCAACAGGATCTGAGAAGTCTCTCTGTCTTCATGTACAATTAGTAACTTTCCAAGCGTAGAAAGTTCTGAGAATTCCAAGAAAACTCCCACCATATTCTTGACTTTGATTTCTGATGCCTTGTTACTTAAGTTAACATTTATATTCCAATGTGCCCTGTTCTATGAGACCCGTTCAAGAGCCCTGTCCTGAGGGTTTAGGAAGAGAACATGGCGGTGAGTCACAGCCCTCTCAGAATTCCCTGGCATCTCATCCACGTGTGGGAGGCCATGCCGGGTCTTCCGTCTCCCCCAAGCTTTCTTTTGCTGTCTCATCTCTTGGCCTGGCCCTTCTCTAAGGGGGGGATGTCAGTCACCTGGGCTTCTCTCTGGGGCGGCCACCATCTTGGGTAGTTGAGAAGGCATTAGTAGAACTGTTAAATCAGCTGCCCCACTAGAGATATTTCCTCTAAGTTTTCTAAAGATGGCAGTGTTGTAGTTATCCCGAGAATGGGTTTCTTCAAAGTCCAGCCATCCTATGGCCTTTTTCTTCATGACTTCACGCAGAGTCATGTTCTGCTCCACAGGCCTCAATCCCAAGCCTGCCCTTGGCCTCCCCCTGAGAGATCTTCCCAGCAGCTCTCTGCCACAGCTTCTCAGGCCTTCTCCCCTGGAAAACTCCAGCTCGAGTCCCAGTGTACACATGGGCTGTCCTGAGCAGCCAGCATTCCTTTTAAGTTCCCCTTTGGAAATGGTGTGTGGGTGTTCAGTTGTGTCTGGTGACTATGGACAGACAGTAAATCTCCCTGTGATCTGTGGTAGCTGTGAGGCAGCTCTGGAACGCGAAGAGCTGTTTGCTTTGAACCGTGAAGAAAACTGTGTTTTGAGTTTAGCTGAAATTAAGAAAAAAAAGTTCATCAAGTGACTGTTAATGTAAACCTGGTTATTAAAATAACTATAAAATCGCAGCTGTGGTTGTGTAGCCTTTTTCTGTGTGTGTCATGCCGGTCGACCTAAAGTGTGACAACTGCACCATAGAACTGACAGGGTTATTAGTAGGAGGGCACATCTGATGTAAACCCTGAGAAAATGTGGGAGTTTTCCGTCTTTTCAGTTGAGCTTGAGGTTTTGTTTTGGCCACAGAGTTAGATGACCATTACTAAAACTTTGGGGAATAACTAATTTTTTTTAATGTTCATCAAATTTAGCATTAATGTACAAGGCCCTTTGGGAAAAATCTAGTTGAGTACAGAACAGATCCTGAAAAGTTTTGTTTGTTTTGGGTTTTTTGTTTGTTTGCTTAGGTCATCCCCTTAAAGCATTTTCTGCTTCTTTCTAAAAACTTGGACTTTGAGAAAATTCAACCAAAGCATGTTTCAAAGTATATTCTTTAGCAGACTGTTCCCAAGGTGTCTAATGAGTGTGGGGAAAGTATTGTTTACTCTAATAATCTGAGAGATTTAACGTACATATCATCAAGTTAAAAGCTCTGAGAAATTTTATGTCTTTCAAAATGTGTCCACCTTCTATATCATCTTTTACGCTCTGCCAAACCTGTTACACTAAACCCTTTTGGGGAAACTCTCCTGGATCCAATTAGAATTTATGCAGGGCATTTTTCATGGCAAATGTTAGACGTGTATAGGCAAAGAAAAAATTTTGGAAAGGGTTTTTTGAAGTCTGGTGTAACTGAAAACTTCAGGGATAGATTTGGGTAGATTGAAGCAGAGCTGGATGGAGAATATTGTTTCTCTCCATCTCTTAGCCCTGCTTGCCTTTAGTAAGTGCTTCATTCTTAGGAAAGCTCTTTCCGTGTGGGAGCAAAACTGACCATCAGCGCCTCCAAGTTTGCAGTTTTTACCTGCTTAAGAGATTTCGGGGGGAGAGAGGTTCTCTCCGTAGTGCCAGCCAAGGAGACGGATTCTGATTGGTCTGGCTTGGTCACGTGTTCACCATTGACCTCGGCACTGTGGCCTGGAGACTGGGACTGATTGGCCACACCTGGTAACACACCCGGCTCCTGAGCCACCTGAACCACGTGGACTGTCCGTAACTCGAAGAAAATCAATTTGTGATCCCAGAAGAGGAGGGCATGGATGCTAGGCAGATAAACACAGCAGGTGGCCACGGCAGCATTCTCAAGCCTGCAGGGCACGACTGTTTTCTCAGCACAGTATCTGTGTGTAGGCTGGGGCAGGTGCGGGAGAGGATCAGGGAATGGTAATTCCTGGTGAATTGCTTTTACGTGTGATGAACGCCCAGGTGAAACCACGTCAGAAGCTACTCTGAGCGTCTAAGGAATTATTTCAGTTTGACGTTCAAGGTTTGATGATTAAGAAGCTTTTGCCCGTAGTTGCATTTGGGGGCTTGAACTCAGGACTGGTGAAACACCTCTCTCTGCTCGGGACCATGGCAGCAGCTGAGCTCTGCTTAGGATAAGCTTGGGTGTAAAGGGCAGGGTCAGTGCTTAAAATGATCTCAGCCTGCAGGGCTCTAAAAGGGATGAAGCAGTTTTTTTTGTTTTTGTTTTTTTAAGTTAGTGCAATTCACACTTTGACTTTCACACCTCTGCGGACTGGAGGTATTCAGGGTCGAGTCACATCCACCAGGTGGGGAATGAGAACACTGAATAGGAATAACAAGGTCCCTCTGGTTTTGAAGAACTTTCTGGAATCAACTCCGTTCCCATCAAGCTATCACAAGGAGAACACCAACCGTGAGCAGGAGATGGGATGAAAGGGCCAAAGCAGCCTGCAGGAATGAGGTTGCAGCCTTAAGGCTGGCATTCCTCAGAATGGAAGGTCTAGATCCTGCCCTGGGATCGGTGGACGCTGAGAACAAGACAGCACACTTCACATGACCTGGACAAGAGTACTCTGCATGCAGGACTTCAGAGCCCACAAGACTTACGAGAACCTATCCCGGGAACCAGTTAGCCTGTGGCTGCTAAGCTGTTGTGGGTCTGAGAGGTGATTGGAAGGCCCCCTTGATTCTCCCCTGAGGCAGAAGTTGCTTCTGGCTCCAAGAGTTCAGAGCTGTCTGTTAACCTTCCTGTCCCGGGATATGGGCCTTGGACCATCCACCTGCTGCTTGGGTACGTGGAACCGGACAAAGATGTGGAGAGGTAAGAAGGGAGAGTGCTGAAAAAAAGAGGTGCAGGGACTCTCCATGGCCTAAAGGTCAAGTGAAATGCAAAATCCAGAATACTGGGCTGGGCCTCCTTATGTGTGGATACTGGAGGAGTCAGGTTTTCGGTTTCTACATCTGTGGAGCAGCTAGATGGTGCTGCATTTCATAGTTACAGCGCCAGAGGGCTAGAACACCATCTCTAACATTCCATAGTTCTAGGACATCATCTCTAACAAACACCAGCTTGTCTCTAGTAAAGGACATTCCTCACAGCAGGAAATGGAAATAAGACCAGGTGACTTTGACCCTACCCCTAGGGGAAACGATTCCACACACTCACACACACACACACACACACACACACACACACACACACACACACGGCAGACAGAGAAGGAAGTGGCTTGTGGTGTACGGAAGACATTCTAATACACACAGGCACACTGACGGTACACATGCTACAGCTCAACAGAAGCACAGGTTTCCCATCCAAGGGCTACCGGTTCACAACAGCACAGTCTGTGAACTGTGTTTGGATTTTTCACATCCGTGTTGAATATCAGACACACTGAGACTCTAGGAAACGGTCATCACAGGCACAGTTTCTAGGAAACAGGAATTTGTGTCGACAGAATGCAGGGACAGCTGGATACTGAAACAGTTCACTGCTTTTCATGCCTTTTCGTTCAGCCCTTGAAGAATTAAAGCCTTAGCATTACTGTGTCAGCCCAAAGCAGCAACACTGGCCCCTGCTAGCTCTATGACCCACTCCTTCTCCCTAGTTATTTATTCATCAATCCAGTCTGGAAAAGCTATTATGTGATGAAGTCTACTTTGTTCTGCTTAAAACTGTACTATCAGTAGTAGTATTGTTGGGAAATTATGTGAGAGAGTATACGTAATCTAGAGCGCTTAGAATGGTATATGGTTCAACCGAAGACTATATATGTGTTTGCCTTCTTCATGGTATTTTATTGTGTATATGCAATATAATTAATTTAGCTAGTTTCCCCCAAAAAAGACAAAAAAACCCTTTACTATCAGAAGCAGCCTAACCACTAATCAATTAAGTGACCCTAATTAATGGAGCAATGCTCTGTGCGGCTTGACATTCGTTCCTGCCCCAGCAATGCCCTCAGCCAAAACCAGTGCTGCCTTTTGGGGTGTGAGCCAGTAGCAGAGCCTCTCCTTCCGTGGAGTCCGGGTCATGGCCAGGGTCACAGGGCTGCCCCACCCATCCACTAGCGGTCCCTGTGGATGCACTGGGGTGGGTGACCCCGCTACAGTGCCAGAGGGTTAGAACCAGGATGCCCCTGGTCTTCCAAACCTGCTCACTTTTCAGATGTTCCACACAGGTAAGGGAGGAAGCTGTGAGGAGAAAAAGATGCCAGAAACGCCGGACAAAAGGAATTAAGAGTCACCCTGTTTTCTAAAATGCTTAGCCCTGAGCCTTCGTTGTCACACACCTAGATGAGATATGTTCCACCCTGTAGGGTAGTAAATTTTAGCCCAAGTTATGGAATAAAACCCAAGGATCTGAGTTCAACAACTAGCAATCATGGTAAGGATTTAAGAATTCTTCTATTTTTTGGAAAACATTTTTGTCCTAACACTCAAAATGTCCAGTGGTGGGAGGTGCTTAAAATCAGCCGTTCTGTACCGATGGATACAATGCTTTTTCTTTTCTAACTTGAAATATTACGTGGTGGGTCTGTAACCTGATGAGGACGGGAAATCCATCTTACCTCTCTAGTCAGTGCATCCATGGTTCTTGACAGCCTGTAAGGGTGCTGTAGGCGTGGCATCAGGTCATTGGAAGTAAAAGCTAGGGATTCAACCTACAGAGGTTGTATTGGGTTCCTAACCCATTATAAACTGTATAGACGTGAAATGGCACAAATGATTTAACTCCCATCCCAATGGAGACCCTACCAATCCCATTGCACTTGGGTGTTTCCCAGGCTCATTTGGGATGATATGTATAAGGTCAGAGCGAGAGAAAGAATCAGGTAACTGGAGAGATGAGGCGACAGCACATCAAGGCTTGAATTGAAACAAATGAAATAAATTGGTAAACATGCAAATGGCCCTGACACTCCTGGTTTCCAACCAGGAGCAGAATCTGGTCACCTCCTTGTAGCTCTTGTCAACCCATTCCCCCTTCTTGGGAAATTGAGCCAGAGTTTGTAGTGTTTGGAGAAAAACATAGCACAGACATATAATATGGGGGAAATGTAGAGAAAAGGAATCAAACAGAACACAAGAGCTGGCTTTTAATTCTTAACAAAAATATGGTTACTCTTCAAGTAGAGAGACACTATTTCACAGCTTTTCAAGGCCAGAAATGTGGGGCCTATTAGCTCAGTGGGGAGAAAACCATCAGTGCTGAATTAAAGTTCAGCACTGGCTTTCTGCCCATGTCTAGTTGCCCCAGTGCAACCTCCCTTCTGGAGAAGTCCTATGTAGCTTGCGGCCGTCTCTGTTACTTCTACCCATTTCCACCTGTCTGGTCTCCCCTGTTGCCAGCTTACTGCCACCCTGCTGAGGCCCATAGTCTCCCTAAGTAAGGACAAGGTTTAGGTGATCTAAGTGGCCAACAGTTAAAGCAATCCCCCACCAACCCTGTTAATTCTTGACTCTACCCAGCAGCATCTGTGAGTTGCCAAAAATAGTTCTTCTGCAAAGATCTGTGTATCAGGGGAGTAGAGTTACATCCCAACTTAGGTGAATTAAACTTTGTGTTTGGCAAAGAAATAAATACAATATAAAGAAAAAGTGAAATATCAATACTATTTTAAATAGGGGATTCTGCCCACCATTCTTGCAGTAAGCACAAGTAAGTATTGCTGTTCCCTTAGTCAGTCTTAGACCTCTCAGATGTGTGGGCATCCCACGGTTCTAAGCGTGTGATTCTAGTTTATAAAGGCACGTATAATCTGTTCAACACTTTAGTGCATCTTTTATTAGCCAAAAGTGAGACCAAAAAAAAAAAAAAAAGAACCAAAAAAGATGACTCGTTTCATTAGTGAAGGGTCTCATGATATTGGGCTTCTCTAAGAAAAGATACTCACCATATGTTGTGTATATTAAAGGAATTTTTCAAGGGTAAATTTTACTATCTTCCAAATTCACCTCACAATCTGACAGACTGTAACTCCCATATAAGATACAACTTCAGGTACTACAAGGTGGTGCTTTCAATGTGACAATGTTCTTTTCTGATGCTCTCCGGACACAGGTCTCTGGTAGTCTTAAGAGGACAATTAGCTCTCAAGGAACACGCTTCTAGAAGAAGGCCAGTGGTGTGCTAATATTTCACAACTGGCTTCCCGGGGCCGGGTGGGTGGTGGGGGCCGGAAAGGGTGGAAAGCCCTGATTTGTAGCATCTGCCAATTTCCACGATATAAATACTTCCACCATCACCAATTTCAACTCTCAACTTCACATCACTGTACGGGGTGCTGGGACAGATGCGCATAGTGGCTCTTACAATTGATACAAGCTGGTACGGTGTTCTGACTTAAGCACACCACTGGAAGGCCCTCATCAATCTGTGTTACTTATAATCCGGTCCCACTCATTTCTTCCTGAATGAATTCCTTACTCCTATTCAGTCAGATTTGGGGATTCTGACCAATTTATGAAGTTTTCTAACTCTGAAGAGGTTCGCTCCATCACCCAGCAACGTCCATTTGTCACAGTGTAATTAGGAGTGGAAAAAATAAATCTGCGTCCAAATATTCCTTTTAAAATAAAAATAGAGGCTGTTTAGAATAACAGAATGGAGAACGGTGGCAGTAAAAAGGCAGCATAGGGCTCATCTAGTATTACGCTCTCGTTTTTAGATGAAAAAACTGAAGCAGAGAAAGGGGGTAAGTAACTTGCTCAAGGTCGCGCGGTGGTGAATCTAGTTCCCGGGAGCCTGGGGACTCTTCCCTGGGTCGTGCTGCCTCCCTCCAAAGGTATTCAGTCATATTTCCTAAGGTGTGTGAGGTGTGGAGAGGTGAGAATTTCTGTCAGCTCTTCCTGACGTGGAAATGTCCCAAGAAGACGTTGAGGACTTCACGGGTTATTCCGGCCATCCTTTTCTTGTGGGTCTTTGGTTTGTTCCAAGGCTTGATTGGCTTGTCTTTTATTAAAGTCCTTTTTGACTCTTAAAAGGAAAAAAATAAAGTGGGTTTATTCATTGAAGTGAAAAAGAAAAGATTTAAGCTTTTGAAATGATAGCATTAAGCCCAACAATTTACAAAGAGGCGTGAGCCAGGGTAACTCTTACAAACATCATTGATTTTAAGTGTTGAAGTCCCCATTCTTCTGCCCTTCCCATCAACAGAAACCTGGTACTAAGCTAATTTACCTATTACAATTTTTGAAATCTCTTACAAGAAAACAAAGTTTCTGTATTTTCCAGATTTTCTATCATGGATATGCATCATTTTTGTAATCAGAAAGGAAAAAATGTTTAAAACTATATTAAGTCTTTGCAAGTTGAATCTGGCTGAAACACTCCATCATTCGCTGAGCTGCTGTTCTTCCAGGGGTTACTCACTTCTCTCGGTTGAAAATTATGAACTCCTTTTGGACAGATTCAAGGTGCTCCTGAAGAAGGCACATCTTCCGGGTGAATGTTGGAAAAAAAATAGAGGTATAGTTAGCAGAAGATCCTCAAGTAGCCAATAACCTACTGAGTGTCTGTTAACTGAGTGGCCCAAATCGAGGAGGACCAGTGTGTCCTCAAAATAGATGCTATCTGAGAGCTTGTAGCAGGAGTGAGACCACAATGAGATTAATAGAGGAGCATATAGGAAAGAAACAGGGAAAAATACATCAACTCTCTGCTCCCCACGATGAGGCAGCAAAGAAGACCTGGGTTATGGTTTACGAGCTAGATGTCTTTCAGCCATTTAGCCCAAGAAACCACGGCTTCAAGGCAGATGGGCACAAGGGTTTATTAAGCTGGTCACCTATTTGCTTCTCATCTCCTGGCCCTCATGTAAAAGGTTTGGAGGTTCTGAAACCAAGTCCCCCTAAAACTGAGTTCCCCTGCCAAGTTTATGATTAATCTCTCTGTCCAAAACTTTATTCCCTTTTCTGTCCTGCCCCTGTCCCCCTCAGGATTCAAAGAGAAGGGGAGACAAACTGAGCAGGACCCTGTGGGGCCTTCCCAGGTACAAAAGTCCCTCTGTGCCCCCGTTTTTCTTTGTAGAGAAAAAAGGCTTTAGTCTCCTAGGCCTTTCCCAAGTTCCAAAGAGCACTGAAGCAGTTAATTATTAGGACAATAGAATCACAGGACTCCCATTTCCTCCTGAAGGGAACTGGATAACAATCTGATGCTTATCTTTGAGTTGTTCTGTAGAAACTCGGACCCCCCAGCCAAGTGGGGGATGGTGCCTAATGCTGACCAGAGCACGTAGACCCCAGGCTGGTTGGAACCAGAGGGTTGAGATTCCCAAAACATCACCCCGTTCCCTCGCCACCAACCAATCAGAAGAAGGTCCATGAGCTGAACACGCATCCTAGGACCCTCTCTCCTAACACTGTCTTTAAAAAACCCTTGTCTGAAAGCCATCGGGGAGTTTGGGTCTTTTGAGCCCATCCCCTCCTCCCCTTTCACCTTGCTTGACCCCTGCAATAAACCTTTCTCTGCTCTAAACTCAAACATTTCGGTTTGTTTGACCTCACTGTGTGTCAGGCACACAAACTTGGGTTCAACAACAGTTCTGCTTGGATTTAACGAGTAGCCTAGAAACACGTCTTCACGCTGAATTCGGATTGACTGTTCCCCTCAGCTGCACTGGGGCTGATTATACTTCGGTTGTGGTGAGCAGCCTTCTTCAGTTGTGACTTTCTCACAGATTTGCAGAGTATTTGCTTTGCTGCTTCACTGTCTGGCTGTCAGTATCTCTAGATGACGTTTCCAACATAATCAGAAAATGTAACCTCAGAGAAATGACCATCATCAGGCCCAGTATAGTATCAGCCCCAGATCAAACGTTTTAAAAGTCTGTAACAAAATACTTCCAAATGACTTCTGATGACGAATATTCTTCTTGAAGGAAAAAGTATCATTCATTCATTTTGTTTTTAAATCTAGGAATTAGAAAATACTAAGTCTTCAAGTACCAGAGAGTTGTTTTTTTTTTTTTTTTTTTTTACCTTTCCTGAACAAATAATTAAGTGTTGGGAGAGTAAACTATAAAAGGGAGAGGACATTTTCAGAAAAGGGGTGGGGGGAAGCAAAACAAAGGAGAGAAAAGAGATTCTGCTACACCTCACTCTTATCCTCAAGTTGGGGTACCTGTAACCCTGGGGGTTTCCAGTATCAGTAATAGGGGACATGAAGCTATGGGATAAACATGATCTGATAGAGCTCCTGGGGGCAGCAGATTTACCCCAAGATTGTAGAACAAATATTTTTAACATTTAAGTATTACATAAAAATATATAAATATATAAAATATTACATAATGTCTTAACACATTTATATAATACTTTATAGAAACATGTTTATGTTTTATATATGTTTGTATTTTATACATATACATGTTTCTATATTTATGTACATATTTATGTATTTATATATATTATAGACATAAAAATATATGTATAATATAAACATAAATACATAAACATACAAAATGTTATATAAAGTTTAACATGAAGATATTTAAAATATTAACATTTTAAAATATTTTAACATTAAAAATCAAGATTATAGTCACTAAAATGCAGAAATTCACTCAAGTTCTTTTCTCTGTCATATAACTCTGTTTTATTTAAACAAAAGATGTAAAGTGCACACTCAGATGAGTTTGTGATACGGCACTGCAGACCCTATGAGTCCCACCCTGGCCCTAAGGGCTCATGTGCCACATGTTCTTTTTCCTCTGCTTTAGTTGGAAAAGTTTAACAAGTGCAGCTACAGGGACAAGTCAACAGCAGTAGTCAGAGTATGAGGGAGAGGAGTGGGGAGCAAACAGAATGGAGGAACGAATGAGTCTTATGTGGTTGAAAAGAGAACTACTGATTAAAAAAATGTTAGAATGTGCTTCTCAGGGATGACAGAGCAAACAGAGATTAGACTGGTGTAAGTAGAGATGGCATCAGAAATATCTGAAGGGTTTAGAGCAGGTGGAAATCTCAGGAGGCAGAAAAAGAGGACTTAGGTCATTTGCTTCCATAGCAGGCAGACTGGGTGTGTGTCAGTCTTTTTGGTTCTCTACTTTAAAGGGGCTGATGAGCAGAGAGGGTCAGTGGAGAACATCCTGGATGCAAAGAAACAACAGAGGCATCTACTGTGAGCATGAACCAGAGTCATGGAAAAGAACGGAGTTAGAAGTCAGGAAGTCAAGTGGAAAAGTAAAACATAAAAAATGGCTAACTTTTTTTTTTTTTTTTAGGGTTAGCTCTTTAATTTTTTTTTGTTTCTGTTTTTAAATTTTTATTTTATACTGGACTATAGTTGATTTACAACGTTACTAACGTTGTGTTAGTTTCGGGTGTAAAGCAAAGTGATTCAGTTATACATGTAGCTATTCTTTTTCAAATTTCTTTTCCCATTTAGGTTATTACAGAATATTGAGCAGAGTTCCCTGTGTTATACAGTAGGTCCTTATTAGTTATCTATTTTAGATATAGTAGTGTGTATATGTCAATCCCAAACTCCCAATCCATCCCTCCCCCACTCCGTCTCCCCCTTAGCAGCCACAGGTCTGTTCTCTGTGAGTCTGTTTCTGTTTTGTAGATAAGTTCATTTGTGTCATATTTTAGATTCCACATATAAGTGATATTCTATGATGTGTATCTTTCTTTCTGGCTTACTTTACTTAGTATGATAATCTCTAGGTCCATCCATGTTGCTGCAAATGGCATTATTTCATTCTTTTTTATGGCTGAGTAATATTCCATTGTGTATATGTACCACATCTTCTTTAACAAAGGCTAGCATTTTGGCAGACATGTACTAATTGACTCAGAACAGTCTATGAAGTAGGTAGCAATACTAACTCCATTTTATAAATGAGGAAACAGAGACACAGGGGGGAAAGGAAAACTTTAGTGCTTTTACTTTATTTAATCACAGCCTGCATTCTACAGCTGTAGATGGTAACAGTCACTGCATACCTGAATCACCTGAAGAACTTAAAAAATCCTGATGCCCAGGCCACACCCCCAGATTCAGCTGAATGAACAAACAAGCCTGATGATGATGTAAGGAGCTGCTAAGATTGACTCTCACATTTTAAAATCCTTGAATAGAGATAAAGTGCTACTTTGAGATGCACCATCTTTCTGATTCTTCTTTGAGGGAAGGCTACTCTTTGTTTTGAAACAAAATCCTTTTTATTTTTAAATGGAGGCTATAAGATTAGGAGAAACTAGAGCAAAATGATGGCAGAGGCAGCTCCAAACCCCCAACCCTCAACAGAGACATCAGAAAAACAAACAGAAACTGTTAGGGCCAACACTGTCAGAACTCTGGAAAGCAAGCAGAGGTTTATAGCAACCAGACAAACACTGAATCAGGAAAAAAGCAACTTAAAAATGGTCCTGGTGTTTAAGGAAATCTCTATCAAAATATTATCTGAACACAAGCTAACATAACAAGAGACAGCAGTGGTGATGCATGACAAGGAATAGCCTTTTTGCAGAATAGTTTGTAAAAGTCACTCAAAAATGCAAGTACAGCCTTCAACAATCAAAAAACAGCAAACCCTAGAGAAGGAAGGGGAGAATCTGATTTCTGGACTTACTGGATTGTAATAGTCAACTAGTAAGTTTTCAACAAAAATACCACAAGGTGTACAAAGAAACAAGAAAGTATGGCCCATTCAAAGAAACCAAATAAACTGACATAAATCATCCCTGAGGAAGCCCAGACATTGGACTTACTAGACAGAGACCCTAAAACAACTATTTTAGGTATGCTCAAATAGTCAAAGGAAACCATGGAAGGAAACCATATGTTAGGCCACAAAACAGGTCTCAATAGATTTAAAAAGATTAAAATCATACAAAATATTTTCTCTGACCACAATGAATGAAGCTAGAAATAAAAACAGAAGAAAAACTGGAAAATTCACAAACGTGAAAATTAAACAACACATTCTTAAGCAACCGATGTGTCAAAATATAAATCACAAGAAGAATTAGGAAATATTTTGAGGTGAATGAAAACAAAAATACAACATGCCAAAACTTAAGAGATGCAGAGAAAGGCAGTGCTCAGAGGGAACTTTATAGCTGTAGATATCTACATTAAGAAAGCAGAAATATCTTAAGGTCAAGAATGGCATGTACAAGGGTTGGGGCAGGGGAAGTAGACAGATCATATAGAGCATGGAAGGCATGGCAAAAGTTACTCACAGATTGCTGTCATCTCTAAAACTTTAGAAAACTTGTAATTAAGATGATGTCCTGTACTTGGCTACATTTGGGGGTCTGTTAACAGAGGAGCCTGCATAGGCAAGCTTTCTAGGTGCAAAGGAAGGAGCTGGCCTGGAGAAGCTGGTTGGTTATGATATGAAGAAGAACAGATCATTAGGAGGAAGATGGGTGAAGTAAAAAGCAAGAAGCAAGATGGGTTTGTGGCATAGCTAAGCATTCCTTGGAGGGCCCTAGAAAACACTTAAGGATGGGAATCTGGTAAGAGGCCAGTTCTGTGGACAAACAGGATGTGGACTTTGGTTAACTGACCGTTAAAGGGTATAGTAGCCCCTGAGGACTAGAGAAATTAGGGACATTGAGGATACTTATTTGTTTGAAGAGCTATTTTCACCACAAGACTATACAATCTTTGAGAACAGAGATGTCAGTGAATGCAGGAATAATATCTCATCTATATCTCTCTCCAGTGTTGAGCACAGAATGTGGCAGATAATAGGGATTCAATAAAAATAGCCTAAACAATTGGATGGGGGGAGGGGTGGAGAGATGGAGGAATGGAGGGATGGAGAGATGCAGGGATGGAAGAATGGAGGGATGGAGAGATGCAGGGATGGAAGAATGCACGACCATTAGTTGAGTGGGTAGGGTGACGGGTGGATGAATGGATGGCCATTAGAGGCAAAATGAATGTTTGTTACTTTACCATCATTATAATATGCAGAACCACATGTATAAAATCCTACTGAGTCCCTGCAGGTTACCGTATTGAAATCTGACCTCGAACTCTGACAGAGGATAATGCAGTTAGTTACAAAATTAATTTGACTCAGCCTGAATTCCAGCAATAGTGCTCACCCATATAAGAGTTCTATCTTTTCTGTGAATAGATACTCCTTACTTCTGCTAGCCCTGGTATCACAAGATTCTGCGTCCGGCAAAGAACAGACACCCCCGTCTAGGGTCTGCTGCTCCCAGTGAGTCCTTGGAGTGTGGCCCAAAACAGCCACCATGTGTGTCCTTTAGAACCAGCCCATTTCCATCATTTTAGGGATGGTCACCTGACCTAGGCTTGGCCAATTCGATTTTCTCCCAGGCGATTGCAAAGTTTGAATTGAGAGCTGGGAGAGGGCAGTAAGGGAATCAAGTTAATGGCAGAAACCTAGGGAGGAAGTCCACCTGTGAAATGTTGCTGCTGGGACCCCCCCCCCAGAGCTGCCCTTTCAGAAGCTGGGGTGTTCAGCTCCGCCTCACATTCATGAAGCAGCCAGTTCTCGTGGGATGGCCGCCCACCAGAAGCTCTCCCACGAATTGCAGCTGCCACGAAGATTCCCACGACCCTGGGTCTGAGAGGACTGCTTACCTGGGAGGAATCACATTTCCTCATTTCCTTCTCCTTCTTGGCCAGGCGCTTCTTTTTCTTGTGAAGAGGCTTGGACTCCAGAATCATTTCTTCGAGCTCAAAGGTGGGGTCGCAATTCAGCCTGCCTTTCTGCAAGGAAGACAGGTTGACTCACTCCTTAGATACCTGTATCTTTCTAAAACTAGACCCAACCGGATAAGGAGAATAACACTCCCTCCTGCAGGAGCAGTCCAAGAATAACCAGCTCGGAGTCCCACTTGAAGTTTGAAATAGTTTATTGCCAACCTTGCTTTTCATGTTCTTTGATTTTGTATATTTTTCTAAACTCCCAAGGAGCCTTCCATGAGTTAGAAAGGAAATCCTATTATAATTATTTTTCTAAAGTTTGCCTTTGGGGCTGTTTCTTGAAGTAGGTTCAAGGGTAGATCAGAATCACCTGAGTTGATTCCCAGTTTCCCCAACCAGACCTGGAGAATTAATGTTTCTGAACACGAGGGCCAGGAAATTGCATGTTTAACGAGCTGCCCAGATGATTCAGATTCACAATTAAGTCAGAGAAGTCTAGGTAGAAGGTCTTTCGAGGCAGCGCTCATTGCAGGGTGCGTGGCAGAGCAGAAACAACAGGAAAGGTGCCTGGATCTCCACGGCGTCACGCATCACCCACGGTGCAAGCGGCCCCTGCTGGACCCTGGAGGGTGGCCAGGTAGGACCCCACCCCTCTGCTCCTCCATGAGCTTGTTATTCTGCCAATCTGCCGACAACTGAATGTGTAAAATCAGGCTGAGGGGAGAGAGGGGAGTCAGAGCGCTCACTTGGTCCCTTGGCCGGAGCTTCTGGGTCTGGCTTTTACCGGCCGACTGCGGGAGGCCACAGATACTTTGGCCGGGTATAGACGGTGGGAATTATTTCGCTTTGGCTATTAGTCATTGTGAATATTGGTCCAGCATAGAACTACCAGAGGAAGAGGGGTGCATGGTAAAGATAAATACCCCACCCCATCCCCAGCAGCTGGCAGTCCTTTGACTCAGAACTCCTTGGATACAAATTTCTATATCTTTGGAATCAGAGAAAACTTTTTTTTAAATTGGCAGATTCCCAGAAATGACTGTTTGTAGGATTAGGACTTCTTTCCATTAAAAGTAAGCCACAGGGGCTTCCCTGGTGGCGCAGTGGTTGAGAGTCCGCCTGCCGATGCAGGGGACACGGGTTCGTGCCCCGGTCCGGGAGGATCCCACATGCCGCGGAGCGGCTGGGCCCGTGAGCCATGGCCGCTGAGCCTGCGCGTCCGGAGCCTGTGCCCCGCAACGGGAGAGGCCACAACAGTGAGAGGTCCGCGTACCGCAAAAAAAAAAAAAAAAAAAAGTAAGCCACAAAACGTGGTTAGGAGCTGGAACTCCCAACATAGATCTAGATTAGAATCCCAACCCAGCTGTGTGACTTTGGTGGCCAATCTACCCTGTGTGTGCCTCAGTTTTCTCATCTGTAAAATAGAAATCTGGGCTGTCTTACAACATTGGCGCGTTATCTAATGAGACCATGTGCATATCTGGCACACAGAGTTAATGTGCATTGAATGAGAGTTACTATGGGTTTGTTAAGATTGACTCACGTTAGGAATAAATCCTGGAATGAGCCTCTTCTGCAAAACTGCGTCCCAGTTCATATCATTCATATATGGGAAGCTTTGAACATCAGACAAATGGGAAAATCGTTGGTCTGGATTCGGTTCCAGTAGCTGCCAATGGAATACAAACACCAAGATCATGAGGAAGGTCAAAACTTGGAGTGCAAAAAAGCATACAGATTCCCTATGAATATTTCCAAGTATAGGATTGAAGGAAACAAGTAGTGTTCTCCTTTCTTAGCCCCATAAACAAATAATATAGATGAGTGGTCAGAATGAATTGTAAGTTGGTGTTTGTAAGTTGCAATGTGGTGAGTGAAAATAGCTTGTCCTACTGAGTCAAACTTATGTGTGATTACTGATTCCCCAACTTAGTAATGATGGGCAAGTTTGTTCTCTAAACCTCAGTTTACCCATCTGTAAAAAAGGGATAATAAGCTATTTCATAAGGTTTAGCTACGATTAAATCAAGCCATGTATGTAAAGTGACCAAGAGAAGGTCTGTTCTTCTTACGTGGAAAATGTACATTGGTTTTAACAAATGAAATTTATTTCACACTAGAAAATTTAGCAGTTTTTACCACTAATCAAAATATACTGGGGTGACACAGATAAGATGTAACTAAGGTTGCTGTGATAGTTCTGGGTTTTATGAACTGGGATTAAAGAATTTTTCCCCTTTAACCACTCCAGAGCCAACATCACTTCAGTCCTGTGGCTCAAATGGAAAATAGCAGTTCCACTTGAGAATGGGCCTGGAGGTGACAGCCGTGGGTCATCAGTGTGCACTTTTGGGAGAATAGCACTGTCTTGGAACTAAGGAAAATTTGCTTATGGAAAATGACCCCCGCCCCCATTCTTTATCTTTGACATCACCAACGGCAATATCCCTATTCCAAAACAGAACACTGGACCCATAGACAAGAGACATAGGTTTTGAATTCTTAGCCCCCAAAGCTCTTTTCCTTGACCAGTTACAACCTGGGCAATTTTCTCTCTTCAGAAAAAAGCCAAGCTCATCCTCTTAGGCTCCTCATTCTTTCTTTCACGTAATTATTCACTACACGTGACTGAGCTCTCACAACAGCTGTCCTTAATCTTGTGAACACAGGCACCTTGAAAAGCTGAGGAAAACTGTGGACCTCATTAATTTAAATACCAAAGTCTACCACCTGTCATACTCTGTGTTAAGTGCTGAGGACACCATGAACAAGTCAGACGTGGTCCTTCCCTCAGGCAGCTTAAAGAACAATGGTCATTAACCCAAGAGTCACACATGTGCAATGTATAATTTAAAAGTGTGAAAAATATGATGAAGGAAAGTTCGTGCTGTGTGATCTGAAAACAGAGGGAGGCTCCCAGAGGAAGTGATACGTGAGCTGAGATCTAAAGCTGTGTTTCTCAAACTATGCAGAAGGGCCAGTTATTTCTCTTTGTTTGTTTGGTTTAATTTCCAACCCACTGAAGTCAATGTGTGGTGTTACTGTGAATGGCTGGTGTAGAACACCACACTGTGTGCAACTTGTGATTTGAGTTCAACATCACTGCGTAGGCTTGGACCCTATCCAGTGAGATGAGTCCATTGACCATGTGCTTTGAGGTATCAGAGGTATCAAGTTGCTATAAAAGTTTTAAAATACTTCTCTCAATTTCTATACATGTCATGGACCTGTTGGAAGTAATTCATGGACTTGAACCAGTCAGTGAATCGCATTAGTAGTACTGACCTAAAGGAGGGAGCTGGAAGAGCTGGGGATGGGAGCAATGTTCTAGGCAGTGAGACTAGCATGTGCAAAGGCCCTGTGGTTAGAGAATGATATATGAGGGTGAGGAGGGGGAGGGCAAAGAGGAGAGAAAGGCAGCTCAAAGCAGTTTGTAGTCAAAAGGGGGACAACAGTCCAAAATAAGACTTGAGGGGTAGTTAGAACCTTTATACCATATAAATAATTTTGATCTTTATTCTAAGAACAATGGGAAGGCAGTAAACTTTGCATTGAACAGATCCCTATGGGGCACAGCAGAGAAGAGAATGGAGTGTATAAAAGTGTACAGGGGCAAACCAGTGAAAAGGCAAGACTTGATGGCAGTAGGACTAGGAAGATAGATGGAGAGAAGTGACAGATCCAGAAGACATTTAAAAGGTCAAATATGAACATGGTGATGAACTGGGTATGCGGATGATGAATGATTTCTGGTTCTGGCTTATATTAGTGGGTGGACGGAGACGCCAGAGCAGGAACGCTGGAGAAAGTCCAGGAAATAATGAGTTCAAGAATTCCATTTGGCACATGGAGTTTGAGATGTCTTTGGGACATTTAAGAGGACGTGTGTGTCACCTTATTAATGAAGCCATGTATTTGAAAGCTCTTAGCTGCAAAACCCACTCTGGAAATGTATTTATCGTGACTGCCTCCAATATTGTAACTTAACTTTTAACTTCAAACCAGAGCATGTGCTTCATTTTTATCACTTCCTTTTGTCATGCATTTGTCCTTCTTACCTTTTTAAGAAGTGACACCATTTCCTGTGACCAGGCAGAAGGGTAAGTCACAAGCGCCGTCTCAAACATGTGTGCAATTTCCTTGCTGGAAGTACTGGAGCGAATGTGATACGGTCTCTAAGGGAGAGAAGTAAGAGTCTTTATTTTTAAAGGGTAAAAGAAAAAATGTTCCTTCGCAAATGCTTCCAAGCTAAATTTTCAACTAGTAAAATCTAAATAGCATTTTCTAATCCCCTCCAGCCAATTGTTGTGTTGCCACATGCATATGTGGTCCACGGTTGCCAGATTTCCTACTTTTAAAAAAGCGTACCAGAAATCTATACATCCTTGTGAAATCTTGGAACTTTTAAAAGTTGGTAACCCTCTGGGTCAAAGGAAACATTTCTGTGGGCTAAATCCACGCCTGAGATGTCAGTTTGGAACTGTTTTATAAGGTTAACTAATGTAAATATTTACCTAAAACACTGGACAAGCGCTCAGTAAATGGAAATTTTTAAAATTGTTATTTAAGTGTTGATTATAAAGAGATTCAGAGTTTTGCCATACACACACCTCTTTTTACTTCTTCGAATCATAATGACTAAGCTCAGGTTAGAAGGTTACCCAGAAGACTTCAACCCCAGTCCCAAATGCGATGAGCTGCTAGTACTACGGAGTGGGGTGGAGAATTTTGTGATGAGGCAAAAGTATTTTTACCTCTGAGAGAACCAGATTCTTCTATAGTCCTAACTTGGGGGAAAAAGAAATTAAACAAAACGGTGGCTATTCCACAGATATCCACTAGAGGGCAGCCTTTACCTACATTGATTTCTCTGTTTCATAAAGGATTCACCCTGGGATTGTCTCTCTTTCTGTGAAGTGAGCTACTTAAAGCTGGGGATTTTACCATCTTCACATTTTTGCCCATGGGACCTAGCACCTAGTGAGTGCTCATTACATGTTTGTTGAATGAACACAATTTTCATATTAGATTAACCAACAATAGGACAGTGAATATGGATATGTACATTTATCAAGTGCCTGACTCTTTCGAGATAATAAATGACCGTGGACCGATTTCTCCCAACTAAATTGGGAGAAATGGAGGAGTTTAATTTTTTCCTTGTTGTAAATCATTATTAAAAGGTAACATAATGTAATTAAGTGTTGGAGCTCTGAAGGCAAAAGGATTTGAGTGCTAAACTGGGTCAGTCAATTTGAGTTTCAATTCCTTCATCTGTAAGATGAAGTTACTTCTGTAAAATGAACCACCTTAGGGGAGTGTTGGGAAAATTAAATGACATAATACATGTAAAGTTCTCAGTAGAGTGGCTAATATATATTAGACATAATACAGGAGAGATATGATTATTGACATAAAAGTAAAAAGGATGGTGGCTATAAATGTAAATAATGAACAGCAAGATGAGTTATCAACAAAGGTGATGTGAAGGAAGGCTTAAGTCTATGCATGGCGTGTCAACCGCAGTTACCCAGGGAACCAGGAAGTGCTAGGGGTTGACTCCCTAAAAGGGAGATTGACCAAACTTTATTTTTTTAATGCAAGGTTTAAAAACCCCTGCCGCATATTTTCTTCCCTCAAGACTGAATAAAGGACCATAGTTAGTTCATTTGTCTGAGTAATGGTACAGTGGAAATAACCCTTGTAACTCAATATCAGAAAAAGAGTGCCGGGTACCTTATCAGCATCATCAATGTTTATTGACTGCAAGCCAAGGGCACTGTGGGTCACTACATGTGATTCACTGCATGTTTACCATTAAGAGCTGGGGCAGGTTGGCACACCAAGTTTCCCGGGTTATATGTATGTGCACATATATTTTTTCTTTTTTCTAATTTTCTTTAATTCATTGATGTCTCGAAACCTGCTTTTGAGACATCTAAAAACACAAAATGCTTTGATAAACTAATAAAGGAACTAACAAATGCCACAAGCAAATGGCTTAAGTATGTTGTGGTTTTTTTCATTTACTTTAGGCCATATGACTGAATATAATATACATATATTTAAATCCTCATGCTCTGTCAACTTGTTCAAAATAGTCAAATTACCTTTGTCTTATACAGTAATGTATGTTTCTGGTTCGAAACTTTAAAATCCACATTAAGCCATCAACAGCCAGAGCTTTATACTTATTCATTTACCAAATATTGATTGAACGCCTACCATGCCCTGCACCTCTGCTGGGCCCTGGGGATACAATGAAGACAGGACAGATGGGATTTCTACAGTGGTAGATCCTACAGTCTACTCAGCAAAACCATAAATAATAAGAGAGACTGTACACACACACACACACACACACACACACACACACACACACACACACACACACACACACATACATCAATGGAATACATGCTATACAGAAAAATTACAGTGTGCACTGACAGGATATAGCAGACAGGTTTAGGGCAGCATATAAATTAAGAATGAGAATATAAAAAATAACCAAGGTGGAAAAGGTAAAACGTTAGATGGGACAAAGTGAGGTGTTGTGATTATAGTCTTATTTCAGGAGTACAAAAGCAAAAGAGCTACAGCCAAGGATGTACAATTAGTGCAAAACGACGTACTTCCCTATCATAAGCTAATACTATGGACAATACAAAATTAGAGAAGACGTGGACCTTGCCTTTACAATGGCAGTGCAAGCGGGGACACAGAGAGGTGACAAAGCAGCTTAAGGGCTATGGGACCATGGTCAGGACAAGATCAGACACCACAGGGAAGTTTCAGGCACATTTCCCTTTGAAGCATATATTTTTCTGTCAATCACAATTTGTAAATGTGGAGGAAATGATTGTTTAGCACCCTTCCTCTGTGGTTTAGTTGTGTTGCCAGTTGTAATTAAATGTTGGTATTTCATTTCTTCAGATTAGCTATATTTTGAAACATAATTACATGCAGGCTCCTTGGTGATTCTTTGTGAGAATGTGTCAGAATCGTTTTGTAGTGACTTGTTCCTCTGTACTTTCAACAAGCATTTGTTATGTACCTGTTGAAAGCTAAATATTGTGGATAATACTAAACTGTATAAAACACTGGCTCCACCTTTAATAAATTTACAGTCTGATGATATAGAAGAGATTAAAACCATAAAAATAGATATATCTGGGGCTTCCCTGGTGGTGCAGTGGTTGAGAGTCCGCCTGCCGATGCAGGGGACACGGGTTCGTGCCCCGGTCCGGGAGGATCCCACATGCCGCGGAGCGGCTGGGCCCGTGAGCCATGGCCTCTGAGCCTGCGCGTCCGGAGCCTGTGCTCCGCAACGGGAGAGGCCACAGCAGTGAGAGGCCCGCGTACCGCAAAAAAAAAAAAAAAAAAAAAAAAAAAAGATATATCTGGAAAAATTTACAAGGGTGATACATTTGCGAAATAGATTTAATCCTAAAATGTAAAATAGATTTACGTGTTCTGATGTAGAAAGTTCTACATTTTATTTTAAGTGGAAAAAAAAAGTCTCAACAGGTTAAAGCATAATTTCTTTTTACTGAAACAACAGTAACTATGTATATGCGCATGTATGTGAAAACGTTATCCTTATAAAATCAGAAAAGGTTTGGAAGTAAATACAAGCTGTTAATTCTAGAAGATGAGATTGGAAGGTCAAATGAGTTTTTAATTTCTTAATTGAGAATTTTCTAAGTCTGTCCTTTCTTAGAAATGATCAATATACATGAGATATAAGGATTCTGTTCTACAATTAAGACACATCCTTAACTTTACTCAAACTTAATTTAGCTATTTCCAAACTTATTCAAAGAGTGATTTTTTAAAAAAAAGACCAGGACTTATCTTAGGAAATACCTTTATAGGCAAAGGAACAAGAGGAAAAGAGCTCCAAGGGATGCCTCGAGACAGGAGGGAGTCCAAAGAGGCTGAAGTGAGTTTGTGAAGAGTCAGGGTCATTCAAATTGAAGCAAAATCTGAAAAGTTAACATGATTCTAACGGGCAAAGAATGCCAAGCTAAGGTGTCTGAAGAGTGTCGGGGAGAAGAGGGGTGGGTAAGGCAGGTGAAGGGTGTGTGTGTGTGTGTGTGTGTGTGTGTGTGTGTGTGTGAATATAGGAGGCATTAGGGAGTAACAGCATTTTTTTTTAACATGAAGTTATATCTGTGCTTTACAAAAAAGAATCTGCATTCCCATGTTCATTGCAGCATTATTCACAATAGCCAAGGCACAGAAACAGCATAAATATCCATCAACAGATGAACGAATAAAGACGTGTGTGTACATGATATACATATATATATTTATACACCCACATATATACATATATTTATAATATATACTTATATATGGTATTATGTATCTACACATCATATTCATTATATATGGATAAATTATAAATGAATAATGGAATATTATACATAACATATAATATATATCCATATACAATATATATGAATGGAATGTTATTCAGCCATAAAAAAGGAAATCCTGCCTTTGCAGCAACATGGACAGACCTTGAGTCCAATACACAAACTGAAACAAGTCAGACAGAGAAGCCAAATAACTGCATCATATCACTTACACGTGGAATCTTAAAAAAAAAAAAATTCAAACACATAGAAACAGAGAGTAGAATAGTTGCCAGAGGTTGAGGGTGGGGAAAATAGGGAGAGGTTGGTAAAGGGGTACACACTTTCAGTTGTGAGCCGAATGAGATCTGAGGATCTAAGTGTAACATAGTCACTATAGCTGATAACCCCGAATTTATATACGTAGATATGAATTCAGCAACCTAACAGTAACTACGCTTCACCTTTCCTAAGCAGAAAACGAAAAGAAAAATGAATCTGACAGTGTTAATACATTGTCAGTTACATCAAATCACAGGGAACTACCACGAGGTACAATAATATGGGAGGGAGAAAAAAAATCTTTTCTTAGCAAAATTCTTCCTAGGCATTTTCTTAGTTTAAGAAATGTTTCTTCTAAAAGGAAACTACTCTAATTTGCCACTGAACCCAGAACTCAAGAGGCAAATGAAAGACAGGAATCCAACAAGACAGGGCATGAATTGTGTTGTATTAATAACTCACACTGAATCAGAGCCCTGGACTCTGACTGCAAAATTATTTTCATTGAACAAACAAATATATTTATATAAGATATGGAGTGACATATATTGATTTTCCCTCTCTGGGAGTTAATAATATCCCTATAATTCATTTAATTTTATCTGCATAATTTAATGCCAACTCACATGCTTGGCCCCATATGTAGGAGAGTGAATTAATTATGGGTGGAAGTCCCAAGGGTTGTTACCAGCATCACATGGCATTGTTGCTTTCATCTCTGAAACAAACTACTTGACTTTTGGCAAAAAAAAAAAAAAAAAATCAATCCTTTCACTGTAAAAATGAAACTTGCTGGAAGAGTAACTAAAGAGAAATGTAATTCTACTGTACCCGGCCTCTCAACAGCTCATATGCTGTCACTCCCAGTGACCACCAGTCAACAGCAAAGGAATAACCTGCTTCTCTTCTGGAGTTGAACATCTCAGGTGCTGAAAAACACAGAAGAGTTAGGTCAGTTTTACTCCCTGAGACATTAACAAATCTATCTTCCCAACATGTTCCTCCAAAGGCGAATTACCAGGGAAAAGTGTACCAACACTTTTATGTGCGTTTATCGTCCATTGCTAGATTGCTCACTGCAGGCAAAAGTTTCTAATTTTCTAGTCTTTCTCATTCATCACCAACACACACAGGCATACACAGCCCTTAATGGACAAATTCTTCTCTGACTTAGAACATGCACCTATGAAAACTTGGATCCCATCAGGCCTCAAATGTGTGGCTGACTCTGAAAGCAGGAAGGCTGAGAAGAGGTTATATTCATTGTCTTGATTTGGAAGGGTTGTGATCAGGACGTAAATTTGTATTACTGCTGCAAACATTGTTCAGAATTTAGCTGCAACTACATGGGATTGACTCTCCATCTCAGCGTCATCTGGAAGAGGCAAAGGCAGCATTTGCAGACTGTACTGGGGCTGAGGGAGAGGAGAAAGGGTGGGACACTCTGAGAGAGACACGGTTTTCCATCACTTGTGGGGCATTGACCCTTTGTCCCATAGTTCTGTGAATTGGCTCCAGTGGAAGGCAGAACCTCAGTCAATCTTACCCCAGTGGAGACCCCTAGTTATGAGTTCTCTAACACACTGAGAACCTTCTACCTTCTACACACCCTTCCAAGAATGTACCTAACTCCTGAGGGATGGAGTGGGGAAAATGAAGTACAAAGCAAGGGCAGGTCTCTTCTCTGTTTGCTTGTCCAGTACCGAATCTGGCATCTAGTGTCACTCAACAGAAACTGGTTAAAAGAAGGAACAATACTGAACCAATCAATCAAGCCCTGGTTGCAAACATTAGCTGGAACCAGGCTGTCTGTGTTCACCAACTGCCTTCACCACTTATCGTGACCTTAAACGAGTCAGTGGGCTGAGCTTGAGAATCTTCATCAGCAAAATCAGAACAATGAGAAGGCAGTTCCTACAGAGGTGAGAAGCTAAATGAGATAATAATGCATGCCAAAATCTCAGCACAGTGTCTGGCACCTGGAAAGGACTCAAAAAACTAGGCACTCTTCTAGAGAGGCAAACATCCATAATAATGGGAATTTTACCTAGCCAAAAGTTGCACACTTGACCCAAGCCTCTGGTTGTAAGGTGCTGGCTCTGGACAAAGGAAATTGGTGTGATGTGGGACCTCCATACAGGTTTGCCCTGCCTGGTGCACACACTTTCAAGGAAAATCCTGTGGGCAACATCCAGTTAGAGAGGTACAATGTTGACATCCCAACGTCCGGGATTGACCCAGACTATAAAAGCCCTCCATAGCGGAACTAAGGAAGCTTCATTCCCTGGTGGGTTCACCTTTCATGCGTCACTGCATCCTTTCTGCAAGTCACAGCTCCCCGTGCAATTTGGGAGATAATGGTCCTGAACCCACGGTGCTCCCACAGACTGGATGGAGCTTTCCCTTATCAGTATCTCACAGCAAGTCATCTGTAGATGACGTAGTCCCTCCAGGTGACAGATATCGCAGAGAAGCTGCAGAGAACTTTGAGGGATAAACAGACAACTGTGCTAAGAAATTATCCACCAGCATAAACATCACTCTATGAAAGCTGGGTATTCTGTCATCTTGGACCACCCTTGGAGTTTATATGAGTAGAATCCTCTTCTACTTACTGTTTTCCGGCATGAAGATACTTGAATATGCATTCATTCATTCAACAAATATTCATGGTATGCTAGGCATTAAGGAATTTTGGAAGAACACTAAGAAAAAACATGATGGCAACATACAAAAGCATAACAGATGGGTAATTCTTTGAGCCCTCAAAGAGCTGAAAAGTCAGGGCAGGGAGATGCTGAGGGCTTCCATCAACCCTGCAGGAGGACTCCTTGCTCCTGAGATGGTACAAATAGAGGTGGAGAGGGACTAAGTTTCCTTCAAAAAAGACGTTGAATATTTCATTTAGTTCTTAAACTATTTCCATACTTCCATTCAGAAAAGTAAATATAACATAAAACAAAAATTAACAAGCGTTTATAAGTAAATGGCCACGTAACCTTACACAGGGCACAATATAGAATCTTGACTCCACCACTGGGTCCTGTCCTGTTTACAACCATAGAAGTAACCACTATCCTGAATTTCTGTCGGTAATTTTCTTCTTGCCTTTCTACATAGATTTACTACCTGCGTATGCATTTCTAAGCAACACCTTAGTTTTGCCTATTTTAGTAATACCTATGTTATATGTATGTTGTGTATATATATATGTGTAAATGACATTATGTATATATAACAGATGTGTGTATAACATGTATATGTATTTGTGCATATATATATAACATAGGTATGTGTGTGTGTGTTAAATCTTACTGCTCATTTTCTTCGGTGACTTGCTTTTCTTGTTCAACATTATGTGTATAAAATTTATCCAACTTGCTGCACATAGTTTGTTCACATTCAAAGCCATACGAATACACTGTCATTTACCTCCTTTCCTACTTTTAATAGCCATTTGGACTGTTTTCAATTTGGAGTATTTTGAATAATGCTCTCATGAACATTCCTGCACATGTAAGACTCCTCTAAGTCCACACGTCTTTAGGTTACATTTCTGGGAGGGGAAATTCTGGGATGGGCTGTGCATCTTCACCCATGCTAGATAATGCCGAACTATTTACCACAGTGGTTGTACCAATTAACGCTCTGACTAGCAACGCATGAGACTTTGCTCAACCTCCTTATCCACTCTCGACATTAACTAACTTTGTGACTTTTCCAATCTAGTGGGTATGTAATGGTCTTCCATTGTGGTTTAAATTGGCATTCCCCTGATTGCTAATAAGCTTGCCCATGCTTTAATATATTTATTAGCTATTTGGATTTGCATTATTTGGCTTTCAGATTTTAAAGCAACTGGACAGTAGATTCTGCTCAGGACATAAAGAAAGGGGACAAAAACTGATATATAAATATAGTACAACAGAAATAATTCATGGAATTTACAAAAATGATTCTAAATTTCCTCTATAAAATATGTGAACAATAAAGGTTTTCTGAAAAAGGATAAAGAGACTTGCATTCCATGTGTTAAACCACATTGTAAAGCTACAATAATTGATTTGAAAGCCACAGAATACAGATGCTAGTATATAAAAATACTTAGTTTATGATGGACATGTTTCAAATCAGCATGTATGGGATCTTATTTGATACATGGTCTCAAAACAATTATTTAAGAATATAACAAAAATGAAGTCACATCCTTACTGTATATCTTACCACATATATAGCTGGATTAAGAAAAATTAAACTATAACAAAAATAAGAATATAGGTAACCATGTCTAAAATCTAGAGTTAAGAAGATCTTGCCAAGAATATCATCAAAGGTAGAAGCTATAAAGTAAAAAGACTAATGGTTTAAGGTCTGGAAGCAACCTAAGTGTCCATCAACAGATGAATGGATAAAGCAGATGTGGTAGATATATACCATGGAATACTACTCTGCCATAAAAAAGAATGAAATTTTGCCATTTGTAACAACATGGATGAACTTGGAGGGTATTATGCTAAGTGAAATAAATCAGAGAAAGACAAATGCTGTATAATATCACTTATATATGGAATCTAAAAAATACAACATCAAAAAGAGTCATGTACCAAAATGTTCACTGCAGCTCTATTTACAACAGCCAGGACATGGAAGCAACCTAAGTGTCCATCGACAGATGAATGGAAAAAGAAGATGTGGCACATGTATACAATGGAATATTACTTAGTCATAAAAAGAAACGAAATTGAGTTATTTATAGTGAGGTGGATGGACCTAGAGTCTGTCATACAGAGCAAAGTTAAGTCAGAAAGAGAAAAACAAATACCATATGCTAACCCATATATATGGAATCTTAAAAAAAAAAAAAAAGGTCATGAAGAACCTAGGGGCAAGATGGGAATAAAGACACAGACCTACTAGAGAATGGACTTGAGGACACAGGGAGTGGGAAGGGTAAGCTGTGACAAAGCGAGAGAGAGGCATGGACATGTATACACTACCAAATGTAAAATAGATAGCTAGTGGGAAGCAGCCGCATAGCACAGGGAGATCAGCTCAGTGCTTTGTGACCACGTAGAGGGGTGGGATAGGGAGGGTGGGAGGGAGGGAGATGCAAGAGGGAAGAGATATGGGGACATATGTATATGTATAACTGATTCATTTTGTTATAAAGCAGAAACTAACACACCATTGTAAAGCAATTATACTCCAATAAAGATGTTAAAAAAATTAAAAAAAATAAAAAATACAACAAACGAGTGAATGTAACGAAAAAGAAGCAGATTCACAGTTATAGAGAACAAACTAGTGGTTACCAGTGGGGGGAGGGAAGAGAGGAGGGGCAATATGGGGGGAGGGGCAATATAAGGGTAGGGGATTAAAACGTACAAACTACTGTTAGGTATAAAATAAGCTACAAGTACGTACTGTGCAATACAGGGAATATAGCCAATATTTTATAATAACTATAAATGGAGTATAACCTTTAAAAATAAAAAGATAAAATAGACTACAAAAGAATATGACTAAGGGTTTGATGTTAGGAACATAGTTTTCATGTCAATAATGCTATAAGAACAGCAACTAAAAAGTAGGAAATTATATTTATAACACATGATACATTAGAATTGAATATCCTTTATATATAAAGGTCAAGAATTCTTTACATAATATGAAATAGACAAAAATGTATTAACACTCTAATAGAAAATGGGCAAAGAACATGAACAGGCAACTTACAAAAGAATTAAAAGCAATTTTAATGTCATAATGAGGTACCGTTTTCACTTATCTTTTTTGCGAAGATTAAGATATTGAGATATTGCACTCACCAGTGCAGCCCTGGTGAGGATGCAAGGAAGTGAATATCCCCAGATGCTTCCAGAGCAAATGGGTAGAAATCAACGCAAACTTTCAGGAGGGAAATTCATTAACGTATATACCCTTTGACCAGAAATTCCTTGAATGGGGATTTATCACGGGAAATAAGTTGTAGCACATATTTCTGCTAACAGGATTTTTATCATAAATTTAGTTATATTTCAAAATGAGAAATAACCTAAAATTCAACAATAAAGAATTGGTTCAATAGATTTTGATGCAGCCCTCTAATTCTGTAGCATGTGAACATTAAAAACGATAGTTATATATATGGGCCTGGAAAAATAAGTAGTGTCAGTTGTGCAGAGCCGGGCTCTGAAGTCAGAGTAGTGGTTTCCGTTCTGGCTGAGACACACTTATTGCCAGGAGGCGGAGAGATAGCACAGCAGCGTGTGGAGGGTTAGACTCTAGCATCCCTCACTGAATGGCTTTTAGTTTAAATGATGTCACACGTGCACTTAGGCCAGTGCTTGGCCAATAGGAAGAGCTCAGTAAATGTCAGCCATTACCCCTCCTGCTCTGTTGTCATCACTATCAGCATTCCAGACTTGAGACGTTTTCGATTTGGATTTAAGTTTGTGCTCTGCCAGTTGCTTGCTGTGTGATTATACATGTCGCTTTCTCTGTAGGCCTGATTATTTTTAATCTATGAAAACATATTTCACTGAGTTGCTTTGAAAATTTAATGATATAATGTTAAAAACTTAGCAAAATGCTTGGGACATAATAGATTCTCACTATATGATGCCTATTATTACATTTTAAAGTGAAAATTTAGGTTGCAAAACTCCAGTATGATCCAACTTAGAAAAATGTGTTTGTGTGTATACAGAATAAGGGTCTGGAAGGAAACCCTAAATATCTACAAGTAGAGAGATGAATTTCCCCATTGCTTAATCAGCATTTTCCATAGTATATCTGTTTGTTTGGTTTGGTTAATTTGGAGAAGAGGAATGTTTTAATTGGTTAAGCTCTAAGCGATCTGAATGATATTTACACAGACCACGGATGGGGAGAAGGAGGGATTGGAGTTGATTGGAAAGAGCATGGAGGTAGAAGATGAGGAATTCAAAAAAGTAAAACTTCCTTGTTGGGTGCAGGTGCTTAAGAACTGACAGACAAGGGGTGGGATAGGGAGAGTGGGAGGGAGGGAGATGCAAGAGGGAGGGGATATGGGTATATATGTATATGTATAGCTGATTCACTTTGTTATAAAGCAGAGACTAACACACCATTGTAAAGCAATTATACGCCAATAGAGATGTTAAAAAAAAAAAAAAGAACTGACAGCTCATCTTCTTATTGCCAGAGTCGAGGAACTGCTGTATAATATGCTAAGCATCTTACATTAGAAAATGTTGTATATTCCTATAATCTTCATTCAGTATTTCATCCTAGTTTTCTTTCTTTTTAGAATTTTTTTTCTTTCTGGTTAATTGCTAATTACATTCTGCAGGAATGCTATAAAATGAGTGCTGGTGAATGTCTGTTAGGTAGATTTTACCAAATTATTGGGAACATATATATATATATTTTTTTGCAATACGCGGGCCTCTCACTGTTGTGGCCTCTCCCGTTGCGGAGCACAGGCTCCGGACGCGCAGGCTCAGCGGCCATGGCTCACGGGCCCAGCCGCTCCGCGGCATGTGGGATCTTCCCAGACCGGGGCACGAACCCGTGTCCGCTGCATCGGCAGGCAGACTCTCAACCACTGCACCACCAGGGAAGCCCGGGAACATAATTTTTAAAAAGAGAAAGCAGACTTCCGCCTGTGATACCTCTTAGGAAGATTCCCATCCAAAAATCAAAGGCAAGAATAACTTCTGGATGAAAATATAAGCGTTGACAGTCAGATATTCATTTTTTAAAATAAAACTAGAAACATTTCTAAGAGTATGGCCTACCTAATTTGGCTTATATCTATTTAAGAATCATAAATACATAAACTTTTAAATTTCTATCTCTCTCTTTTAGGGAGAAGCTTGGTTTTCTAAAGTCAGAACGAGCTTGCTCTAAATCTAGGCTTTTTCAATTATTAGCCATGTGATCTTGAGCAAATTACTTAGCTTCTTATTTTCCTCATTGTAAAATGGTGATAATTACAGTTTGCCTCACAGGGTTGTTGAGAAAAACTTAATCAGTCAATGAATGCAAAACATTTAACACATTGTCTGGTCCCTAGAATGCTTTCAATAAATATTAGTAACTGTTAATTATAAGGGTGAGGGTGGAGAGGTGCAGAGAAACTTGACAGGATTCCAATCTCCTAGCTCTATGTCATGAAAAGACTGGAAATGCCAACCTTTAGGAGAATCAAATTATACGGATATTGTATTTAAAATCACTGGGGAGAGAAAACAAAGTTGGGCTTCCTTTACTCCTCTCACCATGGAAACCAGGCTTAGAAAACCCAGATGCACATTTTCTGATTTGGCTCCAACCAAGTAGCCCTTAATATGGAAACCCAGGAAACCTAGGGAATAAACTCATCGGACCAGCAGTCTCAGAGATCCCTTTTTATCATTTGAGTACCATGGGTTTCAGGCAAGAAAATAGGCTGAATTATACGTGTCCATTATTTTAGAAGGACAAAGGAGGCTTCTTCCCCCCACTGATAATTGGAAGCCAGGAACTTGCAGTTGTTCAAATACCATATAAAATCAGGCTCATTTTTCCCCACAGATGATTTCTTTCTCTTGGAAAGTGAGGTGGCCCTGCACAGTTCTCTTTTCCTCTCTCTCTTTAATTCTCTCTTCAGTTCCATGAGGAAGAGAATGAAATATTGAAAGAAAGTGGCATTGCTCTTGCCTTTAATTTCAAGTTCCAATATTTCACCTGTGACTTATTCATGGGATTGTTGTGATAAACCTAAAACCAAAATTATAACTGGAAGGTACTTTGTGAACTTACAGCCCTATGCATGTTATGCAGGATTATGTAAATCATGGTTATAATAATACTTATGTCACTTATTACCATCCTACTTATGGCTGTACCTTCTCTGTTTGATTCTATTTTTTTTTTTTTAACTCCTTTTACTAGAAGGTAAGCTCCATGGGCTGGAGACCTTGTATGTTTTGCTCCCTGCAGCACCGCCAGCACCTGAAACAGTGCTGAGTACACAGAGGCAATTAGTAGATATTTATTGAATTAATTATTAATATTCTTCATCAGGAAGTAGGTAGAAACTGTCCTTAGTAACTCATAAAATAGTGTTTTTACACGTAATCCGTGACTGTCCTGAATCAAGATCAGTCTGGGTGCTTGCTAAAAGGAGGTTCCTGAGGCTCACCGCAGACCTGTGAAATTAGAAGCTCTCTAGGTAAAGTCAGAGGGGGACTCGTCATTTCTAGCTGCAAGGCCCTACAGATGATTGAACCCGTAGTACATGGTGTCTACAGGAATGAATAAAAAAGCCTTCCTCTTAGTCGCTATGGCGGCTCAGGGGGGCCCATACCCATGTAAGGCTTGGTGCCGGCCATGGTGGTGATGCACATCTCCACAGGTAGCATCGTAGCGATGTTGAAGTCTGTGATGTGCACGTGCCCTGCGAGGGAGAAGGACCACAGAGAACGTTAAGTTCCATTCAACCCAGCGGCAGACCACGCTTTTTTTTTTATCAATAGTACCTGGAAGCTTAGTTTGTAAATTCTTGTACGCCATTTGCAATTGGGTACACACAGTAAAAAGTCAATTATCCTATCCTCAAGACCAATATAGTCTAAACCAGCAACCCTCCAGGTGCCAAAACACGAAAAGGTCAATGTCTGGTTGTAAGTTTGTAGTTCAATGTCAGAAAGTTTTAACCTTGGTCTTTAAGAGCCCACGCTCTGGTAAATTCTACTTAGGCAATTTTTGCCTGTTGTCAGCATTTTAAGTTGGTACAGCCTGTGAGAATCAAGAGCGGGGTAGATAAGAACTATTTGAAGTATCAAATTTCCAAGCATCTTTACAGCATCTTTTTTTTAAAGAAACAAATGTTGTTAATACAAAGCAGACATGACTGTGGATGCATATATTTATTTCTTTGCCAAGAAAGAGTTCTTTCCTTGTTTTTCTGAATATCATTAGTAGTGTTTTGTCTGATAGTTCAGGTTGTCCCCCAGTGGTCCCCAACAAAATAATGTACAAAGGGAAAGTAGGGAAAAGTCAAGTTTTATTTTTAAAGAGGCTCTAGAAAGAGCCCTAGACTGGGAGCCAGGAGACTTAGGTCCTGCCCTGAATTCTGCTCCCAATACATCGTACACTTGCAGTTCCTTTCTTGTGTTGAACCTGTTTCCCTTAAAAAAAAAAAAATTCATGGGCGGACTAGACGATCTCTAGGGTCTCTCTGCAGTGTTCACACTCATGGCAGTATAGTGTGGGTCTAACACTTAAGTTCAGAAGGGAGCACACCCTACAAAGTGTATTACGGTCCTTACATTCACAGCCAGAAGTAGGATAAGCCTGTTCTGTCAGCTGTTGGCAGGAAAGTCATATGTTTTGAGAGGATCGTGAAGTGTTGGCATTTCCATTTGCATGCTTCTGTGGTTGTGATTAGATATGGTGGTAACTGGAGGGGATTCTTCTTCCATATCCCACAGACCATGCTCCCCCTGCCAACTGCACTGTCTGCTCCCTGATAGCATCCAGTCTGCCGCTAACGATTAATCTCACTGTCTTTATCACCAGGGTTTTGTGTGGTGCAAAAAGTGTTTTGTTTATATCTGATGACATTTTAATAAAGTAGCGCTCATCAAGCTGAAAGTGAAGGTATTCTTGCATAAGTGGTACCAACAGATGATTTCCAGAAATCACCCTATCATAATATAGGTTGTTTCAGTATTTTCTTTCTCTGTTTCTCCCCATGGGTCACGCTCAAAGCACTGGATCAATGTTTCACAAGGTTTGATACAAAACAGGTGAGCCTGGAGACTTAATGATTAAGAGTCTGTTCTCTGGAGTCTGACTGCCTGGCTTCAAGTCCCGGCTCTACTACTAACCAGCTACGCTACCTCAAAAAGGTGACTTATCCTCTCTGTAAAGTTGAGATGATAGTAGTCATCTTCTCACGAGGTTGTTGGGAAGATCAAATGAAATAATGCTGTGGAAGGCTTTGCTCAGCATTTGGCAGGAAGTTGCTATTTGTCATGATCAGACGCTCCAGAGTGACTTTGTGAAACTCACACTCCTGGACTTCATTCTTCCGGGACACCAATGCCGTGGGACTGGTGGGAGAGCCAGGCATCCACGTTAGAAACAGAACAAGAAACTCCACAGGTGATTCAGATGGGCAGCCAGGCATGGGATCCTCTACGTTAGCCTGAGCAGCTGTTCTAACCGACTCAGTCCTAAGATTGGCTATGCTCATGTAGAAGGTAGAGGATGTTTCAGAGTCAGCTGGCTCTCCAAGTGCAGTCCCCAGACCAGCAGCATCAGTATCACCTGGGAAAGTGTTAGAAATGCACATTCCTGGGCCCTACCTCTGCGTACTGAAGCAGAAACTCGGAGGATGGGGGCCCAGTGTTTAGAAAAGCTCCCTAGGTGATGCTGATACCCAGTAAAGTTTGAGACCACACTTTTAAAAGAAGACTAGGCTTAGTAGAAGATGTTGACTGCAGTAAGTACTCACTCATTACATTTCTTTCGAATGTGGTTGAAAGAATGTTAATGTCATAAGTAGTATTTTTTACATTCATATGATTAATTGCAAGTTTCAAAAGGTTTTTGTACATTTAAGCCTAATCGAGTAGTTCCTATTTTACAGAAGAGCTGTTTGTGGCTAAGTTCTCAGTACTTAGAAGTAGCAGAGCTAGAATGAGGATCTACAATTTGGTCCAGGACTTCTTTGGTGGGTTATAAATCGCCCAGAAACTTTTTGCGCTTTAGCGTAAGACCAAATTGCTGAACAAACTAAAAGAACTATCTGCTGGTTGGCTCAGGGTTCCCCCACCAGGGTGCATAGTAGACAATGGGCAGGAATCATTTGAGGGTCAGGATCTACTGGAAACTGTTGCCTGCTGCCCTCCAGCTGAACAAGGATAGCAGAGCCCCTGGCCACCAGCCCCGACGTCTCCATTCCTGGCCCAGGATGCTGCCATGCTTCCCTGTGCTCACCGTGGGGATCCTTCTGCCATGGTCCCTTCTGTGCTGTGGAAGTGAATCTGAGTTCTGGCTCACAGAGGAAGGTTCAGTCACCTGCTGATGGAGGGACCCAGGAATTGCTTGGGTGTGAGGGACCACTCTGGCCTCTTCCATAAGCCCCGGCTCTGAGGGAGCCTTAGAACAGAGTTTTTCAACCTGGAACTATTGATATCTTGGACCTGATCATTCTTTGCTGTGAAGGGCTGTCCGGTGCATGGTGGAATGCTTAGTTGCATCCCTGGCCTCTGTCCACTGGATGCCAAAAGTACTTCCCTCTCCTAGATAGAATCCTGACCATCAAAATTGTCTCCAGACATTGCCAAGTGTCCCCTGCAGGGAGAGACAGTAGAGCGAAAGCATCCCCAGTTAGAACCACTGCCTTACTGTGAAGTTTTTCAGATACAAGGCTCAGAACTTCCTCACTGTGAACACCCTATAGGGAGTGATCTGCCAGTTCTTTTCACCTCTGTACCTTGAGGCACAGAATCACATTAAAAATTGGAGTTCACAGTATTGAGTCACTGAATTTAGTCGTCATTGTGGTCATTACTTATACTCTTTTGCACTGTACCTGTGTTCAGCCTGCGGATGTTTCTCAACACAGCCCTCAAGGACACCATAACCAATTGGTTGGCGTGGCTCCTAACTTTCAAAAATTTCCTCAACTCAAAAATAGTTAGATCATGTGTGCCACATTTTTCTAGGATTCTTATTAAAAATTCATATCGTTAGGCACTAGCAGAGACTTATACACCTGATTATCTGGGGATAGGGTACAGAGTTCTACTATATATGTGTGTGTGTGTGCATGTGTGTGTGTGTATATATATAATATACATATATGTATACGTATATATAGGTTTTAAGATGCTACCCACTTGATTTTTAGGTACATTTTGGGACTCTGCAAGGGAGAAGCTGTTAAGGTAGCAGAATTATTTCTTCCTCACACCCCCAAACCGAGTTTTTGCCTTTCTCTGTTCCCTGTGACTAGGGATGATATTAAGAAACCTAAATTATAGATGATGTGGTAATTGTCATTCTCTCAGATACACCAGGGAGACATTATTGCTCCTTGTATGCAGCATTTATTTCCTGAATAGCTTAGGAAAAACACAAGAATTTTAGACACTATTGAACTGATAGAATTAGATGGGGTACTTAAGTTGGTAGGACATGAAACCTATATATCAGGACAGTTGGTTATGAGCCATGCAAGATCTAATGCCGTCTTGGGCTCTGAACTAGTGAGTGAGACATTTAAGGAGAACAGGTATGCTCTAAATTGCAGACTTTTTTAAGTCAAATTCTGATGTATAAGGAATGTTCATTCACACCAGTGGAAGGATTCTCCATTTACAAAAGAATTTAGCTTCTTTAAATATCAGCCTTTTCTGATGAACATGAACCAATATGAATCAGTAAGAGTAAAACAAAATTTCTGCCTCTTACTGATGGTGCTGAATTAGAATATAAGCTATGTGGCGTAATACGCAGCTCACTTGGAGGAACGGGCATAGGAGGTGTATTAGAGGTAAACAGTTATCCTTTACAGTTGCTAAGTCCCCATGCAAGAGGCGTACATGATCTTGTCCATAAAGGGTGAAAAGTCCATAAAGGGTGAAAAGGGTGAAAAGAAGGAGAGGAGACAGAAGAGACAAATGAAGTTTTCGAACGTGAGACCTTGGAAAATCACACCAGAAAGCACTCCCAAAGGCAGGCATTGATTTGTGGTCCAGTTGGCTGTCACAAGAGCAGCTGTGCATAATGAGCTGGGGAGCGAGGGCCACCGGGAATTTCTTCATTTCAAAGTAGTTAATTATGGTCCCTGAGCAATGCCTAAAAGCTTAATTTTTCAGAATTTGAATAAACAGAAAGTAAATAACCTCAAAAAATTATTTTCTCCAGAAAGGGATCCCCAGGACAATGCTTAGAGAATGGCTCGCAACCTTTTTGTTTGCTTCTATCCCACTCACATATCCAGTCCTTCCCAAAGCAGTGTTTCTCTTATTGACTGCAGTGATCCTCCAGTTGAGTTTAGGATGGGAAAAAATACAGAAAAGCCCCCTCTTAAGTCATTGTCCAAACCCCAAAACTTGAGAGTGAAAAAGATCTTTGTAAATAGTACACTAGATAGCAGTTGTAGACTAGGACCGTCCCTCAGGCAGACCGGGATGCCTACTTGTAGTCCCTAAGTAACAGACCCCCAGTCCAACCAAGAATAAAATGCCCTGAAAAGTGGGCTTAACCCCCTGCGTGCATGAAGGACAGGCAGAATGGGCCACTGAAAGTGTAGTTACCTGAGAATTAAGTGTCAGAGAAAATTGTTTAAACACAAGACCTAAGAAGTAGCCACACACGATCTTTGGTATATCCCACTTGGAATCAAAATAATTCTTTAGTAAAGACAGGTGAGGACCCAGCTTTCACTTACGCTATATGATATAGATAAAGTCATATAAAACAAAATGAAGTCACCTAAGCTTCCTTTTGTAGGGGAGAAAGCCCCTACTACCTCATGGAGTCATACTAGCATTTAACCGTTATTGAGTGATTTCCTTGTGCACGTGGCAATCAAGCACTTTATAAACAGGGTGTCAGTTAGTGTTTACAGTTACCCTGAGAAGTAAGGACGCCTTTCATCCCTGAAGAATCTAAGGTGCAGAGAAGTTTTAGGCAACCTGTCGAGCGTTTCAGAGCTGGTGAGTGAGAGAACTGGGTTTTGAGCTCAGAACCCCATGCTCGTATCTACGATATCACACAATCTTTCCCAAGGGTAGTCTCTAAGGGTGGATAAACTCGAAGATTAATTTATTCCTGGATCTTTCTCCTAATCTACAATGACCAAGTTGACAAGAAAATGAGGAAGAGAAAGAAGCTGAATGAGAGAACAGGACGACCTCATGGTAGGAATAAGATGAAGCCATGTTTGAGATCCAAGACCGAAACGTTGTTCTCTGAATGGAAGGTACATTTTTTTGGTTGACAGGACCCATATGTCTCCATTCAGGGTCCTGACAAATGGTTGAGCAATATATGGGGCACAAAGGCAAGCAGGTGAGGGGGAAGTGGGGACAGAACCCGAAATCAGGCTCTGCATTACCAGTGGTCACCTTCCCAAGGCTGTGGTAGGCACACACAGCACCTTTTTGTACATCGTGCAAAGATGGCCTCTAGAGGTTGGGGGAGGCCTTGTCCACAGCTGTGAAGCTCCACAGAGTTTATCTGCACCGGTGTGAGAGGGGATCCTGCTTCCTATTTAAGGCAGAGACAGCTGGCGCTTTAATGAAAGTCACCTTCATGTTGTCTCACCATTGCCCACATTTCTGAGATTCAGAAACTATTCCCAAATGTCAGAAGCAGTAAAGGGAAGGAAGAAGTAAGGCATCGGAAGAAAGTGGAGAAAATCTTTTTAGACAGTCCATAAATAAATAATGACTCCAAGCTTTGAAATTAGAGGTCATACACAAAAGTGTTTCTTAGCCCTCTGAGCACATGTGGCGTCTGGCAAATCAGGCTTAAAATGCAACTAGGTAAATAAATAATAAGTGACGGATGGTCCGTGGAGTTTCAGTCCCACTTGCAAATCCCTTTTGTAAAAGTTAAAGAGATACAGAGCTTTGCAGATTTAGGACTCCCTCCCCTAGCAGCTTTCTAAAAATTTAACAAGGATCTTATTGGCTCTGTAACATTTATAACATGCAGGCTGTGTGTCCTACAGGTCTGCTCTAATAAATAAATCCAAATGTACATTGAAATAATATTAGGAAGAGATTGTACACATTTGATCACTGTTGGTCAAAGCTTGTTCTATAGGACATCTTTAATCAGTGCTTCTTGAACTTCAGGCATTCATGTATCACCGTCATGGTCATTGCCATATCCCTCTGTCACTTTCATAGCTGGGTACCAGAGATACTCTTATCTGCTTTATATCTTTCTTTAAATGGACTCATTTCTAGTAACTGAAAACCTTTGAACAGAACACTTGATATCTCTTCTGTAAATGTGAACCCAGTTTACCCTCACAAGAAGGAAAGTCTGTCACGAATCTCTAGGTAGATACTATTGCCTACCGAATGCTCTAAGCCTCTTCTGTCTTTATGGAAAAAAAAAAAAAAAAAAAGGGAGATGATTGCTATAGAGATATTAAAGCAAACTAGCACCAAAAAACTGGGATGGTTTTCTTGAAGAAATCAGTAGGAATGGAAGAAAATTGAAAAGAGAATAACTTTCTCCTTATGTAAATGTAAGGCTATTTAAGGGTGTACAACGTCACTGCAATAAATGATAAAGTTCCCCCATATGGTCCCTCCCACCATAAAATGGAGTTTGTACATGCAACTCAACTGAACTGAGTAAGACGCTTTTTCCCTATATAGTACTACTTTGCTGGGGATAACCAACTTGTTCTACATGCATGTTATGTGGTTACAAACAAATCATTTACTTACCATGTTCATCAAGCAAAATATTGTCAGGCTTCATATCCCTAGGGGAGTAAAAAGAAAGGAGAAAGTTGCTCATAATAAAACAAAGAAACAGAACTAAAGGATAAAGGTGAACTGCTTAAGAATGCTAGCTAGGAATGAATGTACTAGCCCTTCATCACTCACAGTCTCATTCAATTCTCACAGTGAATTGAGATAGTTACCATTAATACCCCCAATTTCTAGGTTGGAACTGAGGCTTAAAGAGGTTAAGTAACTTAACCCAAGGTTACAGAGCTAATAAACAGAAAAACAGGGCTCTGGACCTGGGTCTCTCTCACTCAAAAGCTCAGACTCTTTTTTTTTTTTTTTTAATATTTATTTATTTATTTGGTTGCACGGGGTCTTAGTTGCAGCAGGTGAGCTCGTTAGTTGTGGCATGCGAACTCTTAGTTGCGGCATGCATGTGGGATCTAGCTCCCCAACCAGGGATCAAACCCGGGCACCCTGAATTGGGAGCGTGGAGTCCTATCCACTGTGCCACCAGGGAAGTCCCTAAAAGCTCAGATTCTTAATTTCTACAGCATATTATATCCAAGTGTGTCAGTATTGCTCCATAGATCATCCGGCATTTATTTATTTATTTAAATTTTATGTATAATTTTTATTTATTTTTATTTTTTAAATTTTATTGGAGTGTAGTTGATTTACAATGTTTGTTAGTTTCAGGTGTACTGCAAAGTGATTTATTTCTACATATACATATATTCATTCTTTTTCAGATTCTTTTCTCATATAGGTTACCACAGAATATTGAGTAGAGTTCCCTGTGCTATATATAGTAGGTCCTTGTTGGTTATCTATCTTACATATAGTAGTGTGTGATCATACAGCATTTAAATTGTCATAAGGTAGTAGTACAGTAGTAGTACTAATCATCATTGTTGCCTGTGTAACTCTAGAGCTACAAAGATGAGGTAAACTTAGACTATAAAAAGAGAAACAAAATGATCTATAAAGTGATTACATTTTAAACTTGCAGAGATTAGAATCTTTTTTAGGATGATGCTATAATGCCTCTAGTTGCTTAATAAGTATTATTCCTGGGATTGTTAACTAAAGGATTTGGACCAGTTTTCTATGCATTGGTGAGATCCTTAAATCCGTAGAAGGGAACATAATCCACCCTCTTCCAACGAAGGCAGTAGTTTGATGGTAAATACTTAGAGGTTTGATGGTAAGTACTTAGAGGAATGGCCTGTAGAGTTTCAGAAGTCCTCAAGAAACAAATATTATTGTAAGCAGTGTTCCTCAATGAGAGCACAGCTCTGTAGTTCGTAGCAGCCCTCACTCTTCCACACTCCAGTTTTTACTGCCCTTCCCTGATTTACCATTAAAGCCCTTAAACCCAAATTCACAGAAGCCATTAGGGAAGAAATTCTGCAACAGGTTTGGGAACACATTTTCAGCCTAGTCAAGTGGCTTTTATGTCACTAGAATAAGGTGACTTTAGTCTGTGACAGACCGAGACTGTCAGAGTCCTCTTTTGAAAATATTAATGAATAACAAGCCTCTTAGCTACACATAGAACCAAGTATATGCCCCACCCAACAGGCAGGTGCATGGGTACTTTCATGAGCTTTGAATATCTTCTCGTTTAGTTTATTAGGTTCTTAAAATTAGCTCTGGATTCATAAGCGGTCATTTGTAGCTGTGGCAAATTTTTCTCTGGTTCAGGGTATAATTTGCTAAAAACATAGAGTGCAAGGGGGTTTCAAATTGCATGTTTCCCTGGCTAAACTCTCAGTGTTGCAGACTCCACCCTAACCCCTTTGATGGATTTCATTATTCCAAAAATTATCAAGTCTAAATTCACTCACATGGATTAAAGGCCCTTTCATAATCTGGCTCCTGTGCCAGCCACATGGAGGGCATGGAGTCCCCTAAAAGCTCCCTGCATCTCCTCACCTTCTGCCGTTCCTTTGCCTGAATCAGAGCCCTGAACCACTGCACCCAGAAAATGCAGATTCATCCCTCACCTCTTAGCTCAGATGCCACTTCCTACAGGAAGCCTTCCCTGATTTTCCAGTTCTGAGTCAATGGCCCCTCCTGTGTGCTCTGCATGGTATGCTTATCCCATCACAACATTTATCACACTTCTATTCATTTTTTCTCCAACTGGATCATGAACTCCTTGATGGCGGGGATGGTTTCTTGATTAATACATAAACCAGGATATACCAGAGCACTCCAGTGCACCATTGAACACTCTGCAGTTTAAAGCTTGAGGTAAACTAGCCATTAGGCTCTTGCCACCTCTTTCAGACCTGTACCAGTGAGCATCAGGTAGTGTCTGCCAGGAGAGGAGGAGGCCCTGAGGAGCCCTGCCAGGAAGGGAGAGACTTGGGTGTGGCAAGATGAGCACAATGATTTCGTGGCCTGAATTTATGAGGGCTTGCTAGGAGAAATGAATTGCCGTGGGTTTGGCACTTTATGGGCTTTCTATTAAATCCCTAGGTGCAATTTTTTAAATTTGTTATAGCCACACTTCGTGATATCCACTACTTTCCCCAGAAACTTCCTTGCAGCTTAAAGAATAATATGGAGATCAGAGAGGTCATAGTTTAAGGTGATATGTCCTACTTCAATCTTATATTCATTTAATTATCAAACATTTATCTGTCAAACATTTATCTACTTTGATAAGTCACTGTGTTAGGATATGAGAAATATAAAGATAGATGAGACATAGTTCCCTCAGGGATGGGGAGGGTAAGAAAGTTCAAAAGGAACCATGCCAAAAGGGTTTAAAGTGGTAAAGAGGCATGTTTATTACTAAATTCAGAGAAAGACTATGAGGAAAATCTAAGAAAAATATAAAAGAAAAAGTGGACTTTTAACAGAAAAATAAAGTATATAAGCATAGATTCTAAGTACATAGTTTCTCTAAAAAGTGATGAGGTAACCTCTAAGTCACTACAGGGTGAATGGCAGTGTGATAAGATTGTTTATTCATGCAGTAGGAGAAAGGAAATGAAAATAAACCCAGGTGCTGTATTAAAATTCCTGCTAGAACAAGTTGAGATTTTCTAGTTCAGAATTTAAGCACCACTTATATTTTCTGTCTTCTCCAATAATCCTAAATGGTTTTCTTCATTTAAGGCAATCTATAAGATGGTTTAACTGGGTAGTTACCAAACCTGGGTGTATCTACGATCACCTGGGGAGCTGAAAACAACATGCACCCCAACTGTTTCCTCACTCCCATTTCCTTAATCATTCCTTTGTCATCATGACAGCCTATCCACCGGGCAGCATGACCTTCTATCATATACCTTTTATCACCAGACCCGACCCAGGGATTCTAGACTAATAATATGTAAAACTTCCTGCCTGATGTTTCCATCTGTATGTTTAGCAGCCATGATAAATATAAATATAATATGTCCTAAAGAGAACCTTTGATATCCACCAAATCCCACACAAACACCAAAAAAACCCATGAAATTAATACTTGATCTAGTAATTCTACTTCTGGGTATATACCCCAAAGAAGTGAAAGCAGGTATTTGAACAGATATTTGTACACCCGTGGCAGCACTATTCACAATAGCCACGAGGTGGAAGCCACCCGAGTATCCGTGGATGGGTGTATAGATAAATGTGGTATATACGTATGGAATATTATTCAGCTTTAAAAAAGAATAAAATTCTGATACAGTCTCTAACACGAATGAACCTTGAAGACATTATGCTAAGTGAAATATGCCAGGCACGAAAGAGCAGTTATTGTATGATTCTACTTATATGAGGTCCTTAGAATAGTCAAATTCACAGAGACAGAAAATAGAATAGAGGTTCCCAAGGGTTGTGGGGAAAGACGGATTGATGATTTATTGTTTAATATTTATAGAGTTTCATTTTGGGATGACAAAAAAGTTCTGGAGATGGACGGTAGTGATGGTTGCACACAGTATAAATGTACTTAATGTACTTTGTCACTTAAAAATGGTTAAAATGATAAATTTTATGTGATGTATATTTTACTACAGTGAAAAAATACTTATACATAGACACACATTAGAATTACCATCTCCAGCGCTACCACCATCATCATACTGAAGTCTGCAATAGTATAATACCTTGTTCTTCTTGCTTCTCCTCTTGTCCCCTGACAATCCATTATCCACATAGCAGCCAGGGTGGTGTTTTTCATTACACACACCTTCCCTGCCTAATGACTCCATTGGCTCCTAACCCACATGGAATAAGATCCGAACCATTTACCCTGGCCTTATATGACCTGTAGGTGCTCTAGTCCTGCGGAGCCCTGAGCTACATCTCATAGCCACACACCATGCTCCAACTGCACTGTTCTTCTTGGTCTTCTTCACACGTTGTCCCCTCTGCCTGCAATCCTGTCTCCCTAGACCTTCAGGTGGCTTGTGTCTTCTTGTCATTCAGATCTTGGCTAAAATATCATGTCCTCCAAGTTCTTTCTTGACCACCCAATCTAGAGTAGTGCCCTCTCCATCCTCATCTCTTCACTTCCACCTTATTTTCAGCACAGCACTATCATTACCTATTTTCTTCTTTATTTGTTCATTATTTGTTTTCCCCCCAGGTTCTCAGAGCAAGGACATCTTTTCTGTGCTGTAGCTCCTAGGCTCATCAAAGTGCCCAGAACAAAGTCAGTGTTTAAATAAATATTGGTCAGAAAAATGAGTAAATCTAGTCCCTTGGCTTCTCAAACTTCTGGAATAATAAGCCATGTATTTCTTTTTCTCCTAAGAAGAGAAAAACAAAAACAAAAGAATAAGAACAACGACAACAAAACACCCTCCATATGCCAGATGCACTGTGTTTACTGTTGGCAACGAAAAAAACCCATCATTTGCAGAGCGGTAAAGTGCACTTTTGGGAACACACACATGCTGTAGAAATCCTTCATTGCAGCTTGATTTGATGAAACAGAAAAGTCCAGGTCCTGCTGAATCAGTGATTCTTACTGGAAGAACTACAAGTAGCAGTGTGGAAATGCAACACTCCCTGTGGCAGGGTCCGAGGCGGAACTGATATATCTGCTGTTCTCACCTGAATGACTTTAACAAGACATTAGCAGAACTTAATAGGCTAATTACATCCCTTCACTGTGCCTACCCTGGAATCAAGTTGCTCACCCTGCAATCTGATATGGGGTATTGTGAGAAGAGGGAACAGGAAAATCAGTGTATCCTAATGAAACTCAACTTCTTCAGTGTCCCACGGCTTTCTGACAGGTCCACAGTTTGGATTTAATTCTTTGTCACATAATGCTCTCCTGGATTGGGTCCTCTCCAAGTTCTTGAGAGGGGGAAAATATTATACGTATAATATTTTATTTATATATTTATATAATGTTATTTTATAATATCATATTTATCGTACATATAATATATTAATTACAGTGTTACATGAAGGCTATTGGTCACATAAACAGACTCATGCTAAGAAAAGAGAGGTTTGGGGGTGTGAGAGTGTGATGGGAAATTGTAAGCAAAAACATGTAATTTCGAACAGGAAACAGAAGTGAAAAGATGCCAGGACTGGATTAGTAAGGGCCAGGTGTCATCCTCCAACTTTCTTACCACTTGGATGCCGCTTCTTTTTTTTTTTTTTTTTTTTTAATTGAGACATAAGTGACTATTATATCAGTTTCAGGTGTGCAATATAATAATTCAATATTTGTGTATATTCTGAAATGATCACCACACTACGTCTAGTTAGCGTCCATCACCACACATAGTTACGAATTTATTTTTCTTGTGATGAGAACTTTTAAGATCTACACTCTTAGCTACTTTCTGGCTACTTCTTTTTGTTGTTACTCAATCCCAGCCTTTCCCACAGTTTGTTCAAGGTAGTATTAGTTACAGAAGCCATTACAAGGAATTGAAGTAAAGAGACTGAAGGCTTTCAGGCTGTGTTGGTAAAGGACCTCCATGTCCAAGGGAAAAGATTGATTAGCAATGCCTGGTGTTGGGGCTAGTCCGTAAGAGTGTTTTCAAACTGCTGTGCTTCCCATGAGTCAAGAGAGTGGTTATAGCTATTATTTATTGTCCATGCTGTGGCAGGCACATGGCAGGCACTTGAGAGACAGCATCTTATTCTTCATAACAGCTCCATAACTTAGATATTACACCCATTCTTTTTTTTTTTTTTTTTTTTTTTGCGGTTCGCGGGCCTCTCACTGTTGCGGCCTCTCCCGTTGCGGAGCACAGGCTCCGGACACGCAGGCTCAGCGGCCATGGCTCACGGACCCAGCCGATCCTCCCGGACCGGGGCACGAACCCGTGTCCCCTGCATCGGCAGGCGGACTCTCAACCACTGCGCCACCAGGGAAGCCCTACACCCATTCTTGCAAATGAAGAAGGAGGAGCTCAGAGATGGTTCAAGATTTTAAGTAACAGACAGAACTGGGATTACAACCCAAAACTGCAAGGTATAGGCTTCCCTGGTGGCGCAGTGGTTGAGAGTCCGCCTGCCGATGCAGGGGACATGGGTTCGTGCCCCGGTCCGGGAGGATCCCACGTGCTGCGGAGTGGCTGGGCCCGTGAGCCATGGCCGCTGAACCTGCGTGTCCGGAGCCTGTGCTCCGCGACGGGAGAAGCCACAACAGAGAGAGGCCCGTGTACCGCAAAAAAACAAACACTGCAAGGTGCAATCTTAGTTTATATCTCAAACTTTCATATCTTACTTCCTCTCAGGAGAGAGAATGTCCTAACATACCCAGGGGTCTGGGGTGTGGTTGAAATTGGTCTGCAGCAAGTTTAATTTTTTTCATAATTTCTGTGGTATATTTGAAAATCATATACACTTTGCACCCTACTCTATAATATATCCATATCTCTTTTAATATAAAAGTAAAATTCCACCTTTCTTACTCTGGATAAATCTGTTGTTCTAGGAAGGAGAATCCCCAGCAGTACAATAGTACATTCTAGCTTGAGAAGTATGGCCATGTACCACCATCCCAGAAACTTGAGAGTTTTAACCATTTTGTAGTCTCTGGAGGCAGAATGTGTATATACCAGTATATGGACTAAACGTGTGCCTTGTATATGCTATACTGTATTGTACTGTGTGGTGTGTTTGTGTGTGTGTGTAGAATACAGTTAGTAATCACAAATGTTTCTATCCCTTCCCAGGCATTACTAGGTTTATTTGGGAAGCAGTAGAACCTAGATGTTAAGAGTGGGGCTCTGGAGTTAGATGACCCAGTTTCAAATCTCAGCTGAGAACTTGCTGGTTCTGGGACCTTGGGCAAGTTAGAACCTTGTATAATGTACATTGTGATTGCCCTCCTAACATGCATTCTTTATTCTCTTAATCATTTCAGTTCTAATTTGGGTATTTAACCTCTCTGCCACACACACACACACACACACACACACACACACACACATACGCATATACACACACGCTGTAGTCCCTTTGTTTGGGGGAGTCTATCCCACGCTTGACTTTAGGAGACGGTTCTGTGACTAAGGCCTAAGCTAGTGAGAGTTATGCCACTCCACAGTCCTGGTTATTGGTTCTGGGATGGGCTGTGACACTTATTTAAGCCATTAAGCAGGAAGAAGAGTTAAGCTATGGGCTTCTGAGGAAGAAGTTTCCTTGCTGTCCTGGGGAAAGCTTTTAGCAGGTGTGTGCTTCATTGGGTTTAAAGGAGTTAGTATAGAGTCCCAGGCTGAAGTGCTGGATCAAGATAGCCTACAAGTCTGGCGTACATCTGGACTTGCAAGTATCATAGAATAATAAATCCCGTTTATCGTTTAGTCTCATGTGAGTTAGTTTTCTATTGAGACTAGAAACATGTTTGGTAATATGTTTCTGAGACTCGGCTCCCTGAATCTATAAATCGAGGACAGCAATAGTATCTGCTTTATAGAGCTGTTGTGAAGATTTAGTGAGATGGTGCATGTAAAACTTCTAGTTTCGTATCTGGCACATAGTAATTGTTCAAGTGACTTTCAGAAAACATTGAACAAGTAATTAGGAAGTGTCAGTGTAGGAAGGGCTAGATGGCAAGAAACTGGTGTTAAATTGAGGACGATACATGATGAATAGTTGTTTTCAACTATCATGGAGCCATTGTGATGTACTCATGATGACAGATCTCATTTAATGCAACAAGTGAGAGAAGGATAAGCCCTTTGAATACTTTATTCCCTATTATCCTCTAACAACCTTATGAAGTAGGTATAATTATTACCCTTATTTCATAGATGGGACCACTGAGGCACACAGAGGGCTAATTCCAGGAACTACTGCATTGTCCTCCACTATTATGAGAAGAGTCAGGATTCCAGTTCATGTTTACCTGACACCAGGAGTGATATTCAAAATACTTAACAAGGAACAAACACTAATCACAGCAGGGCACCGACCATAAGGAATCCTGGAGGCTAGAGATAAATTACCAGTAAGATTACGAGTGGGTGACGACTAATAGAAGCCCTGTCTGACTCGACACCTTACTTAGTTCAGCTCCAATGGGCAGCAGGGGACCCATGAGGCTGATTGTGAGTCCACAGAAGGAAGAACTTTCTAAAAATTCAGCATGTCTAAAAATGAAATCATCTACCTTATGTGGCAATGAGTATCTCACCTCTGAAGTGTTTAAAAGCTAGGAAGACAATTCCTTGTTGGAGAGGTTGTGGAAGAAATTCTGCCTTTGGATGCAGGTAGGACTTGATCTCTACGTTAACCTTCACTCTAACATCCCAAGGTTCTGTAATAGCCCATAGTTGTTTTCCAACTGGCAGGAAAATAGTGTGGCTTCCCTTTATTAGCCATCCCTGATTTTCTGAGCAATGTAATAAAGGCTTGTTATATTTTTCCCGCTTTAATATATATGACATTATTAAATCTACTTCACAAATTAGAGAAATAGATCTCAGGGCTTATTAATTTTCCTAAAGTCATACAGCTAATAAGTGGACGAAGCCCCAAACTGAGCCCTGATCTGACTAGTCCAAAGCCCCTTACCCTGTCTACTATGTCATACTCTGCTTTCAAGCGAGAATATTGTGTTTTCTTAATGGTTGTATTATAAGATAAATGTGTAATTTTGGTGATGATGTATTCTAGAGTATGAGAAGGAACAGTATGTTTTCCCCATAGTTTAGTGCAAGGAAGGTAATGGAAGCAAATGGATATAGTGTATCAATATTAATCAATAGCTATAAATTTATTGAACACTTTCTATGTAGGTGTTGTGCATACGTTAGAATTTATCTCCACCACAGCCCTGTAAATTATGTATAGGTTTCTTCATTTTACTGATATAGCAAATGAGGGTCAGAGATGCTAAGTAACTTGCCCACAGTTGCCTCTCTTGTAAGTGGAAGAGCCATCATATAATTCTAACACCATCAGTCACTGCTTATGATGGACACCTTGCAAATAGCCTTGCTATGGGCATATGAATATCATGGTGGACAGCTACATGATTTGAGCATATAAAATATCTTCATATTATTCTGTTTACAAAGGATATGACCATATGTATATATTTGCATATTCCTATACATATAGTGATAATTCTATAAAAGATTATCAGTATATATTTAATGCTCAACCAAATAAGGCTAGAAATAAACCACATTAGATTACCACTGGGTTTTTATTTTCTGCAATACTTTTCTATATTCCCCCACAAATTTCTAAAATAAACATGCCATCTTTATCGATTTGAACCAAAGTATTACATAAAAGTCTTATTATAAGATATTACATAATATCTTCTCATTACTTTTATCAATGAAGACACTATATTTTTTTTCTTTTAAGTACCAGCCTAATAGCTAGAACACATGATTTCTTATCTTAGCCATCTCTCTGATTTGCCTTGTGACCTTGGGCATATCACTTGCTTCTCTGGGCCACAGTTTTAGCATCTGTACCGGGGTTGACAAACTATGGCCCATGGGCCAAATATAGCACATCATCTGTTTTTGTATGGCTATGAGCTAAGAAGGGATCCTACATTTCTAAATAGTTGAAAAATAAAAAAGAATACTATCTTATGACACATAAAAAATCATGTGAAATTCAGATTTCAGTGTTTGTAATAAGGTTTTATTGCAACACAATCATGTTCATTTGCTTACATATTATCTGGACGCCTTCACTCTACAATGGCAAAGTCAATGAGTTGTGACAGACCCTATAGCCTACAAAGTCTAAAACATTTGCTATCTAGCCTTTTACAGATAAAGTATGCCAATCCCTTACCTACAGAGGGAGCAAGGTGAACTAATAATCTCCAGGCTCTTTTTTGCCCTAGTATCTAGAATAGCTCGTGGATCCCATTCTCTATGATTTCCATCCTTATTTTCCTACCACCCACTGTGAATGTTCTATCCTTATCTCCAAACTGATTACAAATTCAAATATGTCCCCTTTCCTGACTGGCTCTGTATTTTCATTAAAGCACAAATAAGAAATAAGTTTGAACTAGAGCCTTTGTGAGAGCATGGTAAGACAACCTGATTTCGGCTCACCTCTCCTGTGGCTTCTTGAACCACGCCCCCCCTTTCTCACATGTTCCAACCACAGAGGCCTCTGTTCTGCTCCAGGACACCTAACAAACTTCCACCTTAGAGCTGCTTGTCCTGCAAGGCTTGGCTCAAATGCCACCTACTGGCGAGGCTTCTTTGAGAGCAATGACCCTCACCCCCACCTCTGTACTCTTTTTCTTAGATCCTTGTTTATTTCCCATAAAGCACTCACCAGACTCTGTAACTAACATGATTATTTATGTATTTGTTCATTGTTTATGTTTCTGTATTATAGTCATTGTCCATCTCCTCAACCAAACTGTAAGCTTTAAAGGGACAGAAACCATGTTTTTATTCTTCAAAAACTCTTCATACTAAGTGAAGTAAGTCAGACAGAGAAAGTCAAATATCATATGACATTGCTTATATGTGGAATCTAAAAAAATGTTACAAATGAACTTATTTACAAAACAGCAATAGAGTCACAGATGTAGAAAACAAACTTATGATTACCAAAGTGGAGGGGGGAAGGGATAAATTAGGAGTTTAGGATTAACATATACACACTACTATATATAAAATAGATAACCAAGAAGGACCTACTGTATAGCACAGGGAACTATACTCAGTATTTTGTAATAACCTACAATGGAAAAGAATCTGAAAAAGAATAGATTTATATATATATATGTATATATATACACACACATATACACATATATACGTATATATATATAAACTGAATCACTTTGATGTATACCTGAAATTAACACAACGTTGTAAATCAACTATACTTCAATACAAAATTTTAAAAATATACATGTGAATAAACAAAGTTGTTAATGAAACAAGAAAAACCTCCATTCAAGAGCTGTGTGCCCGGCACATAAATAAGTCATCAATACTACCTGTTAAATGACTAAACCTGAAAGAATGAAGCGTCAGCTTTGTACTAAAATGTAGGCTAGGCAAAGTAAAATTTAATTTGGACTAAGTTACAGGTTGCATATTAACGAAACTCTTGACCTTATAGAAACTATTAAAAGCTCAGCACCAGGCGAGTTAAATGTTAACCTGTAAACGAGCAGCTCTTTGCCTTGTTCACGTGGGTTTTCACAAATGGGTGCCCTCGTGTGAGAAGCACAGTTTCAAAGCTCCTTTCGGAACTGCCTGACGCACAATACAAAGCAGGCAGAGCCTCCTGTTTTCACAATGTGTAATTCATGCTCATTCATTATTCGGTAGCTTGGGAGCAGGTGCTGAATAGAACGTACCAACCTAATACCCTCATTACTGCACTGCCGTTTTGTTTTTGAGGCTCAAGTGGCCCTTCTGCCATGGGAGTTAGGAAGAGAAAATATTCGCAAGGGCTGGTGACCTTCTGAAGAGAAGATTTACCAAAACAACAAGCAAGGGCATTTTCTCAACCACTCCACAGAAAATGGCAGTCGGAAGCCAAAATCTATTATCCCACTGCAATAAACAGAAGATATTAACAATACACTGGGAGGGGACTTCCCTGGTGGCACAGTGGTTGAGAGTCCACCTGCCGATGCGGGGGACACGGGCTCGTGCCCCGGTCCGGAAAGATCCCACATGCCGCAGAGCGGCTGGGCCCGTGAGCCATGGCCGCTGAGCCTGCGCGTCTGGAGCCTGTGCTCCGCAACGGGAGAGGCCGCAGCAGTGAGAGGCCCGCGTACCGCTAAAAAAAAAAAAAAAAATACACTGGGAGGAAGAAAGACAGCATCACTTGGAGCATGGACAATACAAGTAATCAGATCATCTATAAGTATTTTTAGACTTTTAATTTCATCATCCTGGACATGCTGCTTTGGTAAATTGGAAAAGATTTCACTTCCCTTAGAGATATGTAAGCACAAAACAAAACTCCTTGGACTAGAGAAACGTTATGAAAAAGCCAGAGATATCTGAAATATCTCACCAAATCTGAAATATGAAAGTAAGTAGAGACAGTGTCTGGGCAACATAAAATCGCTTACCATCTACTAAAACTAATGGATTTGACTTAGTGAACTCTCTCTCGGGTTACTGTAGTTTTATAAACAATTCTAACAAGTTTTGTTCTGGTCTTCCATCCCATAATATATTTGAAGTAGCCTATCAGGAGTGAAGTAGAAGCTGCTCTGAGTAGTACGTGTTAGAGAAGCAAAGATTGAAATTTCAGCACCTAAAAAAACTATGAAAACTTACTGTATTCATTTGCCAGGGCTGCTGTAACAAAGTACCTCAAACCAGGTGGCTTAAAAAAACAGAAATATACTGTTTCATGGTTCTGGAGGCTAAAAGTCTAAATCAAGGTGTCATCAAGGCCCTCCTCCTTCTGAAACCTGTAGGTGAGGGGTCTTCCTTGCTTCTTCCTAGCTTGTGTTGGTTTGCTGGCAAACTTTAGCCTTCCTCGGCTTATAGACACATCACTCCAATCCTTCGCCTTCACACAGAGTTCTCCCTATGTCTCTTCACATCATCTTCCTTCTGTTTATATCTATCTCTATGTCCACATTCCCTCTTTTGGTAAGAATCCCCGTTATATTGGGTTAGGACCCACCCTCATAAACTCATTTTTACTTGATGACCTCTGTAAAGACCTTATTTCCTAATAGGGCCACATTCTGAGTTACTGGGGATTAGGACTTCAACATACCTTTTGGGTGGGGGGGCACAAAATTTAACCCATAACACATACCAACTAAAAATGTGTATCTAACCTAATGTTCGTTGCTGTTGGGTAAATAGCACTAAATAGCTCATCTGATCTTGAAGAAGTCTATTATGTTCATAAGAATGAAACTAAAAGAGCCTATATTAAGAGTAGGATCTTTGAATCAGTTCATCCTACTTTTGAATGTGGCCTTAGTATACCAACTGTATGGTACTGGGCAAGTCACTTAACCCTGTCACAGTACTGCTGACTATCAGACTAGGCAGTGTGTGCAAAACGCTTGTTAGCACAGTGCCTAGTTCTTGGTATATGCACAATGAATGACAGCTCTTCTTAAGCCATTAAGAAAATGAGATAGGTATTTGTAGTATAATTTAAATGGTGAGCAGAGGGGAGTAAACACCTCCAGGAATTAGAAAAGCATCTCTCCAGATGACTCATTTCCACAGGCTGCAGAAACCTGGGGTGTCACTGTGTTGACAAGTTCATTCATCAGAAGCTCATCTGTAACTCAATGAGCATTGACTAAAATGATTAGCTGCAGAAAGATCTTATTTTTTCCCTATGAATGATCATCCCAAGAAAATAAAAATGTGTTTTCCAAGATGCTGCAGTGTGTATGAGTCAGACAAAAAGATGAAATCTCAGCCTCGAAGATCTCTGCCTGTAACAAACTCAAGACCTTCGTTAAAACAAAGAATTTTGGCTCACAACTGAATTGCAAAAAGGTCTTGATTATTAAATGTGTTAAAGGCTGACTATACCACCCCACTGTTACATGCCCTTTGACAGTTCATTTCGGTCATGGGGCATTGCTGGGGAGAAATAGGTGCGTGGTAGAGAGCAGAAAGTCAAAGAGGTTATACTTTGAAGAGCGTCATCCTATCAGGGCTGAGGGGAATCACCCTAGACTCTTAGGTATGAAAGAACCATTCCTGTTCATCTGACCAAACCACCTCATTGCTTCCTTGACAAGGATGTTCAGGATTATGTTTACGGTCATAGAGGATATTGATGTCGGAGTCAGGCATAGGAAAACTTGTTTAGAGGAAGTATGGTAGACAGACTCTATGGTGCCCCCCATGTTCCCCACCTCCTCCTGTTCATGTCTTGTGTCATCCTCAGCCCTTGAGTGTGGGCTGATTGTATGATTTGCTTCTAACTGACATTATACAGCGAGGGTGATGGGAGGTCGCTCTTCTTTGTGAGTGATTGTGTTACATAATTTTATTCAATGATATATACCCTGTCTTGCTAGCAGACTCACTCTGGAGTCTTGGTCTCCTCACTGAGTTTGAGGAAACAAGCAGAGTCCTATAGTCATGAGGCAATGAATTCTGCCAACATCCCTACTGAACTTGGAAGTGGACCCTTGCCCAGTCCAGCCTCCAAAAGAGAACCCAGTTCTGGCCAACACCTTGATTACAGCGTTTCTGAGAACCCAGCTAAGATGTGTCCAGACTCCTGGCCCAAAGAAACTGTGAGGTGGGATAGGGAGGGTGGGAGGGAGGGAGACGCAAGAGGGAAGAGTTACGGGAACATATGTGTATGTATAACTCATTCACTTTGTTATAAAGCAGAAACTAACACACCATTGTAAAGCAATTATACTCCAATAAAGGTGTAAAAAAAAAAAAAAGAAACTGTGAGATAATCAACGTGTGTTATTTTAAGTCACTACATCTGTGGTGGTTTCGTTACATGGCATAACAACTAACACAGCATGGAGGAAAGGCAGCATGGAGCCCCACACACTGTAGACACACAGTGGGAATAAATTAAAAAGATGCTGAAGACAACTTTATCCACAGCAACCTTTACCTTCCACGTCCACCCAAGGAGCACGTGTATATTCTGTCCTCATTCATTTGTTCAGTCACTGATGTATTTAGCAACCGCTCTGGATTAGACTAGAGATTAGATTAGAGATTAGAACAGGAGTGAGGAGTAGGGCCTCAGTTTAGGAGGGAGAGACCACTTCTTATAAGGAATATTGTGAGCCAGGGGCTACCACTAAAAGTAGGATCAAGACCACTGTGAAACTGCACTGAGTGTGAGTGACGTGTATGGGTGGCACAGGATACACACATAACTGCTTATTTCCTTTGTAGTAAATGCCACAGAATTTAAACACCTTTCTGGTACGAGTGTTGAATTGTTTACTTGACTCCCTTTCACGCTATATTATCAACTCTGGATGATGGGGAAGTTGTCCATCCTTTCAGAATTGAAGGTCAGCACCGAGAACATTGTCCAGCAAACAGATACTCAAGAAACAGTTCTTGAATGAATATTTATGAAAGAAGCATATCCCTAAGTTTTTATCTTCACCATCAAAATGCTGATTTCCAGAAGAATGATATAAACACCTGGCAAGCAGCTACTTCAGTCCAAGAGGGCATGTGCGAAAACGAATTCCTTTGTGTATTTTATGTGGAGGCTCCGAGATGGACTGGGTGTCAGTTAATGGTTTCTATGATTATAGCAGAGAAGACAAAGGTGATTAATAAAAATAGCATCCTATTCTTTTTTTGACAATCATGAATTTTCTTTTATTCCTACTTCAGCGTATCTGTAATCAGTTGGAGATGGAGATGAACTTTTGCAGCTCACTCTGTTGCACTGCCATCATTGATACCAATGGCCTAATTAGATTTTTATCTTATTCCTGTAGGAATTTAGAAAGCAGTCAGTTATAACTTCATTAGAGTGAGATAATTCTTAGAAAGACAGAAAAACAAACATCCACTCAAATGGTATTTTTTTTTTTTTTTTTTGCGGTACGTGGGCCTCTCACTGTTGTGGCCTCTCCCGTTGCGGAGCACAGGCTCTGGACGTGCAGGCTCAGCAGCCATGGCTCACGGGCCCAGCCGCTCCACGGCATGTGGGATCTTCCCGGACCAGGGCACGAACCCGTGTCCCCCACATCGGCAGGCGGACTCTCAACCACTGCGTCACCAGGGAAGCCCTCAAGTGGTATTTTGACCCAAGATGACTTACTATTTAACTGTCCCAAACAATTCATCTCATTAGATTAAATCTGTAATTGAGTCTTTAACATCTGACAAGGGAAGGAATACAAATTTGTCATTAGACTGTAATAATTACTTTCTATCACTTTATTCACTGGAGAGACTGTGGCAATCAACAAATCAGAGTACTATCCCATAGGAAGGATTGTAATAAGTTTAATTTTCCTTATTTTTAAAAATAAAAGCAAATAATCACTGTATCTATATCTTAAGATCTTGATTCACTGATGTAATGTAAGTAAAGCAGAATATTGAACAAGGAAATGGCCATAATTTGGAAACTAGAGCTGATTTTCAAGCTGTACTCATAGAAAAATGTTTGACTTCCCGTCCAATAAGAAACATGTCTAATTGCACAATTCAAAATTAATGATTACTGTGCAATCCTGTGTCTTTCACAGCTATACAGAAAACAGATTCTAAAAGTGAAAAAAAATTAGCTAAATATTCTACATATTTAGGAAACTACAAAAAGTCAAGTCTGTGGATTAAAAATAATCCACAAACAAAATAAAACAAAACCCCATTTATGTCTCATTTGGAATTTAGGCAGAAATAGCATTTATGGTATTTAAAAAAAATAACTAAGATGGCCATTGCTGGCAGGAAAAACAATGCAAAAAAAACACTAAAGACAGAGCCTATTCTGTGTTACCACAGGGAGACAAACTAATACTTTCATTCAGAATACAGTTCCCCTTACACAGACTAAACTCTCCTTCCTGCTTTTAAGCCCTCTGAGCTCAGAAGAAACTTGTTTTGTTACCCCAAAGCATCTTCCCTACTGAAGCACTTCAGTCTTTCTCATCCAATTTAGCTTCTAGTTTTAGGCTCTTCTGTTGTCTGTTGGCTCCATTTGTGTCATCTTCATTTGTGCAGCCAGACAGCGGGTACCTGAAGGCAGGTGGCCGTGCCCCACCCTGTGCCAAACCCTCCTCAGGGCAACAACAGTGCTGAACATCAGTAGGTGTGGAGAGTGGCTAAGAGCTCTGCATATCCTTCAAGTGTAGGTGGCCTCACCTACACGTTAGCCAAGTGATTTTCTGAACCGGAGTTTCATCAGCTGTAAAATGAGGACGGTCACACCATCAGCCTCTTGGAGTTGTGGGTGGACTGAGTGAAATAATTCACAAGTGCTTAAGCAGAGCACCTGGTACCCAGGACTCCCTCAGTCAGGGCAGCCTATTACCACTTCTGCTCCACACATATTCGCTGACCACCACAGGTAATTTGGAACCTTCTACCCTGTCCAGAGACAAAATGTTGTTTTGAAATTAGGAAGTCACATTTTTTTTTTTTTGATACGCGGGCCACTCACTGTTGTAACCTCTCCCGTTGCGGAGCACAGGCTCCGTACGCGCAGGCTTAGCGGCCATGGCTCACGGGCCCAGCCGCTCCGCGGCATGTGGGATCTTCCCAGACCGGGGCACGAACCTGTGTCCCCTGCATCGGCAGGCGGACTCTCAACCACGGCGCCACCAGGGAAGCCCTGGAAGTCACATATTTTACATCTGCACTTTCATGCAAATGATCTTTCCTTGCCTGGGAAATCTGTATTTTGTCCTTTTTTTTTTTATTCACATTTTAATACTTTGGAACTCAGGTTGTGTCTTAAATCCAATCCTCTAAGTAGCTGAAAGATGTTTTGTTATCTTAGATTCCATCAAATACAGCATGAATTCTTCACATTCTTTTGAAGAAAGAGATTTAGAAAGAGAATTACAGTACTCAGAAGCCTCTATCTCTTCTTCTGTGTTGCTCTTCACGTTTTTAACTCTGCCCCAGGAGCCCTGAAGCTGGCTTCAGAGTGCCGCCACTATTATCCTCTAAATGCCGTAGACAAAGGGACACTGCTTAGTTCACCACGTACATGTCTTTTAAGCCATTTGATACCACTTCAAATGGAAATCACTTCACATTGATATCTACTAGTCTGAAGGCAGAAAGTCCTGGTTATTAGAGCTCCCTCACAATTAAAATGCCTATTTGGTCATGACTGTCTTGAAAAGCCCTAATGAGGTTGATATATGTTCTGATTTTTCCGAAACACTTAGGGGTTTTGCCTGTTGTCCCAGCATAATTATTAACACAACTCCTTTCATTCTCAGGAGTACCCTGGTTTGGATGATAAATTACATGATTACCCAATGTGAAGACCAAGGTAGCTCTGAAATTTATGGCTTTAATGCCTTCTAGTTTAATTTCGTCTTTGTTATCTGTAAAGCTGGGCTTTTAGTCAATCTGTCATCCGTGTGGTTCGGGCAGTGTTCATTCCTTCAGATTTTTGTCACACACTGGTTACACAGTGAGAAGCACAACACGCATGGCCCCAACTCATGGAGTTTACAATTTAGCACAGCACACAGACATTAGGTAATTACATACCCAAAACATCACAACTCCTCAGGAGAGGTACAAAATGTTACGATTGACTATAAAATATAACGCATGGGGAGGCAAGGTAGGACATATGGGCAGTAGAAATACATCTGGATTGTTTTTTGTGTTTTTTTTTTAACATCTTTATTGGAGTATAATTGCTTTACAATGTTGTGTCAGTTTCTGCTGTATAACAAAGTGAATCAGCTATACGTATACATATATCCCCATATCCCCTCTTTCTTGCGCGTCTCCCTCCCACCCTCCCTATCCCACCCCTCTAGGTGGTCACAAAGCACCGAGCTGATCTCCCTGTGCTATGCGGCTGCTTCCCACTAGCTATCTGTTTTACATTTGGTAGTGTATATATGTCCATGCCACTCTCTCATTTCGTCCCAGCTTACCCTTCCCCCTCCCCGTGTCCTCAAGTCCATTCTCTACATCTGCATCTTTATTCCTGTCCTAGGATGCTATCTCATTTTAACCCAGTATTCATAATGTCATGGTGTTTGCCTTCCATTCATCTGCCATGAGGAGGAGACATTTCAGTACAAAGAGGCCCTCTGAAGATGGGCACTAAGTAGTAATTGTGAGTGTGTAAAGGGCAAGGAGCAGAAACTTAGTCCTTGGTTTCTTATTCAAGTGGCAAAACCGTGATAGGAGCAAAAGAGAGTGAGGGAGACAAGGACAGAAAACAATGCTATTTGGTATGGTTATGTTCCTTGGGGGTGAAAATTGTATCAAGTTTTCTGTTTCGTTTTTCTCCTGTATTCTTCTTGGAACATGGTTCTAAGCACATGGCAAAAATGCTCAGAGCATCTTGACTTGTGATGACTGAGAAAATGAAGCTCAGAGAAAGAAGCCACAGAACTCAGATTCAAACAGAGAAGGGAGAAAGTTACAAGGTGGCCTCTGGTGATGTTGGCTTTTCATAGTCCCTGGCTTCTGCCTGAGATCTGCAATGTCAGCACCCCAAACAGACTGTGGGTTGGCAATTTGGGGGAGGATGAGTGAGCATGAAGACCCTGACAGGGACTCTATAGCCTACAAATATGAAAAGTTTCTCCTCGGAAAGAAGTAGGCGGGAGGTAGCAGAAAGGCAGTATGGGAGAAAGATCGCTTGTCAACAGGATTCCCAGTTATTGACAAAAACACCGGGTGTGTAAATTTACTTCCGAGATCATACATGATTAACTGGTCTGCTTTCCATTTATCCATTTCCTGAAGAGCACGTTTCCAATACAAATGGGCCCTTCCAAAGATAGAAAATTAAATAATAATTATGTAAGCGCCAAGGCCAAAAAGAGAGAGAGAAAAAAAAAGGATTGGTCCACAGTGCTTGCATGGAGAATCTATAAATTATGATGTTACATCTTCAACCACAGGCCCTGTACTAGACCTGATAAATTCTAGATAAATGTCAACTAGTGGTGGGCAAAAATTTTATCTAGACAAATTTTCAGTAAATGAGACATAATTAAACTTAAAAACTCAGCAGATTCTTCAAGGATTAGAGATGACAGTGGCAGAGTCACATGTTGGTTGTTCATTTAACAATGCATAATTAATTAATGTATATATTTCATATGTGTAATTAATGCAAGGTAGTATAGTAGACAGAGCTCTGACTTTAGGATCGGAGAGATAGAGGTTTGAATCCCCGCAATGCCAGTTGTCAGGGTCTCTCCTTGGCAAATCTTTGAGCCACACTTTTCTCATCTGTATAATGGGAATACTGTAATGAAATGTGGAGTACTCTTTGAGTTTTGAGAATTTAACAGGATAATATATGAAAGTACCTAGCAGTACCTGGCATATAGAAAGCCAGGTAAATAGTAGCTGCTTTGATGGTGATTAGGTTCAAACTTCTTATAAGTAACCTAGATGATACTTTAATGCCTCCAGGTCACAAAATCTCATATTTAATACTGGTCTAACTATACCTGCTCAGCTCACTTATCACTTATTACAGAGATCAAGTGAGATATTATATAGGAACTTGCCATTAAAAACTACGAACTCCTATATAAACATAAAGCATTATCCTTTTCTCTCTGTTGTCTGTTTGGGTTTATAGCTACTTGTGTTATTTGTTTGTCTTTAGCACAAATGCCCCAAGTGAAGGAGATACATTGCTTTTGCTAACTTCTGTCTGCAGCTTGCCCTCACAATAGGGTAGATGACAGGCAGATGTTAGGACTCAAATTTTCTCCCCATAGAATTTTATTCCTACCCATTCTATTTCTTTCCCTTCATGCACTTCCTCCATTTCTCTTTTGATTAATTCATTTATATTTATTAAGCTCCTATATGTCACCTTTTCTTCTCTTTGTCTAGGCTTAGTTATAAGCAGCACCAACACTCACTAATTCTGGTCTTATTGTTTACAAACTGTGACCTTGGGCAGACTAAGCTCAATGTGCTCAGTTTTTGTTTTTTTTTAATCTGAAAAATGGGGACAATACACCTACCTCCAGGGATGTTGTAAGAATTAAGTAAGAATTAGATGTCACGCTCAACAAGGACCTGTTGAATGCTTCAGGTTGTGCATTCCCTCCTGTGCATTCAGACCAAGGCTGTCCCCTTGGACTTGACTCACCTGTGAATGATGCGCTGGCTCTGCAGGTAGTCCAGGGCCATGGCCAGCTCACAGATGAAGAGCTTCACAGTGTCTTCCTGGAAGCGGACATTCTGCTGCAGGTGATAACGCAGGTCCCCGCCCAGCAGCAGGTCCACCACCATGAACATGTCTTCCTCATCTTGGAAGGAGTACCTGGAGGGGAATTAGAAATGCAAGTGGGTTAAATACATGTACACACTAAAGAGGCCCAGAGGCAAAGGACACCTTACAGATCAGAGCAGAACTTTCCTAAGCTAAGGGTTCAGGCTTTGGGAGTACTGGTCTATTACTCACTCCAGGCCCTCCGTTTCCACATGTGTAAAATGGGAATGATAAGAAGATCTTCCACATTTGATCATAGTGAAGACTAAATATGATGAGTATAATATTTAATGTCATTCCTGGCATATAGTAAGAACCCATTAACTGGAGGTCTACAAAGCTATAAAGCCCAGGAAATAAAGAACACCCCATTTATTCACCTATTATTAACGATCATATCCTGAACACACTGTTGCAGGAGGTCCATAAAATATGAGTTACAAGCCCTCCTTGAAGCACCTCGTGCTTATTTTTCCACACTAACAACTTCATTGCCCAGCAACATTATAACAAATCATGAACCACATAAATGATAAGAAAAAGATATAAAAAGGGCAATAAAGAAGTAAGTGCACAGTACAGGGCAGTAATTCGCTCAGTCTCTGGGATAAGGAGGGAAGGGAAATCTTCTCAGCAGAGGAGAAAACTGAGTTAAATTTTGAAGGATGGTGACAATAATAATAACTACAAAATAAAGCCAACATCTCTGGGGCAGATGCTAAAGGACTCCACAAATGTGGTGTCATTAACCCCACAATGCTGCTCTTATGCTCCCATTTTCCAAATGAGGAAATCAAGGCCCGGTGAAGCTTCAGTAATTTGCATGAGGTAGAACACCCAATAAATGGTAGAGGTGAAGGGGTCTCCAGGTCCAAAAGGAAGATCTGAGAGAGGAAAACAGCAGGAATTAAGCACAGACATGGGAAAGAACACAATGTGAGGGGGGAAAGGAAAATAGTTTGGGTTTGTTGGAACGACAGGTGTTACGGGGAAGCTTGAGCCTGGAGAGAAAGATAGAGGGCAGATCCCATGACAGGAGCTTGTTCACGAGTCTGTACACGTTGGAAAGACGGTGAAGAGGTTTAAGCAGGACGTATGATCAGACAGGGACTTCACACTTGAAGGAGCATGGGCTGGACGGACGGGAAGAGGGAAGGAGACACAGGCCAGCAGAATTGGCCTCTGCTCCCTGCAAAGAGTCTTTTGTAAAAATGCATTCCAACGGCTATGACTCGTTTTGTTTTCCTCAAAGCACAGACATGATTTCTAGTCACAGAAAGCTCTCTGTATCAGCACTATGTCAACACGTTTCTTTTGACATCATGTCACTGAGATCATATTTTCAAGTTTTATTTGAATCACAGAATTAAGAGTCTGCAAAGCAGTGCCCAGGATGCAAACGAATTCCTAGTGACAAGTTCTTTGCTTAGGAAACAAACATAGAATATCAATGATGGGAGAACTGTACTGAGTACATTTTCTTCTTTAGAGTGATCATTGTGCTAGAGGAGGAGAGGACTTGCAAACAAAAGAAAAAAGAGAAATTCAATGAAGCATTAATCTGAGGCAGTAACATTCTAATGAAGACTAGGTCCTCGGTGTTTCCTTGTTCAGTAAATAAAATTCTGTTTACCACTGAGGACTGATTCACACAGAAGATGTCAGAAATTAAGCCCTTAGGGAGAATTTAGACAGAAACACGGGAAGGGCTTGTAAAAATGTGGGCAGCACATCCTTGGTATTGTCTTTTAGGAAGTGTTATTGTTCACCTCCTTGCAAGGACTGGCTGGGCATCTCTGCCATAGGTTTGATGGGCACCAGGATAGGTTCCTGAACCTGGGCTATTTGGTTCGGAATCCTCCCAGCTGCACCACTACACGTTATATCCATTGTTTTACAGGTCTTTCAGGAAGTAATAATGTGCTAGTTATACGTAACCCTGCCCGGGATCTATTGCACTTAGGCTGCCCTTAGCTAATATAACAAACGATGATGGTTCATGGGATGAGAGCAGTGTCTTCTTGGGATAGCTGGCAAATGAGGTGGCTGAGAACTGGGTACCAAAAGAAGGGAGAAGAGAATGCTCACCATGAACGTAACTCGCTGCCAATGGATACAACCCAGGCAGACTGGGTTCGCATAGAGAGCAGTGATTGGCTGCATTCAGCTCCCCACTGGAGGCAGGCGGAGGTCCCAAACCCGGTGACAGAGAAGAGGACTCCTCTCCCATTACTCTATTTAACTCGAAGTGAGGGACAAGTGTATTATTAAATTCACCCTAAGTGAACGAACATTTTTATTGCGACTTGGGCTCAGCGATTTTTATTCAAAGAACAAACTGATAAAGGTGCCAGTTGTGTCAAGTTAACGACAGTGCCCGGCCACGCGGGGGATTATTAGAGAAGAAGCAGCCCAGGCAAGAGGCAACATGCTTCCCTTGGCCAGTATGATTTTAAATTTATTTAATCATGGAGCCAGTTGGCTGTTAAAAATCCTTTTTCCCCTTCGGCACATCAGACCTGAAGTCCTCTATCACACATCCTAGACTCTCAGAGGGAGAGAAGATAAGATTTTAATTTCCAGGACTATATCCAGTAAAATATGTGGGCACAACACAGTTTGGTAATAACTAGGATATGAAGGTTCATATCATAACCTGATTTTTTAAACCTAAAAGTGAAAGAGCTTCCCTATACCTTGGCCATTTATCCCATAGACTCAATGATGCATTTCCATTACTTTTTAAAAATGCTATATCATGGCTTATTTGTTAGTTGACAGCTCCAAAATTAGTAAATCTGGTCCCACTGCATGTGAAATGCATTGTAAAGTCTGCTCAGTAAGAGCGGAGATAAGTAACAAAGGACCACCACCCTGCTCCACCCTACTCCATCATATTGCCATAGACTATACACAGCTCTCTCTGTGTAATGTTGAACCTCTCCAATTCATTCTACACACCATGGTTATGTTTTTACAATGTGAGTTTTATGTTATGCAGCCCCATAAAACCCCTTCACCTCTTTCCATGGTCCGCAGGACTCTGTGTGGTCTGGCCCTGTTTACTTTTCCAGACTTATTTTGAAGATCTTTTCCTTCCATTACTCAACTAGCAGTTCATGCCCCCTCCAGCTTTAGAAGACTGTGATATGGTATGACCTTGCCTGCACGCACAATGCTGTCCACTACCTGGTTATTGTCTCTTCCTCTTTCAGTCTCAGCCCAAAGGACACCTCACAGAGACATTTCTAACACTCCATATCAAACCTCGTCTCCCTGTTATACACAGTGCCGTATTCTTGTTCGCTCTACTTATCATAATTTGAAAATATTTTCCTGCATGCTTTTGGATTAACAGCTTTCATTCCCACTCTGCCATCAGGAAGCATGCCTGTTTTTACTCATCCTTCATTCCTCGGTCCCTGTATGCTTCCTGAAATGTAGACTCTAAAAACAGTTGTAGAAAAAGTAACAAATTCATGAATGAACTAAAAAAAGGAAAGAGAAAAGCAAGATTAAAACTCAGGTTTGGGGCTTCCCTGGTGGCGCAGTGGTTGAGAGTCCGCCTGCCAATGCAGGGGACACGGGTTCGAGCCCTGGTCTGGGAAGATCCCACATGCCGCGGAGCGGCTGGGCCTGTGAGCCATGGCCGCTGAGCCTGCGCGTCTAGAGCCTGTGCTCTGCAACGGGAGAGGCCACAACAGTGAGAGGCCCGCGTACCGCAAAAAAAAAACAAAAAACAAAACTCAGTTTGGGTGGGTCTGATATGCATTTGTTAGGTTCTATTTTTAGAAATTAGCATGGCTACCAAATCAGTCACTCACCTTCTTGAAGCTGTCTCATGCAGGCCACTTTGAAATAAATCTGAATTGGAGCACTGGAAGAGATCTATTTTCCAATGGAGGGTTTTTCAAATTGTGGCTCATAACACACTAATGGTTGTGAAATCAGTTTGGTTGGTCCTAACAAGCACTTTTTTGGAAGAAATAAAATAGACTGAATAAAATAAAATAAATGCTATTAACATATAAGGCCAAACATTGTTTTTGTGAATATAACGTGTGTCTCTGTGAGTATATCTACTGGGTTGTGATGAAAAATAGATTTCTTCCCGTGGGTTGAAGATAAAAAAAGCTTGAAAACCGTGACACTAGGGCAACCTGCTGCTTATTCCAGAACTATTGTATCAAATCCCATTCAGACTTTACCATTTCTGATGTCTGTCAGTTCTGATGTCTCCATCTAGCAAAGCATGGGAAATGCAGGACAAATATTATTAGATATTGCTTTTTAAAGCTCTCAGCTTTTGTAGAAAAAGACATTGATTCATCAAAGATGGAATCCATTTAAAAACATATTTAAGGAAAATACAAATGGAAAATGCATAGGCTTTAGGCAGGCCTGGGTTTAAATATCACATGTGAATCTGGAGCAAGTCCCTTAAAGGAAACTGAAACTCTGAGAGGATATTTGTACATTGGAAATGATTTTATGTACCATGTGGCAAAGAGCAAATTAGATATAATGTTTGTAAAGTAATTAGCGCAAAGCATGGCTCAGAGCATGGTGGTAAGGAACTTGGCCCTGGGAACAGACTGCTTGTGTTTAAATCCCAGCTCTGCCCTTTACATCTTTAAAACTGGATGGAGCAAGTTATATAAGCCCTCAGCATGCCCATCTATAGTAGTATATACCTCATAGGGCTGTTGGGAAGATCAAGTGTAGTTAATACACATAAAGTGCTTAAAAGAGTACATGGAAGTACTTGGAAGATAGCTATTATAATTACCTTTCTTCTTCCACCCATGAATGTAATATAACTCTGGTATTAAGCAGATTAACTTGTTTTATGCAATTGTTTCCTATTATTTTATATGAGGTAATTATATGAAGATACTGATTGATTTATAGTTGATTTACAATATTGTGTTAGTTTCAGGTGTACAGCAAAGTGATTCACTTATACATACATATGTATATCTATATTTTTTTAATTCTTTTCCATTATAGTTTATTATAAGATATCGAATATAGATCCCTGTGCTGTATAGTAAATCCTTGTTGTTTATCTATTTTATATATGGTAGTTGTGCATCTGTTAATTCTGTACTCACAATTTATCCCCCCACCCCTTCCACTTTGGTGACCATAAATTTGATTTCTATGTCTGTGAGTCTGTTTCTGTTTTGTAAATAAGTTCATTTGTGCTATTTTTTTTAGATTCCACATATAAGTGATATTATATTTGTCTTTCTCTGACTTACTTCATTTAGTATGATAATCTCTAGGTCCATCCATGTTGCTGCAAATGGCATTATTTCATTTGTTTTTATGGCTGAGTAATATTTCATTGTATATGTATATATATACCACAACTTCTTTATCCATTCATCTGTTGATGGACACTTAGGTTGCTTCCATGTCTTGGCTATTGTAAATAGTGCCACTATGAACATTGGGGTGTATGTATCTTTTCAAATTAGAGCTTTTGTCTTTTCTGGATATATGCCCAGAAGTGGGATTGCTGGATCATATGGTAACTCTATTTTTAGTTTTTAAAGGAACCTCCATACTGTTCCCCATGGTGGCTGCAACCAATTTACATTCCTACCAACAGTATGGGAGGGTTCCCTTTTATGAATATATTTATTGTCAGTGGTATAATCGACATGATTACCATTAACTGAGCTCTTACTATATGTCAGATACCATGCTAGGTACTTTATGTATATTATTGCATTTGATTGTTACTATAAACCTGTGAGGTAAGTAATATCTTTTTTAAAAAATTTCATTTATCTTTTTATACAGCACGTTCTTATTAGTTATCTATTTTACACACATCACTGTATACATATCAATCCCAATCTCCCAATTCATCACACCACCACCAAACCCACCCCCACTTTCCCCCCTTGGTGTCCATGTGTTTGTTCTCTACATCTCTGTCTCTATTTCTTCCCTGCAAACCAGTTCATCTGTACCATTTTTCTAGGTTCCACATATATGCGTTAATATATGATATTTGTTTTTCTCTTTCTGGCTTACTTCACTCGGTATGACAATCTCTAGGTCCATCCACGTCTCTACAAATGACACAATTTCTTTCCTTTTTATGGCTGAGTAGTATTCCACTGTGTATATACACCACATCTTCTTTATCCATTCGTCTGTCCATGGACATTTAGGTTGTTTCCATGTCTTGGCTATTATAAATAGTGCTGCAATGAACATTGGGGTGCATAGTGCTGCAATGAACATTGGGGTGCATGTGTCTTTTTGAAGTATGGTTCTCTCTGGGTATATGCCCAGTAGTGGGATTGCTGGGTTGTATGGTAGTTCTATTATTAGTTTTTTAAGGAACCTCCATACTGTTTTCCATAGTGGCTGTATCAATTTACATTCCCACCAATAGTGCAAGAGGGTTCCCTTTTCTCCACACACTCTCCAGCATTTATTGTTTGTAGATTTTTTGATGATGGCCATTCTGACCAGTGTGATGTGATAGCTCATTGTAGTTTTGATTTGCATTTCTCTAATAATTAGTGATGTTGAGCATCCTTTCATGTGTTTGTTGGCAATCTGTATATCTGCTTTGGAGAAATGTCTATTTAGGTCTTCTGCCCATTTTTTAATTGGGTTGTTTGTTTTTTTAATGTTGAACTGCATGAGCTGCTTGTAAATTTTGGAGATTAATCCTTGTTGATTCGTTTGCAAATATTTTCTCACATTCTGAGGGCTGTCTTTTTGTCTTGTTTATAGTTTCCTTTGCTGTGCAAAATCTTTTAAGTTTCATTAGGTCTCATTTGTTTATTTTTGTTTTTATTTCCATTACTCTAGGAGGTGCATCAAAAGGATCTTGCTGTGATTTATGTCAAAGGGTGTTCTGCCTATGTTTTCCTCTAAGAGCTTTATACTGTCTGATCTTAAATTTAGGTCTCTAATCCATTTTGAGTTTATTTTTGTGTATGGTGTTAGGGAGTGTTCTAATTTCATTCCTTTACATGTAGCTGTCCAGTTTTCCCAACACCACTTATTGAAGAGACCGTCTTTTCTCCATTGTATATCCTTGCCTCCTTTGTCATAGATTAGTTGACCATAGGTGCATGGGTTTATCTTTCAGCTTTCTATCCTGTTCAATTGATCTGTATTTCTGTTTTAGCGCCAGTACCATATTGTGTTGATTACCGTAGCTTTATAGTATAGTCTGAAGTCAGGGAGTCTGATTCCTCCAGCTCTGTTTTTTTCCCTCAAGACTGCTTTGGCTATTTGGGGTCTTTTGTGTCTCCATTGAAATTTTAAGATTTTTTGTTCTAGTTCTGTAAAAAATGCCATTAGTAATTTGATAGGGATTGCATTCAATCTGTAGATTGCTTTGGGTAGTATAGTCATTTTCACACTCATTTTCAATCTGTATGTGTCCCTAGGTCTGAAGTAGGTCGCTTGTAGACAGCATATATATGGGTCTCATTTTTGTATCCATTCAGCGAGCCTGTGTCCTTTGGTTGGAGCTTTTAATCCATTCACATTTAAGGTAATTATTTATATGTATGTTCCTATTATCATTTTCTTAATTGTTTTGGGTTTGTTTTCATAGTTCCTTTTCTTCTCTTGTGTTTCCCACTTAGAGAAGTTCCTTTAGCATTTGTTGTGCAGCTGGTTTGGTGGTGTTGAATTCTCTTAGCTTTTGCATGTCTGTAAAGCTTTTGATTTCTCCATCGAATCTGAATGAGATCCTTGCCGGGTACGTTCTTCCCTTTCATCACTTTAAGTATATCATGCCACTCCCTTCTGGCTTGTAGTGTTTCTTCTGAGAAATCAGCTGTTAACCATATGGGAGTTCCCTTGTATGTCATTTGTCATTTTTACCTTGTTGCTTTTAATAATTTTTCTTTGTCTTTAATTTTTGTCAATTTGATTACTATGTGGTGTGACATGTTTCTCCTCAGGTTTATCCTGTCTTGTACTCGCTGCACTTCCTGTACTTGGGTGGCTATTTCCTTTCCCATGTTAGGTAAGTTTTCGACTATAATCTCTTCAAATATTTTCTCAGGTCCTTTCTCTCTCTCTCTTCTCCTTCTGAGACCCCTATAATGCAAATGTTTGTGCATTTAATTTTGTCCCAGAGGTCTCTTAGGCTGTCTTCATTTCTTTTCATTCTTTTTTCTTTATTCTGTTCTGTGGCAGTGAATTCCACCATTCTGACTTCCACGTCACTTATCCATTCTTCCACCTCAGTTATTCTGCTATTAATTCCTTCTAGTGTAGTTTTCATTTCACTTATTGTATTGTTCATCTGCTTGTTTGTTGTTTAATTCTTCTAGGTCTTTGTTAAACATTTCTTGGATCTTCTCGATCTTTGCCTCCATTCTTTTTCCGAGGTCCTGGATCATCTTCACTATCATTATTCTGAGTTCTTTTTCTGGAAGGTTGCCTATCTCCACTTCATTTAGTTGTTTTTCTGGGGTTTTATCTTGTTCCTTCATCTGGTACATAGTCCTCTGCTTTTTCATCTTGTCTGTCTTTCTGTGGATGTGGTTTTTGTTACACAGGCTGCAGGATTGTAGTTCTTCTTGCTTCTGCTGTCTGCCCTCTGGTGATGAGGCTACCTAAGAGGCTTGTGCAAGCTTCCTGATGGGAGGGACTGGTGGTGAGTAGAGCCGGTGTTGCTCTGGTGGGCAGAGCTCAGTAAAACTTTAATCTGCTTGTCTGCTGATATGTGGGACTGAGTTCCCTCCCTGTTGGTTGTTTGGCCTGAGGTGACCCAGCACTGAAGCCTACAGGCTCTTTGGTGGGGCTAATGGTGGACTCTGGGAGGGCTCACGCCAAGAAGTACTTCCCAGAACTTCTGCTGCCAGTGTCCTTGTCCCCATTGTGAGCCACAGCCGGCCCCCACCTCTGCAGGAGACCCTTCAACACTAGCAGATAGGTCTGGTTCAGTCTCCTATGGGATCACTGCTCCTTCCCCCTGGGTCCTGATGTGCACACTACTTTGTATGTGCCCTCCAAGAGTGGAGTCTCTGCTTTCCCCAGTCCTGTCGAAGTCCTACAATCAAATCCCACTATCTGTCAAAGTCTGATTCTCTAGGAATTTCTCCTGTTGCTGGACCCCCAGGTCGGGAAGCCTGATATGGGGCTCAGAACCTTCACTCCAGTGGGTGGACTTGTGTGGTATAAGTGTTCTCCAGTTTGTGAGTCACCCACCCAGCAGTTATGGGATTTGATTTTATTGTGATTGCGCCCCTACTACCATCTCATTGCAGCTTTTCCTTTGTCTTTGGACGTGGGGTATCTTTTTTTGGTGAGTTCCAGTGCCTTCCTGTCAATGATTGTTCAGCAGTTAGTTGTGATTCTGCTGCTCTTCATGTTAGATTCTCTGCCATGCGTGATGTCTGGTGATTCTCTCGGTAAGTAATATCTTTATCCTCATTTTTACTAATGGTAGAAATTCAGGTTTAGTCATCAGAAAAAATAGCAAACCAAATCCATCAACATATTTAAAAAGTTATACACCATGACCAAGTGGGATTAATATCTGAAAATCAATGAATATAATACATTAATAGAATAATGGACAAAACATTATGATCATCTCAATAGGCACTGGAAAAGCATTTGACAAAATACAGCACTCATCCGTGATCAAAACTCTTAACAAATTTGAAATGGAAGGGAGCTTCCTCAATTTGATAAAGGGTATCTGCAATAAAACCCTAAAGTTGAATACTTCCCCCTCTAAGATCAGAAACAAGGCAAGAATACCTCCCCTCACTTCTTTTCAATACAGTACTGGCAATTCTAGCCAGTGAAAGAAAGAAAGGGAAGGAGGAAGGGAGGGAGGGAGAGAGGAAGGCAGGGAGGAAGGAAGGAAGGAAGAATGGCATATTGGAAAGGAAGAAATGAAACTTCCTTTAATTACAGACAACACGATTCTGCATATAGAAAATCATAAGGGAACTACAAAATACCATTAGAACTAATAATCAAGGTAGCAAGGTTTCAGGATACAAGATCAATATACAAAAACCAATTGTATTTTTCTATATAAGCAGTGAACAAAATGGAAATAAAATTAAGAATACAATTGTGTTCAGAAAAGTTCAAAGATAATAAAATGCTTAAGAATATTAAATTAAAATTTAGCAAAGAAGAGCAAGACATACACGAAAAAATCACAAAACTCTGTTCAGGGAAATTAAAGATCTAAATAACTGGAGAAACATTCCATGTTCATAAATTGAAAGACTCAAATATTGTTAAGATGTCGATTATGCCCCAAAATATCTATAGGGTCAGTGCAATTCCTATCGAATTCCCAGCAGGCTTTTTGTTTTTGTTTTTGTATGAACTGACATGCATCTCTTAAATTTATAAGGAAATGCAAAACACCTAGAATAGCCAAAATGATGTTGAAGAAAAAAATCAGAGGACTTTCACTTCCCAATTTCTAAATGTATTATAAAGCTGTAGTTATCAACACAGTGTGGTACTGGCATAATGTAGAGGTATAGGTCAATGGAACAGAACTAAGAGTTCAGAAATATATCTTTATATTTATAGTCAATTGATTTTTGACTAAGATGCCAGGAAAAGATAATCGGTTTAACAAATGGTGATGGGTCAATTAGATATTCACATCCAAAAATGATGAACTTAGACCTCCACACCTTACATAAAAATAACTCAAATGGATCATAGATGTAAGTGCAAAAACAACAAAACTTTTAGAGTAAAACACAGGATAAAATCTTTGAGACCTTGGATTAGGTAAAACTTTCCTAGATACAATACTAAAAGCAAGGTCTATTAAAAACTTGATAAATTAGAGTTTATCTAAATTCAAAATTGTTGCACTTCAAAAGATGCCATTAAGAAAATGACAAGGCAAGCAACAGACTAGGAGAGAATATTTGCCGAATATGTAACAGATAAAAGGATTATACCCAGAATTTACAAAGGACTACTACAATTCAATAATAATACAACCCAGGGGCTCCCCTGGTGGCGCAGTGGTTGAGAGTCCGCCTGCCGATGCAGGGAACGCGGGTTCGTGCCCCGGTCCGGGAGGATCTCACATGCCGTGGAGCGGCTGGGCCCGTGAGCCATGGCCACTGGGTCTGCGCGTCCGGAGCCTGTGCTCCGCCACGGGAGAGACCACAGCAGTGAGAGGCGCACGTACTGCAAAAAAAAAAAAAAAAAAAAATACAACCGAAGAAAAAAGTGGGCAAAGATATGAACAGATGTTTCACTAAAGAAGATACACATGAAAAGATGCCTAACATTACTAGGCATTAGAGCAATGGAAACTAAAACCACAAATGCCATGCTCATCTGAATGGCTGTAATAAATAAAATAGACAATAACAAATGTCAGCTCTAGGATGTAGAGAAAAGAGAACCCTTATACATTGCTGGTGGAAATGTAAATGGTGCAGTCACTTTTGAAGACAGTTTGTGAGTCTCTCAAAAAGTTAAACATTAAATTACCATATCACCCAGCAATTCCACTGTTAGATATCTATCTAAGAGAAGTAAAATCACATTTCTATGCAAAGACTTGTATGCAAGTGTTCATTGCAGCATTATTCATTATTGCTCCAAACTGGAGACAAGCTACATGTCCATCAACTGGTGAAGGAACAGACAAAATGTGGTACATCCATATAGTGGCATACTATTCAGCTCTAAAAAGGAGCAAATTAATAGCACAGACTACATAATGGATGAACCCCATAAACATTATGCTACACGAAAGGAGCGAGACACAAGAGATTACATATTTATAATTCCATTTATATGAAATTGTCAGAAAAGGCAAATTTATAGGTACAGAAAGTAGATTATTAGTTGCCTGGGGCTCAGGCTTGGAATGGGAATTAACTAAGTGGGCACAAAGGATCTTACTAGCAGGATAAAAGTTTCTAAAATTGATTTATAGTGACTTGCACCACTCAGTAAAATTACTTAGGATCACTGAATTGAACACTTGAAACAGGTGAATTTTATGATGTGTAAAATATACCTCAATAAAATTGTTGCAAAAAAGAGGACAGTGGTTAGGAGGAAAAGAAAAGATTATGGTGTAGAGAGATTAAGTATTTGCTCAAGAACCACATGTTAGGAAATTGTGGAGGCGGGATTGCACCTAAACCCACGCAGTTAATATACATGGGTGCACAGCGGCCAATAAAGTTCATGCGACCAAAAAGCATCTAAAGCTTATAATAAAATCCTGTCAGGGAGTAGGTTACTTATTTACGTCCCCTTCAATTCAGCTCTCAAAATTCAATTTGTATGCCTCTTGGGTAGTCTCATTCCAATGGTGGGACATTTCTGATCTTCAGCCAGGGATCTCCACAGAAGTGTTTTTAAGAACCATTGTTGTCCTATACACTAAAATGGGAGAAAAATTAATCTGTGTTTTTCAGATTCTGACCAGGGAGTGCCCACAGCAAGCTTTTCACAGTTTAGGAAAATCATTAGCCCTTGTGAGAAGAGATCCCTGAGGACTGGGCAAAGAGGAGGTTAGGGTGCACTGTCCCATTGTCTTTCTTTGGAGCACTGCTCTATCATATTTCTCTTCTTGTGGCTCTGTAGTAATTTTCCAAAGTGTGTCTAGTGTGAAACTCACAAAAAATAAAACCAAACTAGTATCATTTCATCTAACGAATTTGCCATGACAATACAGAAAACCTAAGGTTTGCAAAAGTCAGATTTCAACAGTTTATAAATAACTATGCCCAGTTGTTGCTGTGTGTGTGTGTGTGTGTGTGTGTGTGTGTGTGTGTGTGTGTGTTTGAACTGAATTTCCAAAGCATGCATGACAAACTGAAGTAAAAGAAAGGTACATGGCTAGGATAACATGGGAACCAAGTTGAGAAAAGAATCTAAATTCTCTCTGCTATAAATTTAGAAGGAGGGAATTTACAACCTAAACAAGCGTGTTTGACTCCTACTCAGTGTGTCAGAGTGAGAACACTTCCATCAAGGCTTGAGGTGAGGCACACTCGGTGACAACTTGGAGAACTGGGCACTCTCATGTGCTCTGGATGGAAGGTAGTTTGGTAAAAGTGCCTCTGAGGACAATTTGGAAATACCTCTTGAAAAAACACATGGTGTTTGACCCTGTAATTTCACTGCTAGAAACTTTCACTATAGATGCACTTGAAAAATCACACCAAGGTGTACTTGTAAGGATACACAGTACATCATAAAAAATCGAAAACAATTTGCATGCCCATTAATAGGGGAACATGTGAATAAATTATGGTAAATTCATGTTACTGATTATACAGCAATTAAAAAAAAATAAGGCAAATCTATATTCTCATATGAAAAGATTTTCAAGATATTATATTATGAGATAAAGTGAGGGAAAGAAAATGTTTAGACTATAATATGCATTACAGTACTGAATGCTTAGTGTACATAAAAACTATACAGTAAAAAAAGGATATATAAACACAACACAAAAGGAAACATATTACACAAGTATGCTGGTATATGCATAAAATTTGTTTTGAAAATAAGATAACCAGTTATCTAAACAGTAAGATTGCATCATTTTATTTTTATATTTAAAAGGCCTAATAAATACAACAAAAAAATTTCTACTTTGATATACCTAATATATTTTGTCTCCTTGTACTAGATCCCAGTGATCTAGTACACGGTATAGTGAATATAGACAACAATACTGTATTATAATCAATAAACTTGCTAAGAGATTAGAATTTAGTGATTCCAACCACTAAAAAAAAGGGATCATTATATAACTCAACAAAGGTGCTAATTATCGCAATGGCAACCATATTACAATATATAAATGTGTCAGATTAACATGTTGTACTCTTTAAATCTGCACAATGTTAGATGTCAAATATATTTCCATTAGAAAAAGAAAAAATGATCTATGTTGTCTCATCAGGAAAGGAACTAACACAGATGAATCAGCTTCTAATCTCTATAAATTACCTAGACTCGAGGTTTTCACCAAATACTCAATGTTCACAATTCCCTGATTGTTCTATAAATGTCTGCTTTTATTTTTTAGTTATTTTTTTGAATTTTATTTTTAATACAGCAGGTTCTTATTAGTTATCTATTTTATACATATTAGCGTATATATGTCAATCCCAATCTCCCAGTTCATCCCACCCCCCAAACCCCTGCTTTCCCCCCTTGGTGTCCATACGTTTGTTCTCTACATCTGTGTCTCTATTTCTGCCTTGCAAACCGGTTCATCTGTACCATTTTCCTAGATTCCACATATATGCGTTAATATATGATTAAATGTCTTCTTTTAAAAAGGAACTTTTATAGAATATTTGGGTCCTTTAAATGGATTCAAACAAGGTCCATACTTTGTCCTTGGTTTATGTGCCTTTAAGATGTTTTTTATTCTATAGCTTCCCTGACCAACTCTTCTTTTATTCCTAGTAATTTTTTGTTGAAGAAACCAAATCATTTTTGCTGTAGCTGTTCCACAGCCTGAATTTTGCTGTTTGCATTTCTGGCTCGTCTTTCTACATGTTTCACGCTCTCTGTATTTTGTGAAAATTGCTGGTTAGATCTTAAGGTTTGCTCAGATTCAGGTTTGATGCAGGGGGTGGCGGGCAGGACTACTTCACAGGTGGTGGGGTGTACTTTGAGCAGGAGGTAGATAATCAGTAGGTCTTTCTTTTCATGGTGAATGCCTCGATCCAAAAAGGCACCTGAATGCCTAGATCCAAAAAGTTCTTAGGGGTTGTAATATTTGAATTCTATCATTTCTCCTTTATATTTTAGCTGGAGTACTTTTATAAAGAGAAATTGGCTTTCAGCAATTATTTAGTTACTTTGAGGTAGAGTTCATACAGAAAACGTAAAACAAATGCTGAAGTCTTTTATTTATCACTTTTCAAAATGATTTGTTGGTTTCCTAGAATCCTCCCAAAGCAAACAATAAGTTTTTTTTTTTTTAAATCATAATGAAATCATGGGTTTGATGGGTTATCACCCTTATTGATGTCCATTCTTTGGCCAGTAGGAACATAGTCAAGTTGGATCATGTGTTTTTTTTGACATGACGCTAGTAGGTTTTGATAGCTTTATGACTTTCTGATATGAAAAGATATTTCCTCCTCCAGACTGAGTGATAGAAGTGTCTGCTGCAATTGGATTGTCATTGTTACTAGGTCTTTTCAATGGCTAGAGCTAGGATTAGATACAGATATTTGATATAAGTATAGGTATAATATATATATATATGCATACACAAATGTAATTGAAGATAAATACACTGTAAATTCATAATGATAGTTTCAATTTATATTCAAGACTTCAGTGACTCTTAATCTCATCACAATTTTTTGTTTTTTGCGGTACGCCGGCCTCTCCCGTTGCGGAGCACAGGCTCCAGACGCGCAGGTTCAGCGGCCATGGCTCGCGGGCCCAGCCGCTCCGTGGCATGTGGGATTCTCCCAGACTGGGGCACGAACCCGTGTCCCTTGCATCGGCAGGCGGACTCGCAACCACTGCGCCACCAGGGAAGCCCAATCTCATCACTATTATATCAGTAACTCCTTTCTTCCTTACTGAAAATCCTAGTTCTCAAAGATATTGAGATCTCTCAAGTTTTTACCAAATTACCCTCCATGCTGTTTGCTTTATGCATAATGGATGTAAAACACTTTCAGAATAGCAATATAAACATTACCTTCAACAATACCGTTACTGAAAACACTTTAAGATATTGCTATTCTTTTTTGTCATTAAGGTATAATTCCACTAATGGTATAAAGTCATTGGCTGAAACTCACTTGAAATAGTACATTTCTGTGTGGTTATGCCTCAAACTGGATAGATACTTGGGTTCATTTGTTTTATTATACATTCCATTTGGGGGGATTGTTTTTAAATTTTCATTTTGTTTTAGAGTTATATAAAGTATTTCTGTATTTTATAAAATCAAAGTCAAATCTGCAAAACAAGGTATCTTGAGAAAAAATCTCCTATCCCTCTCTGTTTTCTTTAATACCACCATTTGTCTATTAATAACTTTTTAAAAAATATTTTTTGATTGTGGTAAAATATATATAACATAAGATTTACCATATTAACCACTTCAAGTGTACAATTTAATGCCACTAAGTACATTCACAATGTTGTGTAATCATCACCACTACCTATTTCCGGAACTTTTTCTTCATCCCGAACAAGAACTCTACCCATTGAATAATACCTCCCTATTCTCCCTCTCCCCAACCCCTGGTAAGCTCTGTTTCTATCTGTATGTATTTGTCTATTTTAGGCACCTCATGTAAGTGAAATTATACAACATTTGTCCTTTTGCATCAGGCTTATTTCACTTAGTATAATGTGTTCAAGGTTCATTCATGTAGCATGTATCAGAATTTCATTCCTTTTTAGGCTGAATAAGATTCTGCTCTATGCATATACCACATTTTGTTTTTCCATTCATCTGTTGACAGACATTTGGGTTGTTTCTACTATTTGATTGCTATGAATAACGCCACTATGAATATTAGTGTACAAGTATTTGTTTGAATCCCTTTCAATTATTTTAGTATATACTTAGGATAGGAATTGCTGGATTGCATGGTAACTCTATGTTTAACTTTTTTTTTTTTTTTTTTTTTGGCGGTACACGGGTCTATCACTGCTGTGGGCTCTCCCGTTGCGGAGCACAGGCTCAGGACGCGCAGGCTCAGTGGCCATGGCTCACAGGCCCAGCCGCTCCGCGGCATGTGGGATCTTCCCGGACCGGGGCACGAACCCATGTCCCCTGCATCGGCAGGTGAACTCTCAACCACTGCGCCACCAGGGAAGCCCTAGTTTTAGCTCTTATATTTAGGTCTGTTATCCATTTTGAGTTCATTTTTGTATAGTGTGAGGTAGGGGTCCAACTTCATTCTTTTGCATTTGGATATCACATTGTCCCAGTACCATTTGTTGAAAAGACTTTTTTTTTTTTTTTTTTTTTTTTTGCGGTACGCGGGCCTCTTCACTGTTGTGGCCTCTCCCGCTGCGGAGCACAGGCTCCGGATGCGCAGGCTCAGCGGCCATGGCTCGGGCCCAGCCGCTCCGCGGCATGTGGGATCTTCCCGGACCGGGGCACGAACCTGTGTCCCCTGCATCGGCAGGCAGACTCTCAACCACTGCGCCACCAGGGAAGCCCTGAAAAGACTTTTTACCCATTGAATTGTCTTGGCATACTGGTCAAAAGTCAATTGATCTTAAATGGAGGGTTTGTTTACAGACTCTCAATTCAGCTTCATACCCATCGTTACGCCAGTACTACACTGTCTTGATTACTGTAGCTTTGGATTAAGTTTTGAAACCATGTGTGAGCCCTCCAACCTTGTTTTTTTCCAAGACTGTTTTAGCTATTCCCTTGAATTTCTTGAGTTTCAGATCCCTTGAAGTTATATATGAATTTTAAGATCAGCTTGCCATTTTTTTTCAAAGAATCTAGCTGAGATTTTTTTTTTTTTTTGCAGTACGCGGGCCTCTCACTGCTGTGGCCTCTCCCGTTGCGGAGCACAGGCTCCAGACGCGCAGGCTCAGCGGCCATGGCTCACGGGCCCAGCCGCTCCACGGCATGTGGGATCCTCCCAAACCGGGGCACGAACCCGTGTCCCCCGCATCGGCAGGCGGACTCCCAACCACTGCGCCACCAGGGAATCCCCTAGCTGAGATTTTGATAGGCATTTTGTAGAATCTGTAGATCAACTGAGGCTACATTGCTTTTCCCACTTAACAGTATATTCTGGACAGCAGACCATAAAAGTATATAAAGATACTTCTCATTCTCTCTTTCAGCTGTGTAGTGCTGCATTTTATGGGTGTCACTTGTTTACTCAACCTGTTCCCTACTGAAGGACATTCAGGTTGTTTCCAGCCTTTTGCTATTACTGATACTGCAATAGTGAAAAACTTTTTGCATCTGGCTTTTTGTATTTTGGCCAGAACTACTTTGAGATAGATTCCTAGAAGTGGGTTTGCTAAGATAAAGTTTGTTAAAACAAAGGATAAAGGCATATGTAATTTTAGACTCTATATTGCCAAATTATCTCCATAGAGGGTGTATCATTTTGAATCCCCACCAGGAATTTATGAGAGTACCTATTTCCCCACATTCCCTCTCTAGAATATGTTGTCAAGTTTCCATCTTCAGAAAAACCCAGCAGTAGAGTAAGATTTGAAACTTACAAAGTACGTTTTCTCTGCCTCATAAGTAGCCTTATAATGTTCTAAAAGGGAAGAAACACACCTTAAATGCCCTCATCAAAACACACATAGATGACCTCATCCACCCTTGTGTATTTTGTGTGTACAGGATATCCAGGTTCAAAACCCATGTATCTAAAATTCATAAACATGTAAAATTTAGAGTTTACACAGATCTTTTTGGCAGTGGATAGAATGGATTTGAGGAACCCACCATATAATAGTTATGATAAATGTTCATTAAAACTTCCTTTTTAGCCAGAAGAAGCTTTTATGTACATCTCACAAGACATAAAGACTCTGTCTGAGTTCATTTCTCCTTTACGTTAGTCTTTCCTGACCTCTTCTTGCCAAACATAAATTAGATGTTATCCCTCTTTGCCCTTCTACAGCACCCAGCCATTTGTCTGTTACAGAACACTCCAGGAACCTAGCTATAGATGGTTGCACTGTATTGTATTGTATCATAACCATTAGGTTTCTTTTTGCCTGAATTCCTCATTTGACTGAACACTTTGAGGAATCTGTGCTTTGCTCATCTCCATCCATCAGCAACCCAGCATATATTATTAGCTTGATACATAATGAACATGTGTTTATTCAGTGGCCATTTTACAACTATTTATTGTATATTTATCATACAGGTGATGAGGCTAAAAGAGTAAACCAAGGAACATGGTTTCCTTCATCTTAAAGCTAATCATCTATACAACACAAATATTTGCACAAACAAATATGTAGTTATAAAATGTGGTAAGGGCTTTGAAGGAAAAGTGCAGGATACTGTGCTAGAAACTAACGGAAGGACCTAATTTTGATTGCAGGGATCATAAAAGCCTCAGAGACAGTAATACACATACTTACTTGCCTGATTCAAACCATAACCTATAGCCTCCAATAAAATGAACAAAAATCCATAATTTACTCAATGAAAAAGATTGTGGATGATTTTTAAATGTCACACCTAACAGGTTGCAGATTATTTTCCTGATGTTCTGATGTAATAGCTGATTTCCTCCAGCTCTGACCTTTCTCTGGGCAGAGCTTTAAATGCTATTTTGTGATCTGTCAGCTCATCTGTGCTGGCTCTGGAGATGTATTTACGAAGCTTCTCTGGGGAAAATATAACTATTATTATCTTCTACAGATTCTCTTGAGATAGTCACCTCAGAGAATAATACAGCCGGTAAACAGGCAAAGGGGAATAACAACATCTTGCCACCCATATAAAAAGAAAAGCCAAGCCCCAAGCTCAGATGATAATGAGGAACAATTAGATCAGACTCTTACCCAGAGAATTTATCAGGGGTCCAGAGAAAAAAATGTTAGAAGTTAACACTTTTTGTGCTTCTGGAGAACTGTAGACTTCCAGCAGAGAGACAATCCAAGGGGATGAGTTTGGGTCACTGATGGATCACAAATTACTACTTGTGATTCAGAGAGTGGCTGGGCAGGTCCTGGCTGGGCTGAGAGGGTTCCAGGTTGTGCTGAGTCATACATTTTGATTGGTCATTTCTCCAGAGTGGATGAAGTGGAGAGAGGGCAATTTCATCTGGCTCATGGTATCATCTACCCCTCTGCCTCTCTAGCCAGAAAAGCAATTTATTTCCTTACTGACCTAGCTGCCCCTGTCTCAGAATTCCAGGGCAGGCAGAGGACTTCCCAGTGCCACTTCCAAATACAGAGATTCTTACTTTGCCCTCCGTGCCCTTCTCCTAGTCTCTCATTTGTAATGCATCCCACTTCTGATTACCTGACTAGTGTTTATAGTCCAACTAGATCAATTGCATCTTCAGAAATGTTTTGATCTTTCCTGTCTCTGCTCCCATCTCATGAGGCTTTCCATGCAACTCTAGTTCTGATATCCAGCCCTTGGAACTCTACCAGGGAAGCAGGAGTAGGCATAATGTTTTTTTTTTTTTTAATCTCAAACTGAAATATATTAAGTTGCAAGTGCTGATTTTGTTTCTCTAAAACATCATAACTCATCATGCTAAAAGGCTCTTGAAATTTTTTAAAATTGATTTTGCAGTGGTGTATAATTTTTTAAAGTTCAGTTTCAGAGTCTTGGAAGTAATGATACATGTATAAGCAACATTAAAATAAAATATAAGTTAACACTAAGTGTTTTAAAGAATTTGGGGGTGGGATGTAGGATCTAGATGTGCTATGACTTTCTGGTTTTGTAGTTTGGCAAGGAATCAAACCTCGCATCTTCAGCTTACATTTATAAGGGGACAAATACTATTCCTATTTCATAGGAACTAGTATTTGAAGATGTATGCGATAATGCATGTAATATTTTAGCATAACACCTCAAAAATATTAACTGTCTTAGACTTCACGAATGTATGATTTCCTTAAGTTTCCCCCAGGAGTCTACTTCTTGAGTCTACTCCCTCAAATATATTTTTCAATTCATCAAATTCTGTCATAGTGAAGATACCTCCCCCAGCTAGACTCCAATCCTGATTGAACACACCTATATGCTTTAAAACAGCAACAGAAAACAAACTAATATCCATTAAGTGCACTCTGAGGAGAAAAAACACAAACAGTGCTGACTGGATTCACTTACATTTTTAACCACAAGTCTCAAACAGATATTAAGAAAGTCCTAATTCTCTATTGATTTTATACTTTCAGTCACTTAGCTTTTCTCCTCAAAATTTCCTATCCTGGGCCCATTCCTCATTCTCAGTTGGTAACTCATGTGTCACAGAGGCAATGGCATGAGAACTACTTCATCTGCCCAGCAACAAATACACCACTTTAGGAATATATACAGTTACGTACTCTGCCTTCTGTCCTAGTACAGTGAAAGAAGTGCCCTGGCTTCTCCCTAAGGCCAGCACACTTAGCTGTGCCCTGAATCACATCCATCTCTCCATATTCAGCAGCTTGCTCTAGCTATCTTCCCTTTTCTATCCTACGTTACCAGGTCCTTCCTCTTGATGGGCTCATACTCTGCATTCAATCTTGCTTATGCACATTTGAAAAAAATATATATAGTATACATAATAAAATAAATGTTGATAAATAAAAATAATATATAAAAATAAATACTTAAAAATATGTGTTATAGTGTCTAGTGATAGATACAAAAGGATAATAGAACATGACCAACTAGGGTTTATTTGAGGATCAAGGTTGTTTTAAGATTTGCAGATCAATTAATTTACTTCACCACATAATAGAAATGATCTTGATAAAACAAAAACACATTTGACAAAATTTAATACCCGTTCATGATCAAAACTTCTAGCAAACTAGGACTGGATGCAACCTTTCTTATTGTGATCATGGATATCTACGAAGAGCTTACAGCAAACATACGAAATCTTGAAATCCCTAAAACCTTCCCCATGAAATCAGGACAAACACATAAGAAGTCCGCTATATTCGACATTGTTCTCAATGCAAATACAATGGGCACGAAAGTAAAAGGTAAGAAGATGGGAAAGGAAGAACTAATAATATCACTGTTAGTTAATGACATGATTGTAAATATTGAAGGTCCAAAAGAATCTACAGGCCTACTGGTAGAAAGAATAAGAGAATTTAACAAGGTCATTGGACATAAAATCAATATTGAAAATCAATCGTATTTTGGTAAACAAGCAACAAACTACTAGAAAATTAAATTTTGATAAAAAATTACTATTTATAATAATTTAAAAACACTAAATACCTAGAAATAAATCTAAAGACAAATATGCTAGAACTCTACACTAAAAACTGAAACTAAAGACAGAAATTAAGGGATACCTTAATTATGTGTGTGTGTATTTGATAAATTGGAAGGTTTAACAGTTTTCAAATATTTTAATTCTCCCTGGACTAGTCTATAAATTCAATGTAACCCAATATAAATAACAGCAGCTTTAAAATACAAGTTGACAAGCTGATTATGAAATTTATATGGAATTGAAAAGGTCCAACTATAATGAAGATAATCAAGAAGGAGCATTATGGGGTTTTTTTGTTTTTTTTTGGCGGTACGTGGGCCTCTCACTGCTGGGGCCCCTCCCGTCACGGAGCAACAGGCTCCGAACGCGCAGGCTCAGCGGCCATGGCTCACGGGCACAGCCGCTCCGTGGCACGTGGGATCCTCCCGGACCGGGGCACGAACCCGTGTCCCCTGCATCGGCAGGCGGACTCTCAACCACAGCGCCACCAGGGAAGCCCAAGAAGGAGCATTATTTTACTGAATTCTTTTACCAGTCTGAAGCTGTAGTCCTTAGGGTAGTGTGATAAATGTGTCAAGGTACACAAGTAGATCAATAGAACAAAGTCTGGAAACCCACACGTATATGATGACTAATAACAAATGTGTTACTGTGATGCAGGAAGGGAAACATAAAAGCTCCAATAAATGGTGTTGGGTTAATTAGATAGCCATATGGGGAAAGAAAGTGAATCTTGGTCCTGGAATATAGATCTAAATGTAAAAGCTAAAACAACAAAGCTTCTAGGAAACAGGATAGATATTTTCACATTGGTATGGGCAAAGATTACCTAAACATGACACAGAAAGCACTACCCATAAAGGAAAAGGTTGATAAATTATACCACATTTAAATTCAAGCTTTAATGCTTATTTTAAAAAACATCATTATAGAGTGAAAAGGTAAGTCACAGATTGGGCAAATAATTTACATCCTCAAAAAGACTTGTTTACAGAATATATAAAGAACTTCTATGGATCAATGAGAAAAAGAGGCAAACCATAAAAAGATGGACCAAAAACGCAAGCACTTCTCAAGAACAGATTCCCAATGGCCAATAAGCATATAAAAATGTTCCCAAACTCTAAGTCACCAGGGAAACTCAATCTGAAACCAAATGAGATACAATTAACACATTTACTGGAATACCTATATGTAAAGAAACTGACAATACCAAGTGTTGGTGAGGTTTTAGAGTAACTTGAATTCTCACATCTTGCTGATGTGAATATAAATTGGTACAGCTTCTTTGGAAAACTGTTTGCCAGGTAAACCTACATAAATCTTAGGATCCGGTGATTTAATTCCTAGGTTTATTGCCCCCAAATGTGTGTACTTTTGTCTACCAAAAGATACAAAGAAGAATGTTAACAGCAGGACTATTTGTAAAAGTTTCAAACTGGAAACAATCCAAACATCCATCAGTAATAAGATGTATATACACACACTACTGTATATAAAATAGATAACCAACAAGGACCTACTGTAGAGCACAGGGAACTATTACTCAATATTTTGTAATAACCTATAAGGGAAAAGAATCTGAAAAAGGATATATATATATATATAACACAACACTGTATATCACCTATACTTCAATTAAAAATTGTGTTGCAGTGCTTCCCTGGTGGCGTGCTGGTTGGGAGTCCGCCTGCCGATGCAGGGGATGCGGGTTTGTGCCCTGGTCCGGGAAGATCCCACATGCCATGGAGCGGCTAGGCCCGTGAGCCATGGCCGCTGAGCCTGCGCGTCCGGAGCCTGTGCTCCGCGAAGGGAGAGGCCACAACAGTGAGAGGCCCGCGAACCGCAAAAAAAAAAAAAAAATTGTGTTGCATAATAAAAAATAGTAAGATGTATAAATAAGCCATGGGATGGATATTCATACAGTGGACTATGATAGAGAAATGACAATACACTATTGCTGCTTGTGACAACATGGATTAATCTCAAAACACAACAAAACCACTTTGCACTCCACCCTCGAAAAAGAAAATTACTCAGTCCCATGCTCTGATCAAGCCACTCCCTTCCACCTTTTGTCCAGCCATTTGGAGTTGGCTCATATCAAGGTCACCACATCTATCTCTTCCCAAGTCAGTGGGCAGTTGTCTCCTTATTCTTGACTTCTCTGCAGCACTTGAAATGGTTTACATGCCTCTTTTCTGAAACACTTTCCTTTCTTGATTCTAGGATTCTCTCCTGATTTACCCCTAGCTTGTTGGCTAGGTTCCTGGGAGTACCTTCTTTGTCTATTTCCCTGAGTCTTCCTCCTCTGTCAGAACTACTGTATTAAATGCTCTAGGTCTTGAGTCCTCAACCCTTTTTTTTTAATGTAATCTCCCTCCAAAGGTGCTTCCTTCAAGTCTCTGATTTAAATAGCACCTATAAGCCAATGATTCCCATATTCATGTTTTGTGGGACTTCTCCTTTGACTCTGGATTTCTCTTCTGAGCACCAGACTCAATGCCTATTCAACAGCATGACTAAGATGCAGCTCAAAGTCAACAGAGAGTTCTTGTTAATTAAAGAGAGTTCTTGATTTTGACAATGAATCTGCTCCTCTTCAGTGAATGACACAATTATTCACCAAGTTTTTCCGGCTAACAATCTAGGAGTCATTATTTGTTTCACTCTTTCTTCTAGCCAAGGGGTAAGCATGTTTCTGAGCAAGTCCAGTTGGATTCCCTCCCAGGACTTTGAACGTTGAGTCCGTGATGCAAGGTTAGAAAATTGGCTGGAGCTGATTCATCCCAGCTGAGATACCCTGCATGCAGGCAGCCCGGAGAAGCTGGAAAAGGTAAGGAAGTAAGTCCTCTTCCCTAGAGCCTTCAGAAGGAACACAGCCCTGTGATAGCTTGGTTTTAGCTCAGGAAGACTGATTTTGCACTTCTGTCCATTACTTCCTGCTACCTAGAGTCCCAGAACTGCCTTTGTCCCTCACCCTCCTGAGACCTGCTTCTTCAAGCTTTACTTCTGATACTATGTAAGCTACCACATATTCTTCCAATGAATTTCTAAGGAATCCTTTGTAATATTGAGGAATAAATGAATAAGTCTGCATTATAAAGATCCAGTTCCTTGGCCATTAGCCCAACAGTCAGTCAGTCAACAACTATATGGAACAAGTACTATGTATTGGCCACACGATAACACTGTTGTCTGCCAAGTTCTTCTTCAGGGACTGCTTCCTTCTTCCCCAACTATCCAGGTTCATCAGGGACAACTTCTTCCTATGACAACACTGGATAATTCAGGATAATCTCCCCTTCTCAAGATCCTTAATTTAATCACATCTCTTCCTAAGTTAACAAAGCTGACACTGGTTAAAGTAGTAAGGAGAGAGTTTAGTCCGTAATATCCTACTGCAATAGAAAGAGTCCACATGTATATGTATAACTGATTCACTTTGCTATAAAGCAGAAACTAACACACCATTGTAAAGCAATTATACTCTAATAAAGATGTAAAAAAAAAAGAAAGAGTCCAGTTGTGAACTGAACTCAACTTTGATTTGTTGAATAGGGAATAGAGAGGGTGGTGAGCGGGGGCTCAGAAGAGCCAGCAAGTGAAAACTTACAAAAACTGGGAAGGTGGGGTTGGTCCGCGTGAATCCCACCTGGTTTGTTAACTGACGCCGTGTATGGAAATTGGGCTCCTCCCCTTCCGCAGTGGCTGGGAGACAGGGGCCCTGTATTCAAGTGTTCGTGGAGCAAACAGTAAATTTTTCTCCAGCCTTGAGTTTTCTCAGGCAAGCACTATAAGTGGGCTAGGGTCATCCTAGGATGAGGCCTTGAGCTGTTAAAAAGAATGTTAGTGTTTTTCTTTTTTTTTTTGCGGTACGCGGGCCTCTCACTGTTGTGGCCTCTCCCGTTGCGGAGCACAGGCTCCGGACGCGCAGGCTCAGCGGCCATGGCTCACGGGCCCAGCCGCTCCGCAGCATGTGGGATCCTCCCAGACCGGGGCACGAACCCGTGTGCCCTGCATCGGCAGGCGGACTCTCAACCACTGCGCCACCAGGGAAGCCCTAAAAAGAATGTTAGTGTTTTTTTCAAGTCTTTATTGGGTAGGATTGAGGCCTAGCTGAGAAGAGAGCCCAGTGGAGAGTGGCTAGAGCTTGGGCAAGAATCATCATCACCAGGTGGGCCCAATGCAATCACAGGAGTCCTTAAAAGGTGGAAGAGGAAGGCAGAAGGTCAGAGAGAGGTTTGAAGATGGAAGAAGGAGCCATGAACCGAGGCATGCAGGCAGCCCGGAGAAGCTGGAAAAGGTAAGGAAGTAAGTCCTCCCCGCAGAGCCTTCAGAAGGAACACAGCCCTGCTGATAGCTTGGGTTTAGCTCAGGAAGACTGATTTTGCACTTCTGACCTCCAGAATTGTAATATAATACATCTGTGTTTTAAAAAAAATTTTCCATATTCTTTTAATGAGGGAAAATTATAGTGAAATGCACAGATATTAAGTATAAAATGTAATGAATTTTTACAAATATATACTCTCCTAGGAGCAACGCCACAATAAAGATAATGGAATCTTTCAATCACTCCCTAAGTTTTCCACATGCAACCTTCTAGTTAATCTCTACATTCCATAGGTAATCATTGTTCTGATTAGTTTTGCCTGTGAAGTTTCAGTGCAAATAACCATGCAGGGCAAAAGGAAAAGAATGTTTTCATTATATTACGAAAATAGCTTTAACCTCAGCTACTTCAATTCCTGTTGTTTTAAACCACTGTGTTGGTGGTAATTTGTTGTTGTTGTTTTGTGTGGGCGGTAATTTGTTAAAGCAGCAATAGAAAACTATTACAACAGTTATTCTGAGTGACGATATATGGATATTTGTTATTTTCATTAGAACACTCTGTAGTTCCTTATTTTATATCAAGACATTTATTTTAGATTCAAAGAAATTGTTTGAGTTAAAATTTTAGAACAAAAGACTTTCTAATGCCCAAGCCAGCTCAAGTTCGGGTGCATCTGTCCACCTAAGAATCTTTAGAATCGTCTCTGGCTATGGGGGCAGGGGGGTCATGTCATTTCTGGGAGGGGCCTCAGAGTTGTTTGTTTAAAGCCATCATTTATGAAATATCTACTGTGTTTGAGATGCCTTATATACATGTTCTTATTCGTATCAGTACCTTCTGCTATGGATATTGCTCTAATTCCCAATTATAGATGAGGAAACCAAGAAAAACACATAATGTAACTTGCTTCGTTTACACAGTTAGCAAGTGGCGAAACAGGGATTCAAACTCGGGTCCCTCTGACCTCAGGGCCTACCAAGAATCTGGAATGGGCATGATTATATGGGGCTGTGTGTGAGTGTGCAAGAGGTGGCAGAGGTATGATGGGCAAAGAGCAAAAAACCAGGAGCCAGAAAACTAGTCCCGCTGCTAATTCACTTCATTTGTTCATTCATTCATTCAACATATATTTATTGAGCCCTTTCTGTGAGCTGGGCACTATTGTAGGAGCTGGAGAGTGAGGCAGTAAACAAAAGATACTAATGTATCAGCGTCATGGAGTTTGTATTCTGGTGGGGTGTGGAGAAAGATCAACAAATAAATTGCATTTCTGTACGTATTTTGTAAGAGAGTCTCACAAGACATCTGTAGGGGAGGGTAGAGGATAGCAGGAAGAGCAGGGTCTTTGAAATCAGGATTCCTGGGTTTGGGTCCTGGCTGTGTGACTCTGGGGAAATGGTGTAACCTCTCTGAGCCTCAGTTTCTTCAGGTGTAAAATGGGAAGAATAATCCCCATCCACATAGGTTGTTGGGATGAATACACGAGAACATATATGTAAAACCCAAAGTAATAGAAGCTATTATGGTTGATGCTGGGGCTCTGAAGGCTGCCCTGAGTTCTCAAAGGTCTCTGATTGCGTGAAGAGGTGCTGGCACTCTGAGTCACAGATGATAGAGGTTGCTTCCAGGGAACTCATTTATGTGACTGTGTTGAGCTATCTCACGGGGCTCCCTTTTCGCACTCCCAGTACCCATGGTCCTTTTCATTTAACACAGACAGTCGCATCTTCTCATTTTCTGAAATCACACGAGGACCCTTGGGGTTCACGGGACGGGAGGAACGGGAGACGCGGGTGAGGAGAGCTCGGAGCCCTGAGTGGCTGTGCGCAGCTGCAGGCTTAATCTCAGTGAACAAAAGCCGCCTGGGGATCGGCTGTGCCGGGCAGGACATAGGCGCTTGTTTTGCGGGCTGTGGGTTGCCAGGGCTTTGTTTAGAGGCCCTCAGGGAGGGGCTCGCAGGAAGATTGTATTTGCTTTCCTTGGATGTCAGCCCTGTCGGGCAGCCTTCACTTTATAACATGGCCTTTATCTGATAACTGTGTTCTGAGTCGGGCCAGGTCTGGAGAGGTCTGGAGAGGCTGAATTTTAATTCAGAAAGTTCTTCCACCCTTAACACCGATGCTCCCAGACTAGTGACCTTCCTTCCCTGAAAACCCTCAAAACATACCACCCACACCCCTCTTTCTACTTAGTTCCTTCATGCACTTCTCATAGTTGATATATTCATGCGCTATTTGGACTCAGTACTGCGTCCCCACGGTACGCGCCTCTGTTACAATTAGGGTCCCCAGGTTGAGCAAATAAAAATACAACATGCCCACAAATTAGAAATTCACATAATGAGTAATTTTTACTTAAAATATGTCCTGTGTGATCCTTGGGACATATACTAAAAGTTATTGGTTATTTATCTGAAATTCAAATCTAATTATGCATCCTGTATTTTATCTGGCAACCCTGATTATAAATCGTGATGCTCCGGAAATATATACATGAATGAAGGAATGAATGGGACTCATGCATAATCAGATGCAGACATTTTACTGGAAACTCCACACTGTTAGGAGTGGTTTCAAGGTGATAGGATTATTGGAGAATTTTCAGTTCTCTATGTGATTTTCTGTTTTTCAACTTGCAATGAGCAGAAAAGTTTTCAAAGATCATATGTGTCTGTGTTTATACCAATATAGTCATAAACCAACGTCTTAACGTTAGTGTAAAACCTGCTTGAAAGAGAAACAATTTGTGTTTTCCTTCAACCTGAAAACCAGAATTTTCTGAACACATCCCCAGAGGACATTTTGAGCATCCCTGAGAAGATTATTATTAAAAGCAATATTGGGAGACGCAAGAGGGAAGACATATGGGAACATATGTTTATGTATGACTGATTCACTTTGTTATAAAGCAGAAACTAACACACCATTGTAAAGCAATTATACCCCAATAAAGATGTTAAAAAAAATAAATAAAAGCAATATTGGCAGGCCAACACAACGTATCAGCAAAAGAGAGTACATGAATGGGTACAGAAGTACATGAGTGTCTAAAAAATGTTGCTATTATTTTGTTAATCATACAATGCTTCTTAAGAAAATCGGCTCCTGAAGTTTTGGGGATATAAAGCTCAGTCTAGTTAAACCCAGGATAGAAGAATCTAGATTCAATTGTACATAATACACAGGGAATCTTTTCTTTGATTTGCAGAATGCAGGTGGAAGACAAAACAAACATAAGCTCTTACAGGGAATGAGTTGAAGACTCTTCCCCCCTTCCTTCACCACACACAGCTTGCCAGGTTGCCTTGGGACCAGCACCCTTCAGATTTGTCTTTTGGAGTTCCACACTGGCCACCAGTGATGGGCACTTGAGAATGCTATGCCTTAATGGAGCAAGGAAATTAAGAGCTACCGTTTGTAAGATGCTTACTGTGTGCTGGGCACCGGGCAGAGCACTTGATCATACTTCACTCATAGAAACAACCCGAATTACACACATTAAGCGTATCTTATAACAATGGGACTTAAAAATGATAAAGTAAATTACAGCCACACCTCCTGAAGCCCTGCAAGGTGCTTAATAGTTGTGGAAAGATCACTTATATTTACTATGCTGTACTGAGTAAGGCAGAAAGCATTTATTAGAAGGAGAAAAGGTGCTGAAGTCTGCAGACTTTTATCTCAAGGTTTGAAAGACAAAGGGGTTTCTGCTGTACCTTTGGGAATGTCCCTTATCAGTTTCCAGTTCTGAATGTGGTATTAGAATCATGGGGGTGGAGCTGTCTCTTCTCTCTCTTCTATCATGTTAATGGTGCCCAGGATTCTACTGTAAGATTCAGTGTCAGAAGTGAGAAGAAGGGTAGAATAGGATATATGTCCTGTTATTGCCAAGTCAGGATGCACAGACAAGAGAATGATGTCTGGAGTGAAACCAAGTGAGCAAGTAGCAAAATCTATACTCTTTGGCCAGCTTAAAGTCTCACAACACTCATGTTATTAAAAAAAAAAAAAAGGGAATAGAATGAAATCAACGTGGCCTACTCAAGGATGACAGACAAGCATGAGAGGGCAAAATGGTACATGTGCCCTTACAAAGGTTTCCTGGTCTTAAAAGAAGAAAATTAGTTTGGTTGAACTTTTGAAGGAGGACAGTGTGAGTTTGAACAAAGGGAGGATCATCATTGTGAAGAGAGGGAAAAAAAGGCAATTTGATGATTGCTAAGGACGGGGAAGAAAGAGCTGCATCCATTTAACTCTTCACATGGCAGCATTGTGAAGAGGCCATTGTAAAATACTGATTAAATACACCGAGGCTGGGCCAGAATGAGCTTCCCCATGTCTGAACAGTGCATAAACCCTAACAGACCTATTTCCAAGTCACACAGAACCATCTTCTTTTCAATTGTGGCATAGAGTCTTCAAGCAAATTGTGTATTAAGTGAACTGTATAAATTAAAGATGGAGGGAGACAGGTTTTATGCACTGATTCCTCTAGAGAATCTCCCTAAACACACAGTGACATTTCGATGATTTTTCCATTAGTATTCTCTGAATAGAGATCTTTGGGTTTTTTTTCCCTTTGCTAGTAAGTAAGAACTGCTTGGTATACATATTTAAATAACAGTCATACTGAATTAGCTTTAAGAACTGGCTCTTAACATAATGGATGCATTAAAATGTAGAGCAAAATGAGCCAGCCACATAGAGACCTCCATGGGTAAGAAGAGAGCAGGAAGGAGTAGATAATGCAAGCGTCTCCGCTGTCTCCTAAGGCTTGGATTATGATAATGGCTTTGAGAGCAGATCAGTCATTTAATGTCTAGCTACTGACATAAATTAGCTCCGGTTGTGTTAAAGTCTATTTGGTGAGAAAGGCAGCACCCGTCCTTTTCCAACCCACAGGTATATATGTGGCTGCTTAAGAAGTATGCTGCAAGGAAAAAAGGTTGATTGCCAATCACTTTAAGAAGAAAGTGTTTTGTACAAGTCCTAACAGTCAACCTCATCTCTGCCAGTGATACCATACTTTGCACTCCAAGTCTCTGCCCCACGAGTAAGGGGGAAAAAGACCTAATGAGTGAGAAGACATCTGAACTCATTCCTTGCCAGCCTATTGAATGACAATGCTTTAAAAAAAATACTGACCTCAAGGACAAGGGGAAATATGGCAACTGAACTGAGCAGTATTTACTGGTGATAATATAACATTTTTGTTTCTTTATAAAGTCAAAGAAGCCAAGGCGAATGAAAGTCCCGAGGAAGATCCCAATGAGGGTTTTGCCAATGCACACGTAGAGATCAGGATGTGTTTATGTAAGAGGATTTGGGGGTGAAGATAGGAGTGTCCCATTCAGAGGTCCAAGAAAACGACTTACCACAAATTAACCAGGAAAGGATGCTCCAGCCCCTGCATGATCTGGAGCTCCTTGAAGACATTCCTCACTTCATTGCGCTCCACACACTTTTGTTTGTTCATGTACTTCATCGCATACATCTTCTTGGTATCGTTCTTCTGTACGATGCAGACCTAATGGTGCCAACCAGAGTGAGAAAGTGATTAGGGAGATGATGGATCATGGGAATGAGACAGAACAAGACCGTTTATCACAGCATGGAGACCCCATCACTTGCAAATTCTCTGATGTTGAAGTTGCCACTTAGCTCTGATTTCAGAGTAAAAAATTGCACTTTCTTCCCCTGTACCAAGTCAATTTCTAAATCTCTGCCTTCTCAAACAAGTTTGCCTGTTTTTGCTTTTGGGGATTTTTAAGACAGCATTTTGGGGAAAATAGCTGCCTCTATGTCAGGAATCTTCCAATAACTAACAGCATCCTTATTCTGCTTTTTAGTGACCAAAATAGGCATGACTAAACTGTCAAGATGAACAATATTGTGTGAGAATTTCTGTTGACAGCCACAGGTGATACAACCAAAAAGGACTTGAAGCATGGGGATAAACACGAAGCGTGATGTGCATGTTTGTGAAACTCTTTTAGAGGTTCATATAATGCCTGATAAAGTCGACAGCAGAGGATTCTAAAATGCAAGTTCACTATGAAATATGAGGTATTCTGTTAAAGTATGTTTCCACAAGACACAATAGTAATCAGGATATGAATCTAGAAGATTCTTACAAAGAATTGGACTGAATGTGTATGAATTTTATGGTAGGATTTTTGTGGTAGGTTTTTTAAAATAAAACTGTGGTACAATTGGGGAGAACAGAAATCAGGTGGCTTCTTTCCCACATGAAAAGATTTAATTCTTATACTGACAAGACAACTGTTACTGAATGTACTGGTACAACTTGCAAATGATTATGAAATCTTACTTTCCCCATTAGTGTAGAGAAAGCCTCCAACCCTAGTGAGTAAACTGATTTGACTTTGAGATAATTCTGAGATCATACATGTTCATTATGTAGCTGCCTGTCTCATACTTTGCTCAAACTGTGGTAATAATTTTATAAAAACCCATTATGAAAACATCTCTGAATTATCATTTACTGTGGTCCCAGTAACTAATCTGAACCTTCTTGGGCTCTCTGTTCTCTGAGCTACATACCCCATTATTGGTTAATCATTTTGGTTCTCACCTTCCCAAAACTGCCTTTTCCAATGGCTCTTAAAATTTCAAAGTGGTCAAAGTTGACTGTAAAACAAACAAAAAGAACATCATGAGTGATTCAGGTGCTCTTTTAGTAGCTAATGAATAATATATAAAGATTGAACTAAACCTAAGTACTGTATTTAAAACAACATTCCTTAACATGACCATTCATTCATCCAATAGACATTTCTTTAACACTTAATCACATTGCTTAGTACTGGGGGATATAGTAGTAATAGAGTAGAAATAAAATCTCTATTTTTATGGAGACTGTAGTCTAGTGAAGGCTCCCCAGAGAGACTCTTACGGATTAAATAGTCACAAAATGAGTGGACAATTAAAACTCTTGGTGAACGTTAAGAAAGGGAGAAGTTGTTGGGCTCTAAGTGGATGTAACAGAGGGTTTCACATAGGTGGCCAGAGACCTGGTCCTCTGTGCATACAATTCTACTAAGGGTTGGCACTTTAAAAATCTTCTCCGTGTCTGTTTTCTCACTAAAACCGCTCTTTAGTGTATCCAAATGATCTCAATTTTCCCAAGTAAGAAACTATTACACATGTAAGTTTACAGAATGAGTTGATCCCCAAGGCACAGATATCTAAGAGAAGAGGATGAATATGAGTATAAAAGTCTATTTTATACACTTCATTTGAAGTTGAGATGATCTTTTCCATCTGCCATTTAAAAATTTCCACTCCTAAACTTTAAATGGAATATAATCTATAAAAATATTGAATCACTGTGCTATATACCTGAAACTAATACATTTTAAATCAACTATACATCAATTAAAAAATAATAACATGTTCACTCCTTCCTAGGAGCAGTAGATGTTTAGTGTATAGATAGCATGGTCTCTTGGGTCAATGCTCAAGAAATGCTTGGTGAAGAGAAGAACAAAGCCTAGACTCTCCCAGACAGGTGACATTCTTTGGTTCCCTTCCTTGATGATCTGCAGAAAATGTCCCACTTTCTTTCCTGGTTTTTGAAATAAGGGTTTAGATGAGTAAAATTCCAAATGAGGGATTTTAAGAATTTAATCAGAAAAGATTGCAAAGTACAAGAAGGTGCCATTCTTCTCTTTAAAAGACATAATTTGTCGATTTCAAAAATTATCAGATTAGCTCCTTCTGAAGGAAAGAGATGAGTAATGGGACCTCTCATCTTCCAAGCTTTCTCAAGGAGAAAACATTTTTATAATGTGACTTAATCATCACTTCTTTTAAACTCCCAACCCACTTTATTTCAAAAAAAACCCAAAACATTTAATCATGTGAGGCAGCATGTCTATTACAAATAATCCTGGATTTGGCCTGTAAACAATGATGTAATTCTGGTAAATGACAGATTCTTTTTTTTAATTTTATTGAAGTATAGTTGATTTACAATGTTATGTTAATTTCTCCTGTAAAGTAAAGTGATTCAGTTATACATATATGTATATTCTTTTTCATATTCTTTTCCATTATGGTTTATCACGGGATATTGAATACAGTTCCCTGTGCTCTACAGTAGGATCTTGTTGTTTACCCATCCTGTATATAATAGTTTGTATCTGCTGATCCCAAACTCCCAGTCCTTCCCTCCCCCACTCACCCCTTCCCCTTGGCAACCACAAGTCTGTTCTCTAGAACTGAGTCTTTTCTGTCTCGTAGATAAGTTCATTTGTATCATTTTTTTAGATTCCACCTATAAGTGATATCATATGATATTTGTCTTTGTCTGGCTTACTTCACTTAGTATGATAATCTCTAGGTCCATCCATGTTGCCGCAAATGGCATTATTCCATTCTTTTTTATGTCTGAGTAATATTCCATTGTATATATACCACGTCTTCTTTATCCATTCCTCTGTCGATGGACATTTAGGGTGCTTCCAAGTCTTGGGTATTGTAAATAATGTGGCTATGAACATAGGGGTGCACGTATCTTTTTGAATTATAGTTTTGTCCAGATATATGCCCAGGACTGGGATTGCTGGATCATATGGCAACTCTATTTTTAGTTTTTTGAGGAACCCCCATACTGTTCTCCATAGTGGCTGCACCAATTTACATTCCCACCAACAGTGTAAGAGGGTTCCCTTTTCTCCACACCCTATCCAACATTTGTAATGATGTCCTTTCTGCCTGGTGTGAGGTGGTACCTCACTGCAGATTTGATTTGCATTTCTCTAATAATTAGTGATGTTCAGCATCTTTTCATGTGCCTATTCGCCATCTGTATTTCTTCTTTGGAGAAATGTCTATGTAGGTTTTCTGCCCATTTTTCGATTGGGTTGTTTGGTTTTTTTTTTTTTGAGTTGTATGAGCTGTTTGTATATTTTGGAAATTAAGCCCTTGTCTGTCACATCGTTTGCAAATATTTTCTCCCAGTCCATAGGTTGTCTTTTTGTTTATGGTTTCCTTTGCTGTGCAAAGGCTTATAAATTTTATTAGGTCCCATTTGTTTATTTTTGCTTTTATTTCTATTGCTTTGGGAGACTGACCTAAGAAAACATTGGTACAATTTATGTCAGAGAATGTTTTGCCTATGTTCTATTCTAGGAGTTTTATGGTGTCATGTCTTATATTTAAGTCTTTAAGCCTAAATGACAGATTCTGAGTCTCCATTTTCTCTTCTGTAAAAATGGGACTGACCCTGCTAGATAAAGAAATACTTTTTATCCAGAAAAATGCTAATAAAACAGTTTACTTACTTAAGTCATTCACCTGACTATGTTGTCTTCCCAAACTCCTTGAGTTCTGAGTTTCTTTCATTCACTAGATCATAAACTCTATGAGGGCAGAGATTATATGTTGCTTTGTTCACCTGTGTTTTCCTGGCAACTCAGGAAATTCCTGGCTTGGGGTAGTTGAAGGCGTCTCTTTGCACTTCCCATAGAGCCTGGTACAGTGATTTACACGTAAATCTCACATAAATCTGGTTCTCAACAAATAAAGTAAGATGTAAAGATACAGAAGAACCCCCAAACAGTTGCTTCTTGTAAACCAGAGCAGTGTGAGAATGTGGGTCTTCTAGGGAAGTGTTTTGTAAACTGAGTCAAGACCCATTAATAAATTATGAAATAAATTTAGTTGTAATAAAGAACATTAAAAAATTTAATGGAATGGAATAGATAATAAAATATCAGAAATGTCTCAAATGTAGTTAGAGTAGTATTGACTCTGAAACCTTTGTTTCAGTTTACATCTGTGTGTAGATAGACGTGTACTGTATCATGAGAATTCTTTTAGTCTATATTTTACTACGAGTTGTGGTCAAAATAACTTGAAAAACACTTTTGTAAGTTCTTTCTTAAGTTTCAAACTGAAATAACCAATGCAATGATTTCCTCACACTCATCACATGAGGCTGAGTTATGCATTATGTACTATGGAAGTGTTAAATAGCCAAGATTTGTTTCATTTTTAGCAAATCCAATAACTCACAGTGGTTTCTTCACTAGCAGCCTAGCCTACAATGCTGTGATGATGTTTTGAATCTCCAAGTATATAGCAGGTACCTAGAAAGCAGGACGTTCCATTGCGATATCAATCCATTTCACGAACCGGGTCTCTTTATAAGCCATTTTAAGCTTTAATGAAAATGATAAAGGATTAGATGCCAGGTTGCTGATAAATTTCTACTAGCAGAACCGCCTTAAATAATGTCAGGTTAGGTCCCAGAAAAGTGGCAACCTTAAGGTTTTAGAGATACTGCATCTTATTTATGCCTTTGTTTCTAGTCAGTCAAAGAAAGATCCAGTCCAATGCCGTAGTGCCTAAGGTCACTTGCCTGTATAATAATACATCCTGGAGAGAAAGCCGATGACACACTGAAAGTGACTGAAAAATAAGCTCTTATTCCATCCTTACGGTCCCTTCTTAAATGTCCAACAACAGCAACACTAGTTTGGAGGAAGGCTGATTGAAAAGGCAACCAAACCTCATCAATTCAGACAAAATGAGAGAGAGAGATGAAGTCAGAACTGTGGATTATTTTGTCAACGGGAAACCAATTATATTACAGGCATATAGGATTTGCCTAAGGGGAGTAATGCAATAGCACACCCACTGTGTGCTTAAACCTTTGATCACCCTGTGCAGTATTAACCAGCAGATTACATATGGCCCACAGCCAAAATGGGCCTGCTGCCTGTATTTGTGTCTCCTGTGAGCTAAGATTGGTTTTACATTTTTAGAGGATTTTAAAAAAACAATAAAGAATATGCAATAGAGACCATATGAAAATCGATGCCATAATATTTACTAGCTGGCCCTTTACAAAAAATTTACCAGCCCCTGAGATTAAGAGCACAGTCTGTGGAGACAGACTACCTGAGTTCAAATTCCAGCTCCTACAATGAATACTTGTGTAATCCTGGCAATTTCTTTTTTTTTTTCCTGTCGATTTATTTCCATGCTCTGTATCTTCATTGATAAAATAAGGATCAAAATAATATATACATCATAGGGTTTGTGTTAACATATGTAAAGTACTTAGAATATGAACTGGAACAAACTACTTTTACTAGTACTACGACTACTGCTTAGGGAATAGGCTAATTCAGAGCTCCCAGCAAATACCATGGTAAGCTGCTATCATGACACCTGGATATTAGCAGGCAACACGGAAGTAAATGGCAGCTGTCAGTGTCATTTCTACACATCTGGGCTTTGCAGTCTGTGGTGTGGTGGCCTTGCAGCAGTGTTTTCTTCAATCTCTGAAGCAAAGTTAACCTTTGTTGTGGCTTCTTCTTGTGTCTTGTCCTTGTACCATGTTCTAAAACTTTCCTTCTGGTTCCTGGAGAAGCTCTGGTGCCAAGAAGATAAAAAGGGTCTCCTGGAGACCCTGTTAGACCCTGGGTCTTTGTGGGGTTTTGAAGGTCATGGTTGAGTGTAGGGAGAGACAGAATCTGGTTCTCACTTACACTGATAGGTCTGGGCCAGGGAATGTGGCCTGCGGGGAAACAAACAGGCAGCAGCAGCTCAACCTCCAGCACCTTCCTCTCTGCCTCAGTCTTGCTTTCACACAGGTCTTCTCACCTCAGTGTTAGCAACCATCATGTCAGTACATACAGTATTCTTAAGGCCGTCTGGAGGTATATCAGATTAAGACAAAGCTGAACAGATCCTAACGTTATGAGATCCCACGGAATATTTTTATTTATTTTTAAAACTAAGTATCTTAAAAGGACTTATTTTAGAGTTTTTCTTTTGGATAGGTGCACATTCTCCACTAATCAACCAGACACAGAAATTCTATAGGCATTAGAGGTCTGTTTATGTATGTTTCCTTTGTATTCTCTCAATAACCTTACGGCTTTTACAGATAGGCGTGTTCAGCCTCAGAGAGATTAAATAATTGGCCATGATTACAACTAGTATTGTGACTCACTCATCTTGGGGTTAGGTTCGTAAGTCAGAAGTGAGGCAAAACCTGTTCAGTCAAAACTACACATGTAAATCCTCGGAGAAGGTACCTCATTTGAAGACCAAGACAGTCTGTCAAAGTCCAATTCAGTTTTGTTTTCCTTGTGTGAGCACCCAAGGAATTGCATTTAGGGGCTATTGTATGAAAAGCAAATGTTTAAGCACTAGAATCACACTCAGCTCTTCGGTAGGCTTGAATTTATAAGTCACATGGACAGTAAGACCAACTGAGGGGACAGCAGTTGACTGTTGTCACAAAGCCACACCCAACACTTGAGGGGTGGATAGAATAAATCCACCTTCATGTAAATTCATATACACCTTTGTGATCCTGCACCCACATTGTTAATCTCTGTAGCTGTCCACCCATTCCAGAGGTAGAATCAGGAGAAGCAAGGTGGAACTTCTTTGTCTATCCTTCTAGAATCACAAGTCAGGCTTTCCCAAGTCTTTCCCTAAACGCAAGCGTACTGATGGCGGGATTCAGGCCTGACGCTCTTTATTTCCTTTGTTCTACTTCTCTTACCATCTCCCCAGTCTAAACATTGTGGTCAGTAAACAGTGTTGAAGGAAAGAAGAGGGGAAACACTTTTTAGACTTTGTTATACCACCCTGACACTTGGAATTTGGGAGAAGAGCATTCTAGAAAGTAAAGCAGAAAATCCATTCTTTTTTCTACTTTTGAGGTAAAAATATTTGGAAAATATTTTATTTTTTCTTTAAAAATATTTCAGCCTTCCTAAGTATGGAGTCATGAACATACGTGAGATTACTGAGAACCGCACTCCTTGATATTTCTGTAAACCTTTCTAGTGATGAGAGAACAAGGACACCAGTGGTGGGACCCTAGATAAGTTACTCCATCTTTTCAAATCATAAGGTCCCCATCTGTAGAACAGAGCTAATTAAACTTGACTCGCCAGTGGTTTTGAAGATGACATGCTATAAACCAGAAGTATAATGTCTGGCCCACTGAAAGCTAAAAGTTACAAATGATAAAAAAAAGTACAATTATTCAGAGAAAATTAAGTCTTCTTCCCGTTGCAAAATTTTAGTTCTATTCCTAGAAGGCAACCACTATTAACCATTTCTTCTGTATCCTTTAAGAGATTTTTTTCCTGCATATTATATGTATTCCCTTTTGACAGCAATAGCAAGGTACTAGCATTCCTGTAGGAACAGAGATTATAAGCCCTTTCTACATAATTATACTCTTTCTGTCCTTTCATACCATTACATATAGCTCTATATCTAATTATTTTAAATAGCTCCTTTATGCTTTATTGCATAAATATACCATAAAATATTTAGCCTGTTGATGGACGTTCAAAGATGATTTAATTATCTGCTATTTCCTACAATACTACCATAAACATCCTTGATCAGCTTATGTACATGTGTTGTAGGCTAACTTTATAAAAGTAGAACTACTGGGACAAAGATTATGTGGATTTTCCAATTTAATGGATATTGTCAACAGCCCTCCAAAGATGTTGCACCCAATCTCCTTCCAGCAACGTGTAAGAGTGACATTTTGTCCACCACCCTGCCAACACTATCACATCAACTGTCCTTTATCTGACAAGTGAAAAAAAATTGAATTATTTACTTTGTACAGTTGACCCTTGAACAATGTAGGGGGTTAGGGGTGCCAGCCCTGCTATCAGCAAAAATCCACATGTAATTTATAGTCAGCCTTCCAAATCTGAGGTTCCTCCGTATCTGTGTTTTCGTATCTGCGGATTTAATCCAAGGTAGATCGTGTACTACTGTAGTTACCGTAGTACGTATTTATTTTAAAAAAATAGTGGACCACACAATTGCTGTTCAAAGGTCAGCTGTATTTCTTTAATGAGTAAAGCCTCATATCTTTGTACATTTATTTTTTCAAAGAACTGCCTATTCATATATTTTGCCTGTTTCTAATGAGTTATTCTTATGGATTTGCAAATGCATTTAAAATGTTAAGTAAATTAACTTTCTCTTAGTACATCTCGGAAATATTTTTCTAGGCTGCCCATTTGGCTTTTGACTTTAAAATATTTTTAATAAGGTAGAAAACTTAAGTGTTAAATTTATATTTTATAGTCAAATTTTATAGGGTCAAATGTATCCATCTTTCCCTTTTTGTCCCTCTGGACTTAAGTCTTTTTAAAAAAGGCGCTTTTTTGTTGTTGTTGTTAAAAGCATGTACTTGTATTTTAAATCAATAGCTTTTGACATTTCTAAAATACAACATAATTTATTCTAAGGTTATATCTATCCAAGATACACAGAGCAAAAAAGTTTCCAAATTCCAACAATTCTAAAAACTCCTGCTACTGCTTAAATTAAAAGCCCAAACAATCAGTCATTTCCTTGCATGCCATCATGCCAATGTGATTGTTAATAAGTGGATACTTCTAAGTGCTTTGGGAAATATCCTCTTGAAGCAGGCTCTCCATATCTTGCTTATGTTGGCAATTTGTTTAGTAAACACTTTACTTATACAGCACGATGTTACATTCCAGTGCTGTTTGGTCCCAACTGATACATTACACACATTGGTTGCTTAAACATGACACTGGGGTTGGCTGTGGTTCTCTCAAGGCAGAGTCAATTCCACATGGAGACAGTAATGGCTTAGCTGGCCCCATGTGCCCCTTCTTCACTCCAGCTCAGGAAGTGTGTGTGTGTGTGTGTGCGCGCGCGCGCGTAAGTGTGTGTAATTCCTCCCCCCACTACAGCAGAATAGACACTTAGGTGGAGTAAAGGTGCAGATGATGCTCACTGAACTTGGTCTGCGTTCACCGACAGCAAAGCTGTACTGATGGCTCACGCAGTAACAACCAGGCATTGCGCTCTGTGCTGGGGACAAAGAAAGCCAAGGTTGCCTACCTTCCTGGGGCTGACAGTCTAGTGGGACACGAGAATAATTAATAATAGCTAATATCTAACATTTTTGTAAGGAATATCAGGTATTAGTCTAAGCATGTTATATAGATATATTATCTCAATTTCCCATCAATCCGATGAAATAGTACTACTATTATTGCCATTGTTTTAAGCTGAGCAAACTGCAGCCCAGAGTAATGAAGTAATTTTCTCAAGGCCACAGCGTAAGCAAGGGGCAGCTCCAAGGGGTGAGGTCCGGAGCTGTCCTCAAACGCTGTTCTCTGCTGCAGCCCATTAAATGTAGAAAATTGTACCCGAGAAGGTAGTATATGCAGCACAGAGTCAGGGAAAGACTTGTCTCACAACAGTGTGCATCTTTCTGGCTTGTCTTCTTCAGCAAGATCTTTTTTGTCATGGATCCTGTCTTATAACACTGATCTCACCAACCATGTGCGGTCACTGGTATCTGTCACTCATCACGTCCCCCACCCTTTGCCAGAAGCCCTGGTCTGGGAGTGGGACTGTGACCTGAGTCATTCCAATCTATATACTCTACATGCGGGGTTTTCTGATCTGGAAATGCATGCTTCCCCGCTATCACAAAGCTGTCTGAACATGAGAACAGAACTGGCCAAATGGAGAAAAAGCAGGTCGGTAGGTCCCAGGAAATGAAACCAACACATGGAATAAAGTGGACTTGCACGATAAAAAGGGATCCCTGATAGCATTAAAGTGTGCGCCTTTCTATTCAGATAGGGCCTATCTTGATTACTCTGCACGCACCCTGATATTCTTCCAATAATTTTTAAATGTTTATGTTTTTAGCAAAACTCATTCAAGTTCCAACTAACACAAGCTCCACTGCTGTAGGGAGAAAATCAGAGTGTCATGGGAACATACAGCAGGAACAGCTGTCCAGGAAATGCAGTAAAACATCTTAGAGGAGGTGATTAGGACCTGAGAAAAATGTTACAAGGGACTTCCTCTTTCTATTTTTTCTTATTTTTATCCCTACATTGAATTGGAGTGTCAGAAAGATAATCTCCAAGGAAAGGAAATGAAACCTACACATACATGACTGCAGTGTAAAGGAATGCGTATGTACTGAGAGCCTCATGTTGTCCTACAGTGATTCCCAAATACGTCTGCCCACCAAAATCACACAAAACACTGTTTTAGGGCTTCCCTGGTGGCGCAGTGGCTGCGAATCCGCCTGCCAATGCAGGGGACACGGGTTCGTGCCCCGGTCCGGGAAGATCCCACATGCCACGGAGCGGCTGGGCCCGTGAGCCATGGCCGCTGAGCCTGCGCGTCCGGAGCCTGTGCTCCTCAACGGGAGAGGCCACAACAGTGAGAGGCCCGCGTACCGCAAAAAAACACAAAAAACCCCCACTGTTTTAAAGATGCAGATACATGGACCTCATCTGAATCAGACTCTGGAGGCTGGACCTAAGATTTTGATGGAAACTTCCCGGAACCAGTCTGCAGGGCTTTATTTACGAACCACTGTTTTGTTCACTAAAAACCATGGGAGTTCTAAGGTGGGAGAAATTTCTTCCTACTGTAGAAGATGAAAAGAGCTTCAGGGAAGGGCAGCATTTCATTTGGGCCTCGCAGAAAGGGTAAGAGTTGAACAAGTGACCAAGCAGTGGCGCGCAGGGAGGATGTACTTACTGAGCGACTCAAACCCTAGTGTGATGAGGCTCTCAATAAATAGTTTTCTTAATTTGACTTCCAAGGCCTCAGACCTCCCCTTCTACCTCTGCCCCCATCCCCATGAATTGGAAGCGAATTAATAATCGTGTCTATAAATAATGAATAGGCCTCTGTTGCCTGCACTGTGCCACATCTTAGGTCAAAGTTGATAATTATTATCTATTAGGTACACCCATTGTATAGGCACTGATCCAGTGCTTTATAAACATTATCCTAATTAATCCTTACCAAAACACCATAAGGTTGTCATATTATTGCTGCTTTGTGAATGAGTTACAGAGACTCAAAAAAGTTAAATCTCCCAGGGGTGGTGCTTGGACTTGAAACTGACTATGTGTGGCTCCAAGTTTGTTGATTTTAATAGTACAGACGAGTCCTGGAAGTTTTGCGATACAATATGGTGGTTATGAGCATGAAATTCAGGGTTTGGGTTTGGGTTGCCCTGCTTACTAGCTATGGACTTTAAATTAGTTAACTTCTCTGAGTTTAAATTTCCTTCTCTGTAAAACTGATTGCATTTAGCATCCCTTCTAAGGTTATTAGGAGGACTAGGTGAAACGAGGCATATCAAAGGTGCTTATCAAGAGTTTTTAGTTAGAACTCAATAAAAGGATCATTATTACTGTTTTCGCTATTGTTACTGGATGAGTCACTGTGGTATCAGCCCAGAACAGTGCTTTTCTTGCCAAAACATTAGGCAAAATGATGTTGGGACATGACACAGGATGAACAGTACCAAGAATATACCCTCTATGAAGGCAGACACTGGGCCCATCCTGTTGACTATGGTATCTACATTGCCTACAACCATGTTGGGCATGTAGCACATGCATAATCAATACTTATTAAGTGGAGGAAGTACCGTCACCAAAGTTTAACAGAGTATGTAATAGCTTAGGAGGAAACATTTTAAAGATATTTTTCTTCATGTTTATTTCCTAGCATGTCATCATTTAAAATTGGTACCTCCACACAACATTGTAAATTAACTATACTTCAATTAAAAATTAAAAAAAATTTTTTAATAAGATGGGTAGCGTAGCTCCTAAGGAATATCTTACCAATTATCTGACCTATTATCAAAAGGCTTCTTAATGAGCTAGACAATTAAAAAAGAAAGTCTCCATTTGGATGGTGACAACTTCAGATTTCTCTGAAGGCACTAGATTTACATCTTAATCACCTCAAGGATTGATCTACTCATTCTTTGAGCCCAAAAGTGTCAAGAACTGCCATGCTCTGAACTGCCATCTTCCACCCTACCAACCTCATAACCAACAACTATCCTAAGCAAGGACATGGATGAAAACCCCAGGAACTGAAGGATAATTAACAGCAGGAGTCAAATTGCTTTTGTCACTGCTGCATGATCTTCAAACAGAAGTAAATGTATCTCAGTATGACAACTGGAAGGTACCCACATTAAATTAGTCTTCCATATACCTCATCATACCTTCCATATACCTCCCGCTGTCACTCTGCCCATTTATTTTTAAGAATGGACACTGCATGATTTGCCAAAAAGGGAATAAAAGGACCGAAAAAAAATTGAAGCGCTGGCGAAAAATAGTTCTTTTGGTGGATTTTACCAGTTTTCCATTAATTAGGTGAATTATGCTATATTCCCAAATGGAGGCAGTTAGCAAAAAAACTACTTACACCCTTTCAAGACAGTCACAACAAGGAGGAAGGAAATTCAACTCACTCCTCCAGATGCCATAGCTTTACTAGCAAGTCAGATGAACCAATATTCTTTGAGCATCTCTATGCCCAGGACTGTGCTAGGCACTGATGGAAAAACAAAAGGAGCTTGGGTTCAAGTCACATCCTCAGGAAACTGAGTATGACTCATTCAGTTGTATTTGTGAGAACCTGGATAATCAAATGCCCCTGCCTCACTTACATTTTATTTTGCTATAGTGTATTTATCGTTGGAATCCATTTTTTAATCTTTCTGGAATTAAATGAGTATAAATAAATACATAGACAAATAAGTAGACAAATGAAAGCAATCAAGTGTTTGGTATAGAAAGCAGCTCTATGGAGAGGGGAGCAAGTATTGGGGCATGGCAATTTTGCTTCTTGGTTTTTAGTGAAGGTGGAATGCTTTGATGAAAGATAAAAAATGATTTGAGTCAGACAGACTTGCACTGGAATCCTAGATCCACCACTTACAAGATAAATGGAATTAGGAAATTTACTGGCCGTTTCTGAGTTTCGATTTCTTGTTCATAATGAATATTTTTTATATAAAACTCATGCTTTTATCATAATTACAGAAAAGTAGAAGAAAAACAAAATCATCTAAAGATAACAGTGATTACTATTTGGATTAGTTTTTCTATCTTTTAGACATTTTTATTTTTATCATTTTTATGTTTATTTTATCTATATCTACATTAAACACTGATGTTAGTCCTATGATCCACTTGTCTCACGCTTCAATCTCTTCTGGCCAAGAAGCTAACACTTTTACTTCTTTGAGTTAATAAGTTGGGTAGTTTCCACTGTATCATCTAAATAGTATGTTGTTTTTTTTTTTTCTTGTCAGTTTTAGGCATTACTTACTGAATTTTCAAGGTGGCAAGTGGGCATTTAGCTCACTTCCTTGGTCTTTTGGTCTTACCCCAACATGCTCCTATCTTTCTAATACAGTATAGCTGTATCTGATAAAATAATCTCAGTTAGATCAATATTCAGTGTTTCCATTATTATGAGTATGGAAATGGTGCACACACCTGAGTCATGTAGTAAAACCACAACTGGTTTTCCCTTCTTGCACATGTTTTTTTTGGTTTTCCCTGGAGTTAATAATTGTCTTGTTTATACTTGTTTGCTTTTCTATAGCCTTTTTCCTAATTCAATCTCAAACTCTTCTCTAGTTGTTTAAGTTCCCTTTCAACATGTTCAAGTGCATCAGTCGCAAGGCCATCTTCCTGAAAATGTCTCTACCACAGCCCTCCAATCTGGACTCTTTATCCTTTTTGCTTCCCAGCTGTCATTCTTGGGCTCCCCGTCACAGTCGTCCTAGGGATTTCCTTCACTCCTCTTTCACGAAGGAGTCCCTGCTTATCGCATGCCCTGTCTCCCTCTCTCTTCCTTGATTCCCCTGTTTTCGTGGAGTGCATTCTACAACAGTTTTGTAGGAAGGATTGCATGGGAGGTAAATTTTTGAAGCCTTATATATATGCAAAATATATTATTCTACTCGCGCTCAATTGCAAGTTTGGCTGAGTATTGAATTCTAGGTTCAATTTCCTCCCAAATTTTGAGGCCTGGCTCTCCTTAATTTCTAGCTTTTTGTGTTGCTGTTACGTCTAAAGCTATTTTGATGCCAGACCCTCTGAGGTAACAACAGTTTTCTTCTCTGGAACCTTGCAGGACAGTGTATTTGTGCTGAATGTTTTGAAGTTTTATGATTATATGGGCTTATTTTATTTGTCATGCTGGGCACTTGATAGGCTCATTCAATCTGGAAAGGTTCTGGGCTTTTCTTTTTCCTTTAAATTATATAGTGATGGTTTCCTCCCTTTTATTTTCTCTTGCTCTATTTTTGTACCTACTATTATTTAAAACTAGAACTCTTAGACTGGCTCTTAAGTTTTCTTGTACTTACCCTTCTGTTTTCTATCTCTGTTCATTATTCTAGGAAATTTTCTCAAATCTATCTTCTGAACCTTTGGAATTTTTCCATTTTTGCTGTAATTTTTTCTCCTCACACTAATTTTTGGTCTATGAATGTTGCTCTCTTGGTATCCTTTTTTTTTTCATCAAAATAAATTATTGGTCACTATATCACATCTCTCTCTGATAGTTATCGTCAAGTTGCTGTTTCCTCTGTTCATGTGTTTTAGTATCTGTCAGTCCTATTAGAAGCCTTTCCCACATGTCCGAAAATCCTTGGTTATCTGTTCATCTTTAAGTGTGGAGACCTAAACCCCTGTCTGAAAGTTCTGAGCATGAGGGTGGAACTTGTCGACACCAGGCTTCACTCCAGAAATCAATGGCTAGGATGTTGAGTTAGAAAATTCTGAAGTCGGCTAACTTTAAATTTTCCTCTTGGGTTGTCAAAAGCTCCAGGAAAGACACTACCTGGAGTCTTGTCTGGAGAGGGAGGACCCTGGTGTCAGTGTTATCAGAGCCTAATGGGAAAGAGGGCTGAGGGCTTGCACACCCAGCATGCATTCATTTATCCAATTCCTCCATTCTCCACAAGGCACTGGTGGCCCTCTGTGTGCCAGGTCTTTCCCGTTAAGGGACTTTGCTCTCCAGAGGATAAACTACAGTGTGGATGTGTGGAGAGCAGATGACTAGTTTCTTTCTTTTGACAAAGTGGTAGAAGGACCCGACCAGTTTTTAAACAGATATCCAAGCAATTCTTCTTATTTAACACCCCCCTTTCACTTCTACTTCGAGAGACAAGTAACACTGCAGATTCCCCGGGGACTGGAAGGAGAAGAATGTGTTTCACTCACCATCTCTCCCTGGAAGTCTTGCTTCCATTTTTCCTCATCCTTAAAATAGATACCTACCTCACAGGGCTACGGTGGGAACTAAATTAGATTACGTAAAGCAGGCATATATCCAGAGTACAGTAGGTGCTCAGTAAATGAGCTATTTTTGATTACTTTTGGAAGGTGGAACTTAACAGTGGGAATCAGAGATAGCCATCAATATATCATGTATTTTCTATGTTACCTTGGCTAGTGTTTTTGTTTTTTAAATTAATTAATTAATTTTGGCTGCACCAGGTGTTGGTTGTGGCATGTGGACTCTTAGTTGCAGCATGCATGCGGGATCTAGTTCCCTGACCAGGAACTGAACCTGGGCCCCCTGCATTGGGCATGTGGAGTTTTTACCCACTGGACCACCGGGGAAGTCCCCTTGGCTAGTGTTTTTTAAAATCATCTTTAGACTTGTATTTCCATCCAAATAAGGGATAATCGTTCTTATTTATCTCAGGATTACTTTAAGAGTCAAATTAGAAGAGGATGAGCAAATACTGTGCAGCACAAAGCTGTCTCCTTGGGCTGGAGGCAGCCAGAAGTGGGTGAGGGCTCTTGCTCTGCCTCTTCCTAGCATGTGAACTGGGCAGACTTTCTAGCCTTGCAGTCTCCACTCCTTGCTCTGGAAATCAGCATGACTGATATGTTCCTCATAATTTGTGATGAGGATAAAGTGAGATAACCTAAGCACAGTACCCCGTTTTGAGACGCACTCCTGGGAGCACGAGTTTCCCTTATTCCACCTGACATCCACCTGTCTCTCGGACTCAGCTCTAAGTTTTCTGTATTGAAGGTTCCCTATAACCTCACCATGAATTGCTAAATATGAGTACAAGCACAATCTTAAACCTGAGGGGGTGAAATGGACTCCTTGGGTGAATACGTGGACTCTTTTTCCAGGGAGAATAAAGAACACAAGCATACAAACTAGTCTTGGTATAAATCACAGGGCTCCTCAGAATCCTATTTATAGATCCCATGTTAACAATTAATAGATGTCTTCTAAGTGAGAGATACTACCTCTGAACCAGCATCCTAACGTAAAACCCTAAGTATAAGCCCCGTTCACAAATCAAATGGTAGCACTTTCAAACACTTACTATATGAAGCACTGTGCTAGGCATTTCCCTTGCATTATATTTCATATAATTCCTATTAGCCCCCAAACACAAGTAAAACATTGAGAAGAGAGTAGGTAACTTGCTCGAGGTCGTAGAGCTAGTAATGGCTGGAGTTAGCAATCAAACCAAGGTATAGGTTATGAGTTGAGTGTCCCCCCAAAAAAGATATATAGGAGTCACAACCGCTAGTGCCAAAGAATGTGATCTTATTTGGGAATGACGTTGTTGCAGATGTAATTAGTTAAGATGAGGTTGTATCAGAGTAAGGTAGGCTAGGCCCCTCAACCAATATGACTGGTACCCTTGTAAGAAGAGAGAAGCCTGCACACAGACACAACATATGAAGACAGAGTCAGAGATTACAGTGATGCTGCCACAAGCCAAAGAACTCTGGGGGCTACCAGAAGCTGGAAGAGGCAAGGGAGAAGCCTCCCCTACAGAATCCAGAGGGAGCATGACCCTGCCAACACCTTGACTTCAGACTCCTAGACTCCGTAGTTTTCAGTGGAAACGTACTGAGGAGAGCAAGCAAGTCAATTCTAGTTACCAATTAGGAACCTAAGTCTTCAACAGAAATTCTTTTTAATGCTTCAGTCAAGCCTTAGTTTAGAACATTTTTCCTGGTATGTTATACCCTGGACACAAAATGAAGTTATCAAAGTGACAATGACTTGAATATTTTATAAAAGTAAATCAAAATTATTCTACAAGGGATCATACAATTAAATTGAAGAGTGAGTGAGTGATGACGATCAGGACGGTGAAATGAAAGACATGGATGCAGGTCATTGAAATTGTTGTCCTTGGAATCAAAATGAATAGAGGAAGACAAGTAAAACTCAAGAGTAGTGACGACCTGTGTAATTAACTCCAGGGAAGAAGAGGTGTTATATATTGAACCCATAACACTTCAGCAATAACACTGAAGGGATGTGTGAGTGATAGCAGATGTGAAGATGAATGCCACTGTGAAATGAAATGACTCAGCCCTTTGAAGCAGGATGCACCGGTAGGCACGTGATGAGTGTCTGATGTATTCTTACGTAAAAGCAATCCCCTAGGTTTGTTTAATTTTATAAATTCATTCTGGTTGGCCATCATGGGAGGATATCTATAACTGAAATAAATGAGATTCATTTCTATCAAGATTCAGGATGTAGCCAGGTGGCTATCCGATTTCAGTGGTTTAACCTTCCTACGCCTCAGTCCTGCTATGTTTAAATTGCAGGCTGATCTGATGATAAAGTGCATTTTGGTAGTTGGTCTTACTGGGTGGTGAGTACATCTTTACATCACTTGATTCCAAATCGAACTCCATGACATACTCAGTATCTGGATGGGAAGGTGGTGAGTGAGATCCCAAGAGACAGTGCCCAGCTGGCCACCTACCAAACTACCAGCCTGAGGCAATGACAGCCACCACCATGCCCCGCCTGAGTATGTCATGGGGATGCTCACCCCCAAACGTCCCCCTCATTAGCACCCAAATCCTTGTTGTAGGTGGAGGGTAGGAGGGTCTACGTAACTGACTTAGAAGGCTTCCTAGGGAGGGGACAGACTATGAGGCAAAGCTCCAAGCCCCTGACAGGTGATCCACTGCCCCATCAGACCTCACAAACATAAATTCTAAGATAAAATTAGTAAGAATTTAGAGACAGCAGCTGGAGGCAGTGAAGCCCACGTGTGGGGCCCTTGTGAACACAAGGCACTGTGTGCCTGCACTGGTCTCATGTGGATGAAGCCAGCCCTGGTTCCTGGTCACATCATTTCACAGGAATTAACCAATATAAAGGGAAGAAACCATCGGCTAAGACTTGCTCTACTATCTCCTGTTTATAAAAAAAAAAAAATCCTCCCTTAACATCATACTCAGCTTCAGCTGTTGGCTCATTTCTCTGCTTCCCTTTAGAGTAAACTTCTGGAAAGGGTTTATTTACTGTACTGGCTGTGTCCACGTCCTCCCCTCCCAAACACTCCTAATCCCCCAGACTCTGGCTCTTGCCCCCATATCCCCACTTGAACTGCTTTTGTCAGGATCACCTATATCCTGCTGATTGCCTGATCCCACAGATACTTCTCACTTTACTCAACCACCCAGGAATTTCAGCACAAGAGACTACTTCCTCCTTCTTGAAGAAGTCTTCTCTCTTACATTTCACGACAAATGTTTTTCATGTCTCACAGGCTGTTCCTTCTCAATTTCCTTACCTGATTGTTTTCCTCTGCCTGACTTCTAAATACGGGGGTTCTTCTCCTCTGTTTCTCCTTACCTCAACATAATAAAGGCCATATATGACAAACTCACAGCCAACATTGTTCTCACTGGTGAAAAACTGAAACCATTTCCACTAAGATCAGGAACAAGACAAGGCTGCCCACTCTCACCACTCTTATTCAACATAGTTTTGGAAGTTTTAGCCACAGCAATCAGAGAAGAAAAAGAAAGAAAAGGAATCCAAATCAGAAAAGAAGAAGTAAGGCTGTCACTGTTTGCAGATGACATGATATACTATACATAGAGAATCCTAAAGATGCTACCAGAAAACTACTAGAGCTAATCATTGAATTTGTTAAAGTAGCAGGATACAAAATTAATGCACAGAAATCTCTTGAACTCCTATACACTAATGATGAAAAATCTGAAAGAGAAATTAGGGAAACAGTCCCATTTACCATTGCAACAAAAAGAATAAAATACCTAAGAATATACCTACCTAAGGAGACAAAAGACCTGTATGCAGAAAATTATAAGACACTGATGAAAGAAATTAAAGATGGAAACAGATGGAGAGATATACCGTATTCTTGGATTAGAAGAGTCAACATTGTGAAAATGACTATACCACACAAAGCAATCTACAGATTCAATGCAACCCCTATCAAACTACCAATGGCAATTTTCACAGAACTAGAGCAAAAAATTTCACAATTTGTACGGAAACACAAAAGATCCTGAATAGCCAATGCAATTTTGAGAAAGAAAAACGGAACTGGAAGAATCAGGCCCACTGACTTCAGATTATACTACAAAGCTACAGTAATTAAGACAGTATGGTACTGGCACAAAAACAGAAATATAGCTCAATGGAACAGGATAGAAAGCCCAGAGATGAACCCACACACATATGGTCACCTTTTCTTTGATAAAGGAGGCAAGAATATACAATGGAGAAAAGACAGCCTCTTCAATAAGTGGTGTTGGGAAAACTGGACAGCTACATGTAAAAGAATGAAATTAGAACACTCCCTAACACCATACACAAAAATAAACTCAAAATGGATTAAAGACTTAAATGTAAGGCCAGACACTATAAAACTCTCAGAGGAAAACATAGGCAGAACAGTCTGACATAAATCACAGCAAGATCCTTTTAGACCCACCTCTTAGAGAAATGGAGATAAAAACAAAAATAAACAAATGGCACCTAATGAAACTTAAAAGCTTTTGCACAGCAAAGGAAACTATAAACAAGATGAAAAGATAACCTCAGAATGGGAGAAAATATTTGCAAATGAAGCAACTGATAAAGGATTAACCTCCAAAATTTACAAGCAGCTCATGCAGGTCAATATCAAACAAACAAACAACCCCATCTAAAAATGGGCAGAAGACCTAAATAGACATTTCTCCAAAGAAGACACACAGATTGCCAACAAACACATGAAAGAATGCTCAACATCACTAATCATTAGAGAAATGCAAATCAAAACTACACCTCACACCAGTCAGAATGGCCAACATCAAAAAATCTACAAACAATAAATGCTGGAGAGAGTGTGGAGAAAAGGGAACTCTCTTTCAATGTTGGTGAGAATGTAAATCGATACAGCCACTGTGGAGAACAGTATGGAGGTCCCTTAAAAAACTACAAATAGAACTACCATATGACTCAGCAATCCCACTACTGGGCATAGACCCTGAAAAAACCATAATTCAAAAAGAGTCATGTACCACAGTGTTCATTGCAGCTCTATTTACAATAGCCAGGACATGGAAGCAACCTAAGTGTCCATCGACAGATGAATGGATAAAGAAGATGTGGCACATATATACAATGGAATATTACTCAGCCATAAAAAGAAATGAAATTGAGTTATTTGCAGTGAGGTGGATGGACCTAGAGTCTGTCATACAGAGTGAAGTAAGTCAGAGAAAAGAGAAAGAGAAAAGAGAAAAACAAATACCGTATGCTAACACATATATATGGAATGTAAAAAGAAAAAAAAAAGGTTATGAAGAACCTAGGGGCAGGACAGGAATAAAGATCCAGACATAGAGAATGGACTTGAGGACATGGGGACGGGGAAGGGTAAACTGGGATGAAGTGAGTGAATGGCATGGACTTATATATACTACCAAATGTAAGATAGATTGCTAGTGGGAAGCAGCCGCATAGCACAGGGAGATCAGCTTGGTGCTTTGTGACCGCCTAGAGGGGTGGGATAGGGAGGGTGGGAGGGAGACGCAAGAGGGAGGAGATATGGGGACATATGTATATGTATAGTTGATTCACTTTGTTATACCGTAGAAACTAACACACCATTGTAAAGCAATTATACTCCAATAAAGATGTTAAAAAAATTAAAATTTTTAATAGTGTTAGCTTTATGAGATACATTGCCCTTGTTTTTCACCTTTCTCAACAAACTAAGAAAAATGTTACATTTGTCCACAGAGGGTGTCTGGAAGCTACTGATTTAACCTGTAACTCTGACACCATGATGCTAGTTAAGGTTGAAGGTCCACTCTAGAACATTTCACTGGTGATTCACTAATTAAAACTACTTAGCTGGTTCACTAGCCCTTTATCAAACCAAATGGCTGGCAGCTAATGGTTGCCACTAATACATGTGGAGCTCGGCAGGTCATTTCAGGATATATTTGAAACTTCTCCACGGAAGGAGCTTCCAAGGCCAGTTGAGGCATCTGCTTGCACAGTCACCACTTCCCTTTTAGGAAAATGCGGCGCCCCAGGGAGTCTGGGCTTTACCAACATCCATTACTGGTGCCAAGACCAAGCAGTGGGCACCAACAGCTTCTTTTTCTGCTGCCTGGACCCCAGTTCATGAATTTGCTCAGAAGTCAGAATTACACTGGCTATTTCTTTAGAACAAATCAGGAAGTAGAACAGTGGGGCAGGATGGGGGATCAACACCCCCAACTGTTGGATGCCTCACAGTTGACTAAATAAATGCCCCAGTAGGAAATAAACTCTATCTAATGATATTTCAAATGAATGCTAGGTTGTATCCATTTAACTGAATCTAGTCTATGTGGTTACCAAATAATATATATCACAAAAATGATATATTTTATTCTCTAAAAGAGTAGATTTCTCGATTCAAGTACTTCCACTGACTCAGACTAATGAACCAAAAGAGAGTTGGTGAAGACTGCCTTTGTTAAGCATCTATAGAGAACAGATGTCAGTCTCCTTGCCCAGTCCCTCAGTTACAGCTAGAGGGTTATGAATGGATATCAGATGAGCCCCTGGCACATGTAAAGAAATGTCTGCAGGATGCTTTAGAGCAAAGGTCAGTACAGTATGGCGCGTGGGCCAGATCCAACCCACCATCTATTTTTATATGGCTCATAAGCTAGGAATGGCTTTCATATTTCTAAATGCTTGGAAAATAAAAATATTTTGTGACAAGTGAAAATGATGTGAAATTCAAATTTCAGTGTCCACAAATAAAGTGTTAGTGGAACAGAGCCATGTTCGTTAGTTTCCACATTATCTCTGGCTGCCTTCATGCCACAACAGCAGAGTTGAGTCGTTGTGACACAGACTGAACAGCAGAACATAAAACATTTACTATCTGGCCCATCCCAGAAAAAGCATGCCAACCCCTACATTCAGCTGTTCTCAGAAATAACAAAAAACATAGGTTACTCGAGTGTAAAACAAGGTTAATATTACTTATGGTACTGTAAATATGCCTTCAGGAAGGAAAGAAGAAATAGTTCAGGAGAAAAAAAAATAAAGCCTCTGCCAGTCTTTTGAATTCAAAATCTATACCCATAGGTTTCTCAGTCCTTTCAACCATATAAATTGTGCTCAGCGTCCTATTTTAACAGGAATATAATTCCATCATTGGCATTGTGTATGTGTGTTTCCAAATAAAATTTCCACAGATGGTCCCATAGCAATGCATAGTTGAGATCCCCATATAATTCATAGGACCTAAATTGGTAAAGTGATGGGTAACGCTGGTCACTGTAATTAAGTTTACACTGGCAAGGCCATATAGCAGAAGTCAGATCCTCTGAAGGCCTTCAGTCCGTTCTCATTGAAGTAGCTGCTGAATGTTGACGCCAGCTTACAGATTTCGGTTTTCAACCTAGGTTAGTTTCAAGATGAAAATTTTAAAAATGTCTCTAGCTTTGGATAGGATAAAAGGTTAGTATAGCATGAGTGTTTAATAATCGGCAAATACATCACCATAATTGGTTCATAAGACACTCTTTGAACTAAAATGTTCTTTATTGAAAGAACAATAAAGAAGTGAATTATCTCCCAATCTGATTCCCACTTGGACTAGAAGCATCCCACCATTAAACAGAGTTACCTTGTGTTTTACTCATTAACCTGAGTAAACATGAATTGTGTTGCCTGAAAAAGTTGTAGTGAGGCGACCTTAGAGAACATAATCGCTCTTCAGCTGTCGAGATTCTGCAAATCAGAAGCTGTAGCTGTTAAACCAGGGAGGGGAGGAAGGGGAGGATAAATGGGAAGAAATGACGTTTCCAATAGAAAAAGTGTTTCTGATCATGACCTTTTGTTTCCCAAATTGAGGTCCACAGAGAATTATTTGCCACAAGGTATTAAAAGGTTTTCCACAAAACTGATTTAATTTTGAAATAAGTTTGAAAAATGTCAGAGTACGGAGATTTCAATATTGTTGCACATTTCAGAGCCTTTATTATGCTAATAAGCATCGTGAATCTCCAAGGGCAGGATGTAGGTTTCCTAAATTTGTTTGAGTAGATTCTCCTAAACATGTATCAGGAAGCATGCCAATCAGAAGCACTAGCTCCGTCTTTGATGTCTGTTTTCTTGGCCGTCTAGTCTGTTTCTCCCAGATTCCTCCAATCCCTTGGGATAGGGGAAATTAAAACCCTCCCAAATTAAAAGTGTTTGTTGCTATAAACTAGTGGATCTGAGATTATTTATGACAAACACCTTAACTAAATATTAGACCGTCCAAGATAACATAATGATTTTAGGAAGCTGATTCTTGGGCTTCCCCGGTGGCACAGTGGTTAAGAATCTGCCTGCCAGTGCAGGGGACACGGGTTCAAGCCCTGGTCCGAGAAGATCCCACGTGCTGCAGAGCAACTAAGCCTGTGCGCCACAACTGCTGAGCCTGTGCTCTAGAGCCTGTGAGCCACAACTACTGAAGCCCGCACACCTAGAGCCCGTGCTCTGCAACAAGAAAGCCACCACAATGAGAAGCCCGTGCACCACAATGAAGACTAGCCCCTCTCTGCAACTAGAGAAAGCCCGCGTGCAGCAACGGAGACCCAACGCAGCCAAAAATAAATAAATAAATAAATAAAAAATTATTACTAGGGAAATTTTCATTTTACTTTCCCAATCATTTTAACACAAAATAGTAAATAATATCAGACAACATAACTCAAGTTTGAGAGGGGAAAGTCTGAAATTCATTTGCCTACGCCACTGGGTACAAATATGCAATGCATGGACATTAAAATAACAAAGAAGAGTCTCAGAGTCCTTCCGTGGCTGGAATCAATTCAGTAACCTCCCATTTCTTTTAGATTGCAAATCTGTGACCAATTTTTTTGGCCCAACTTTTTTGAAGGACCCAGTGCCTCCCTCACCAAAGAAGATGTAGGAAAACTGGAAGCGATCACATATCCTAGGAGACAAGTGTTGCCAAATGAAAGTGGAACACTGGGTTTTCAGCAAGTCTGAAGAACAATGCAATAATTGAGCTCTCTTTGCAAACTCAGGGCATTGATGTACTCTTTGTAGAGACATTTTAACCTAAGGCCAACTGTTCTTAGCTACAGCACTCCAGAAGAAAGTTGTCTCTTGGTTTAACTAAACCAACTCTATCTCCTCTACATTCTTTGTATATGCTTGGAAACACATACTACTTACAGTGATTGCAAGATCCTCTTCTGTTGCCCAGACTGTGAATTATAACCAAGTCCACTTTTTCCCGTACTAAAGAATTTCTTTCTCTAAATCAGCCTGAAAACCTCAATGATTGGACTTTAAAAATGTTAATTTTTTTAATCAAACAAGCAAAAGAAAAAAAAAACCCAAACAAAACAAAAAGCACTGCATTCAGAGAGAGGAAATAAAGCAGATATAATGAACAAGCTATAAACAGTAAAACAAGTATTACCTGTACTTCTTTTCTTTCAGAAAACTTAGGATGCTTTCTGTATCATTATTTCTCATAGTATCCACTTGATAGTTGGGTCTGGGGGACAACTGTCACTGTGTCTGTTGATCAAATGGGATTACTTAAATAATCTGTTTGGGGCTTAAATCAGAAAAAGTAAGTTTATCAATTTTTCAGCCCAATGAGTTCGTGATTTTGCCTTAAATGAAAATACAATCACCCCAGGGGGGATCACAGAAAAAACAGATGGGATTATGTTTTTGTGAAGTTAATAATTTGGCTTCTTTTCAGAGGACTTATATAGGTTTTCACAGAATCCATGCAATCTGACAGTTCGGCTCTGTTGATAGAAGTGTGAATAGGTCATATTAACTATGGCATCTACACAGTTGCATGTAATCGATTTTGTTCCTTTTAGAAGTTGAAATACTTCAAAGAGTTCATGCTCAGAGACTCTGACACTGGTAAATAATATTATAACTAGCATTAATTGGGTGGTTACTTTATATGAGACACCTTGCTAAGTGTTTTATCTGCATTATTTTATTCTCTCCTCACAATGACCCAGTGAAGTATGCCCAATTAACTTGTATTTTATATATGAAGAAACTGAGCTTACAGAGGTTTGATAACTTGTACAATCGAAGGGTTTGTTTGGGTTTTTTCCAAATGAATTCACTAGTAATTATTCAGATTTGGGGACTTTTTTCTATTGTATTTCAAATCCCTTTAGAACACTTTATAGTTAAGTTGACTCTAGTGTTTGATGGTTGATCAGGCTATATCCCCTTTGCTTTTTCTCATAGAAATACACAGATTGCTAGGCTGTGGCACAGCTGAGATTTGAAACTGTGTATGTGTTTCCACTACCAGAGCCCTGGCCTGTTACGTCAGGTGGTCTCCCACTACTAAACCACAAAACATAATTAGGTGGAAGACACTGTGCTGGGTGGTTCCTTAAAAAATTGAAGAATTATCATATGATCCAGCAATTCTGCTTCTAAGGATGTACCAGGTGAAAACAGGGACTTGAACAGATACTTGTACACCCGTGTTCACAGCAGCATTATTTATGGTAGTCAAAAGGTAGAAACAACCTAATGTTCACTAATGAATGAAAGAATAAACAAAATGTGGTATCTGCGTACAGTAGAGTATTATTCAGCCTTAAAAAGGAATGAAATTCTGATACATGCTACAGTGTGGATGAACCTTGATAACTGAAATAAACCAGACCCAAAAGGACAGATATTACATGATTTCACTTATATAAGGTACCTAGAATAGTTAAAATCATAGAGACAGAGTAGAATGGTGGTTGTCAGGGGCTGCAGGGAAGAGGGAATGGGGAGTTACTGTTTAATGGGCACAAAATTTCAGTTTAGGAAGATTAGAAAGTTCTATGGTGGTGGTGATGGTTGTCCCCAAATGTGAATATACTCAATGCCACTGAACTGTACACTTAAAAATCGTTAAAATGGTACACTTTATTATACCACAATAAAAAATGTAACTAGGACTTGGGTTTGCCCTAAGCCACAAAAGAAAACAATATCATGTGAGGTCTACTTTGTAAAAACTCACTTAACAGTAATTAAACAAGCAAGCCTTCTGCTCTTCCACAGCAGCTGTAAAACTTATACTTTGTTTTCACTAAATAAAGATCAACATAAGTAACTCACAGGATGATCTCAAGATCAGTATCAGATGGAACAGCATGAAACACAAAGTGTCAGGACGAATTCCAGCAAGAACAGCTTATCTCAAGGGACATCCACTAACATCTTATTCCTTAACTACCTTCAAAGTGAACCAAAACTTTTTTTCCATGAGAAAGAAATCTTGAAATATTACTTGGGAAAATGGGTACACATTTTCTCCTCAAATCTATATATTGGGAATAGTAAACACTTTGAAGGAAATATTGATACTTTTCCATCACATTTTGGGATTCTTTTCAGCAATATATTAAAAAGAATTAAATTGGTTCATTTAAGTGCCCTAGATTCTGGCCCCATTTGATTATTTATATAAAAATAGATCAAAATGATACAGGCATTTATGTTCTTGGATTAGTCAATGTTTTTTGTTGTTGTTTCTTGGTCAGAAGCCTCACAGCAATCAAATAAAGTTTCACCTGTGCTCAGTCCAGACCTATGAAAGGAGCCAAATCACCTTTATAGGATTTACTGATTAAAAAAAAGTAAATAACTGGAATTTCATACTTTTCCTCCCCAAAACTCAATGATCTTGTAAACAAGTTAATACGGCAATTAAATGCGATTCCTTTCAGGACTTCCCTGGTGGCGCAGTGGTTGGGAGTCCACCTGCCATTGCAGGGGACTGGGGTATGACCCCTGGTCCGGGAAGATCCCACATGCCTCAGAGCAACTAAGCCCGTGCACCACAACTACTGAGTCTGCATTCTAGAGCCCATGAGCCACAACTACTGAGCCCGTGTGCCGCAACTACTGAGCCCGTGAGCCACAACTACTGAGCCTGCGTGCCACAACTACGCCTGGAGCCCATGCTCCACAACGGGAGAGGCCACCGCAATGAGAAGCCAGTGCACCACAACGAAGAGTAGCCCCTGCTCACCACAACTAGAGAAAGCCCGCACGCAGCAAAGAAGACCCAATGCAGCCATAGATAAATAAATTTATTTTAAAAATATCGCTTTCATAATATACAAACTCATCCTCATCGGAATGTGAAGACATAGGCAACTGGTCATTTCTGATTTTGTCATTATTTGGACTTTTTCCTGTGCCTGAACTGTTCTTCTGTTATTACCTGAGTGGCTTCCTCACCTTTTTCAGCCTTTATCTCAGATGTCACCTCGTCAGAAAGGCCAACCCCGGCCACACCCTATCTGAAGTGGTCTCCTTACCATCACCTGTCCCTCTCCATAAGATCACTCACAGTCACTTCCTTGGTGGTACTTTAACACTATCTGAAGTTATCCGGTTTATGTATTTGTGAACTAGTTTATTGTTTGCCTCCCACGATTAGAATACGAGCTCCACAAGGGCAGGGGAAGGGCCATCTTCTCTCCTACTCTGTTCCTCACATCTAGCAGAGGGACATCTAGCAGAGTGATGGGCTTATAGTAGACGGGGTTGCCTTTCTACTTCTGCCTTGCAACTGTGTGTGTGAACGGACTCAGAGCTTCACCCCTGGGAAGTGCAGACATACTGTTAGGCTCAGCTCTTCTCTCTAAGGGTGCTGCTGTAGGCTCATCTCATTGGCCTGGCGGACAGGACCACAAAAAGTGGTGACCTAGAGGGTGTTAAGAAAGATCTCCTTGCTCATTAAGCCTAACTTCACTCCAACCTAGTTTTCGCAGAGCCCCTTGAAGGTACTTATAAAGTGCTACCTGATTTCCCATAATCCCTTGGGACAGTTGCTTTCTTGGGCACTGCATGAGACCAAGGGCTGGCTGGATTAAAGATTTAGACATCTCTGTATTTTCTCATTATCATGTTACCCTAATACCTTAAAACAATACATACCCCTAGCAAGTAACAAGCACGAAGCTGGCCTCTCTTACCTCCTCTGTTCTCTGAGGACCAGCCTCATGCACATTAGTTTTGAATCTGTAGGGAGCACAGGGAACCAAACAAATGAAATGTAAGCCTTCTTGCCTTCCCATTTTAGAGATGGAAGAATCAAGGAGCATCCCTGGCCTCTAGATCCTTGACTTTACAACTTGATAAAGCAAAGCAAGGCAACAGATATGAGTGGGAAAAAGTTTTCTTAAGACCATTTTCAAACTATATAATTTCAGGGTTCCTATGAGAATATTTTGTATAGGTAGTCACGATGCACCTCTAAACTGATAGTGAATAGCTGGCAACAGGCATGTTGATTGGTTAGACATGTTTTTTAAAGGGTCCAACCAAAGATTCAAAAATTAAGATTGCAGCAGACTTCTGTTTGTCTCCCAGCCATGGCAAATAGCTAATTGTCCCCTTCTTTTGTAACAAAACACAACTCCTTGTATTTAGAAGATTCATGGCCACACAAGATAACTAACTAAATTTCCCAGTCTCCTTTGTAATGAAGCATGTGAGTGAAAGTGACAAGCAAGAGGCAGATCATATCCTTAAAAGAAGTGGGCTCCGTCTCCCCACTCTTCCCCTTCCCACTGGCTGGAATGTGGATGTGGTGGTGAGCCATCCTGAGGCATGAGGGTGACAGTAACACTCTAGGGCAGGGAAGGGAAGGAAAGAAGCCAGCTTGTCAGAGCCAGAGTCCCTAACCCTTCGCAGCCACATCTCACCTGAATTACTTATGCCTAGATTGTTACGTGAGAAAGACAAACACTACCATCTTCTTTATGCCACTGTTATTTGTAGTTTCTGTTTGAGCAAACTTTCCTTGATGATTCAGATGTTGCTTCCTAATTTTTGCAAGGTGCCTTTAGGATCTCAAAATGATAAACTTTTGGAATTGAAAAAGACCTTCAGGGTTACTACCCTCTCTCACTTGATTGATGAGGAAACTGAAGGTAAATAAACTTCTTGAGCACACAGGTAGCTGGTAATAGGACGAGCATTCAGATCTCCTGGATTTCAGTTCATTGTTCTTTTTCTCTGTGGTCCATTTAGCAGAACTCCCTGGAAATGACTGTGAGGGCTGCCTCTGGGGGGCCTGGATAACTTACTAGCTAGGACCTAGGGCCACCTTTTTCCCAGGCAACCTATAAACAGTATGTGCCTACAAGGCTGCTGTAAAGTTTCCTTTTTCTCCAATAAAACTGATCCTTTTTCCTAGGACCCAACATTGTGGAATTTGGCTAGGACCCTGGAACATGCTAATCAGAAGCTCAGAAGGCACCAACCTGCTTGCCTGACTCCACTGTATAATATTATTAGTATCAATTATCATTCATATGCAACTTGATAATATAAGAATTTTTCTATAACAACTAGCAATAGGGGTAACTTCAGCTGTCAAGGGAACAAATAAATCATTTTGTTTCAAGGTCTTCTATCCACCAGATGACAATGCCTTTGGACAAAGGGCATTGGTAGAGTTGTGATTAAGAAAGCTGTATGATATCACTTATATGCAGAATCTAAAAAGAAACTATACAAATGAACTTATTTACAAAACAGAAACAGACTCATAGATGTAGAGAAAGAACTTACGGTTACCGAGGGAAAGGGATAGTTAGCGAGTATACGATTGACATGTACACACTGCTATATTTAAAATGGATAACCAACAAGGATCTACTGTATAGCACAGGGAACCCTGCTCAATATTATGTAACAACCTAAATGGGAAAAGAATTTGAAAAAGAATAGCTACATGTATATGTATAACTGAATCACTTTGCTGTACACCTGAAACTATCACAGCACTGTTAATCAACTATACTCCAATATAAAATAAAAAGTTAAAAAAAATTTTAAAAATCTAATATATCACTTTTCTAATTAAAAAAAAAAGTTGTCCAAGGTCCCATGGAAAGTGGAAGGTAAAAATCCAGCTCTTAGCATACCAGGTCCTCAGGCTTACCCTTGCAGTTCTTTTTTTTTTTATTTTAAGGTCTTACATGACAGTTTACTTATGAAACAAGGAGCTGATATTTGAATTTTGCAAACTATGTTTATATACAATTATCGCACGTTTCTCACCATCGTCATTTTCATCAAACACCGGTGGTTTGCTTGAAGTGTTGGCTCCCATGGTCAAGTCTGCCCAGACCCGGATCCTCCAGTTACATTATCCCAGCAGAAACATTCAGCTTCACTCAAAAGAGAACTGGAAACCTTAGCTAGATATCTAGGAGAGAAAAAGAAACAGTATACTTATGATATGGTGTACTCTAGGTACCCTGATTATAGATGATGGCCGAAAATTAACCTCATCTCTGCCCCTGCAGTGGAATTTTTTTTGTTCTTGGAAATAATAATTTCAGAGAAAACAGAGAAAATCAAGCATCTGGGAGTACCCACTACATGGCCTCGTCAGAAGTGGACCTGGACTTACAAGGAAGGAGGAAAGCAAAATATTTTTCTGAGTGTGAAGGCAAGTTTAAAATGAGGTCAGCAATACTTTATTTAACCACTATAAACTAAAATATATTTTATTGTGACTCTCCATGTCTTTGAGAAAATATGTTAATTTTAAACATTTTTTTGATGTGTGATCAACAACTTATTTTTTTAGTCATGAAAAGACATACCCCTCTTTCCTCCTACCCTGGAAGTTACTACAACATCAAAGGAACAAGTTCTGAGTTTGGGCTTGATCATACCAGCAAGTCGCTGAGTTTCGTGGAACACATTACTTTTTTTTTTTTTTTTTAATATATTTATTTATTTTTGGCTGTGTTGGGTCTTCGGGCTTTCTTCATTGTGGTGTGCAGACTCCTCATTGTGGTGGCTTCTCTTGTTGCAGAGCACAGGCTCTAGGCACACGGCCTTCAGTAGTTGTGGCACGTGGGCTCAATAGTTGTGGCTCGCAGGCTCCGGAGCACAGGCTCAGTAGTCGTGGCGCACGGGCTTAGTTGCTCCACGGCATGTGGGATCTTCCCGGACCAGGGCTCGAACCCGTGTCCCCTGCACTGGCAGGCGGATTCTTAACCACTGTGCCACCGGAGAAGTCTGGAACACATTACTTTTTTTCCTTTCCCTGAACTCGAAGATCATAAAGGTCCTTACCTCAAAGACAAATTAAATGTGATTTCATGTGATAAGTAAAGTCTTTTCACAGCACAAGTGCTTGATAATTGCAGGCCGCTAGGGAGCCCAAATTGAACGACATAGGTGAGAGCTAAAAAGCCCTGAAAGTTGTGTATTTATGGCTTTGTTCATTTTTAAACATAAATTGCTTTCTTGGAAACTGGTAAGGAGAGGCAGCATCCAGAGTTCTGGTTCTAAAACTGACACTGATAACGGCTTTGGCTCAATGACCTAATCTCTCATCTCTTAAATGGGAGAAACAGCAATACCTTCTGTAGGAATAACAAGCTCAGATGCCCACAAGAGCCAGAGGGAAATGCAAGTAATTGAGCTGGACCAGGTGGAAGACATTACTGCCTGCTGGCGACACTGGTGACCTAGTGAATCCAGGCTCCATCTAAAAGATGTCACTGCTCTTGGATCTAAAAGATTGTTGCTAAGTGGAAACATGGGCCCAGGGGCCGGATCTTCAGATTTACCCAAAAGAGGGTCAAGATCCAGATGTTATATAAAATTATATTTAAAAGTTCGTTTTATGTAAAGCAACTATACTGCAATAAAAATTAATTTTAAAAAAAGTTTGTTTTAGCTATATGGCTTGAGCAAATCTCATGTACAGGACAAATACAGCTCATGGCATATAGTTAATGAGAATCTGTATGAGGCAGCTAGCACCACGCCTGGCACATAATTTGCAAAGAATTAATATTAGCTATTGCTATTTTATTAGTAGTGGGTATTTCCTTATCACGTATTATTTTCTTTTAAATTTGACACCTGTTGATTTCCTCTTGGAGTTTTTGCATGTGAAGGAAATACAGATTGGAGTCAGAATTGAAAAAAGTATCCCATGTGAACCTGGGCTAAGGATGAGTTATTGAAAAGGAACTAGAGGAGCCCCGGAGCAAATCGAGAAGAAAAGCTCCTTTTCCTATTAGGGGAGATGTAAGTAAAGCCTTCATTTGGAAGGCAGACTCATTAAGGAAATGCGGCTTGTCATACTGAAAGCCAACTGCTGGCAAAGTGCCTTCTGGACTTTAAAAAGAATCATTAAATGGAGAGCAAAGACAGAGTCAGCAATTAGGAAGCAAGTGATTAAATGGTATGGGGGAAGGGAGAGAGGGGCAGGAGGTAACAGGTGTCTGGAGGAAGCTCAGAGGGGATGATGGAGATCAGGAAGATAGAAAGAACTCAACTATATCTCTGGGCGAAAAACAAAGGGCTTTTAATGCCAGTGGAAAAGAGGATGAGGAAGAAGCAGGTGGGATGCCCTTAGTGTTTCCTTGTGGGCTAGGGAGAAGCAAATGGGGTGCCCTGTGTGTTGCATTACTGCATTTAGAGTCCTGAATAAGTGGGAAATAGTGTCAGGGCTGAGCCACAGATGACATTAGAGAGGCTCAGTCCTAAAGAGAGTATCAATTTGGAGCAGCTGCAGTTGTTAATACTACCGACTGGGGCTATGTTCTCTTTAATTTTGTGCGTAAAACCTCGGTACATGTAGTTTTCACACCACACCCCAATCCTGTCTTTCTTAGATTTTTCTTCACACCTCAGGATTTTCTCAAGTAGCCCATCTTCCTGCAACACAAGATGTACCGAGCACTGACCTTGCAAGTTGTCAAGTCAGAAAGAGAAAGAGGAATATTATCACAATTTGCCGTATTTCTGAGTTGCATTCTGATGTGTAGACAATTTTGTTTACCAAATATCCGGTGATTTTTTTTTTTTAGCGGGAAGAAAATATGTAAACAGGGAACAAATTTTGTGTATGTTTGGGGGATGAGCAGGCTTGGACTATTGGGTGGTTGTTTCTCCACTGCACTTAATACTCTTAATCCAGTCTAGAATGGTCTTTATTTTTTTCTCCCTTCGTGGATAACCAAATTGGTAACTTTCCCTCATATCCAGAAAGAAATCAACGTTTTTCTGGCAGGCAACTGGAGACACATCTTTTCCGTTCCACTGAATAGGGCCCAGCAGAGCTATAGGCCTCTTTCCTGACCTGATATGAACTCTGCAGTGTTACTTAACCACTTTTTGAGATGTCAAACAGACAGTCACCACCCATGGAAATGAACATCCTAAACAGAACATATAAGAGAAACAGCAATGTGTCTTATAGGAGCACAGAGTTTCCAGATTCTACCTTGACCTGGCCGCTTATCAGATTATTAACTGCAGATGACATTTGATCTTTGGCCTATACTTTTGGGGGATGTCAACAGGTGAGCTGCTCCAAGCAGCTAAGGCTCCCTAGGTAAAGAGGTGTCTTCTTCAGGAAGAACCTATGTTGTGATGCAAGAAAGTTGTAACTTCTGACAGAACTGTCTAGTTTTATTGTCACAGCATATGCATAGACATAATTTATTTTGTTTGCATTTGAAAAACAGAACTACTTAAGCTGAGACAAATTTAGAAATGTGAGAAAGAAAGAAAATATCCTGAAAAAGACCCAAGTTACAACCACTTGCTGTTAAGTATTGTTTATATTTCATCAACTTTTGCTTCATCATTTTTATATATTAAAACCGTAGGTAAATAGCTTTTCCACCTCAATCCTCATGCCAAATTAATTCCCCTTTCATACTTCCCCAAAACAGCCACAATTGTGAATCTGGTATACATTTTACAGTCCACTTTCTACGATTTTACACACACGACATGTCTTTTAAAGTAAGTCACCTAAATGACATCATATAGTAGGTATATTTTGCATCTGACTGTAATCATTACCATTATACTTGTGCGATCTAGCCACGCTGATCTCTACAGCTCTGACTTCTGCTTTTTAAGCGCTGCATAGCAGTCCATTGTGTGAATCCTCGGCACTTTGTGTAAAAACGTTCAAATCCTTCAGCTTAGGGGGGAAAAATCCTGGTGGAGATGAAGCCAACCATCAAAGGCAGTGTTGGATTGTTTTGAGACCGGATAAGAGAAACAAGCAGAAATACCTCCCGTACTTATCTCCACCCAGCAAATATTTATTGAAGTCTGTCCGCATCTGGACCCGAGTCAGAGGCTGGGGGACAAAGTAGGGTACAAAATAGCTAAGAAGCTAGGAATGGTCCCAGCCCTGTCAGATTGTAGTGGGTCATCCTGACGGCCTGCCTTTATATTTCTCTTCCGTTTTAACTTCCTAGGTTCCCAACAGTGCCCTTAGTATGCAGGTTTACTTAAAAGGAAAAAATCTAGACCATCACTCACCTAGATCTCGGCTCTCGCTTCACGCCTTCCGAGAAGCTCAGACTGGTGCTTCCACCCGGGGAGCAGAGGCTAAAAGATCAACTCCGAGAAACGAGGAGCAAGCAGGGGAAGGCACCTACCTGCCTGGGCGTTCCAGCGGCCGCCAGCGCGGGGCGTGGTGAGGCGGGCTGGCACCTGCAGCTGCTGAGGGGTCCGAGCGTAGGCAGAGGTCGCAGCTCCTCCGGGAGGGGTGGTTCCGGGGTCGGGGCAGGGGTGGGGAGCAGCCGGCCGGCGGGCGGTCCCGGGCGCAGTGCTCTGCGGGATCGGCCTGGGCAGTCTCCAGGGCTCCGAGTTCCGCCAGGGCGAGGGCGAGGCGGGAGGGCGGCGCAGCGAGCTGGCGGCGGGTCCCGCGGCGCATTGGCAGGATCCGGAGCCGCAGAGACGCAGAGCGTGACCCAACTTCCCCGACAGAGACCCGGTTCCCCTGAAGTGACCCCTTCCCCCACCCCCTACCATCTCCCACTCAAGATACCTGGGCAGCGCCGCCGAGGATGGTGGATATGGAGGTGGCGGATAGGAGCCTGCAGATCTCAGATGGGGAGAGGCACGATTTCCTTTAAGACTTCCTAGGGGTGTTAGGAAGACCCAAGAGAGGGTTGAGAATTTTATAGATCCTTGCAGATCTCCTCGTTTTACGGCTGGGGAAATTGAGACACAGAGAAGAAAAATACTTGTCCAGTGTAACATAATTAATGGAGAGAACCTTTTCTAGACCCGGGTCTCCTGGCTCCCAGCCCCCATTTTTAACATCAATCCCACTGGAAGTTTCTTTGTTCTCTCTCGTGGCAGCTCCCTGTACTTCCCTTTTGTAATAATCAACACGATTGAAATAACTTCTTACTGTTTTCTCTCTAACTCTAGAGTCACACACACTTAAGCCATCAGAGAATTGGCATATAGGTTTCTTACTGAAATTGCCAGGGTGTGAGATGGTGGGCAGTGGTGAGGCGAGGGTGAGGGGGGAGACACCGGAGGGTGTAAGTCTAGTCTGGGAGTGATGTGGGAACAGCTTCTATCCAAGTCCAGCGTTTCGCTGCAATGTGGAAATACCAGCTCTGCGTTGCCAAATATTCAGATTTTAAAAGGGAAGCGAGACACGAGAACTTCTGTGAAATCTCGCATCATTTATAAACATTGGCAAGTTTTAAAAATGTTAAAAACTGTGTTGGTCCAACAAAATGTGTCTGTGGCTGAAACGTACTTTTCAGACTCCCACTTTTTGATCTGTCTAGATGTAAACTTGCACAGAGTGCAAGAACCACCTTGGCTTTGATCACCTTGTTTAGTACTAGCTCATACAATGGTGTCTAATGCATCTTAAATATCTGCTGAAATTGTTGAAGCTGTTGGTGGCTCACCTTATAGTCAAGAGCCCCATAATTTACTCAAACAAATATTTCAGAGTAATTATCTTGTTTTATTATGACTTAGCCCCTTTCATCTTCTTTCTATTACCTCAGCCATGGGCTACATTCTATCCTAGTAATGTTCAAGGTTGGAATAACCTTGAACTTCAACTGGCCCACTCTCTCCTTTACCAATGGGGGTCCTGAGGAAGGAATTTGCCAAAAGTCACACAGTGAGTTGGTGGCAGAACTCTGTAGAACCTTACTTTATATTGCCAGCTCCTTATGAAAACCTGTTTGAGAGAGGATCGGATGATGTAAATGAACATTTAAAATGGAATTTGCCTCAAGTTCCAAAAGAGGGCAACTAAGTTTAGAAAAAAAGAAAAGAGAATTTTTAAGGAATCATTTTGGGGAGAGGGTATTATTTTTAAGGCACAAATCAGACACCTGATTGAAAATACATTGTTTTTTTGTGTTTTTTTTAACATCTTTATTGGGGTATAATTGCTTTACAATGGTGTGTTAGTTTCTGCTTTATAACAAAGTGAATCAGTTATACATATACATATGTTCCCATATCTCTTCCCTCTTGCGTCTCCCTCCCTCCCACCCTCCCTATCCCACCCCTCCAGGCGGTCACAAAGCACCGAGCTGATCTCCCTGTGCTATGCGGCTGCTTCCCACTAGCTATCTACCTTACGTTTGTTAGTGTATATATGTCCATGCCTCTCTCTCACTTTATCACAGCTCATCCTTCCCCCTCCCCATATCCTCAAGTCCATTCTCCAGTAGGTCTGTGTCTTTATTCCTGTCTTACCCCTAGGTTCTTCATGACTTTTTTTTTCTTAAATTCCATATATATGTGTTAGCATACGGTATTTGTCTTTTTCTTTCTGACATACTTCACTCTGTATGACAGACTCTAGGTCTATCCACCTCATTACAAATAGCTCAATTTCGTTTCTTTTTATGGCTGAGTAATATTCCATTCTATATATGTGCCACATCTTCTTTATCCATTCATCCGATGATGGGCACTTAGGTTGTTTCCATCTTCGGGCTATTGTAAATAGAGCTGCAATGAACATTTTGGTACATGACTCTCTTTGAATTTTGGTCTTCTCAGGGTATATGCCCAGTAGTGGGATTGCTGGGTCATATGGTAGTTCTATTTGTAGTTTTTTAAGGAACCTCCATGCTGTTCTCCATAGTGGCTGAACCAATTCACATTCCCACCAGCAGTGCAAGAGTGTTCCCTTTTCTCCACATCTTCTCTAGCATTTATTGTTTCTAGATTTTTTGATGATGGCCATTCTGACTGGTGTGAGATGATATCTCATTGTAGTTTTGATTTGCATTTCTCTAATGATGAATGATGTTGAGCATTCTTTCATGTGTTTGTTGGCAGTCTGTATATCTTCTTTGGAGAGATGTCTATTTAGGTCTTCTGCCCATTTTTGGATTGGCTTGTTTGTTTTTTTGTTATTGAGCTGCATGAGCTGCTTATAAATTTTGGAGGTTACTCCTTTGTCAGTTTCTTCATTTGCAAATATTTTCTCCCATTCTGAGGGTTGTCTTTTGGTTTTGTTTATGGTTTCCTTTGCTGTGCAAAAGCTTTGAAGTTTCATTAGGTCCCATTTGTTTATTTTTGTTTTTATTTCCATTTCTCTAGGAGGTGGGTCAAAAAGGATCTTGCTGTGATTTATGTCATAGAGTGTTCTGCCTATGTTTTCCTCTAAGGGTTTGATAGTTTCTGGCCTTACATTTAGGTCTTTAATCCATTTTGAGCTTATTTTTGTGTATGGTGTTAGGGAGTGATCTAATCTCATACTTTTACATGTACATGTCCAGTTTTCTCAGCACCACTTATTGAAGAGGTTGTCCTTTCTCCACTGTACATTCCTGCCTCCTTTATCAAAGATAAGGTGACCATATGTGGGTTTATCTCTGGGCTTTCTATCCTGTTCCATTGATCTATCTTTCTGTTTTTGTGCCAGTACCATACTGTCTTGATTACTGTAGCTTTGTAGTATAGTCTGAAGTCAGGGAGCCTGATTCCTCCAGCTCTGTTTTTTGTTCTCAAGATTGCTTTGGCTATTCGGGGTCTTTTGTGTTTCCATACAAATTATGAAATTTTTTGTTCTAGTTCTGTGAAAAATGCCAGTGGTAGTTTGATAGGGATTGCATTGAAACTATAGATTGCTTTGGGTTGTAGAGTCATTTTCACAATGTTGATTCTTCCAATCCAAGAACATGGTATATCTTTCCATCTATTTGTATCATCTTTAATTTCTTTCATCAGTGTCTTATAATTTTCTGCATACAGGTCTTTTGTCTCCTCAGGTAGGTTTATTCCTAGATATTTTATTCTTTTTGTTGCAGTGGTAAATGGGAGTGTTTTCTTGATTTCACTTTCAGATTTTTCATCATTAGTGTATAGGAATGCCAGAGATTTCTGTGCATTAAGTTTGTAACCTGCTACTTTACCAAATTCATTGATTAGCTCTAGTAGTTTTCTGGTAGCATCTTTAGGATTCTCTATGTATAGTATCATGTCATCTGCAAACAGTGACAGCTTTACTTCTTATTTTCCCATTTGGATTCCTTTTATTTCCTTTTCTTCTCTGATTGCTGTGGCTAAAATTTCCAGAACTATGTTGAATAAGAGTGGTGAGAGTGGGCAACCTTGTCGTGTTCCTGATCTGTGGAAATGCTTTCAGTTTTTCACCATTGAGGATGATGTTGGCTGTGGGCTTGTCATATATGGCCTTTATTATGTTGAGGAAGGTTCCCTCTATGCCTACTTTCTGCAGGGTTTTTATCATAAATGGGTGTTGAATTTTGTCAAAAGCTTTCTCTGCATCTATTGAGATGATCATATGGTTTTTCTCCTTCAATTTGTTAATATGGTGTATCACATTGATAGATTTGCGTATATTGAAGAATCCTTGCATTCCTGGAATAAACCCCACTTGATCATGGTGTATGATCATTTTAATGTGCTGTTGGATTCTGTTTGCTAGTATTTTGTTGAGGATTTTTGTATCTTTGTTCATCAGTGATATTGGCTTGTAGTTTTCTTTCTTTGTGACATCCTTGTCTGGTTTTGGTGTCAAGGTGATGGTGGCCTCGTAGAAGGAATTTGGGAGTGTTCCTCCCTCTGCTATATTTTGGAAGAGTTTGAGAAGGATAGGTGTTAGTTCTTCTCTAAATGTTTGATAGAATTCATCTGTGAAGCCATCTGGTCCTGGGCTTTTGTTTGTTGGAAGATTTTTAATCACAGTTTTAATTTCAGTGCTTGTTATTGGTCTGTTCATATTTTCTATTTCTTCCTGATTCAGTCTTGGCAGGTTGTGCATTTCTAAGAATTTGTCCATTTCTTCCAGGTTGTCCATTTTATTGGCATAGAGTTGCTTGTAGTAGTCTCTCATGATCTTTTTTATTTCTGCAGTGTCAGTTGTTACTTCTCCTTTTTCATTTCTAATTCTGTTGATTTGAGTCTTGTCCCTTTTTTTCTTGATGAGTCTGGGTAATGGCTTTTATATAACATCTGGTAGTTTCCAAAACACTTTGATTGTCTTCATGGCATTGGAGATGCACTATAGATTTATTGGACCCCTATTATTATCTCCCCCTTTTCCCTAGTAGATAATGATATCCATTTTATCACTGAGAAAACTGAGATTGCAATAAAGTAGATTGAGACTAGAAGTGATGTCTCTGGAAGCCTCTTTTTGGTCCTGGCTTGCATAAGGGATTTTGGAATCAGGCAGCCTTCTACCCAAATGTGAGCTCCACCTCTTAATATCTCTGAGATGTTTGCCAAGTCACTTAAAGGTCCTAAGTCTCAATTTCCCAATTTTAGTAAAGAGGATAATGGTCATTCCTATCAGCTATGTTTAATGGGAGATTTAATGAGACAATGTATATATAATAATGCACTTAGCATGGTGCTAAGCAGCACAGAGTAAGCACGCAGAAACTGGCAACTGTTAAGCCTGTCATTTTAATTAGCAGGCTGCCAGGTTCTGCCCTAATACTTCTCAGATATCTTCTATAAACCATTCTTCTGTCGGTACACTCACTTCTGCTTAAAATGAAACTACTCATCAGTCTAATGTATTTAGTCATGTAAAGGCTTGGCATACATGGGTTTTATAGAAAAAATAGTGATTCTTGTATCATATATAGTCTATCAAATGCAGGTCTGTTTCAAAGAGCTGATTGTGTTTTACCCTTTTATATATTGTTCATACTCTCTTGTCTGTATTCCTATCTTAAACATAGCTGTTTAAGGAGACTGCCATAAAGCAGTTACTTGGGGGACTAACCAGGCCAGATACTTATGACAATCTTTGGAGCCACCCAGTGGAGAGGAGAATGAAGTGACCAGTAAACCAGTGAGGAAATCTTGTCCAGATAGATATCCCGAATTTGAAAACTTTTTTTTCTTTGAGTCATGACTTACAACACAAGCGCTAATACCACACCAATCCAACCATTCCATTCTTGGCTTGAAGCTGTCCACTGGGTTCCACAGCATTGAGAATAAAGTGACACTCTTTTATCTAGTCCATTCCCTGCCAACTGGTCCAACTTCATCTTGGACCAGTGTTCTGCTCATTCCACTCCAGCCACCATGGCTTTCCACAGACCATGCTAAGTGTGTCCCAATCCCAGGACATTTGAATGACTCTTGTTTATGCATGGACATGGTTCTGGACTCCTCATTATTCAGCTGTAAGTTCACCTTTCTCTAGTTCAGAGAGACCTTCCCTCAATTTCTTACCTGAAGTTGTTTCCCTGCCACTTTCTCCATTCCCCACCATGTAGTCTAATTTCTTCCATCTTATCACTCATTACAAACTATAATTCATTTGCTTATGTAAGTTCTTTGCTATGCTTTCCCCCACTGAATGCAGGCTCCATGGGGGAAGGAACATCTGTCTTATCCACCATTATACATCCAGTGTTGAACCAGTGTTTGGTAAATAGAAAGTGTTTAATTAAATAAAGAAATGCTTGTCTATTTCCACCATTTTTTTCACTTCTTAGTCCAGGAGGAAAATACAAAGAAGACGTATTACACCTCAAAGCAGTAACCATTCCCATGATGTAAATGGACATTTATTGAGCTCTATTTAAAACATACAAAGACAAGTAAGGCATGCAGCTGGACATGAGAATATTGTGGTTTGGATGGAAGTGTAACTACAGCCTGCGATTGATAGGTGCCCAGTGGGAACCCCTGGAGAGCACTGGCTGAATTGGTTACTTCTGCCTGACGGTGTCAGAAGCTTCAGTTACTTGATCAGTGTCTTGAAGGATGAGTGGAAGGTCACTAGGTAGAGAGCAAGTCATTCCAAATCTGGAGACTGGAGGCATACAAAAGCACAATATCTGGGGAGACATATAAAAAGTGTAGTGTAGGTTTTCCCTGGTGGCGCAGTGGTTGACAGTCCGCCTGCCGATGCAGGGGACACGGGTTCGTGCCCCGGTCTGGGAAGATCCCACATGCCGCGGAGCGGCTGGGCCCGTGAGCCATGGCGGCTGAGCCTGCGCGTCTGGAGCCTGTGCTCCGCAATGGGAGAGGCCACAGCAGTGAGAGGCCCAAGTACTGCAAAAAAAAAAAAAAAAAAAAAAACTGTAGTGTAATTGGAAAATAAGGAGTATAGTGGGAGTGAGAAAGGATGGAAGAAAGATCTGAGGAACCAAATATGCTATGGAAAAGAGCTTGAAATTTAAACATAATGGCAGTGGGAAGCCCTCAGACGTGTTAGGCAGGAAAATGGACCTCATTAAGTTAAGTTTTAGTAAGATTGCTCTGCCCTCTCCACATAAGACAAAGCTTTCTTTTCTCTTGGTCTGACATGTAAATTATTCTCAGTTACTAAAAAGGTAAATTCTCTTTTGTAACAATAAGAAAATTCTCCTTAGTTATCAGATAAATCATAGATCCTAGCACAGTGTCTCAGATTGAGTAAGTTGGCAAATATTCGCTGAATGCAATTTAATGTTCAGTTTTACCTGGTTTATCCACTTCTGCCAATTTACTCACTTGTAGAAACTGTGTGATAACCTGACATTTCTTTTAGCTATTATCCTTGCAAAGACCCTCCATTTTGTTTCTCAATTTCATTAAATGAGTTATATTCATAGTTTCTGAACAGCCTTTACAAATTCTGTAACCTCAAGTTCACAATTTATTTAACAACCCGTTACTGCAGAGTTTATCATTTGTCTACAGTGGGGACAACATCATGCCAGAAGCTGGAGCCACGAAGATAAATAAACGACCCCTGTTCTTGAGGAGCAAGCACTCTAGTGAGTGCACAATATGTATCACGCCGTCTTCACCCTTCAGCCTGTGAGTGTGACAGTTTAATTGAGGAGAAGGAAACAATAAGATGTGATGGGAACAGATTATATTTATTGTCCAAAATAAAGAGATAGATATAGTATCAAATTGTTCCCTCATACGTGCTTACTCAAAATAATTAACTGAAAAAGAGAAAGAGAGGAAAAATGGGTATGAGTTAAAGCCCATGAGAAATGAATAGTTGTGGTGCCTACTGTATATATATCCGTATGCTCATTTATTCCACAGCGTTCATTGAGGAGTGAATCATTTAATTGTTGTCCAGAAAACTTGCATTCTTGGTGAGAAAAAATTTTTTTAGCGTCAGACAGACCTGGGTTTGTTTCTTGAATTCACCGTCTAAAGCTTCCTGCCCTTGTGAAGTCGTTTAGACTCAGAGTCTTTGTTTCTTGATCTGTACAATGTGGATGCTAGTAGCACATATTCCCAACGAGTATTGCAATGACTAAATGAGATAGTGCATGAAAGCACTTTTTGCCATGCATGGTGCAGAGAGATACCTAATAATTGCATTATTATTACTATTATTACACCAAATGCCTCTCTTGTGTACAAAAGGTGTGAAAGAATGCCCATTGTTACTGGGCCCTCCTCAGCACTGTTGGTTTGGAAAGATCATTGTTCGGAGACATGGTTAGAACCCTGAACTAAATAGATATGTATTTTAAAGAGCTCATCGTCTAATAAAAATTCAGGCAAATTAGCTGGCAATTTCAGTCCAGGGTAATAGGGGCATGATAACAGAAGTTAGAATGCTCCGCGAGTACATAAATGAAGCACACGGCCTAGTCTGGGGCTGTCAGCAAAGGTGTCACAGGAGCATAGTACCCACGCTCAGTCCTGAAGGTAAAGTACACGTTAGTTGTGCAAAGGGAAGGGGAAAAGAGTGCTCCAGCCTGAGGGAACAGCATGTGCAAAGCTGTGTGGGCGAGAGAGAGTGGGTTGTGTCCAGGGAAACCAAGGAGCTTTAGTGTGGCCAGGTCGAGAAGGAGGAAAACACCGTCCACAGAGAAAACAGCAAGCGCGATAACCTGACAGAGGCAGTGTGTACTCCTGTCACGACAAACCCGTAAACTCTGTGCTGCTATCTTCTGTTTTCAGAACAGAAAACAGAAACTCAAATGGTGTCGTAAGCTTCCCAAACTCCCAGCCCTGGTTTACTACAAAGTCAACATCCTTTTCATTACACTATAGGCTTCCTCTCTGTACGGCATATGTGTGTACATGTGCTTGTATGGATAAGTGCATGGGACACAATTCTAATCCCTTCTTATATCATAAATATAACGATCAAAAATATAACCTTAAAGAAAGAGCATTCCCATAAAGTTGTTTTAAAGCCAGAATATTTCAACCTGGCTTTTCTGATGCCAGCTACTCTTGTTATTCAACCAAACGATCTATGAATGACAGCTCGCAATGTGCAAAGGATTTAATCTCTTAAACAGTTTCTGTATATTATAAAGAAAGAAATGAGACAATCACAGCTTGACTTTGCTCTTTACATCATTAGTTTATACCTCACTCTTATGAAAGATTAGATAAAGCTGTTACTGTGAGGGGACGGAGTGATCTTATTTACCTGTAAACAATTTAATTCCTTAAGTCACCGGTTCCCTCCTCAGGCCTTTACTGGCAACACACACACACACACACACACACACACACACACACACACACACACACACACACACACACACACACACACACACACACACACACCCTAAATAGCCATATATTAGAATATTCAGGAGCATGTAGGAACGGTCAGTAGACTTGGTATTTACCTAGATAATATAGCAAGTTAATAAGTACCCATCTACCATTTCCCCTCACGTTCCTTTATCTTGGTGTTTTTCTTGTTTATTTGGATGTCTTTGCAATGAGCTGGCCTTCCATATGACCCAGAAGTGAAGGGAATGACATGGAGTTGTGTTCTGACAATGGAAAAATACATCTGATGAAATTATATTTCTTTTTTTAATTGCCTAAGGAGATATTTAAAAATCTATTAATGTATAAATACATATTTTTCACATTTAGGGTGAATGTTAGGTTTCATTGGATTAATTTATGTGTTTTGTTTTGGACTCTTCTGCCTCCATTTGTGGATTTCTGGGGATAGTGTTTTTTTGCCTAAAGTATTGCCCTCTTTAGACACAAATGTTTCTCAGTTTAGCCTATCCATGCTGTAATTCGAGATATTTTCTCCCAGAGTTGTTGTGAATTTTTGTATTTTTGGAGGCTATTTCGATGAGAAGTTTAGAAAAGGCAAATAGGAAACATTCTAGAGTATAAATCAAACCAGGAAGTAGTGAAATATCTTCAAGTGTCTCTGAAATTAAGGGTAAAATGCTGTCCTTTACTCCTCTCAAAGCTCATCTCCGTTCAGCGCACATCGAAAAAAGCGTGCTGTGGTCCTCAAAGGCACCTGACTTGGTTTTCTAAAATTCTGATTTTTTCATCATTTTGTACACTGCTAGGTATGGAAGTGACTTACATTTTAATAGATTATAGTATTGAACTGTAGAAGAGGAATAGAAGAAAGAGGAATTGTGTATTTGGCTTTTTTTGTATCCTGAAGTTGTCCACATCTTCTGAATACTAGTTATATTCATGAAGTTATATTCTGAATCAAACTTCTGTTGTATCATTGGTCTATGTAGTAATTTCAAATATACCTCATCTTTATTGTGGCACATCCATCCTTTGGTGAGTGCTGTTAATAGCTTGGTTTCTACAGGGAATGGCTCAGGACCTAGGGAATGGTGGTAAAGATTCCGCATTTTGAAAGGAGCCTTTTGGAAGAACTACATGCAGTACTTTGAAGGTAAATTACTAAAGCAATTTCAGTGTATTTCTCCTAATCAAAGAAGTATCTTTTCCAAAAGTGTCTGTAAATTGTTCAGATCAGCGTGACACAAGTTCACAGTGACTTATTTCAAGTAATTTCCAAGTGTGAAACACTGTCATTTGGTGTACTTAAAGTCTATACGATTTTAGTAAAAATCCAAGAAAGAGTCTTATTATCCTTCCTTGCGTTTCCCTTGTTCTAAGTAGCAAGTAATAATAATGATGATGATGATAATGATTAATGAAGGGAAAGAAGAGAAATAGATTAAAACTAATACTACTTTAGCATTTTTTATGTGCCAAGCGCTGAGCCCAACACTTTACTTGCACCCCGTCATTCAATGCTAACAATTACCAATTTTCAGTCGAGAGTGCTGGAGCTTTAAAAAGGTCAGAGAGTTGGTGCAGAGTCACAGGATAGAAGCCCAAGTAGTCTGAGTTCAAGGTCTGGGCCTTTCACCACCATAAATGTTTTTCCTCTGTATGACACTTACAAATCTAGAATTAGAATGCTGGAGTTCCCTTGTCTTCTGAAACACTCTTTGGATTTAGCTCTGTACCTGGGGAGATGTCACTGGTCCATACCTAGGATCAGACTTTCCATCTGTTAAATGAAGAGGTTGGACTGGGTAGTTTCTATGGTCCCTTCTAATACTGTTATTCTGTGACCAGGGAGCAAGTACTGTGACCTATGGTTAGAGCAAACAGCCAACTCTGTTTGCCCCGGATTGAAAGGGTTACTGAGATGTAGGACTTTCAGTGCTGATATCAGGACAGTCTGGGGCAAACCTGGACTGTTTGTCACCTACTACAGTACCTGTTCTTTTGACCTCATTATTCTGAGTGCAACCATTTTTTGGAGAATTCTTTGCACTCCTTTGGGACTTCCTGTATCTCAGATAAACCCTTGAAGAACTGGAGTGTAGAGTAGATTATTCAAAGGGAGGTGGGCCTGCTTTTTCCTCCCCAGGCATGGTACGCTTGAGTGGTTGGGATAGTATCACCTTCCTTTCCTTTTACTTCAAAAGAGTGGTGGGCTGGTTTGTTTTGCAAATTTGCTTTTGCGCTGATACTTGAGGAGTGCACACTGACAAGATTACAGCAGTAGTATTCCATCTGAAAGTGATCTCCACTGATGAAAGGAAATGGTTATGGAATAACTTCATGTTATTAAACACCTACTCTTCAAAAGGCATTTTGTGTGCACTAAATGAATTCTGAAAGCAGTGATTCCAAGTAGCTATTATTATCCACACTCTAAGGGCAAGGAAGCTGAGACTCAGAGAAGTTCAGTAACTTACTGAAATTCACAGCGAAATCTAAACTGGGATTTGAACACTGGCACCCCCAAGTTCAGAGTCCCTATTTTTCCCATGCAAATGGCGACTTCTGCTGTTCAAAACAGCTACAGTTTCTAGTTTCTTTGAACGTGAGTGCTGCTTTGATTCCACATGAAATACACTGAGATGTCTGGCTTCTTGCTTTCAAATCCTGACTTTCTTCCTATGCAGAATAATGGGATCCTTTCTTTGACAGATACGAAGCAAGTGCCTTATGTACTGCTGTATTTTCCTCCTACTTTGTAAGTTTCCTGCTTCATTAAAACAGTTATATTTCCAGTTCTTGTTAGAATAAGCAAAGATGTATTTTTGTCATTAGAAGAAACAAGGTCAGTAGAAAGTTGAAAAACCTATTTCCATGGACTTATGTAGGTCAGGCAACAAGACATAACATTTCAATGAATCTCAGCGTTTAACAGAATTTACTTGTTAAAACTACAATTCTAAATAATATGAACTACAAAATGTATCTGCTCAAATCCAGTATGTAATACTAGAAAATCCTTAACTCTAAGTATAAAGAAATAGATGCAAATCTAATTTTTGAAATCTAGTCATTAATTAGCATTAACACAATTTTTGCAGTGTCTAAACAAACAAAACTACAAAATTATGGGAGTATTACAAACATTTATTGTATGCTTACTGTGTGAATTTAATCCTCACAAAAGCCTATGGGTAAATAATTTCTCCTTTTGTACTAACGTAGCACCTAAAGTTCAGCCAGATTAATTTATGTGACTAGGAAATATAAGAGATAGTATTAGAGACCATATTGGAACCTTAGTCAACCTAATAACACTCGGATATGTTATCTCAGAATTATTCCAGAAATTTTTTTGTTTTTGAATTCTTTCTCTGGGATGTTCTATTGTATATTATAGTAAGCCTAATTAGCTCAGACAAGGTTACTACTTATGGCCATATTTAAATTATTCAAAACATTTTAATGCATTCATTGTTAATCTGAGTCTATAATGTATGTGTGTATGTGATTGTAAACACCCTGGCTACTCTTACACAACTAATTAAGAGTTTAAAAAATGTGTGAATTATTATTCAATTTTCCTACCTTTATTTGACTGTTATGGTAAATACATACCATACTTTTCTACCTTTATTGAAAAGCCATCTTTCTTCCAACCATGGAGGATTAGATAAACTTTTCTGTAGAGGACATTTTTCTTCTTAATTAATTATGTAATTTTAACATCTGACTCTCATGAGACGCTTAGTGTGTTTCCTCTGCTGCTCAGCTATTTCCTCCTTCTATGTTAATTGTTATTCTCCAGTAACAGGAACTGAATGTTACCCAAATACTAATGAGAGTTAAAGAAATTACAAATTACATTTCAGCAAATGAGATGTTTCTTTTCATGTATATGGAGAAATTAACGGCTCCAAAATCCTTTAAAAGAAGAAAAACTTCATTTGCAAAGATTATAGAAAGCAATTAGGTTCTGAACTAATAAAATGTTGACTTATATTGATAGTTAGTATTAAATAGTTTTCAGTTTGCATAAACCAAAATTTAATCGGAAGTAAAATTATACTTAAGTTTGCATTATTCAGTGCAGACTCAAACACTTGTAAAAGCATGTGTAAGCATATCATTAACCAATTACAAAGGATTATCATACTAACATGAAATATAAATAGTATTAATCATACTGGATTTAGAGTATTTTTCCTAATGATTCCTCCACCATTCCTATGAGGGAAGGAGAGACTTATTTTAGCTTCTGAAATAGAAGATTAGAGAAGTTACTTGTTTTTTATAACTTTAAAAATGTAACTAGTAAATAGTGAACAATTTGAAAAATAGAATGCATCCTCCTAAGACTCCCATAGTATTCACTGAACTTACTTCTTAGCTGGATTATGAAATACTGACAAACTTCACGTTAAATTTACATCTCAGCGGCCTCTATCAGAGCCCCTAATTTCAGGTCAAATTACCCTCTGTAGTCCCCCATAAATTCCTGGTTCTTTCTCTTTTTTTTGTGGGGCGCGGGCCTCTCACTGTAGTGGCCTCTCCCGTTGCGGAGCACAGGCTCCGGACGCGCAGGCTCAGCGGCCATGACACACAAACCTAGCCACTGCAAGGCATGTGGGATCTTCCCGGACCGGGGCACGAACCTGTGTCCCCTGCAACGGCAGGCGGACTCTCAACCACTGTGCCACCAGGGAAGCCTGGTTCTTTCTTATTTTTATGTTTGGCATTCCTTTCTTATGCTGAATTTTTATAACAAAGTAATAAAAGTAATATAAATTTTATGATAAAATTCACCTTTTTAAAGTGTGTCGTAAGATGAGTTTTCGACAAATACATATATTCATGTTATGTTACTTGCCCTTTTTTTTTAAATTGGGGTATAGTTGTTTTACAATGCTGTGTTCGTTTACTGTACAGCGAAGTGAAAGAGTTCCCTGTGTTATACAGCAGGTTCTCGTTAATTATCTATTTTATATATATTGGTGTATATATATCAGTCCCAATCTCCCAATTCATCCCCTCCCCCCTTTCCCCCCTTGGTGTCCATACGTTTGTCATCAAATCTGCCATTGATAGCAATTCTCTTGACTTGGCATTCAACCCACTATTTTCTCATCATACTTTAGCTTATACTTATTCTGTAAAGGATCAATTAGTAAATATCTTAGACTTTGTGGGTGTACACCCTCTGACACAGCTACAACTCTATGTAGTGTAAAAATGACCATAGGCAATATGTAAACAAGTAACAGTGACTATTTTCCAATAAAACTTTATTTATGGACACAAATATTAATTACATACAATTTTTACATTTCACAAAATATTATTATTCTTTTATTTTTTTTGGTGATTTAAACGTGTAACATCTATTTTTAGCTCACAGGCCATACAAAAACAGGTGATGAGGTGGATTTGATCCATGGGCCTTAATTGGCTAAAGGATCATAAAATCATAGAATTCAGTGTAAGTTCTTGAAAGCATCTCATCTAGTGCTTGCTTTTTAAAAATCATATACAGAAATGAAGCTCAAAAACAGCAAAGGAATCTAAGTGGTTTAAAAAAAATTATATGGAATGTCAGAGAGTCTGCACTGGTCAACCTGTAGTGACTGCCTGGAGTGCTGTGTTGGGAAGAACTGTGAGGTCAAGTCTGGGCGGAATGGAAGGAAAATCATGTTGTGATTGATTGATGATGTCTGCCTTGAGTGCCGCAGTGGAGTCAAATCAGAGGGATATTTAATGTATGCAAATTCACCTGTTTGTGCTCTGCTAAAGGAGAGGGAGAAGAGGGTGGAACAAAGAGACAGAAGTCAAGATTGTATGAATGAATGGTAACTTAAGAATGAGGATGAGAACAAATGAATGAACAATTGAAATACTGCAGGCTCTTCTGATTGCCTTCCACTCAATGAGTATATTCCTCAATGTGTGAGAAGATGGGTAGGAATCTCTTGTTCCCTCAGTCAGGCACATTCACCATACAGAGAGATTCTAGGCTTTAAAATACTTTCTTTAAAAATTGCAACATGTCCCAGATGCAAACTACCTACCTAACATGGTGTTCAATCAGAAAAAAAAAAAAAGAAGAAGAAGAAGAAAAAAGAAGTATGTTTCAGTAAGAAAGAAAAATTTGGCTGTGTTGGATGTTTTGAAACATGTTACGTTTAGGTCCAACATGGAACTTTCCCAAATGCAGTTTTGACTTCATTCATTTTTACCTTATGTGATGTGCTTACTACCCAACCCCCTTGAAAGATGTGTCTCTACTGTAGGTCACAAATTTGACATTCCCTATTAAACCCAAGGTAACCCCAGACATTAACAACTCAATTTTTAATTTTACTTGGTACCCTCACCCACAGGGGTACAAGTGATCGAAGAATATGTGAAATGCTTAAGGAAGGATGCTGCATTGTCACATTTAGGAGAAACTGTATCAATTTATCCTATTCTTTTGAAGTTAAGAATGACCTTCTAGAATGGTGTCTTTACTCATTATTTATTGTTTTTCTCAGGCTTTTATATTTGGAGTAAAGAAATAGCAGGGCCAGGGACTATTCTTTACTTTTCTGATAACTTTATTGGATGATCAAACTACGAGTTTACCTTAGGCATTCAAGTATCTATACTAACTGTTCACCCTTGCAGCCACCCTACAGAACAAGTGGGATCAGACAAACAGGAGTTCAAGCAATGTTACTGAACTCCAGCAATATAAGCTCAGGCCCTTGCTCAGGGTCAATCTTGGTCTCTGCCTGGTTTGCAGCCCATGACGATACTGATACCAATTTACATAATCATGAGTTACAACTGCCATTTTTCCACACTCAGCACTGCTTCTATTATAGGGAAATTGGTTACCAGACAGAAAGGGAACATACACAAAAGCATTTAGAATTCTAAATGTCATTCCTTTCTTTGTTCCTAATCTATAGGTATTTCTGTAAATCCTTTGAAAGATACAGAAGTGGTATATTCTAAGTACCAACTGGAGTATTAATCAGGGATTAAAGATACCCGGTTTCTATTTAAGCTCTGCCTTGTGTGCTGGTTATATTCGACATCTCTTATCTGTGGGATAAAGAAAGTACTGTATCTGTCTCTTTTGGCACAAGGGAGTTATGAGAGTAAATGATATATTCTGCTTCAGTATAATTCCTTAGTTAATTGCATTACTATGTAAAAATTATGATAATAAACGTTATTGCTCAAACCATTACTTGTGGTTTATGACAAACGGGCTTATTTCCCCCCAATTAGTTCTAACATACCAGCAGATACCCTTTTTTTCTTACAGCCTATAACTGTTTGCTAAGTACACTCTTCCAAATTATTGGTTAGGCAAGAACAAAAAATCCATTGCCCTTGCTGTATATTAACTAGAAAATTGGCACAAATAATCTTTGTGTTATAAATAGTTCCCTTTCATCCCAGATGCAACTAGAAAGTCAAAGAAAATAATGTTATAGATGAAGACAAGCATTCTTTCCATTCTCTGGAAGGAACACAGTGCCGCCAGTGTTCAATTTTTTTCCCTTTCATGATTTCCACAGACACTGCCTAATTGTGTAGCCCTGATAATTTTCCAAAGAGGCTTGCTAACATGTGAAGGATCATATTTTCTGGTGATAAAGAGACATGACAGTTCTCTTTTACAAACCCCCAAATTCAATAATTCCTAATTTTGTTTTTTGGAAAGTTAATGCTATACAGGTCAAGTTAAATGTCTTTCTAAAATCTTAGTGTTGTTAGCTTTTTTTTATTGTGGTAAAAAAACACATAATGTGAGACCACCCTCTTAAATTTTTGTTTTTTGTTTTTTTTTGTTGTTGTTGTTTTTTGTGGTACGCGGGCCTCTCACTGTTGTGGCCTCTCCCGCCGCGGAGCACAGGCTCCGGACACGCAGGCTCAGCGGCCATGGCTCACGGGCCCAGCTGCTCCGCGGCATGTGGGATCTTCCCGGACCGGGGCACGAACCCACATCCCCTGCATGAGCAGGCAGACTCTCAACCACTGCGCCACCAGGGAAGCCCTTAAACTTTTAAATGTAGAGTACAGTATTGATAGCTGTAAGCACAGTGTTGTACAGCAGATTTCTAGAACATTTTCCTCCCGCATGACTGAGACTCCATACACATTGAATAGCAACTCTCTGCTTTCCCTGCTCAGCACATGGCAACCTTCTTTTTATTTCCTGCTTCTATGAGTTTAACTACTTTAGATACCTTATGTTAGTGAAATCATGTAATATATGTCCTGCTGTGTCCTTATATCTGTTAACATAATGTTCTCGGAGTTCATCCATTTTATAGTATATGCCAGGATTTCCCTCTTTTACGACTGAATAATATTCCATTGTATGCACATACCACTTTTTAAAAATCCATTCACCTGTCGGCGGACATTTAGGTCGCATCCATGTCTTACCTATTTTGAACAATGCTGCACTGTACATGAGAGTGCCAATATCTCTTCAAGATCCTGATTTCAGGTTTTTTTGGATAAATAACCAGAACTGGAATTGTTGAATCATATGGTAATTCTATTTTTAGTTTTCTGAGGAAAAGCTTTACTGTTTTTCATAGTGGCTGCACTATTTTATATTCCTACCAACAGCGTGGAATTCCAATTTCTCCACATCTGTAACAAAACTTGTTATTTTCTGGGCTCTTTTTTTTTTTTTTTTTTTGCGGTACACAGGCCTCTCACTGTTGTGGCCTCTCCCGTTGCGGAGCACAGGCTCCAGACGCGCAGGCTCAGCGGCCATGGCTCACGGGCCCAGCCACTCCGCGGCTTGTGGGATCTTCCCGGACCGGGGCACAAACCCGTGTCCCCTGCATCGGCAGGCGGACTCTCAACCACTGCGCCACCAGGGAAGCCCTCTGGGCTCTTTTGATAACGGCCATCCTAGCAGGTGTGAGGTGCTGCCTCATTGTGGTTTTGACTTGCATTTTCCTGATGGTTAGTGATGTTGGCCCTGGGCTTTTCTTTCTTGGGAGATTTTTGATTACTGACTTAATCTCCTTACTAGTTATAGGTGTGCTCATATTGTCTATTTCTTTCTGATTCCATCTCGACAGGTTGTATGTTTCTAGAAATTTATCTGTTTCTTCTAGGCTATGTAGTTTCCTGGTATATAGCGGTTCACAGTAGTCTCTTATAATCCTTTTAATTTCTGTGAAATCAGTTGTCATGTCTCCACTTTTATTTCTGATATGATTTTTCTCGTCTTCTCTTTTTTTCCTTAGGCTAGCTAAGGATTTGTCCATTTTGTTGATATCTTCAAGAAAACCGCTCATGACAAAGGCTTGCTTGTAGGCAGTTTACTTTGGGAAGTAATCTCAGGGAACAGGAAGACTTTGAAGACTGAAGCAGGGGAAAAAGGAAAGCTAACAGAAGAGACGATTATTAAGCTGGTTTTATTGTAGCCAACTGAGACTGACCTTGTAGGAACCCTCTGAGGAACCTGTAGAATGTTCCTTAAAATAGACCCAGCTGAGGACAGATGAGAAGAGTTATTTACTGCTGCACGTTGCTTCAGGATATTATAATCCCTAGTAACTTTATCCCCCCCGCCCCGCCCTTGATCATTCCTTAAGAATTCAGTCCAGATTTTACATCCCGACTGTCTCCCACAATACTTTGAACATAGAAGGTACTTATTAATAAATACTTGTTGAATTCATCAATTGAATGTGCTCTCCTCTGTAGTTATTCTGAGCCAAGAGGGGAGCTACTAAAATCTGCAGTGTACATGGAAACTTTCCCTTAAGCAAAAACTACGAACATTAACTATGAGTCCATTTGGACTGCTAAAATAAAATATCACAGACTGGGTGCTTATAAACAATACAAATTTATTGTTCACAGTTCTGGAGGCTGGGAATTCAAGATCAGGGTACCAGGATGTTCACCTTCTAGTGAGGGTCCTCTTGGTGATGCATAGCCTGCGCCTTCTCACTGTATCCTTACATGGTGGAAGGGGCTGGGGATCTCTCTGCAGCCTTTTTTATAAGGTACTAATTCCACTCATCAGGGTTCCACCCTCATGACTTAAACACCTCCCAAGGGCCCTACCTATTAATAACATCATACTGGGCATTAGAATTTCAACATATCAATTTTGTGGGGGACATAAATATTCAGACTGCAGCATTAACCTTTATCTCAGAAAAAGTGTCCAAATTATTCTCTACCTCTTGACCAAGGCTACCACTGGTGGGGTGGAAGTTTTAATGTCTTTCATATTTTTAAAATTTATGAATATGTATCATTGTTCTACAGTTCCTTGTTTACCTTAAACACACATAGAGACACAGACACACACACACAGACACACACATAACTTGCTCCAGAGTTATACTGCCTGGGTTTGAGGTCTGATATAGCTAACTATTCTCTAGGTGGCTTTGGGCAAGTTGTTTAACCTCTCTGTTCCTGTGATTCTATGCTGATAAGTGACAATAGTTCTAATACCTGCCTCATGGGAGAATTATAGGTGATAAACCATGTAACCTACTTTATAACTAGGTACAAGCCCCCCAAATGAGGCATTTTATCGATAGTATATAGTAATAAAAGCACTGTTTGGGCCAGGGAAATATCTTCTGTGTATCTCTGGCATCATCTGAGTACACGTTATCAGGGGCAATGTTGAAAATTTTTAACAACTGTCTGGCGTGGGCATTGACCAATCATTATGGCCCTACTGGTATGTACAGGCCAAACATAGGCATGCAGCTGCCTCAGAATTTTCCCAAAGCAGAGGGCTCCTCTGGTACTCTCCTGACTCCACTCCCTGTCTGCAGCTTTCCTGCATCCTGGGGTGGTCCTCCCATGCCACTCTTAGCCATTCTTCCTGCAGTTTTAGAGAATCAGGTGTGCTCTGCTGTGGAGAAAACCTGTGTCTCTTTGCCCACGTGCAGCACCAGAGCCACCTGGAGTCTCCCCTCTCTCAGCTGTCTACGGACACCAGCAAGGACAAACTTCCATTGGCCGATTGTATAAGAACCAAGGGTGGAGGCTGCTCTCAGACTACTGCCATCACTCTGACTTTGCATGGTTGTCAGCTGAAGAGGAAATGTTTACTTTTATTAAGCAAAACAATGACTACAATAGAAAGCTTACAGCCATCTGGTTTCTGAAAGTAGCAAACTTTTATCTACTGCCTCCGTTTATAAAAACAAACAGCTAAAATACAGTGAATTCCCACTCCATCCCTGTGGGATACATGGATGCTTTGGAAAAGGGAAAGAGACAAATTTTTTATATGATCTTTTGCATTACATATCTTTATAGGTTCTCATTCAACACGTAAAAGCTAGAAACGTGACCTTATAAATGTGAATCCCCGGGACTCTTTGGGATCTGTGCTGCTGGATTTTTTAAAGCTTATTGCATCGAGAGAGGGAATGAGATGTAGTGGAAAGAATGTGCAATTGTAAGAGCTGGTTTTGTCTGTGACCTGTTGTATTCTAACTGTGGGAAAGTCAGAAAGGCATTGTCACTGTTCTGAGGGCATCTGCTTCTTCATCTGCATCAGGATCGTCCTTGTGTACTTTATAGCCTCGGGTACTGTGACACTCTTGAACGTAGCAACGAAGGGTGTGGGGGCACATCAAAAAATTCCCATCACCACTCCCACTCCTCAAGTCATCTGAGTCAGCTCTGGGGGGACAAAACCTCAAGATTGGTTACCTCTGGCTGCCAGCTGTCTTCTTTAGGTACAACCTCCCATTGTGACAAAGAACATATGGAGATGCCAGAGGAGTCTGTGTTCCAGTTGTCCAAAGAGCATGTCATGATGCCCAAAATGTGGCCAGTAAGGATGGGGGACTGCAAAGCTGGATGGGGACCTGGGAGATGCATTTGCAGCCTGATAGCCAAATCTCTGTCTTCCCATGCGTGGGGTACGTCTATCCTTCTGCAGTAGACATGGCCTTTTAGTGTTATGCAGACTGGCTTCAGAGTTTCTCTGACCAAGAATGTGAGTTGTACAAATGAAAATTCCATCACTCTTTTAAACAATAAGAAAAAAATGATAAGGTTAAAAAACCTGTTTTCATTATCACGATGTTTGTCATCAAAAGATAGACAAACTATTAGCGCCTTGATAAAAAATAAATTTTTTCAAATATTTGAATGCTGAAAATTATGTTTCATTGTTTAATCACATTCTTGAGCAAATAGGTATTTTGTGGACAATGTCTAACCTGAATTTGAAGAGCCCATCATTCAAAAAGTCTTGATCAAGAATTGTGTCAAGCTATTATTTAGAAGTTATACAAATTGAATATTTAGAATAATCTATAATGCTTTGAACTTTATTTTTATAATAATATAAATAAGGTATAATAAAATTTCCCAAGCACATATACTCTCACATCCCTCAGTTAACTCCTGCATTCTGTATAAATGTCTTGATTTTCTGTGTTCTGCCTTAAAGGGTGGGTTTGAGGCTCTTTGGAGAAAATTCATAAGAATATGCTTTATGAATCACATTTTTTTTTTGCACAACTATCATGTATTAGCTCTTCTGCTACTTTCAACCCAATCCTTTCCCGTTCTGACAGGCCATTTCAGGCTCCAGATACTTTATCGATATTTTTTGCCCAATTGATTTCATTCACACACACACACACACACACACACACACACACACACACACACACACACTTCTTATTCAAAATACTGAGGAAACTGGACTATTTCAGAATTGAGTTAACAGAAGGCAACTTCTGCCTGGTGCCCCAAAAGACATGGTCCCCATATTCCACATACCAAAGCCTGAACAAATACAACTACCCCTTTAGTTTATAGCCCTTTTTAAACTTCACATGGCCAACATTTTCATTGAAATTTTTCTTTCTGTGAATGTGCTTTGTTTTAGCATGTAAGATCCTAGAGAGCAGAAGCATGTTTCAGAGGACTGGACAGATGTATATATTTATTGGATGATGTAAATTTTAGCACTCTGCCCCAACAGAGCCAAACAATTTCCTATAGTTCTTCTGGGTCTTAACAAAGTAGGTAAGGACAACAGGGCATTATAATCCCGATTTCCATTTAAAAAACAAGAGCATTAAAGACACCGAAGAGTTAATATAACACAATGGTTCTGTCCCTTCTACTTCTAGAACATGTACTGACTCCATCCCCTTCCCTCTAATTTCACTCTCTCCATCTTCTCTTGTGTAATCTCGGTCTAAGCCGTCATCATGTCACCTGGACCATGATAACTGGTCTCCCTCTCTTGATTCCTTACAATGTATTCCCCACACAGCAGCCTGATCCTATCACTCCCCTGAATGGAATCCTTCAGTGATTTCCTATCTCACTTGGAATGGAATCCAAACTCCTAACCATAGCTTACTGGATCTGTTGTGATCTGGCTCCCTCACGTCATCTCCTGCTGTTTCATCTGGCTTAATGTGCTTCTGCCACCCTGTTGACTGATCCTTGATTCTGCCCAAGCTCCTTTATCCCAGCTTTTGCGTCTGTGTTTCCCTCTGCCTAGGATCTCTTTCCTTAGATCTTCATACAGCCAGCTGCTTCTTATTCTTCAACTCTTTGACTCTCCTAATTAGAAAGAACTTCCATGGCCATCCTGATTAAAGTAGCCTTCCGGCAAACCTGTGGATTTGCTTTGTTGTCATCATAGCACCATGCTTAGCACTCACTCAAATTTGAATCTATCTTGCTTAATTATTTGTCTCTGTATTTATTTTCTACTTCTCCAGTGAAAGACAAACTCAAGAGCAAGCAACTTGTCTCCTTTTCCCACCGCTGAATCCCAGCGGCTATTAGAGTACATGGCAAATAGTAGTCAATCAATAATTATGTACTGAATGAAGGAATGCATGAATGAATGAAACGTATCATGTCAAACGCTCTGAAATTGTTACGACAGGTTATTGGGTCAGTAGATCCTGCTGAGAAGGTAGAAAGAAAAGGAGTAGAAGTTGCTAAAATTTATGCTATCAAAGTGATATTTCCTTGTCAGTTGGAAGTAAGGCTATCAAGAGCAAAGAAGGTAAAGAAATTTTTTCAGGTTCACTCTACTAACAGCCAAGCTAGAATTCAAATCTGAAAGTGTCTAAGTCTAAAATGCACGGCCTTTTTACTGCATAGGACTGGCAATAAATGGCCAGGTTCCTTTCACTTAAAAAATGTCCAATGGCATAGTGGTTAATATTATTGCGTAATTTAAAAAAATGTCATCAATCTCAACTGAATATTCATGGTGTTTGAGAATCACATCCTTTCTTATAAATATTACTTTTATTCCTCTTAAATTATTGCAAGTGACTTGCCAAACCATGGGTCAGCAGTATGCTGACTCCCTAAAGAAATAAACTAATATTTGCAGTAAATTTCCTCTATTCTGGACCACAAAGATGTGCAAAGAGAAGATGGGTAAAAAAAAAAAAAAAAGTGCATTTGGTTGGAAATAAGAAACTAATTCTGGGAAACCAATCAAATTGCCTCTTTGGAAGCAATCCCAGAGTTTTGAAAGTTACTCTTTAAAATAAAAGGAAGGTGCTCAAAGAAATTAAATGGCTACCTATAAACCACAGTGATTGCACCTCTCATCTCAGGAATGACAGGCTCTGTTGTACACGAGGTAAATTCTCTCCCACCAGCTAGTAAGTTCTTGACTCAGAATCACAGTCAGGCAAGCCATGTAGCAAAGTCTACCAATGAATCCGTTTATTCTCTGGGCAAAGACCGGCTCCATGTGCTCTACTGTTCACATTATCAGCTCTAGTCAGGTCTGTTGTGCCACATACAACCACTTCTTATATCATTTTGTTCTCACAGCATCCCTTTTTCTCCTATTTAATCAATTATGAAACTGAATCTTAGAGAGAAGTGACTTGCCCAAGGTCACACAACTTAAGGTGTTATTATTGAGACTCAGTCCCATAGGGTGTGACTTTAGAACCCAAACCCTAAACCATTCCATTGTATTCCATGTGCTTACAGTTGAAAACTATGCTGACTCTTTTTAAATGAAAACAGAACAAAAAACTTACAATCAGCTGGTTTACTTCATTTGTTTTTTTTATAATGTTGCTTACTATAAGTGAAAACATAAATCTATATATATGTTTTTTATGCTTAGAGCTCATATAAAACTATAAAACCAAAATATAGTTGGAAGTTAAATATAAAAGAAGAACCGTATCCAAATTAACACAATTTGGGGGAAGTGAATCTTGCTTTACGGAAACTAAACTGTCACTCACAGCAGGGATATGGTAGTGAATCTCTGGTGGGAATTCTTTCTGACTTGGCAGACCTCCAATACTGTGGGTCATGATGGCTCTATTCTACCACGGCCTTTCTCCATTAAAAATACCAAGATGGTTTGTGACGATCATTTGGCCCTCACATAGCTCGAGCTCAACATTGACATATTGGCTCTTCCTCTGTTCTTTTCTCGTGATCCTGTGACAATTAAATGTCGCCACCAAGTGCCAACGTGAGCATAAGCACGGGTGTGAATGCAGGCACAGAAATCATGCAGCAGTACTTGCTTAGAAAGGGGTCATCCAGATAGTCAAGAAGTGCTGGTAGTCAGTGTTTTAGGATAACCAAACTGAACATGAAATTTAAAAAATTTTAGAGATGAATGTGGAAACCTCAAAAGTATGTCCCTGGACACCTCCAAGGGTCTGCAGATCCCAGGTTGAGTAACCATGTTTGCAGTTGATCTATCTGAGTTCAAATGATGACACTACCAACTCAGTTTCTCCATCCATGTAATGGGAATAGAAAGAAGGCTGTTCTACAGTTGTCATGAGTGTTAATGGCTACAATGCACATAAATTGCTCAACTCATAAGATAAAGGATAAGATAAAAGCTCTGTACATCTTTTCTAGTATTGTTAATATTATTAGGTGACCATGGTATATTGAGGAAAGCAGATATGCATACAACTAATAAGACCCAGAGAAAAACTGCTTTGTATATTTATACACAAAGTGCCCTGTTAGCATAGATAAGGCAGTGACAACAACAAATTCACACAGCTGGTAACTGACAAGGCTGGGATTCCAACCTGGACAGCCTGGCTCTGTGGGCTGTGCTTTTGAGTTCTTGAAAGAGATTTAAAATTAACAAGTATCAATAAAAGGGAGAGGAACATTGGTAATCAGCAGAGCCAGTCCATCTGACTCTCAAATCCTCACACTAAAGCACTGTGATCTCCTGACTCTGTAGCAAATGCCACAAAAGTCTGAACTTTAAGAGCCCCATTCAGTCTTGGGGCCCTTTCCCCCCAGACTTCCTGGCAAATACAGGTATTGCTCTGGGGTTCCTCCTACTTTGTACATCATGCATTTTAATTTTTATAAGTTTTTTTTTAATTGAATGAAAGATTCTTTAAACTCTATAGTGCTTTACAATTTTCAAAAGTTTCACACACATGATTTCATATAATCCCATAATAAAAATTTTTCCCCCCTACTCCTGTATTGCCCCTCTCCCCACTGGTAACCACTAGTTTGTTCTCTGTATCTGTGAGTCTGCTTCTTTTTTGTTTTATTCACTAGTTTGTTGTATTTTTAGATTCCACATATAAGTGATTTCATACAGTATTTGTCTTTCTCTGTCTGACTGTTTTCACTTAGCACAATGTCCTCCAAGTCCATCCATCCATTCTTGCAAATGGCAAGATTTCATTCTTTTTTATGGCTGAGTAGTATTCCATTGTATGTATGTATGTGTGTATATATATATATATATATATATATATATATATATACACACCACATCTTCTTTATCCATTCATCTGTTGATGGACATTTAGGTTGCTTCCATACCTTGGCAACTGTAAATATTGCTGCTATGAACATTGGGGTGCACGTATCTTTTCGAGTGAGTGTTTTTCAGATGTATATCCAGGAGTAGAATTGCTGGGTCATATGGTAGTTCTGTTTTTAGTTTTTTGAGAAACTGCATATTGTTTTCCACAGTGGCTGCACCAGTTTACACTCCCACCAACAGTGTGCGAGTGTTCCCTTTTCTCCACATCCTCGCCAACATTTGTTATTTGTGGGGTTTTGTTTTTTTGATGACAGCCATCCATTCTGACTGGTATGAGGTGATATCTCATTGTGGTTTTGACTTGCGGTTCCCTGATGATTAACGATGTTGAGCATCTTTTCATGTGCCTGTTGGCCATCTGCATTTCTTCTTTGGAAAAATGTCTATTCAGTTCTTCTGCCCATGTTTCAATCGAGTTTTTGCTTTTTTGATGTTGCATTGTATTAGGTGTTTATATATGTTACATCACACATTTTAAAAGGAAGTGAGTGATCCCCAGTCCATATTGACATAAATCACTTAGTTCCAGCATGAGTAAGCTAGAGGACTCCAACTGGTCTTCCCCGACGCCCAGAGAGTTTGCTTGCTTCTGCACAAAGTTTAAGAAATTAAATTAGTTGTCAGCACTTAAATATCAGATTTTATATAACAATCCAGGTTTCTGCCATCTCCTGAGCAATCAGAATATCTAGAAACATTGAGCCCGTATTCCCCATGATGACAACTGAATGGAGTTTAGCTTCAAAACAGGCATCTGAGCCTTTTTTTGGTCTTAGTTCCCTCCCTAAAATCTTCTCTTACCATCAGTGGTAGTGAAATCTTCTCTTACCTTCAGTGACCACAGGCACTGACGTGGGAGACTCCTGGAAAGCACTCAGTGTGTGTCCATTACTATTACTGAGGACGTTTTGTTGTTGTGGACTGGCTTAGATGCCCAGCACTGTCAGAGCCTGGGACCTGGGTGGTGTGGTAGCTGGCAAAAAGTGGCAATGAATTTCCCCTATGCCTGCATGCACATCCCTTTGTAGTATGACTTTGCCACTTTTCCTCTCCATCCTGCAAATCTGGGCTTGGCCCCATGACTTGCTTTGGCAAATGGGCGTTGGCAAGGGTGTGCTTATGCCTTGGGGTCTCCCCTCTCTGGCTACTGAGATCCCTTAGCCACCACGTGACAAGCCCGGTGCACCTATTGGAGGATGAGTGACAATGTGGAGGGATGGGTCCATCCATGGGAGCAAGGCCATCCTAGGGCAGTGGGTCAGAAATGACCCCCAAACCAGGAGAAGTAAGAAAGCGCTATTGTGTTAACGTGGGTTGGCTTTTAGAGAGCAACAGCTAACTCACAAGAAGGCAAAGACCCAGAATATCTACCATGCGACAGCATAAACTCTGATCTTCCTGAGGGTCTTCTCAGGAAAGAGAATTAGGCATTCTCTCTCTACAAATAAGGCCTAAAGCAAGTGACTCCTCTACTTTAGTTTTTAATGAAAAAGGACAGAATTGAAATCACTAGTGAGAGAATATTTAGGGTGTTTTTATAACTGGGAAGTGAACATTAAGGTAAATATACAGAAAACCAAGGTAAAGGTAATTTAACCAGTTACAGAAGTCATAGAACATGCAAAAAAAAATACACATAATCATACCATTCTAAGACGATTCCTTGATGATTTTGTAATTATCAAGGTTCTATTTGTGTGCATATGAACTTATTTTTTGAAAAGTTATCAAAATGGTGATAATAAAATCAACAATAAGAAGAAAAATAAGAATAACTTCTGTATTGAGTTCTTATGTACCCAGCACTTTTCTAAGGACCCATGCAGATTTTCTCCTTCAAATACAACACCACATGAGGGACATCCTATTATTAGTAGTAGTATTTTTTATTGAATTATAATTGATTTACAATATTGTGTTAGTTTCAGGTGTACAGCAGAATGGTTTGGTTATATATATACACACATATGTATATATGTATGTGTGTATACACACACACACACAAACATTTTTTTTGATTCTTTTCCTTATAGTTTATTACAAGATATTGAATATCCCTGTGCTATACAGTAGGTCCTTGTTGTGAGACATCCTATTATTATGTCCATTTTACAGACGAGCAAAATGAGTCTCAGAGAGATTGGGTAACTTCTCCAGAATTCCAGAGCTAGGACCTAATCTGCTGTTCTATTATATATCCATGCTATTACTGTCTACACTTCACCATTTTCGCTGGGTTAACAGTCATAGTAATGAAGGGATTTATATCTATAAAGCTGCCCAGAGAAGACCTGAATTTGAACAGGAGGGTTTTTTTGGTTTTTCTTTTTTTCCTCATTTCTTAAATTTAATCTGACAGTTTCAAGTTCACTTGAAATTTACCGTAACAGGGCTGAGCAGAGACATTCTTATTTCAATCCACCAGAGGGCAGTATGAGGCAGAGTTTCCTTCTGAAGACAAGTTTCCCATCTGAGCACTCCTGCTGCCTTACCTGGGGGCACTGAACTCTGGTGTCCACCTTCATTTCTATTGCTATCTTTTTGTATTGTTGGTTTTTTCATTTTAAGATGCTTAGAGATGCCCCCAGTTTTTAGAACACTATTCTTTTCCAACTAAGCAGCATGGGGCTGTGGAAACAGTGCTGGATAAAATAACCGAGAGCTTCTTTACCTGTGGTCCTACATGTGTGATTCCCTGACCTTTGGATATCACTGGGCTTCCTGGGTCAGATTCATTTACATCATGAGATGATAAAGTTGGACGAATTCTGAGGATCACTCCAACTCTCACCTTCTACAATTTCTAACGTAGAAGGTGCTGTGAGTCTTAATTAACACTGTGTAAACAACGGTATGTAAGAAATGTCACATTGGTTGTTGTTGTCATTATTATTAGTAAACAGAATTATATGACTGAGTCTCCAACCTACCAGACTGATGAAAAATGCAGTCTGTCATTATTGGGGCTCCCTGCAACTCTCGCCAACCCTAATTACCTCACAGTCCATGAGTGTTACAGAGTGTCCAAGGGTCAGGGAGGAGCCTACTCTTGAGGCTTCTGGCCACACTGGTCTCCTGCGGTCAAGGAACGGCTGCTTGTGTTTCTTGCCTGGAGGACCCTTGTCTAGGCTGGGAACCTAGGGCCCAACATCCATGAGTAAGTCTCGGAGTCAGGAAGGCTCTGACCCACAGCAGAAAAGATGTGTTATGGATCGAAGCCCTTCTCTGGCTGCCCACAAAGGTACTTCCTCGCTCCTTTCTTCCTATCAGAGTTGCTTTCATGAGCTCACATTTTCACTCACAGGAGAGAGAGGGAGGAAGAGAGAGTGAGGAGGGAGGGAGAAGAGGAGAGTTGTCCTCTGGCCACTTCTACTTGACCCCTACGAAAGTCCTAGGAAAAGGAAATGCGAAAGGCCTGGCTATCTTCATGGAAAGGAAGAGGGAAACCCTAGACCAAAACATGTTAATGTTTCAATAAATATTGTTCTTCCACCCCAAAAACCCAGAACCTAGAGTGAAGGAGGGATAATGTCTTGGGTAGATTGTATTCTCGACAGTGCCAGAACCAAGTTGCTCAGTGACTATCGGGTGGTTAATTTTCTTCTTCAGTCTGAAAGAGAAAAGGAAGAATGGGCAGGATTAGATTTTGAACCAAAATGGCAGGTATCTGAATCAGGAACCAGGCATGGGTGTGAATTCTGGATCCACGGTTTCCTGGCTATGGGACCTTGGAGAATACTGACTCTTCCTTCTTCAACAAGGAGGTGTACAAATTTTGCATCCAGTTTAAAGGAATTTGCTGATTGCTTGAAACCGGCTTAACGCCCCTGCCCTTGGGAATGTCTGCAGACACTTTCATGGGGTCCTGAAGCCACACGGGAGAAAGCCTTGGGAGTTCTGTCCTCCTTGATTGGGAAAGTTCAACTCTGTCCACCTGTTCAGACCTCTTGGCCTATATCTGATCCTCTGCAGAGCGCTGTGGATTGATACTCTTCTGGACACTCTTTTTTTTTTTTCTTTCTTCTTTTGCTAGACTCTCTCTTTACGGCAGCCTTTTTCATCTCATGTGTTGGTCACTCTGTAAACTGAGATCTTGCTCCAGGTTCAAAACTCTAAGCCAGATTCACAGCCCCAGACCCCTAGAAATGGTCCATTAAGTGCTACAAAGGTCTGTTGTACCCAAGTAGCTGGACCACGTACCTTCCCAACAGCAACACACAAGGGTTACCGCTGACCCATCCTCACTAGCATTCTGTATCCACAGACTTGCCTTATCGGCCTTTCTTTTCTGCTGCTTTTTATTGTTTGTTGTTAATTTTGGTAAAAACACATGACATGAAATCTACCCTCCTAACAAAGTTTTAAACGTACAAAACATTTTTTTGTGTTTTTATCATGTATATCCTGATGACTAAGAAAATTTAGCATTTTAAAACAGGTTGAGTAGGTTGCCTCTTTCTGAGTGGCCTCTTGGAAAACTTTTGCCCACATTTCTATTGTTGTTGTTTTGTTCATTTTATTAATTTATAAGTGTTCTTTATATAGCCTAGATATTAGCCCTTTGTCAAATTTACATGTGACAAATGTATATTTTCAGTCTACAGCTGATCTTTTCACTTTGTTTATAGGACCTGTTGATGAAGTTTAATGTGTTGAATCTATTATTTTTTTTTTCTTTTTGAATTGTGCTCTTTGTGTCTTGTTTAAGAAATCCTTCCTCAGGAAACTTGCAAAAGCCTCTTAGATAGCCTCATCCACAAGAGGGCAGACAGCGGAAGCAAGAAGAACTACAGTCCTGCAGCCTGTGGAACAAAAACCACATTCACAGAAAGATAGACAAGATGAAAAGGCAGAGGGCTATGTACCAGATGAAAGAACAAGATAAAACCCCAGAAAAACAACTAAATGAAGTGGAGATAGGCAACCTTCCAGAAAGAGAATTCAGAATAATGATAGTGAAGATGATCCAGGACCTCAGAAAAAGAATGGAGGCAAAGATCAAGAAGATGCAAGAAATGTTTAACAAAGACCTAGAAGAATTAAAGAAAAAACAAACAGAGATGAACAACACAATACCTGAAATGAAAAATACACTAGAAGGAATCAATAGCAGAATAACTGAGGCAGAGAACGGATAAGTGACCTGGAAGACAGAATGGTGGAATTCACTGCCACAGAACAGAATAAAGAAAAAAGAATGAAAAGAAATGAAGACAGCCTAAGAGACCTCTGGGACAACATTAAATGCAACAACATCTGCATTATATGGGTCCCAGAAGGAGAAGAGAGAGAGAAGGGACCTGAGAAATATTTGAAGAGATTATAGTCAAAAACTTCCCTAACATGGGAAAGGAAAGAGCCACCCAAGTCCAGGAAGTGCAGAGAGTCCCATACAGGATAAACCCAAGGAAAACACACTGGCAAAAAAATTAAAGACAAAGAAAAATTACTGAAAGCAGCAAGGGAAAAGTGACAAATAACATACAAGGGAACTCCCATAAGGTTAACAGCTGATTTCTCAGCAGAAACTCTACAAGCCAGAAGGGAGTGGCATGATATACTTAAAGTGATGAAAGGGAAGACCCTACAACCAAGATTACTCTACCTGGCAATGATCTCGTTCAGATTTGATGGAGAAATCAAAAGCTTTACAGACAGGCAAAAGCTAAGAGAATTCAGCATCACCAAACCAGCTCTACAACAAATGCTAAAAAAATTTCTCTAAGTGGGAAACACAAGAGAAGAAAAGGACCTACAAAAAGAAAACCCAAAACAATTAAGAAAATGGTCATAGGAACATACATATCAAAAATTACCTTAAACGTGAATGGATTAAATGCTCCAACCAAAAGACACAGGCTTGCTGAATGGATACAAAAACAAGACCCATATATATGCTGTCTACAAGGGACCCACTTCAGGCCTAGGGAAAGTGAGGGGATGGAAAAAGATATTCCATGCAAATGGAAATCAAAAGAAAGCTGGAATAGCAATACTCATATCAGATAAAATATACTTTAAAATAAAGAATGTTTATAAATAGAAAAGAGGGACACTACAAAATGATCAAGGGATAAATCCAAGAAGAAGATATAACAATTATAAATATATATGCACCCAACATAGGAGCACCTCAATACATAAGGCAACTGCTGACAGCTATAAAAGAGGAAATCGACAGTAACACACTAATAGTGGGGGACTTTAACACCTCACTTACATCAATGAACAGATCATCCAAACAAAAACATTACTAAGGAAACACAAGCTTTAAATGACACAATACACCGATAGATTTAATTGATATTTATAGGACATTCCATCCAAAAACAGCAGATTACACTTTCTTCTCAAGTGTGCACAGAACATTCTCCAGGATAGATCACATCTTGGGTCACAGATCAAAGCTCAGTAAATTTAAGAAAATTGAAATCATATCAAGCATCTTTTCTGACCACAATGTTATGAGATTAGAAATCAATTATAGGGGAAAACAACGTAAAAAACACAAACACATGGAGGCTAAACTATATGTTACTAGATAACCAAGAGATCACTGAAGCAATCAAAGAGGAAATCAAAAAATACCTAGAGACAAATGATAACGAAAACATGATGATCCAAAACCTATGGGATGCAGCAAAAGCAGTTCTAAGAGGGAAGTTTATAGCTATACAAGCCTACCTCAAGGAACAAGAAAAATCCCAAATAAACAATCTAACCTTACACCTAAAGGAACTAGAGAAAGAAGAACAAACAAAACCCAAAGTTAGCAGAAGGAAAGAAATCATAAAATCAGAGCAGAAGTAAATGAAATAGAAACAAAGAAAACAATAGCAAAGATCAATAAAACTAAAAGCTGGTTCTTTGAGAAGATAAACAAAATTGATAAACCTTTAGCCAGACTCATCAAGAAAAAAAGGGAGAGGGCTCAAATCAAAACAATTAGAAATGAAAAATGAGAAGTTACAATGGACACTGCAGAAATACAAAGCATCCTAAGAGACTACTACAGGCAACTCTATGCCAATAAAATGGATAGCCTGGAAGAAATGGACAAATTCTTAGAAAGGTATAACCTTCCAAGACTGAACCAGGAAGAAATAGAAAATATGAACAGACCAATCAAAAGTAATGAAATAGAAACTGTGATTACAAATCTTCCAACAAACAAAAGTCCAGGAACAGATGGCTTCACAGGTGAATTCTATCAAACATTTAGAGAAGAGCTAACATCCATCCTTCTCAAACTCTTCCAAAATATAGCAGAGGGAGGAATGCTCCCAAACTCATTCTGTGAGGCCACCATCACCCTGATACCAAAACCAGAAAAAGATACTACAAAGAAAAGAAAATTACAGACCAATATCACTGATGAATATAGATGCAAAAATCCTCAACAAAATACTAGCAAACAGAATCCAACAACACATTAAAAGGATCATACACCACAATCAAGTGGGATTTATCCCAGGGATGCAAGGATTCTTCAATATACGCAAATCAATCAATGTGATACACCATGTTAACAAATTGAAGAGGAAAAACCATATGATCATCTCAATAGATGCAGAAAAAGCTTTAGACAAAATTCAACACCAATTTATGATAAAAACTCTCCAGAAAGTGGGCACAGAGGGAACCTACCTCAACATAATAAAGGCCATATACAACAAACCCACAGGAAACATCATTCTCAATGGTGAAAAACTGAAACCATTTCCTCTAAGATCAGGAACAAGACAAGGATGTCCACTCTCACCACTATTATTCAACACAGTTTTGGAAGTCCTAGCCACAGCAATCAGAGAAGAAAAAGAAATAAAAGGAATCCAAATGGGTAAAGAAGAAGTAAAGCTGTCACTGTTTGCAGATGACATGATCCTATACATAGAGAATCCTAAAGATGCTACCAGAAAACTACTAGAGCTAATCAATGAATTTGGTAAAGTAGCAAGATACAAAATTAATGCACAGAAATCTCTTGCATTGTTATACACTAATGATGAAAAATCTGAAAGGAAATTAAGGAAACACTCCCATTTACCATTTCAATAAAAAGAATAAAATACCTAGGAATAAACCTACCTAGGGAGACAAAAGACCTGTATGCAGAAAACTATAAGACACTGATGAAAGAAATTAAAGATGATACCAACAGATGGAGAGTTATACCATGTTCTTGGATTGGAAAAATCAATATTGTGAAAATGACTCTACTACCCAAAGCAATCTACAGATTCAGTGCAATCCCTATCAAATTACCAATGGCACTTTTTACAGAAGTAGGACAAATCTTAAAGTTTGTATGGAGACACAAAAGACCCCGAAGAGCCAAAGCAGTCTTGAGGGAAAAAATGGAGCTGGAGGAATCAGACTCCCTGACTTCAGACTATACTACAAAGCTACAGTAATGAAGACAATATGGTACTGGCACAAAAACAGAAACATAGATCAATGGAAAAAGATAGAAAGCCCAGAGATAAACCCACACACCTATGGTCAACTAATCTATGACAAGAGAGACAAAGATATACAATGGAGAAAAGACAGTCTCTTCAATAAGTGGTGCCTGGAAAACTGGACAGCTGCATGTAAAAGAATGAAATTAGAACACTCCCTAACACCATACACAAAAATAAACTCAAAATGGATTAGAGACCTAAATGTAAGACCAGACACTATAAAACTCTTAGAGGAAAACATAGGAAGAACACTCTTTGACATAAATCACAGCAAGATCTTTTTTGATCCACCTCCTAGAGTAATGGAAATAAAAACAAAAATAAAAAAATGGGACCTAATGAAACTTCAAAGCTTTTGCACAGCAAATGAAACCATAAACAAGACCAAAAGACAGCCCTCAGAATGGGAGAAAATATTTGCAAATGAATCAATGGACAAAGGATTAATCTCCAAAATATATAAACAGCTCATGCAGCTCAATATTAAAGAAACAAACAACCCAATCCAAAAATAGGCAGAAAACCTAAATAGACATTTCTCCAAAGGAGACATACAGATGGCCAAGAAGCACATGAAAAGCTGCTCAACATCACTAATAATTAGAGAAATGCAAATCAAAACTACAATGAGGTATCACCTCCCACCAGTTAGAGGTGGCATCATCAGAAAATCTATAAAAACAAATGCTGGAGAAGGTGTGGAGAACAGGGAACCCTCTTGCACTGTTGGTAGGAATGTAAATTAATAGAGTCATTATGGAGAACAGTATGGAGGTTCCTTAAAAAACTAAAAATAGAATTACCATATGACTCAGCAATCCCACTACTGGGCATATACCCAGAGAAAACTGTAATTCAAAAAGACACATGCACCCCAATATTCTTTGCAGCACTATTTACAATAGCCAGGTCATGGAAGCAACCTAAATGCCCATCGACAGACGAATGGATAAAGAAGATGTGGTACATGTATACAATGGAATATTACTCAGCCATAAAAAGGAATGAAACTGGGTCATTTGTAGAGATGTGGGTGAATCTAGAGACTGTCATACAGAGTGAAGTAAGTCAGAAAGAGGAAAACAAATATCGCACATTAACGCATATATGTGGAACCTAGAAAAATGAAACAGATGAACTGGTTTGCGGGGCAGAAGTTGAGACACAGATGTAGAGAACAAACGTATGGACATCAAGGGGGGAAAGCGGTGGGGGCTGGGGCTGGTGGTGTGATGAATTGGGAGATTGGGATTGACATCTATACACTGATGTGTATAAAATGGATAACTAATAAGAATCTGCTGTATAAAAAAATAAAATAAAATTCAAAAACATAAATAAAGTTTAAAAAAATACCCAGTAAATGATACACTTTCCAAAGACAAAAAAAGAAAAAAGAAATCCTTCCTACACTGAAAAAGTGAGTGGGATCAAATTTTATTTTATTTTTTATTTCTTTATTAAAAATGGCATTTTTTTTTTAATTGGAGTATAATTGCTTTACAATGGTGTGTTAGTTTCTGCTTTATAACAGTGAATCAGTTATACATATGTTCCCATATCTCTTCCCTCTTGCATCTCCCTCCCTCCCACCCTCCCTATCCCAACCCCCCAGGCAGTCACAAAGCACCGAGCTGATCTCCCTATGCTATGCGGCTGCTTATCTACCTTACGTTTTGTAGTGTATATATGTCCATGCCTCTCTCTCGCTTTGTCACAGCTCACCCTTCCCCCTCCCCATATCCTCAAGTCAATTCTCTAGTAGGTCTGGGTCTTTATTCCTGTCTTACCCCTAGGTTCTTCATGACATTTCTTTTTTCTTAAATTCCATATATATGTGTTAGCATACGGTATTTGTCTTTCTCTTTCTGACTTACTTCATTCTGTATGACAGACTCTAGGTCTATCCACCTCATTACAAATAGCTCAATTTCATTTCTTTTTATGGCTGAGTAATATTCCATTGTATATATGTGCCACATCTTCTTTATCTATTCATCCGATGATGGACACTTAGGTTGTTTCCATCTCTGGGCTATTGTAAATAGAGCTGCAATGAACACTGTGGTACATGACTCTTTTTGAATTACGGTTTTTTCAGGGTCTATGCCCAGTAGTGGGATTTCTGGGTCATACGGTAGTTCTATTTGTAGTTTTTTAAGGAACCTCCATACTGTTCTCCATAGTGGCTGTATCAATTTACATTCCCACCAAGAGTGCAAGAGGGTTCCCTTTTCTAGTGGGATCAAATTTTAAAGAGCTTTTGCTTGCCTACCCTCAAAACACGTTTCTAAGATCTCTTTTAAAATTCTAAAAATTGACAACCTCTACCTGAAGGATGTTAGTTAGTTAAATGCCATTGATTCAACTAGTTGCTCATATGAAAACAATAATGACAGATTCCTGTCTTACATTATACCCAAAAATCGATGCTAGAGACTTAAAAACACCATATGTGAAAAGAACAACTTTTAGAAAAATATATAGGACAGAGAGCTGATTTTATTAAAAAGCTTTTCTTTCAAAATTCAGCCCCACTCTATTTTGTCAGAGATCCAGTATTGTAACTGCAGTGAACAAGTTGTAGTGCAGCAAAGATACGTGACAGCAGTGGCCAGACACGTGGCTGTCCATGCATCACGGCCAGATCATAAAGGGTCTTGACACTAGACCATGGAGTTGGAATTTTATCCAGACAGCTGTTGAGAGGTTTTACATAGGAGAGGGAGGTGATCATCGGATTTGCCTTTTAGAAAGACAGCTGTGGCAGGAATAAGCTGTAGACCCTGGGAGAGGGAGAAATAGGATGGAAAGGAAAATGGCGAGAAGGCTGTTGAATAATCTAGGTGAGAGCAATGGGGCTTTGAAATGGGGCAGCAGCTGCTGTGAGGGATAAAAAAGGGGCGAATTTAAGAGCTTTTAAGGAGACAAATTTGCTGGGAGCTAGTTAATGTAAATTAGCTTTTTCCTGGCTACAAGTAATTGGCCACCTGGAAATACAGAATTGGGAGGGGCACAAAGAGAAACCTGAGTACCTATGTGAGGGCCAGTCCTGGGGTGGAGGAAACCCACTCATATTTTCTCCATCTCAAAACTCCTCTTTTAAGGAGATGGAAAAAATGTCTTTCCTTTGTGAGTGCACAATTCTTTGACAATAGCGTTTTAATACTAAAAAGCAAGTTATTTGATTTTGATAACATTTCTTATTTTCCAAGGGAAAATAAGAGGCTTACACAGTGGTGCTTCCCAGTGAAGGGAAAGACACTTCAAATTCACAAAGCAAGGTGAAACTTAGAACAAATCAATTTGAGGGAATTATGCTTAACAAATGGTAAATTGTGAAATGCACGTTAGTTATTCACTTGCAGCTCCTGCCTTTTCTGAGTGGAAACAGCTGGGAGCTCATTACCTGTGCCAGGAAATGCCTCTCTATCCCCACACTGCCCACAAAGGCATAAAAGGTTACTGCTTTAGAAAATGAGACAATAACAGGGGAAAGAGGGGAAAGAGGAGATTGCTTTTTCATACCAATTAGTTGGATGAAATAATATTGGTGACGTCTGTAGCAAGGGTGAATTGGAGACTGCATATGCTAATTTGAATGAAGATGTCCTAAAAATACTTACCAATGAGAAGGGTATAGGAACATCAAACTTTTGACAGAAACTATCAAACATTTTAGTGTAATAACATAAATAGCATTTATGAAGTTCTTCCCACTTTCAGTGGTATCAGTATTGTTCACTGACCACCTCCCTTATGGTGGACAATGGCTACTCTGGTTTCCAGCTTCACATCTGGATGCCATATCATCAGTACACACCTCATCGGCCCAAATTTAGTTAAACCCCCCTAGTCAGGAGAATGCATGTGCTGTTTTCCTTAAGCCAAAGTTAACTAAAGGAATCACTATGTCCAAGGGACCAAGATGACTTCGATTGACTTTGGCCTATCAGAGTCCATCCTTGAACCTGGAGATAAAGTCAGCTTAGCGTCACAGTACAGGGCTATCTGGGAAAAGGCTGGATAATGGCAGAATCATCTGAGTTTTGCTATGAACAGAGAATAGGGACTGTGTTATTACTCATAGCATTCTAAACATAGATGGGAAGGATTTGGCATGTTCTAATAGTTGATGCCTGATAAGGAAACTTAGCTGAAATATGGGTGCAAATTTGAATTCCTCATGTTTTTATACTTTTCAAAGTCCCCTTGCACTGAATTGCATTTGATCCCATAAAAGCCATGGAGATTTTCAAGGGAGACAATATGATTCCCTTTCTTTTGCAGATGGAGAAACAGAGGGAGGAAGGACTTGGAAGAGAGATCATATCTTGGTTGTGAATCTATGAAAGAGAATGTGATCTAGTGCTAAGTGCGTAGATTTTGAAGTTGGATAGCTCTGATTGTTTGGGCAGGATCTCTCAGAGACTCAGTTACTCCATCAGTAAACAGATTAAAATATCCACCACTAATAACTATAGGAGGATAATTAAAAGGGACTCTCTGAATGGTTCTGAGGACAGGTGTGGAGAGGTTAAGGGCTCAGGCGTGAGACAGGATACCTGGTTCCAATCCCAGCTCCATCATCTACTAGTTTCATGGCCTTGGCAAGTCACTTAACTTCTCTCTGACCTTCAGTTTCTGCATTTACAACATGGGGCTGGTAAGATAGAATCAACTTAATAGAGTTTCCAGGAGGATGAATTGAGATGATGAATGTAAAGCATTTAACACAGTGTGGAGCACAGGTGAGCAGCAAATAAGATTTAGGTGTGATATTTTGATCATGTGTTAACAACACCCTCAATACAGGTGGTGTGGATTATCTGATGGTTCTCGCCTCCAGTTGTAAAATGACCAGCAACTGTTCTGTATCTCAAGAACCTTTCCTTTATATAACCTGAGATAGTCCTCCCGTTTTCTTGGTAGGAGTCAAATGGTGCAGGGGAACATACGACATTTTCATTATTTCTGTTTTATTCCAGGTTGGGCTGCATAGCGAGATTTGGAAGCACTGCACACCCACACCGAGCTGGCCTGCTTCGAGGACAGGAGGCGTGCTCACTGAAGAGGTGAGTTAAAAACAAACCCCGACGCAGATCATGCTTCAGTTATATCCATTTCCCACAGCCGGGGGAGGCTGCAGTGCTATCTTGTCCTTGTGTGAAAAAGAAAGAAGAGCATTTGGTGTGAAAACGGCAGTGGCAAAAAAGGCATGTTTGACAGCTATCTCACACTCTGGGGAAAAGCATTAGCTCTTTCCCAGAACTGAAAAGGCAGAGTGGAGACTGTCCATATGTCTAAAATGTCGGAGAGCACTGAAAGTCAAATGCAATATTTTAACGCTTAATTTATAGCTCTGGTTCACTTTTTTGTCATCTGTTTTTCATCGGTAAGCTCATGGAGGACTGGGGTATTGTCCCGTTTGAGAGTTTGTCAACTAAGTCAAAGTATGCTATGGAGAAGTGCAGTTCTGAAGCATTTTCTGATTATGTTTGGCATTTCAGCACAAGTGCATTGATTGTTATGATTTATTATAACTGTGACATTAAAAATGTTTATTAATTAATTCAGCAGATTCATTAAGAGTTAATTATGCTCACTAGAAAAAATGAAGCAGAAAACACAAACTAAAAACAACTGTAATCTAGCAATTTCTATGGACTCTTGACATTATAGTATATATCTTTCCATTCTTTTATTTTGCATTTATTTTTTCGTGAATATTTTTTTTCTAATGGGTGGTGCATATGGTAGGTGTTTATATATATTTCACTGTGTTTACCTGTAATATATTAAAAACATCTTTCCATGATAGTGGGAGGTTTTTCTTTTAAAAATTATTATTTATGAAATATTTTGGACATACAAAAAGGTGTAGAGAATAGTATAGCAAATGCTAAGTACCCACCACCACTTAAAAAAAAAAAGTCATGACTAATTCAGTTGAATCTCTTATCACACCTGCAAAGGTAACTACACATCGAACTTTGGTATTTATCATTTTCATGAGCTCTGTGTTCTTTTACGGCACATTTATGTAGCTTTAGTATTTTTAGCACTGTTTCACGTAGTTTAAATTTTCATCTAAGAGGTGTCAGATGGTAGTTTTTCTGTAACTTGCCTTTTATATTTCCTCAGTGTGATTTTTTTTCCAGATGCATCCATGTTGATACCTGTAGCTCTGGTTATTTTTACTCCTGTATCATATTCCATTTTATAAGTATGCCATAAATTATTTGTCCACTGATCAGATGGTGGACATGGTTATGCATGTTCATAGGTATGAAAGTAGCTCTATACCTAGAAAAGGAATTGAAGGGTTATAGGGTATAACTATCCTCAAATTAATTAGATGTTGTCAAATTATTCCCAAAGGGGTTGTATCAGTTCATACCCATCAGCATGTAAAATACCCTATTTCTTCAAATCTTTCCCAATTCTTTAAATATTTTTGCCTATCATACAGGTATAAAATGGTTTTCCATTGTGGTTTTAATGACCACTTTTATGATTATGCATGACAGTGAACAGATTTCATCTTTTTAAAATCTATTTGAGTTTCTTTTATTGCACTGACTTCATAAGCTTTATCAATGTTTTAAATTTATTATTACTTATTTTATAAGTAGGTAGAAAATATACGTCTGCGGGGGTGGATACACACACATACATGTACATATACTAATCTTTTGTCATATTATTAACAAAATCTTTGGTTCCTGATATGTATTGTGTATGTTTTTGGTGTCTTTTGATGAACAGAAGCTTTTAATATAGTTGAATTTATTAATTTTCACTTATGTTTTTCATGTTTTACTTAATGAACACTCCAGTGTCAGAAAATTGGTTTGGGTATTCTTCTCCATGTTTTGAGGATTTTGCTTTTCACATTTAGATCCCTACCTCACCAAGAATTGATTTTTGGTTCAGTATGCAGTTTAGTTTCTATTCCCCATATATGTCCCAGTACCATTTGTAGATAGCTTGTCATCTGCCCTCTGATCTTCAACGTCTTCTCTGACTTAGATGGCTCCTGCATATGCATGGATCTGGTTCTGAGCTCTCTGTTCTGTTCCGGTCAATTTACCTAAATCTACCAATACCATGTTATCATAATTATGATAAACTTATAATAAATTTTGATAACTGGTGGTAAAAATCTTCAAACTTGATTTTCTTTAAAGTCTCCTGAGCTATTCCTGGGCCTTTGCTTTACACATTAATTTTAAAACTGACTTCTTATATTCTATGAAAAACATATCAGTATTGTGAGTGGCCTAAATTTAGAAATTAATTTTGGAAGAATTGACATCTTTACTATGTTGATTCTTATTTCTCCATTTATTTAAATTGATTTAATTTTAAAATAAAGTTTTATAATTTTTCTTTTAAAATATTACATATCTTTTGTTAAATCTATTTCTAAAATAGTACATTGTACTACTAAAAATTACATTTGCTAATTTCTTTCTTGTAGTTAAATAATGGGAATAAAATAATAATAAAGAATAGAAATGCAATTGAACACTCATTAGTAAACAAAATATGTGTATATTATCTTTTGTTTTTAATGTAGATAATATCATATCTAAATAATGAGGGTTTTGTTTCTTCCCTTTAACATTAAATACTATGCAAGTAGATTTAGAGGCATGTCCTTAAACAAATTAAGGAAGTTCCCTTCTATTCTTTCTGTGCTAATTTCTTTATCATGAGCGGGTGTTGACTAAAATTTCATTTAATGCCTGGTTTTGCTGCATCTATTGAGATGAACTATGTGGTTCTCTATCAATCTCTTAATATTATGAAATACATTAATTTTCTAATATTAAACTATTCCTACATTACTGGAGAAAACGTAACTTGGTCACAATAAGGCAGTAGTTTTATGTAGTGCTGTGGTTATATAGTGCTAATATATTCTCAGGATATTTACGTTTATATTCATAAGTTCACCCAGTTGTTAATTTTCCTTGTTCTCACTGTCCTCAAGTTTATCCTAGCTTCATGAAATGAATTTGGAAGTGTTTTGTTTTGTTTTTTCCTATTTTCTGGAAGTCTGAAGTTTTCTCTATGTGTTGGGATAAATTTTTAATTACTGGTGTAATTTCTTTCATGAGTAAAGTCTCTTCTCATTTTGTTTCCCTTAGTGTTAGTTTTGGTAAGCTATGTTTTCCTAAAAATAGGTGTTTCTAAAATTTATCTAAAATTGACTTGTTATGATTTTTAAAGTTTATTCTTTAATTATAGTCATAGGCTGTGTGGGCTCATGGTAACATTATTCTCTGAATTCTTATATTTTGATTGTCTTCTGCCTTTATGTTTGAAAGTTTATTTGGCTGGATATACAATCTGGCTCACATTTACTTTCCTTGAGTATCTTAAATATGTTACTCCATTTTCTTTTGGCACAAAACTTTGATGTTGAGACTTCTGATGGTGATTTGATTTTCTTTTCTTTATAGTTACTTTGGCTTTTTGCCTATATGCCCAAATATTTTTTCTTTTTCTTTGAAGTCAGTAATTATGGCAAGAATGTATCTTGCTCAATAAACACAGAAAAAGCATTTGCCAAAATCCAATATCTTTTTATTATAATAATAATAATAAAAGCTCAACAAACAAAGAATAAAATAGAACTTCCTCACTCTGATAAAAGACATCTACAAAAATCTCACAGCTCCCAAAGATCCCAGCTTCCTGGTATTCATGCCCTTGTGAATCTCCTCCCCTCAAGTGTAGGGTAGACTTGTTTCTAATGCAGGGGTTGCCAAACTTTTTCTGTAAAGGGCCAGGTAGGAAATTTTTTGGGGGGGTGGTTGTTGGGAGTCATTTTAGAAGCTGCCTACCATGTAGTGCCTGCCAACATGTAGGGACTTTGAAAGTATTTGCTGAGTGAGTAAATGAATAATTGTTCACATCCACCAATTTTCTAAATGCAAGGGCTGAAAGAAAAGCTGCTAGCCAAGAAAAAGCCAAATTCCTTCACCGATTATTATGATTTGACAACTGCATCACAACTGTAACAACTTATCAACTTGTGTGATCTTCTTATTAGTAATTTCCATCATTAGGTTAAATGAATTAGATAGCAAAATAAGCTTAGAATTGAATTCATATGTAGATTGGACAGATTATTCTTTCACGACATCAGCAAATTGGAAGAAAGTGTACTTATTTGAGATGAGAATTCACTCTGGGGGCAAGAATATTTATTGTGAATTATGTTTACCATAGGGCAGCTGCAGTATCTTCTAATACCAAGAAAGACTCAAAACCTAAATGTACAAAATCAAATTCTCATCCATTTTTTTCATCTTTTCTTGATATGATATCCTTTCTCCAAAAGCCAAAATACTGTACCACAAAGTTCTTCCTTGATCATTTAGGATCTCTCTTATAAAAACAAAACAAAACAAAACCTCACAGCTAACATCATGCTTAATGGTGAAAGACTTAATTCTTTCCTCCTAAGATCAGGAACAAGAAAGAATGACTATTCTCACAATTTCTATTTAACATTGTATTGGAGATTCTACCCAAAGCAATTAGGCAAGAAAAAGAAATAGAGACATTCAGATTGGAAAGGGAGAAGTAAAGTTATTTCTATCTCAGATGACACAACCTTTTATACAGTAGTCCCCCCTTATCCACAGGGGATACATTCTAAGACCCCCAGTGGATGCCTGAAACTGCAAATAATACCAAACCCTATATATACTATGTTTTTTTTTCCTATATATACATACCTATGTTAAAGTTTAATTTATAAATTAGGCACAGTAAGAGATAATAATAACAAATCATAAAATAGAACAAGTATAACAATATGCTGTAATAAAAGTTATGTGAACATGGTTTCTCTTTTGTTCTCTCTCTCTCAAAATATCTTATCATACAAATTTAATGCATTTTCCATCTTAACTAAACACTTACCATGCACTAGGGCTTTAACTTTTGCAGTCTAAGGTGTGAAAGCAAAACCAGCATGGATTTCTTTTTCTTTCTTCACAGTTTCATGGATAGAAGAAGTTTTCTTACTATAGATGTTAGCAACCTCATCATATCATTTTTTTTCTTATTAAGTCAAGAACTTTCACCTTTTCACTTAAAGGAAGCACTTTACGGATTTTCTTTAGCATATCTGAATCACCAGCATCATTACTCTTGTTCTTTGGGATCATTATTCAATAAAATAAGGGTTACGTGAACACAAGCATTGTGACACCCTGACCATCTGATAACCAAATGGCTACTAAGTGACTAACCGATGGGATATCCTGAACAAAGGCATGATTCATGTCCCAGGTGAGGTGGAGCAGGATGCTGAGAGATTTCATCACACTACTCAGAATGGTGTGCAATTTAAATTTTATGAATTTTTTGCTCCTGGAATTTTCCATTTAGTATTTTCAGAACTTGGTTGACTGTAGGTAGCTGAAACCATGGAAAGTGGACTCTTTTTAGTTGCAAGATATAGAAACAAAAGTAAAATTCACTTAAAAATGGAAATTAGCAACTGCAAGATGTATGGTATTTTTATTTTAAAGACAGATGTAGCCTGGCATTCATGTCTTATCATCAGTTATCTGTCTCTTGTCTCTGCTCTGTTTTCTTCTGTGGTCTTCTTTCTTGGGCTTTTCTTTAGTTGTTGTTGCCCTTTAGTGGATTTTTATTTGACCTATACTGACTTAGCAGCTCCATGGGAAAGAAAGCCTCTCTTTTTTCAAATTTTTTATGAATCATAGAATTTATTCGATTGAACCAGGTGGAACTACTTGGTCATCCATGAACCAAAATGGGACAAGTGCTTAGTCCTGCATTGCTTAATATGGACATGGCAAAGTAGTATTCTGATTGGTCAGACCAAGGTCATATGATCACACATGGAGGGAAGTAAGGAAGGTGTGATACCAAAGAAAGAAGGAAAAAGAAGTGTTCTCTTAGCAGTAAAAATGGCAAAAAGAAAAAAAAAAAAAAGAGCTAGCTATGCAAAAGTAACCACTGTCCACAAAAGGAACTTCTGCTTATACCATCATTTGTGATCTTCCCAGCAACTTTCTGAGAAATATCATGTAGTCTTGTTTGATACCATATGTAGTCTTGAGGATCTATGAATAAATCGTCTGCAAAGTCTCTCAAGTGGTAAAGTGTAGAGCTTGGAGTAGATTTTTTTAGCAGCAAATTCTGCTTGGCTTGGATAAACGGCTGCATAATAATTTTAAAAATTCCCTTGAGTTTGGTTTTCTGCGATTGTTTCCTGAACTCCTTGGGTAATTAACTAGATTCCCAGTTAGAGAGTTCCAGAGACTCTAGTGCCTGAAAACCAAGACAGTTTTCACAATCCTGAGAGCTAGAAGCTTCAGAAATCTGCCATTTTCGGTCTCATACTTTATAGCAAGAGCATGAAACTATCTGTTGGTCTTCCACACATCTATTCTTTTCTATCTCCAGGCTCAGGATGTTCTCTCTCATTGAGATGTCTCCTTCTTTATGAGTCTGAATACTACCCCCTTTTGTAGGTGCATTGCTGTTTCCTCCTGCAGTCTTTCTTATCCACCCCAGAGAGGAGTAAGTACCCACCTCCATACTCCTCTCTGCAGGCCTCTGGCTTAACATCTATCACATTCTGTTGACACTTTCTTTCTCCACCAGGCACTGAGTTTCTTGTTGGAGGGACTGTAACTTGTTTTTCACTGAATCCCTGGGGTCCATCATATTGCCTGGTACACAGTAGCCCCTCAGATCCTTAGAAAATATAGACTGAATAAATAAAAGACTAATTAAAGATGATAAGTAGTGGGCCAGGAAAATTAGATGATAAACAATTAAGTACAAAACTATAAAGGATGTAGAGAAGCAATGGCCTGATAAAACAGATTCATGGAAAGATGACTTGAAAAAATCTGGAGAACAGTGATCTAAATAACAGATAAAGGACAAACAACTAGTTGTCACTAGTATTTAAGCTGGAGAAAGAAAGAAAGAAAAAATTTAAATAATGTTTTTTATTTTTTTTGACAGTCTAATGGATTATCCATTTAGATAGAACTTGCCAGGCAGAAAGCTATCACCAGAAGCTATTACATTTTCCTCAGTAAAAGTCTCCCTTATGTTGTAAATAATGACAGCCTTTGTTTGAATAGCACTTTAACATTTGAAAAGCTCTCTGGCTCTATAATCTATTTCTGTCATTTGGCAAACATGTCCTAAGGACCTATGAGAGAGAATATGTGAAGTATAGAGGCAAATAAGACTTTGTCCCTGCCTTCAAGGAGGAAAGGCTGATGATAGAGGCAGAGGTAAAGAGTTATAATACATCAGGAAAAAAACTATATTATAGGGGTTATGTACTCAGCATGTGGCCCAAAGGAGAGAGGAAAGCAGAAAGCAGAAGGTGTGTCTTGGGAGAGTAGAGCTTGGTAGACAGACAAAGAAGATGTAAAGGGTATTGTAGACAGAGAAAAATGCATCCAGAAAGACAAAAATTGTTGAAATGATGGGAACGTGTTCATAAAACAATAGAAAATAATTGTGGCTGCAAGTCATTTGATACTCCTCTTATCCAGAGGTGCGGTCCATGTCCCTTCCACTTGACTCTGGGAAGCCTTGAACAATAGAACGCAGAAAAGTGACATGGCATGGCTTCAGAGCCTAGGTCAGAGAAGGTGATGCAGCGTCCCCCTTTTGCTGGAATGCCAGTGCACAGAGCCCTGGGCTACCATGCAAGAAGTCCATCCTCTTGGAGGTTCCCATGCTGAGGAAGGCATGTTTAGGCATTCAGTTGACAGCCCGGCTGAGTTCCCATCAGGCAACACCCACATCATCTTGTAAAGGAGCCATTTTGGACACCCAGCCCGGGTAACCCTTCAGATGTCTACAGACCTAGCCCACATCTCACTGCAACTGTTGCAGGAAGGGGGACCCCTTCTAGGGCCCGAAAGTGGGCTCTTGTCTAACACTCAGAAATGAATTGTCTGAGAAGACACAAGTGTTGAAAAAGCAAGAGACGTTATTGGGAAGGGGCGCCCGGGCAGAGAGCAGCAGGGTCAGGGAACCCAGAACTGCTCGGCCACGTGACTCGCAGTCTCGGGCTTTATGGTGATGAGGTTAGTTTCCGGGTTGCATCTGGCCAATCATTTCTGACTCAGGATCCTTCCTGGTGGTGTGCGCATCGCTCAACCAAGATGGATTCCAGCGAGAAGGATTCTGGGAGGTTGGTAGGACATATGGACTGGAGTCTCCTCTCTCCTTTCGACCTTTTCCGAATTCTTCCTGTTGGTGGTAGCTTGTAAGTTCTGCGTTCCTTACCAGGACCTCCTGTTGTAAGGTAACTCAGGCAAGTGGTTACTATTGAGCCTGGCCAGGGCAGGTGGTTTCTGTCAGTGGTTCCCCAAACACAACCACATGAGAGACCCCAAGCAAGAGCTAAGCCCTTTTTGAATTCCTGTTCTCAAAAAAAAAATCATGAATAAAATAAAGTGGTAATTTTAAGCCTAGCATTATTTTGTGATAGCAGTCTGATTTTTCTGGATAACTTTATTGTTGAGTTGTATACATCAGGCACGACCGGCCCCAGCCCAGCCTCCTGGATGTCCCTGCCTCGTCACCATTTCCCTCCTAGTCACAGTGTCTAGTTAAGGGTTAGGTCCATGACCCAAGGACCTTGCCTTGTGACTTTTGTTAAAAGTAGTGAAAAGAAGATGTCCTCTTTCTAGGGGGTTACTAAATAAGGACTAGGCAAGCCTGAAACATCTGGGGCAAATTTGTTATTGAGTGGGAAGACGCTAATCAAGAATAAAGTCACTATGGAGAAAAGCAAAGCAAAGGATGGAGAGAAACTGCTTCCTAATGAGACTGTTTGAGCTTTTGGACCCAGTTGTACCTGGTCTACACCAGGCTTTCTTAGTTTCCTAAGCCAATAAATTCTCCTTTGTGATTAAGCCTATTGGAGAGGTGTTTCTGTCACTTGCATCTGAAAGATTCCTAACTATTATATGTGGGTAAGACCAAGGTCATGGAGGGCTTTGTAGTATAGGCTGGCAAACTTGTATTTTATTCTATAAGTGATGGAGAGTCTTATAATGCTTTTAGTCAGGACCGATATAATGAGATGCATACTTTAGCTCGATAACCAGCTGCCGTGAGAAGAAAGGATTGATGGTGGTGCTGGACTAGGAACAGGGAGATGGGTTAGAAGGACTTTGTATTAGTCTAGCGAGGACATCATGATGCCTGAACTAACACAGCTTGTGGGAGTGGAGACAGGGACATTTGAGATATACTTAAGATGCGAAATCAACAGAATTCAGAAACGGATTGGCTCTTGGGGGTAAGAGAGAGAAGAAACATGGATGACTTGTAGATTTCTGGCTTATATACAGGTGGACTGTGTACCATTAAAGAAAGAATGTTAGCTCCATTAGTGTGAGTGTCTGAGGACACTGAGACTCAGAGAAGTTAAGTGACCTGCCCAAGGTTGTGCACCTCATAAGAGACGGAGCCAACCAGGTCTTCAGGCTTCAAGATCGTTGCTCCTTCAGTTAAACAGGCCACTTCCAGTGTTCAGGGTGCCACGGGCATTGCATTCCTAGGAAATAAACAATGTCCCTGGGGCTGTTTGTTTTTCAGCCCATCACAAGGAAGGTGATTTCATTAATGATTTGTTTTGGACCCCTTGCAGAGTCTGTCTCAGAAACCCTGCAGCAGGGCATTTGTACCATTCAGGCTTCCGTGGATGACGTATCAGTGCTCGTGAAAGATACAGCTGACTCTGGTTTCATCCTCTCTGCATTCCAGTTTCTGAAGTGGATTACAGACACAGAAGCCTAAAGGGAGAGGAAATCTGTTCCCCATGTGGACTATTGATTTGTGCTAAAGACCAAAATAGTGTAACTTTTCAATAGGTGCTCTGAAGAAGGAGAAAGGCAAATAGTAAGTGGGTGATTGGGAGTAAAGGCCTCATTAAGAAGAAAAATTTGGGAGAAAAGCTAGACCGATTTGGTTTAAAGGCAGGTATAAAGAGGTTTTGAACTTTATGGAAAGGGCATCAGAGAAACAGAGGAAGCAAGCTGAGTGGTAGTTGCTGGTTCGCACACTTTTTGCTACTGGGCAGGGTGGGATGGGGGTGTGGGGAGCTCAGGTCCATCTACCTTGAGCTGGGCTTCACACCTAAAGGGGAGGCTGGGTAGAGTTCAGACTCTACACTTGAACTTGACATGAATTCACATTCCAGATCTGTAATTCACTAGGTGTATGAACTTAGGCAAGTGGTTGCATGTCTCTAAGGCTCAGTTTCCTTATCTATAATATATAGACAACAATAGCATAAACCTCAAGTGACCTGTCCGACAGAGATGCCCTTAGCCAGACACTATTATCCCCTTAGGACCCAGAGTAGGGAGAAAAAGAAAAAAAATGCACAGAAAATACTTTGCATGATTCTTTGGCTAATAAATGTTAGCTATTAGTGTCGTAGTTAGTATCTTCATTCTTATGAATTATCTTAATAAATAACTCATGGCTTCCAAGAATATAATTTCGTTTTTATTGCATGAATTCTGATATTAATAATAACATCAGTAATAGTAACATCATTCTCCCCAGAGGTCAGTCACATGGATCTTCTACATTGGATCTGGTGTCTGCAACATAGAACGGCTGAAATGTTAATGACGGTGTTATCTTTCCCCTTGCCCAAGAAGATTCCATTTGGTTCAGTTCGTTTCTGTTGGATTCAATTCAGGCACAATGTTAAGTGCCAGGGAGAGAACAAGGAACAAATTCTGCATTTAATCCTGCAGGAGCTCACAGTGCAATGTGATTCCAGATCTTTAAGTAATAGAGAGGTGATCAAATGCTGTAATCATATGTTGAAAGCTACTTATGCAACCCAGAAGAATAGTATGATATTTTTGGTACGTGTCTGGTGTAATATTTGGTTCAGTAGTTGTGGCTCGTGGGCTCCAGAGCACAGGCTCGGTAGTTGTGGCACACGGGCTTAGCTGCTCCGCGGCATGTGAGATCTTCCCAGACCAGGGCTCAAACCCATGTCTCCTGCATTGGCAGGCAGATTCCTAACCACCGTGCCACAAGGGAAGCCCTCCACTCATCTGTTGATTGACATTTAGGTTGCTTCCATGTCTTGGCTATTGTAAATAATGCTACTATGAACATTGGGGTGCATGTATCTTTTTGAATTAATGTTTTTGGGTTTTTTGATATATACCCAAGAGTGGAATTGCTGGGTCATATGGTAGTTCTATTTTTAGTTTATTGAGAAACTTGCATATTGCTTTCCAAGTGACTGCACCAATTTACATCCACCAACAGTGTACAAGGGTCCCCTTTTCTCTGTATCCTCACCAACATTTGTTATTTGTGGTGTTTGTTTTTTTTTTTTGTGGTACACGGGCCTCTTACTGTCATGGCCTCTCCCATTGTGGAGCACAGGCTCCGGACACACAGGCTCAGCAGCCATGGCTCACGGGCCCAGCCGCTCCGTGGCATGTGGGATCTTCCCGGACCAGGACACGAACCCGTGTCCCCTGCATCGGCAGGTGGACTCTCAACAACTGCGCCACCAGGGAAGCCCTATTTGTGGTCTTTTTGATGGTAGCCATTCTAACAGGTGTGAGGTGATATCTCATTGTGGTTTTGATTTGCATTTCCCTGATCATTAGTGATGTTGAGCATTTTTTCATGTGCCTGTTGGTAAATAAGCTTTTTTAAAAGAAGAATATTACAGAAAAGTTGCAAAGCTAATACAGAGAGTTCCGGTAAACTTTCACTCAGTTTTCCCTACTGTTAACATTTTGCTTTAGCATGGTACCTGGGCCACAACTGATGAACCAATACTGATACACTATTATTAATTAAACATCATACTTTATTCAGATTTCATTAGTTTTTCCCTCATATCTTTTTTCTGTCCCAGGATCCCATTCAGGATGCATATTACACTGAGTTGTCACGTCTCCTTAGGATCCTCTGGGATTGCCTTGTTTTTGGAGACTTTGACAGTTTTGAGGATTATTGGTCTGGTATTTTGTAGAGTGTCCCTCTCTTTGGGGGTTTGTCTGATGATTTACTCCTGGTTAGATTGGAGTTATGGATATTTTGGAGGAATACTACAGAGGTCAGGAGCTATTTCATGACATCACATCGAGGGTACATAAGATGAACATGACATCACTGTGGATGTTGACCTTGATCACTGGGCTGAGAGAGTGTTTATCAAGTTCTCCATTGAAAAGTTATTCTTTTCACCCCTTTTCATACCAAACTCTTTAGAAGGGAGTCATTAAGTGTAGCCCACACTTAAGGAATGGGAAAATCACTTTTTGTGATAAGATGGCAGTAATATCAACAGCAATAATTATAACATTTGTGAACATGTATTAAGGGCTTATCATATGCCAATAGCTCTGTTAAACCTTTCTTATGGATTAACTCATTTCATCCTCGTGACAACCAAGGATGGAGAAACCAAGGCTCCGAGCGTGACCTGCCCAATGTGGTGCAGCTACTAATTGCCAAGACTTCATCTCAAATGCCGGCCCCTTTGATCGGCTCCCTCCTGCCCACCAGTGAGATTTCTAAATGCTTTGCTATGATTTGTGCAGTTATGTTTCCTACCTGATGAATGAAACAGTCTCACGTGTTCTCAATACCTAGGCATAATTCTTTCTAGGTTCCTGTGTGAGTTTGGCTTACTTTCTTGACCTCTCCAGGACTGTGGTGCTCACGATGAGGTCCCAGATATTCAAGGGTAACCCTTGCCCCTGCCGACCCCTGGGCCCATCCACATGGCTCAGAATGTAGCATGGCCTCTCCTTTCCTCCAGGCTGTTCACAAAGGCTCATCCTTCCTTAAGCGTACAGATCGCAGTAGCATCACCTTTTGTCGGCTTTTATCTTTCTTCTATTTCTGATGTTCTTTAGTGGTAAGGAATATTTGGCAGCTTTACTTTTTGTAAAAAAACAAAACAACAACAACAAAAAAGCAAAAACAATAAACCTGCCTGCCTTTCGTCAAGAATGTTTTATTCTATCTAGTTCTGAAATCCCTTGAGAGAAAAGCGGTAAGCTTTTCAACCTTGGAGACAAATCTTTGTGCACAATTAATGACTTTCTGATTATCTTGTGTTTTTAATCTCTGCTCCCCTCAATTTAACACGGGTAATCAAGGGTCAACAGCAGCCTTAACTAAGGCAAAGACAATTGCTCGCTGAAGAATAATGATTCCACCTCTCCCAGGGTCAGAATCGTTCAGAGCCTCAAAGAACACATCAGCTCAAAAAACCTGCAGTGTGTTTTTATTATAAAAAATGAATGGCCAACGATCATGGAGATTGCCAGGCACAAAGTGAGTAAAGAAAATAGCCTGGGCCCTGGGACGGGGTACCTGTTCTCAGTGCAGTGATATGACTCTGTGACTTCAGTGAGGTCACCTCTTTGTCCCTGCAGCGTCAACTGCGACACTGCATCCATTCCTGGGAGAGGTGACCGCTATGAATGAAACCAGTTTTCCGAGGCATCGTGTGGCTCTTTTGCGTGTTACGCAGCAGAGGTGGAAGTATCAATTGTTGCCATGCTCCACAGTTTCAGTGACAGTTCAGGTGGTTCAAAAACAAAAAGCAAGCTTCCGAAGGTCATAAGATGCCCTACTTAGGGATAAAAGGGTGGATGAAGCAATAACTTTAGTTTCCTCCCAACAATTACAGTTCATTTATTGCTTGAATTATGTTTACCCGTCTGACCTGGGTTATTGCATTGGGGCAGGATTTATCTTGTGTTTCCCAGAAAACTACAAAGTCTTGTAAAACAAGCAAAGCTCTCTGTTGAGCAAAGGCCACAGAGCTCACAGATTTGTGCCGGGAAGTCGGAGCTTCCAAGCCAAAACCGCCCTTAATTGCTACAGCTATAAGAAGTGTAAGCTCCAGTTTCTAGGGAAATTAATGTTTAATGATAAGCAAAGTTCCTGAAAGAGTTCAGGATGCAATAAATACTCCAGAGAGGCAAGTTTATCCACCCCGCCACCCCTGATTTTTCTTCTATTTCAGGATATCCACTGAAGCCAGATGAACTGTCTGTTTGCTTTTTTCTTAGAGTCCTCTTTCATTTCCAAACTGTGCAATCATTGGTTGAATGAGGGTCTGACTTTCATCCCCTCTGTTGGTTATTCTACTGTGATTTCAGTCTTGACCAGATGATGTAATTCATGTGTGTGAATATACTCCTACAGATGACTCATTTATAATGACAGCTGTGTAACACACTGATGACTTCACCCTTGGACCACTCACATGCTTCACCCCTTAATGGTTACTGCACAGTGTCCCAAAAGCCTCAAGAGAAAATGTACTGATTAAGGGGAGCGGAACAGTGGAAGTTGGGAGGGAAATGGAAAGAAAGAGAAAAAGCTTCTTTGCAGTAAAAGGATCAGGTTTTGTGTCAACCCCCTGAGGGTTTTAAAACACAGACTTTGATTTTGTTGTTCTGAACAGCCGATTTCTTAACCATTTAGTAGTGAATCTCAAATGCTTACGTCAAGTTCACTTGTTATAAATGGAAAATGTGGAGGAGAAATGACTTGCCCAAGGTCTGACAAATCATCAGATCCAAGACCAGAAAACCATGGTTTCCAGAGTGACTGCTGCTGAGTGAGCCATCCCTTCTCTGAAGCTTCAGGGCTACCTCACTGAATGAAATCATGTCTTTGCCTGTCTGCGACAGGGCTGCCATCTAGAGAGGCATGTCCAGTGCACAGAGGATGGGCCTGAGCGTAAGAAAGATGGACGTTCACACCCTTTGTCACTTCTTAACAGCTTTGTCACTTCCTAACAGCAGCCCTGAGATGCAGCCAAAGTTCTCTGAACTTCTGGTGGATAATGAGGCCAACCTTCCACAGACCCTGTAAGTGGGGCACAATCGAGTGTGACTCACGAGGAAAATCACGTAGATGAACTTTGGGACTTTTGCTTTGGCAAATGGAGTGTGAAATCTAAGGGGAAGACATGGATTGCTGGGGCAAAGCAAAATAGACATTTTAGAGGCTGCAGGGAGACAGACATAAGAGGGGAGACCCGCAGGGTGGGCGCATAGAGAAAATTTGGAGAGGAGACTGAAATGCTTACTGGTGGGCTTAGTTTAAAATCTGTTGTGTGGAATATGGAGTAACATTCTCCTCTGTTCTGTATGAAACCTTCAGTAAAAAACACCCATTGATTACTAAGCTTTTCAAATCGGAACTCTGTGCGTGTGTGTTTGTGTGTCTGTGTGTGTTTGTGTGTCTGTGTGTGTGTGTCTGTGTTAGGGAGGAAAGCAGTGATGTTCTGAGACAGGTCAGGGCTCCAGGCAGGCCTGAGGCGGGAGTCAGGACACAGGAAATGTTTTTGCAGCCTGTGTAATATGTGCAATGACCCTGACACAGAGCAGGCACTTGGGAAATCCTGGCCAGTATCACTGTCATGTTACATGCATGGTCCTGAATCAAGAACTATTCTGTAACTGTAGAAATTCTATGATTATCTTTTTAATAGATGAAGATAAACTAAATCAAATATTTAGCAAGTTTACCATGTGCCTGGTACTGTGTTAGGCCCCGTAATGGTGGTATGTCAATATCTGCTTGTACACCTACCTCCGTAGCCATACTCTTACACAGAAACCTAAATTCCCTTTAAGGAGCTGACAACCCAGAGGTAGAGAGGCTCATGCTACAGAGAGGAGGCAGTGAAAATCACACAAGAGATGTTAAGATCCTTAGTGTCTCAGACAGAGAGGAATCTCTAGTGGCTATTATCCTCAGTCAAGTTGGGCAGCCTTCTGAAGTTTCCTCATCTCACATGTTAAACCTAAGTTCCTTTCCATGGAACACAAGGCACGTGTGACCTGGCCCTTGGTGATTGTTATGACTTCATCTCCAAGCCCCCTTCACTTCCTCAGCCACCCTGGCCTCCTCCCTGTTCTGTTTTCAGAAACAGAGGAAATCCCCTATTACTTCTGCCTCAGGACCTTTGCACGTGCTGCTCCTTGCCTGGAACACCTTTCCCTCCCAATCTGAACAACTCATTCTCCTAGCAGCAAGAGAAACTATAAAAGTAACTATTTAAAATTTTCGCCTCAAATAGATACGAGCAAGGGACAAAGAGGTGTGAAAGTAAAATTATATTAGACAATCAACTTGTCCATCATGGTAAATACTGTTTTTAGAAACTGCATTTTGCAGATGAAGAAATGGAAACCTTAGAATATATTACTTTTCTACAGTCACACATATGGTAACGGCAGAGCCAGTATTTGCTAGTGTGCTGTGCCACTCCGAGTCCGGAGCCTGAGCTGTTAATTACTGTAGTAAACTATACATTTCACCGATGATTACCATTTAGGCAAGTTTCAGAAGTCATCAAACCTTAATATAAGTTCACTGTGTAGTCATTTCCGTTTTAAAGGTAAGTCCTTGAAAAAAAAATTACATACTGATTTGCTGATCAACTTTTCCCTCCCCCGTCCATCCTTCACTAATTGGCCTAAAAGTCATGAAATATTCAAAGGCATATATAGATAGTGAGAGAAACAAATCATAATGGAAGATTATTGAGGGAGGGAGGGGAGAGGGTGGGAAGAAGGAAGGAGGACAGAGGGGGGAGGGGAAGGGAGGCAGGCGAGACCTAAGGGTGATTACTCATTGAATGAAAACTTCTGCTCCTCCAGGGTAATTTGAAAGCCAAAAAGCCAAGAACTCCAGGTTCTCTCTTTTTTTTTTTTTTGAAAAAAAAAAAAAAAAAGTAGCGAGGCACATTTCTTCTGCCCCATGTGCTTTTTTTCCACCCAGAGACTGGCATGAGGCATCAGCTAAGTGGTCAGGGCATCTCACCTCCCAGCCCAGTTACAGCCGTAGCTAGAACAGCACCAAGCAGCTGGCATTGGCTGCTACCTTGGGGGGCTGTTTTGCTAGAACTTCTTTCACTACCCATATATTGTCTGAAAAGTAGGACCCTAGCCAGGATTAGGAATAATAAGGAATAATGAAAAGAACACTGGAGCACAGTCCATTAGGGCTTGAGTCCAGCTCTGTCAATATGACCTAAAACAAAGAGAAAAACATAAAAAGACTCTTTCATTCTCTGGGCCTTAGTTTCTTCATCTATAAAATAATGGAATTAGGATAGATGATATTGAAGATACTTCCAGCTCTCATATTCCATTAGTTAAGATTGTTTGTTTTCAAGCGACAGAGACCTATGGAAAGTTCAAACAATTGAAGAGAGAGCTGAAGAACCAGTCTTGGAAGGGACAAAAGTCACAGATGCTTTTGTGACCTGAGAGTTGTAACTGATGTCCATTCTATTCCCAGGCCTATTTTCAGGGCTTTGCTTACCATCCAGCAGGTAAGTGTCAGATTGGCCTATCCTGGGTCTTTAAGGCCTCTCTGCAGGGGAAGGACAAGGACCTGACTGACATTCTTCCAAAACCATATAACTGGGAAGGAATCATTCTCCAAAAATAAATTTGTGTTTGTATCTGTAAGTACGTAGATGTGACATGCATAGAATATTAGTTGTCCCCTGGTACAGCTCTAATCCATAACTTGGAAATTGTGGTGGCTTTGTATAGCGGATAGAGGTCAAATGTGGATCTATTCATTTATAATGTGAAATTAGCAGCAGGACTATTAGGCACTGGGTAGACAAAAGACTATCCGCCACATGGTCTGGGTCTGGCTCCTGGTTGGGCACCTTTGGTTCATCAATAAGAATGAAAACTTCCATTTATTGAGCACCTACCATGTGCCAGAAATTTTGTGCTAAGCCCATTTTTCTTTTTTGCGGTACGCGCACCTCTCACTGCTGTGGCCTCTCCCGTTGCGGAGCACAGGCTCCGGACGCGCAGGCTCAGCGGCCATGGCTCACGGGCCCAGCCGCTCCGCGGCATGTGGGATCTTCCCGGACCGGGGCACGAGCCCGTGTCCCCTGCATCGGCAGGCGGACTCTCAACCACGGCGCCACCAGGGAAGCCCCCATTTTTCTTTAATCTTCACAAATTACGCGTCTGCTTCAGAGAAGCAAATAAGCTTAATTTACGTGCCTATGTCGAGGAGGCATTAATTAGCAAGTCATTTCTTGGCACGTCTGAACAGGCTTCCCACCCCCCCATCTTGCTTCCAGGAAAGTCCTCTTTTAACTGTTAAAGTGCTTTTCTTTGGTGTTGTACAATTAGAGCATCAAGATAGCATTTCTTGGGGAAATTGATGACGTTATTTCCTCAAGGAATAAAGTCGTTGACACAAACTCTAATGTCTCTTGGTCCTTCACCTATTTCTAAAAACCCTTAGTGGCAGTATTTGTACAGACACATTACCATTCCAATTTCCATACCATGTAATTCAATAGAGAAAACAATAATAGAAGCTCCATGAGGCAGAGGATAACTAGAAATTTTACTATTTAGTCCTGAAGTAAAGCTCTATTTACACTGAAATCCAGTTAATTGGCGTTCAGATGCAATAGGTTAGCACAGCATGTTAATAAATCACACAGAGTTCTCAGGTGCTTTGTCCATGAGAATAATTAACATCTGTGCATTTGGCAATCCTCGCCCATGGCCTTCTGATTTGAATTGTGAAAATACATTTCCACGTGCTCCTTGCCAATACAGGGCTGTAAAATGCATCCGTAGGATTCCAAACCTTGGCTAACATCAGGCTCTGTGGATTCTCCTCACTTCTTGCAAGTCACAATGGCAGTGTTCTGTGTTGTTTCCATGGGTCTTAAGAAATAACTCATTGTTTTACCCCAAGGCTGTCCTGTCTCCATTACTTTCCACTTTCTTATAGAACAGGAAGAGACTGAAAAAGAAAGTAATTAAATGTTAAACTCGTCAACGATTTTGGCTCAGTGATCTAGCCCTGCCAAAGAGAAGCTCCTGCCAAACTGAGTGACTTATTATTCCCATGTACCATCACCTCTTTCAGCCTTGGTCTTTGCTCAAACTTGTTCTCTGCTTGTCATGACTGCACTCTTTTCACTGGAGACCTTGTTAAAACACAGATTCCTGAACCTGAGACACTCTGGTCTAGTAGGTCTGGGGTGAAGCTGAAGAATTTGCATTTCTAACAAGTTGCCTGGTGCTGGTCCAAGATCATAAATTTGAGTAGCCTTGTTCTTGCATCCATTATGATAAGAATAATTAAAGTGCTTGTGGAACTCAATTCTGGGTTATGATTTTAAGATGAGGATTTAAAAAATGAGATGTAACAATTCTTGTGGTGCAGATGAAAACTTATGTACACATGCAAATGTGTAATATATCACTTCCTCCTCTGGAGTAATTGCAAGTGAACTACAGACCATACGATGTGAGGAAACATGAAGTTAAAGAGAAGTCATTCCAGAAGGTATCTCCAGAAAAATGGTGACATTGAGCTTCCATTTTGAAGGTTGACAAAGGGCAGGTGCTAAAGCCTACAGCTCTTCCAAGGTGGGAATTTAATGAGATCTCCACTCCTGGGATCCCCAAAGGGTTACAGCTTCAAACCAAGAGGAAATGAGAAATAAACCTACTGCTCAGGGTGGAACAGCACTGAATGATGGGAAGAAAACAGAATACACAAATATTTTCTTGAGATTTCATAACTCTAAGCTGGTTATGAAATCTCAAGGGTTTTCAGCCAAATCACATTGCCTACAGGGTATGAAATGCTTCCAAAGGTGAATTTAATTAGGGAAGTCCCAAATTGTTAGTATCCCCAGGTGGTTACAAGAAGAACTGCAGTTTCTCTCCAAAGGAATGAAACCTGGAGTCAAGCTCTCGCAAAATTGCTACGGATGAATTTGCAAGGAATATGAATTCACGTCAAAACATACACATGCACGCACATGTACCAACATGCAATACACATGGAAATACGCAACATGAAAAAGAACCAGAAGAAACAATAGCAAAATAATACAAAGACCTATACGATTTTGGAATTATCAATAAGGCAAATAAAAAAAGAACTCTTTGTAATAAGTTTAAAGAAAAAATGGTTGAATGAATCATCATTGTATTTCCCTATTACTTGCATATAATAATTATTCAAGCAATATTAGTTGACTGAATGCAAAAACTAGATAATTGCTTCTGTAATAGAGGTCATCAAAATTCAAGGTTTAAAGAGTGTTAGAAGACAGTAGTCAATTACATTCTCCCAGCAACAATCAGTTGGCATCAGGGAGTCTCTTACCCCTAGAAGTTACTAGGGTTGTAATCCTGTACCCTCTCTGAGACTGGTAGAGCAGGTCTTCTCACTCAAGGGGTTAACCTTTCACAACGTTAAATATTTAAGGGCACTTCTGAAGGATCTAGGGTCTCTGTTGGCCCTGGGTACACATCTTTTAATCCTAAAGACTTTTAGAACTCTGAAATAAGCTGCTAAGTCACTTGACTATAGAAGAATAGGAATAGGTGGCTGCCTAGGGATATAAGAAATCTCAAACTTTATGATTGTTAAAAATAATACAACATGCTTTTCTGAAATTGAATTTAGAGATAAATTAGACTAAAGTCTTTAAACTTGGGATTCATAGACATTTGGGAACCCCTTACTGGATTTCAGGGGGCTCTGTGAACTTATGTGTAATAAAAATTTGCATATTTCTGAGGAAGGGATCCAGAAATGTCATAACGTTCCCAAAGGGCTTGTGATCTCAAAAAAGGTTATAGAAAGATTTTTTTTTTCTGTGTTTTTCCCCTTTTTAAAAAAACACATGGGAAAACTGAGAGCCAGAGAGCTAAGATGATGTGCCCAATAGCACAGATTCACATGTGTGTCTGCATTCTGAGTGCCAGCCATATCCCAGGGGACAAGTTTATCCATTCAAAACTTCCATTTTTAGTTAAGGCACCCGAAGAGTGGGTTATGAGTCTTTCCAATCATGATCTCTCTCAACAGATGAGAACATCTCTGAAGTTTCCTAAGCTTCCTCAGCAACTTGCCGTTCTGAAACCTACTCAAACGGAACGTTTTAATTTCCTTCTTTGCAAGGACATTACTGTACAGATGCAGATTTTCTCCACTATACTTGGGGGGTTCTACTTCAGGCATCCAAACCTGTACCCCACAGAGATGCTAAACCTCCCTTCACTTGCAAACACACACTTCGTTTGTCATTGTTTACACGGGGAACCAGAACAAGGGTTTTGGTAATTTTTCAGAAACACATATTTAGGCTGTAGACAATCAAGAATTGTCTTTCCCAAAGAGTCATAATCAGTAGATTTACCATTAGCATTAGGAATACCTTAAAAGAAAATCAGCTTTCCTACAGGTCTATTTGCAAGTGTGGTTTGGTAGAAAGAGCACAGACTGGGTCTACCACTTGCCAGCAATGGGACCTGAGTGAATCACTTAAGCTCTCAGTTTCTCATCGTTAAGTAAAAAGGAATCATCTTTAAAGGGAATTAGGTATGGTTTTATGCAAACCTAGGCACTGGAAAAGGTCCTTGGTTCATTGAATAAATTATGAAAAATTGCTTTGCTGCTAAAGGTTATACTCTATGAAAAATGTGGGCTTCACGTGTGGTTTGCCCCTTAAGCCCTTAGTACTGAAACTGTAGAAGCTAAATATGTATGATCCACTATAGAAGGACTACTACTGCTTATCTCACATAGGATTGTTACAGCAAGGGGCTGAACAAGTTATAATGACTGAGTCTTTCCCAAGGCTGGGGCAAGTTTTACTTACCGCTATAGCCAGGCTCTATCCGTTACCATTGGGTGAGTTTGGCTGGTTTTTTGAACCTCTCTGGGCATCCCTTTCATGAACTGTAAAATAGGAAGAGTAATAGTATCCATCTCATTGCGAGGATCAAATGAGTTACTAAATGTCATGTGCTTATAACAGTGGGAAGCTCTCAATAAATATTTTTACTGTGACTGTTGGCTGAAAAAAATGCACAACATGAGAGTTGCAAGTTAAGTTTTATTTTGGGCAAAATGAGGGCTCTAGTCCAGGAGACGGCATTTCAGGTAGCTCTGAGGAACTGCTCTGAAGAGGTACAGGGAGAGGTCAGTATTGGATGTGACTTTAGTGAGGGGGCACATGCATCCAGCACACATTTGGGCAGAAGCTTACCGCTAGTCGCTAGGGGCAAATGTCACTGATAATTTTAGCACTTTTCTAGATATGAGGAAGTGCATGAATTGGGCTCATAAAAATCTTCTCCTGAAAATATCTGATTATCTAAAGGCTTTTCTGCCAGTTTTTGCCAGAGCACAGAGTGCCTCCTTCCTGATCTCTACCCTGAACTCCTTTCAGGGTGTGTTGGAGGTCAGTGGCTGCAGTGGCTGGGGACTTCATTCTTGTAGAGGCAGATGGCCAATTTTAGGTGGCATGACCATTATGATTCATGCTCATAATGCCTATTACAGGCCCTGATATTTATAAATGATTAATGGTATTTTAAAAATTAATTAATATTGAACGACCAGGTTGGCACCCAGCGCTGAACAAGTGCTCGGTAAACACGTTTTGATTGAGTGAATGAGCGAATCCAGTGTTGGGCACAGGGCAGGCCCTTGAAAGCCTTAGATGGGTCTGAATCTGGTGGAGGTTCTGATGGCCCTGGCTCTCCTTGCCCACTCTCCTTTCCCTGAGGGACAGGTGACATAAGAGACCCTGGAAAACTACCAGGGCGGTGCTGCTCTCCACCCTGCCTGCATCAGTGAGAAACCTTTGGCAAAACAAAAGGACACAGCTGCTGGAAAGAGAGAAGAGGAACTTGATACACGACCCCAAAGGGGAAAAGGGAAACTATCCCTTCGGTATCAGCAGCCTCAACCCCGCAGTGACAACTGCAGGCAGACTTCCATCCCTAGCCCCAGGCAGACCTGTGGCTTGTTCTGGTGAGCTGCCGGCAGAGGAGGCCTTTCTAAACCACGACCCCGCACCAGTTCTCTACCTCTTGGGACTGGGGGGAGGGAAAGACTTCATGATACTCTGACCACCCACAGGCTCCCTCAATAGCTGTGTAAACTTGAGCAAGTTACTTTCAGATCTGTGTGTCTCACTCCCCTTGAAACTGGGAGTAAAGATGGTACCTGCCTCACAGCCTTGTTGTGATGATTAAATGTGTTAATACATGTGTGTGCCAGGAACAGTGCCTGGGATACAGTGAGCTGGTAATACGAGTGGCCATAATTAGTCTTGGTTATCACTAATGCTATTCTGCTCAGGACATAGGATCTTTGGGCGCAGTTTGAGAAGAGATGTGGATTGTACAGCCTCTTACTGCAGAATGGGTTTTAACAGCTCAGACCTTGGAGTGAAAAGTCCCAGGTTCGGTTCCTGGCTGTTCGTTCCACTTGCCAATGAAGTAACTTTGATCAAGTGGATACCTCGTACGAGTTTCAATGTCACCATCCTCCATTGGCTAAGCCACCTGCTTCCCTTCCCTACAGGGCCCCTGTGAGAACTCAGTAAGACAGTGGATGACAGGTGCTTTCCACACTGTGGAGAGCTAGGCCAGTGGTATTGCTTTGCCCCAGAAAGTTGGGCCTCCTGCAAGTACCCCTGCCTTCCCATTCAGGGGAGATGCTGGGCTGGTGATTCAGAGAAAGGAGACCTACGTCAGTGGTCCCTCACAACCCTGTCGTTCTGAGAAGGATTCGTTCAGCTCTGGGCTGGGTGTCTTTGCCCGTGTGGATGCAGCAGGCAGTACCAGCCTGGCTTTGGGGAGGGAGCATTATTTCCTTTAAAGAATCACTTGGCTGGTCTCAGAATCATACCTTCTTGGATAAGCTCACATAATGGTCTCTTTAGCAAAGCAAAGGATCGTATTAAGCTCTTCACTTTAACAGCAACGATATCTAATTTATCACCACATAACCGTGTGTCAGGCACCACTCTGGGTATCAAAGATTCAGCAGTCCTTGATTTCATAGGACTCACCTTCATCCTAAAGGGGAAGAAGCTGGGGCTAGCAGCTGAGAGGTAAAGGGAATTGGGAACATACTGTTTTGATTTTGCAGCTGAGCTGGATCCGCAGTCCAGGGTCTCACTTCCACTCCAGGCTTATTTCCCTAAGTACAATCTCACAGATTGAGCAAATTCTTCTTTTTTTTTTTTTTTCTCCCCTCTGAAGTTACCTGTCAACGCCCAGCCTCAAAAGAATATGGTGTACAATGCCTGTAGAGAACCAAGTGTCTTTAGGAGGAAAACGGAATCATTATTTTACATTGGGCTTACTTTCCTCTGCGTTTTGCTGACAGCATTGTTTTTTGCCATACAGCTTATTAACAGGAGAAAAGATAACAGGGGCACAGCAGACAAAATTACTGAAAACTTGCTCAGCATTAGGGGTGACTCCACAGCCTCTTGGGCCTCCTCCTTTACTATTTTCAGTTGTATCCCTTTCTCCGGCTTGATGTCATGTTTTCAAAAACTGCTGGACATTCAGGGGCTCTGTGAGGCTGCCTGTGTTTGTTTCCACGGCAAGAGGTGGTTCTGGGCCTGGACATGCTCCCTCCACTGAAGGAAATGAGATTCCCCAGTACAGATACCAAGTCCTCCCTGTCACTCCTCCTTCGGCATCTTCAAAGGCCTTCAGCAAAGCATAGAATGAACAGAAAAATATAAATCCATATGGGACATTTTACTCCTTCAATTTTAATTCTTAACTTTCAAGTGTTTATTTACTAGGTATTTGTTTGTGTTTAGATATCTCATTTGAAACCTTTCCTATGTGAAAGGCGTTTCTCTTAGTAATAGCAACCACCATTGAGTGCTTCCTGTGGCCCAGGTGTGGTAGCCAGTGGTTTAAATGCATTATCTCATTTAGTCCTCACAAAACCTTACGAGGTAAATGCTATTAAGAGGTAAATGCTCTTAGCCCCATTTTACAGGTAAGGAAATGGAAGCCCAAGAGGTTAAACCCTCGTCCAAGACTATATGCTCAGTCAGTAGCAAGCCTGGGACTGGAATGAAGATCTAACCCACTCCAGAGCCTATGGTCTTTTTTTTTTTTTTTAATTTTAATCGAAATATAGTTGATTTACAATGTTGTATTAGTTTCAGGTGTACCACAAAGTGATTCAGTTATATATATGTGTATATATATTCTTTTTCAGATTCTTTTCCATTATAGGTTATTATAAGATATTGAGTATAGTTCCCTGTGCTATACAATAGGTCCTTGTTGTTTCTCTATTTTATATAGTGGTGTGTATCTGTTAATCCCAAACTCCTAGTTTATCCTTTCCCCTCCTTTTCACCACTGGTCACCATAAGTTTATTTGCTATGTCTGTGAGTCTATTTCCGTTTTGTAAATAAGTTCATTTGTATCATTTTTTTTAGATTCCACCTATAAATGATATCATATGGTATTTGTCTTTCTCTGTCTGACTTCCTTCACTTAGTATGATAATCTCTAAGTCCACCCATGTTGCTGCAAGTGGCGTTATTCCATTCTTTTTCATGGCCGAGTAGTATTCCAGTGTGTCTGTGTACACACACACACACCACATGTTCTTTCTTAATCACTAATTGGGGCTGCCATTCCACAGATTTCTCAGTGAAGTCAGGCAGCAACTACCACAGCAACATAGCATATGACAGACACATCAGAGAAAGCAAAAGCCCCTTCATGCTGTCTGTGCCTTGTGAGTCAGCCCATTCACTGAGTTCCTACCCATTCTGTTTCTGGAGTTTAGTTTTTCTAATAGAATGAATATCTACTACACGGAATGGCATTAATTCTTAACTTATGTCATGAGAAGCCCAGGCTGTCCTAGTGAAATACAGTCTGAGACTATTATAAAAGAAATAATGATCATGTCTCATATTTCTTTATTTCTTCCAGTTTCTGGAGGGTCACTGCATGTACGTACGTAATCTTCCTAAGAATCCGCAAGGTTGTAAGGGTAGAGCTCAAGGTGGCTTCACTCTGAGTCAGTAGCTTAGGCATGTGTTTTGCAGGCAGGTGAAAATGAATACGAATCACAACTGACCCATGTACCTGTATGGACCTTGTGTGAGTTACTTAACTTCCCTGAGCCTCAGTTTCTTTATCTATAATATGGACACAGTAGTACGCTTTTGCATATGTATCCCCTGTCATCCTTAGTATTTGGTATAACCCTACCAAATAAAAATAGTAATAATAGTAGTAATAGTAGCAATAATAACATAAAGCCACTAGTTCCATGTCTTCAAAAACAACAATAAAAATAATGATGTCATGTTGAACATTTGCTAACATCCAATCTCTGAACTAAATGTATAATTCTAGGCAACGAATTGCTGACTCCAACAAGTAAGATAATCATCATAACAACTAATATGTACTAAGCCTCTACGTATTTAGAAATCTGAAAAAACAGGTCTATTTTTATTTGTCACTCTTTTTTTTTTTTTTTTTTTTTTTTTGCTGTACGCGGGTCTCTCACTGCTGTGGCCTCTCCCGTTGCGGAGCACAGGCTCCGGATGTGCAGGCTCAGCGGCCATGGCTCACGGGCCCAGCCACTCCGCGGCATGTGGGATCTTCCCGGACCAGGGCACGAACCCGTGTCCCCTGCATCGGCAGGCGGACTCTAAACCACTGCGCCACCAGAGAAGCCCTGTCACTCTTTTTGATATGCATGCAGACACTCTGAAGATGCAAACCACACGCATTCTATGCAACAGGACAAAATCCTACCATATCTGGCCCCCATCACTTTCTAATCATTTGCTTTTGACAGTTATTTAGCCATTAAGCTTCTTGTGACATTCGAAAAGCTTGCATCATAGGAATACTCATGTTTTAACTGTTATTGTTATCATCATTATTATCATAATTATGAAAAAAATTTATGTGAAGCTGAAATTCAAATTATTGAATTATACATGTCCTCTCACCTTCTTTGTCTTTATAGATATAACCTAAGAAAAAAGTAAAATGAAAACATTAAAACTAGGCAAATGTCATTGTTTGGGTAACATTAAATGCCCCCAATACATCATGTTGCTTCCCTTTTCAGCAGTTAAATCCTTCCTGGCTGAAGAATTTCTGTATTCATGTTTAGACTCACTCAGACTAAATTTGTTTCCACTGTGAAAAGAATTAAATGACATGTGAAAATTTTCTCATCTCTATTTTCCTTATTAGTTATGTAATGTGACATTTTTAAAGAGTGAGGACTGGAATTTTTTTTTATGTTTCATTTTGTGCATTTCAAAATAAACAGAATGAGACTTTATGCCTCAACTATAAAAGCTTTAATGGCTCAGAATATGTGCGAAATATTGGAAGCATGCCGGCAGCAACAAGATTTTAAGTTCAGTCAGGTAAGTCCTGGAAAGGCCTCACGTTCCATCAGGAAAGTCCTGGAAAGGCTTCTCTTCCCTTTGTTTAGAGGCTGGTACAGTTTTATGTATTCAAAAGAGGCTTGATAAATGTATAAATGCAGATTTTTTTTAGCTGAATAAATAAAAGAATTCATCTCAGTGCTTAATAATGAGGTCTTAGCGCTAGTTGGGCAGAGCTCTAAAAATTCCAGGCTTACTGTGATTCTTTGTAGAAGCTGTGATTCTTTGTAGGAGCATGCTGGTTTTTTATTGTTAATGTTAGCAACAAACGAAAGACAGTAGCTACCGTGTTTGAGCCCCTACTAGAGTGCCTGGTGTATGCTAGAAGAGTTATATATACTATCTCATTTAGTCCCTATCCACACTCTGTGAGTTTATAATTGTGTCCATTTTACAGCTGAGAAAACTAAGGCTCAGAGAAAATAAGTGGCTTCTGTGGTTACACAACTGGTCAGGGATAGGGCTGGCATTCTAAACCAGTCTGCATGATTTTGAAACCATGTTCTTTCCAAGAATATCACAGCTTTTCTGCCTGTGTCGGCTGGACCTTTTCCACACCATAGTTACATTCAGAACTGAAAATTTCTAGGAATGCAGAAAGGCTAAAAATACCCAACTGTTCTATTCTTTGACCTGCCTGGGGACTGCCTTCAGGAATCTCAGCTAGTAATGAGTGCCAGAAAGTATCATTAAAACCCCATCAGTCCCCTGGAACACTCAAGTGTGCAGATATACTTGATCTTTGAAAAACTCCTTATAGATCTGAATGGAAAGGCACTTAATTTGCAAGCCCAGGAGGCCATGTTACATGAGATCAAAGAACGAGGGGGTTCCCAGGTGGGTTTGAAGGTGCATTAAATGCACACAGAGACAAATCTAGCTCCCTTCCCTTTGTCTTGCTTTATGGGTCAAGGATCAGTTTTGCATAGACACATTGGGGAAACTCAAGTGGAAGGCATAGTCCGTGAATGAGGTTTCTAAGGTATATGTGTGACTCCCCAGTGCCTTCTGCATCTTAATTAGGAAGCTTGGAACTTAGGACCATTATTTCTTCCTCTGAGCTCCCCTTGCTTAAAGTTAATGAAGTTTGCTGCTGTCCAGATGCTCAGCTCCCAGTGCCCTGAGGAAGGGAAGCTGTCTGTGTGTGAAGGCCCCAGAGCTGACAGGAAGAGTCACCAGATTGTTATTCAGCCAGAGGATGGCCTGGCCTCCTAAGACCTTGCCACTGTCCCCACAGCTTGCCACTGAGGATCCTCTAACTGTCAAGGACACAGAGACAGTAAATCTCTACTCTGGCTTTCCACAGAATGAGGCAGATCACTGAAGGAGGCATTCTCTCCACATTTCCCCACCAGGAGCCACACAGCTATGGCATGAGTAATAAAGCTAACATGTGCTGAGCATTTATTCCACGTCAGGCAGTGTTTGACCTGTGAAAGGACTCTGGAAGTTAACTCATTGCATCCTTTCAACATTCCTACGAGACAGACTTTACAATCATCTTCATTGTGTACTTGAGAAAATGAGGCAGAAAGAGGTTAGTACCTTGCCCATGGTAACACAACTAGTAGGACATCTATCCGTTAACCCAACCAACTAACCATCTATATCCCAAACTTCAGTACAAGCACACGTGGAAACCCAAACCAGATCATTTCTCTCTTCACCACTAGAGGCCTATCTAAAGTTAATAGAGAAAACCAAAGAAAGCAAACCAATAAGGATGCTTTTGCAGTACTCCCTCAAATCACTTAATTAGTTACAAAGGCTTACTCAGAACTATGTGATGGAATCCTTGAGCACTGCTGTCCAAAAGAAATATACGTCATTTAAAATTACCTAGTAGCCACATTTAAAAAGTTGGAGGAAGCAGACATAATAATTTTAATCACATATTTTTAAACCAGTAGATCCAAAATATTATCATTTTGATATGCATTTCATATTAAAAACTATTAATGAGATATTTTACATTCTTATTGTTCATCTGAGTCTTCAAAATGTAATATATTTTATAGCACATCTCAGTTCTGACTAGCCAAATTTCACATGCTCAATAGGTAAATATAGCTAGTGACTGTCACAGTAGACAGCACAGCTCTGGAAAGTTCCAGGGTGGTGGTGCGGGGCAGGGAATAAATAGGGTGTCCACCCTCAAGGACACAACAGGGCGAGAGGCAGATAGGACAGAGCAATGATCACAGCACAATGTGGAAAGTATAGTCATAGAGAAGGCACATTGGTGGGACGTCACAGGGGCCATAATCCAACCTGTAGAAGGGGAAAAATAGAAAAGGCTTCTGGAAGATGTGATATTTGAGCTGACTCTCAAGTGATGAGTAGGAGTAAACTAAGTAAAGTTAGAGAAAGTGTTTCAGGAGAAAAGGGATGATTTTGTGCAAAAGTCTGAGAGGGCAAGGGCTGCTCAGGGAAATGAAAATAACTGAGTGGGGTTGGAGCTCTGAGGGGAGGCACTGTGGCATGATGACAATGGACACAGATTTGGATCATAACTTTCTCACTTAGTTGGATAAGCAACTTCTATAAACTTAATTTCCTCTTTTGCAAAATGAGAATAATACCATCTACATTAAATATTCTTTTAACGATTACGTGAGCTGTACCAAACAGCATAGTATTGGCACAAAAACAGACATATAGATCAGTGGAACAGAATAGAGAGCCCAGAAATAAACCCAGACACCCATGGTCAATTAATTTATGACAAAGGAGGCAAGACTATATCTGGAGAAAAGACAGTCTCTTCAGCAAGTGGTGTTGGGAAAGCTGGACAGCTGCATGTAGATCAACGAAATTAGAACACTCCCTCACACCATATGAAAAAATAAACTCAAAATGGTTTGAAGACCTAAATATAAGACATGACACCATAAAACTCCTAGAAAAGAACATAGGCAAAGCATTCTCGAACATAAATCATAGCAATATTTTCTTAGTCTCCCAAGGCAAAAGAAATAAATGCAAAAATAAACAAATGGGACCTAATCAAACTTAAAAGCTTTTGCACAGCAAAGAAAACCATCAACAAAACAAAAAGACAACCTACAGAATGAGAGAAAATATTTGCAAATGATGCAACTGACAGGGGGTTAATATCCAAAACATACAAATAGCTCGAACAACTCAATATTAAAAAAAAAAACCAAAAAAAAAGGGCTTCCGGGAAGATGGCGGAAGAGTAAGACACAGAGATCACCTTCCTCCCCACAGATACACCAGAAATACATCTACACGGGGAACAACTCCTACAGAACACCTACTGAATGCTGGCAGAAGACCTCAGACCTCCCAAAAGGCAAGAAACCCCCCACGTACCTGGGTAGGGCAAAAGAAAAAAGAATAAACAGAGACAAAAGGATAGGGACAGGACCTGCACCAGTGGGAGGGAGCTGTGAAAGAGGAAAGGTTTCCACACACTAGGAAGCCCCTTCGCGGGCGGAGACTGCGGGTGGTGAAGAGGGAAAGCTTCGGAGCCGCGGAGGAGAGTGCAGCAACGGGGGTGCGGAAGGCAAAGTGGAGAGATTCCCGCACAGAGGATCGGGGCCGACCGGCACTCACCAGCCCGGGCAGGCGGGGGCTGGGAGCTGAGGCTCGGGCTTTGGTCGGAGCGCAGGGAGAGGACTGGGGTTGGCGGCATGAACACAGCCTGCAGGGCGTTAGTGCACCACGGCTAGCCGGGAGGGATTCTGGGGAAAAGTCTGGACCTGCTGAAGAGGCAAGAGACTTTTTCTTCCCTCTTTGTTTCCTGGTGCGCGAGGAGAGGGGATTAAGAGCGCTGCTTAAAGGAGCTCCAGAGACGGGCGCGAGCCGCGGCTAACAGCATGGACCCCAGAGACGGGCATGAGACGCTAAGGCTGATGCTGCCGCCACCAAGAAGCCTGTGTGCGAGCACAGGTCACTATCCACACCTCCCCTCCCAGGAGCCTGTGCAGCCCGCCACTGCCAGGGTCCCGGGATCCAGGGACAACTCCCCCAGGAGAACGCACCGCGCGCCTCAGGCCGGTGCAACGTCATGCCGGCCTCTGCCACCACAGGCTAGCCCCGCACACAGTGCCCCTCCCTCCCCCCAGCCTGAGTGAGCCAGAGACCCCGAATCAGCGGCTCCTTTAACCCCGTCCTGTCTGAGCGAAGCACAGACGCCCTCCAGTGACCTACATGCAGAGGTGGGGCCAAATCCAAAGCTGAGCCCCTGGGAGCTAGCTGTGAGAACAAAGAAGAGAAAGGGAAATCTCTCCCAGCAGCCTCAGAAGCAGCGGATTAAATCTCCACAATCAACTTGATGTACCCTGCATCTGTGGAATACATGAATAGCCAACGAATCATCCCAAATTAAGGAGATGGACTTTGAGAGCAAGATTTATGATTTTTTCCCCTTTTCCTCTTTTTCCGTGTGGATGAAAGGCTCTTGGTGCTGCAGCCAGGAGTCAGTGCTGTGCCTCTGAGGTGGGAGAGCCAACTTCAGGACACTGGTCAACAAGAGACCTCCCAGCTCCACATAATACCAAATGGTGAAAATCTCCCAGAGATCTCCATCTCAACACCAGCACCCAGCTTCACTCAACGACCAGCAAGCTACAGTGCTGGACATCCTGTGTCAAACAACTAGCAAGACAGGAACACAACACCAACCATTAGCAGAGTGGCTGCCTAAAATCATAATGAGTCCACAGACACCCCAGAAAACACCACCAGACGTGGAGCTGCCCACCAAAAAGACAAGATCCAGCCTCATCCACCAGAACACAGGCACTAGTCCCCTCCACCAGGAAGCCTACACAACCCACTGAAGCAACGTTAGTCACTGGGGACAGACACCAAAAACAACGGGAACTATGACCCTGCAGCCTGCAAAAAGGAGACCCCAAACACAGTAAGATAAGCAAAATGAGAAGACAGAAAAACACACAGCAGATGAAGGAGCAAGATAAAAACCCACCAGACCTAACAAATGAAGAGGAAATAGGCAGTCTACCTGAAAAAGAATTCAGAATAATGATAGTAAAGATGATCCAAAATCTTGGAAATAGAATAGACAAAATGCAAGAAACATTTAACAAGACCTAGAAGAACTAAAGATGAAACAAGCAATGATGAACAACACAATAAATGAAATTAAAAATACTCTAGATGGATCAATAGCAGAATAACTGAGGCAGAAGAACGGATAACTGACCTAGAAGATAAAATAGTGGAAATAACTACTGCAGAGCAGAATAAAGAAAAAAGAATGAAAAGAAATGAGGACAGTCTCAGAGACCTCTGGGACAACATTAAACACACCAACATTCGAATTACAGGGGTTCCAGAAGAAGAAGAGAAAAAGAAAGGGACTGAGAAAATATTTGAAGAGATTATAGTTGAAAACTTCCCTAATATGGGAAAGGAAATAGTTAATCAAGTCCAGGAAGCACAGAGAGTCCCATACAGGATAAATCCAAGGAGAAATACACCAAGACACATATTAATCAAACTCTCAAAAATTAAATACAAAGAAAACATATTAAAAGCAGCAAGGGAAAAACAACAAATAACACACAAGGGAATCCGCATAAGGTTAACAGCTGATCTTTCAGCAGAAACTCTGCAAGCCAGAAAGGACTGGCAGGACATATTTAAAGTGATGACAGAGAAAAGCCTGCAACAAGGTTACTCTACCTAGCAAGGATCTCATTCAGATTTGATGGAGAAATTAAAACCTTTACAGACAAGCAAAAGCTGAGAGAGTTCAGCACCACCAAATGAGCTTTACAACAACTGCTAAAGGAACTTCTCTAGACAGGAAACACAAGAGAAGGAAAAGACCTACAATAATGAACCTAAAACAATTAAGAAAATGGGAATAGGAACATACATAGCGATAATTACCTTAAATGTAAATGGACTAAATGCTTCCACCAAAAGACACAGATTGACTGAATGGATACAAAAACAAGACCCATATATTTGCTCTCTACAAGAGACCCACTTCAGACCTAGAGACACATACAGACTGAAAGTAAGGGGATGGAAAAAGATATTTCATGCAAATCAAAACCAAAACAAAGCTGGAGTAGCAATTCTCATATCAGACAAAGTAGACTTTAAAATAAAGACTATTAGAAGAGACAAAGAAGGACACTACATAATGATCAAGGGATCGAGCCAAGAAGAAGATATAACAATTATAAATACTTATGCACCCAACATAGGAGCACCTCAATACATAAGGCAAATGCTAACAGCCATAAAAGGGGAAATTGACAGTAACACATTCATAGTAGGGGACTTAAACACCCCACTTTCACCCATGGACAGATCATCCAAAATGAAACTAAATAAGGAAACACAAGCTTTAAATGATACATTAAACAAGATGGACTTAATTGATATTTATAGGACATTCCATCCAAAAACAACAGAATACACATTTTTCTCAAGTGCTCATGGTACATTCTCCAGGATAGATCATATCTTGGGTCACAAATCAAGCCTTGGTAAATTTAAGAAAATTGTATCAAGTATCTTTTCTGACCACAACGCTATGAGACAAGATATCAATTACAGTAAAAGATCTGTAAAAAATACAAACACATGGAGGCTAAACAATACACTACTTAATAACGAAGTGATCACTGAAGATATCAAAGAGGAAATCAAAAAATACCTAGAAACAAATGACAGTGGAGACATGACGACCCAAAATCTATGGGATGCCGCAAAAGCAGTTCTAAGAGGGAAGTTTATAGCAATACAATCCTACCTTAAGAAACAGGAAACATCTCGAATAAACAACCTAACCTTGCACCTAAAGCAATTAGAGAAAGAAGAACAAAAAAACCCTAAAGTTAGCAGAAGGAAAGAAATCATAAAAATCAGATCAGAAATAAATGAAAAAGAAATGAAGGAAACAATAGCAAAGATCAATAAAACTAAAATCTGGTTCTTTGAGAAGATAAAAAAAATTGATAAACCATTAGCCAGATTCATCAAGAAAAAAAGGGAGAAGACTCAAATCAATAGAATTACAAATGAAAAAGGAAAAGTAACAACTGACACTGCAGAAATACAAAAGATCATGAGAGATTACTACAAGCAACTCTATGCCAATAAAATGGACAATCTGGAAGAAATGGACAAATTCTTAGAAATGCACAATCTGCCAAGACTGAATCAGGAAGAAATAGAAAATATGAACAGACCAATCACAAGCACTGAAATTGAAACTGTGATTTACATTCTTCCAACAAACAAAAGCCCAGGACCAGATGGCTTCACAGGCGAATTCTATGAAACATTTAGAGAAGAGCTAGCAACTGTCCTTCTCAAACTCTTCCAAAATATAGCAGAGGGAGGAACACTCCCAAACTCATTCTAGGAGGCCACCATCACCCTGATACCAAAACCAGACAAGGATGTCACAAAGAAAGAAAACTACAGGCCAATATCACTGATGAACATAGATGCAAAAATCCTCAACAAAATACTAGCAAACAGAATCCAACAGCACATTAAAGTGATCATACACCATTATCAAGTGCGGTTTATCCCAGGAATGCAAGGGTTCTTCATTATATGCAAATCAATCAACATGATACACTATATTAACAAATTGAAGGAGAAAAACCATATGATCATCTCAATAGATGCAGAGAAAGCTTTCGACAGAAGTCAACACCCATTTATGATAAAAACCCTGCAGAAAGTAGGCATAGAGGGAACTTTCCTCAATATAATAAAGGCCATGTATGACAAACCCACAGCCAACATCATCCTCAATGGTAAAAAACTGAAAGCATTTCCACTAAGATAAGGAACATGACAAGGTTGCCCACTCTCACCACTCTTATTCAACATAGTTTTGGAAGTTTTAGCCACAGCAATCAGAGAAGAAAAGGAAATAAAAGGAATCCAAATCGGAAAAGAAGTAAAGCTGTCACTGTTTGCAGATGACATTATACTATACATAGAGAATCCTAAAGGTGCTACCGGAAAACTACTAGAGCTAATCAGTGAATTTGGTAAAGTAGCAGTATGCAAAATTAATGCACAGAAATCTCTGGCATTCCTATACACTAATGATGAAATATCTGAAAGTGAAATCAAGAAAACATTCCCATTTACCATTGCAACAAAAAGAATAAACTATCTAGGAATAAACCTACCTAAGGAGACAAAAGACCTGTATGCACAAAATTATAAGACACTGATGAAAGAAATTAAAGATGATACAAATAGATGGAGAGATATACCATGTTCTTGGATTGGAAGAATCAACATTGTGAAAATGAGTATACTACCCAAAGCAATCTACAGATTCAATGCAATCCCTATCAAACTACCACTGGCATTTTTCACAGAGCTAGAACAAAAAATTTCACAATTTGTATGGAAACACAAAAGACCCCGAATAGCCAAAGCAATCTTGAGAACGAAAAACAGAGCTGGAGTAATCAGGCTCCCTGACTGCAGACTATACTACAAAGCTACAGTAATCAAGACAGTATGGTACTGGCACAAAAACACAAATATAGATCAATGGAACAGGATAGAAATCCCAGAGATAAACCCATGCACATATGGTCACCTTATCGTTGACAAAGGAGGCAGGAATGTACAGTGGAGAAAGGACAGCCTCTTCAATAAGTGGTGCTGGGAAAACTGGACAAGTGCATGTAAAAGTATGAGATTAGATCACTCCCTAACACCATACACAAAAATAAACTCAAAATGGATTAAAGACCTAAATGTAAGGCCAGAAACTATCAAACTCTTAGAGGAAAACATAGGCAGAACACTCTATGACATAAATCACAGGAAGATCCTTTTTGACCCACCTTCTAGAGAAATGGAAATGAAAATAAACAAATGGGACCTAATGAAACTTCAAAGCTTTTGTACAGCAAAGGAAACTATAAAAAAGACCAAAAGACAACCCTCAGAATGGGAGAAAATATTTGCAAATGAAGCAACTGACAAAGGATTAATCTCCAAAATTTAGAAGCAGCTCATGCAGCTAAAAAGCAAAAAACAAATAACCCAATCCAAAAATGGGCAGAAGACCTAAATAGACATTTCTCCAAAGAAGATACACAGACTGCCAACAAACACATGAAAGAATGCTCAACATCACTAATCATTAGAGAAATGCAAATCAAAACTACAATGAGATATCATCTCACACCAGTCAGAATGGCCATCATCAAAAAATCTAGAAACAATAAATGCTAGAGAGGGTGTGGAGAAAAGGGAACCCTCTTGCACTGTTGGTGGGAATGGAAATTGGTACAGCCACTATGGAGAACAGTATGGAGGTTCTTTAAAAAACTACAAATAGAACTACCATATGACCCAGCAATCCCATTACTGGGCATATACCCTGAGAAAACCATAATTCAAAAAGAGTCATGTACCACAATGTTCATTGCAGCTCTATTTACAATAGCCCGGAGATGGAAACAACCTAAGTGTCCATCATCGGATGAATGGATAAAGAAGATGTGGCACATATATACAATGGAATATTACTCAGCCATAAAAAGAAATGAAATTGAGCTATTTGTAATGAGGTGGATAGACCTAGAGTCTGTCATACAGAGTGAAGTACGTCAGAAAGAGAAAGACAAATACCGTATGCTAACACATATATATGGAATTTAAGGGAAAGAAATGTCGTGAAGAACCTAGGGGTAAGACAGGAATAAAGACACAGACCTTCTAGAGAATGGACTTGAGGATATGGGGAGGGGGAAGGCTAAGCTGTGACAAAGCGTGAGAGAGGCATGGACATATATACACTACCAAACATAAGGTAGATAGCTAGTGGGAAGCATCCGCATAGCACAGGGAGATCAGCTCCGTGCTTTGTGACCGCCCGGAGGGGTGGGATAGGGAGGGTGGGAGGGAGGGAGACGCAAGAGGGAAGAGATATGGGAACATATGTATATGTATAACTGATTCACTTTGTTATAAAGCAGAAACTAACACACCATTGTAAAGCAATTATACTCCAATAAACATGTAAAAAAAAAAATCAAAAAATTGACAGAAGACCTAAATAGACATTTCTCCAAAGAAGACATACAGATGGCCAACAGGCACATGGAAAGATGCTTAACATCACTAATTATTAGAGAAATGGAAATCAAAAGCAGAATGAGGTATCATCTCACACCCGTCAGAATTGCCATCATCAGAAAGTCTACAAACAATAAATAATGGACAGAGGACTTCCCTGGTGGTCCAGTGGTTAAGACTTCGCCTTCCAATGCACGGGGCATGGGTTCGATCCCTGGTCGTGGAGCTAAGATCGATACCACATGCCTCGCAGCCAAAAACCCAAAACATAAAACAGAAGCAATACTGTAACAAATTCAATAAAGACTTTAAAAATGGTCCACATCAACAAAATCTTTTAAAAAAGTGCTGCAGAGGGTGTTGAGAGAAGGCAACCCTCCTACACTGTTGGTGGGCATGCAAATTTGTGTAGCCATTATGGAAAACAGTGTGGCGGTTCCTTAAAAAACTAAAAGTATAGCTACCATATGATCCTGCAATCTCACTCTTGGGTATATATCCAGAAAAAACTGAAAACTCTAACTAGAAAAGATACACACACTCCAATATTCATAGCAGCACTATTTACAATAGCCAAGACATGGCAACAACCCAAGTGCCCATCAACAAATGGCTGATTTAAGAAGATGTGGTATATATATACAAATGGAATATTACTCAGCTGTAAAACAATGAAATATTGCCATTTGCAGCAATGGAGATGGACCTAGAGTATATTATACTCAGTGAAGTATGTCAGACAGGGAAAGACAAATACCATATTATATCACTTATATGTGGAATCTAAAAAATAGTACAGATGAATTTATACACAAAACAGAAACAGCAGAAAACAAAGTTTTGGTTATCAAGGGGGAAAGGAGTGGGGGAGGGAGAAATTAGGAATATGGGATTAAAAGATACAAACTACTATAGGTAAAATAGATAAGCAGCAAGGATTTATTGTATAGCACAGGGAACTGTATTCCATATCTTATAATAACGTATAGTGGTAAAGAATCTGAAAAAATATATATATTGGGTCGACCAAAAAGTTCATTCGAGTTTTTCTGTAGGATGTTACGGAAAAACCCAAACAAACTTTGTGGCCAACCCAATATGTAACTGAATCACTTTGCTGTACACCTGAAACTAACACAATATTGTAAATCAACTATACTTCAATTAAAAATAAATAAATGGGGACTTCCCTGGTGGCGCAGTGGTTGAGAGTCCGCCTGCCGATGCAGAGGACAAGGGTTCGTGCCCCGGTCCGGGAAGATCCCACATGCCGCGGAGCGGCTGGGCCCGTGAGCCATGGCCGCTGAGCCTGGGCGTCCGGAGCCTGTGCTCCGCAACGGGAGAGGCCACAACAGTGAGAGGCCTGCGTACCGCCAAATAAATAAATAAATAAATGAATAAGTGCAGATGGCATGATGACTTTGGAAATGTTTGCATGGCCTCATATGTAACTAAACATATGCCTATAGGGAAGGAAAAAAGAAGTTCACAAAAGCCTTTTGCTAGAAGTCCTAGCAGCCTTAAACTTAATTGCCCAAACTGGAAACAGCGCTGGGGTCAATTACTTGGAGAATGAATAAACAAACTGGTATGACTCATACAGTGGAACACCACACAGTAATTAAAAGAAAAACTAAGGATACAACAACACAGATGACTCTCAGATACAATATGTTGGGCGAAATAAGGCTAATATAAAAGAGTACATACTATATGATTCCATTTATATAAAATTCTAGACCAGGCAATGCTAGTCTAAGGTGGAAAAAGATCAGAATATTGGCTGCCTCTGGTTATGGGAGGTGGGAGTGGCTGCTGACTGTGAAGAGGTATGAGGAAGTATTTTTGGGTGAAGGTCATGTTCTGTATCTTGATAGGAATTTGGTTATAAAGGTGTATGATTCTGTCAAAACCCAAACAACTGTACAGTGAGGATTTTTGCACTTTATTGTATGTGAAATTTGCCTCAAAAGAAAAAAAACTGTAAACAAATACTGAATTGTAGTTAAAGATATGCATACCGAAGTGTTTAGGAAGGAGTGTTTTGATGTCGGCAGTGTACTTTAAAACGTGTCAAAAATGAGGTGGTTGGTTGACTAGGGAGAGGTTAGGTAAGTTAAAGCAAATGCAGTGCAGTGTTAATGGTCTACGGCGGGTATGTGGGTGTTTGCTGTAAAGTTCTTTCAACTCGCCTGTGTGTTTGAAAATTGTTGTAACATTGGGAAACAATGCCTGTGATTTCTATTAGTGTTGAAATGTAGTGACAGCCTTACCTGTGTCTGTCACTGTCATTGTTGACTTACCATTCCAGGCCTCAGGTTTCACAATATAGAATTGGAGATATTAACTCCATCTGAGCAAGGAGTATAGAGCAGTGACTGATTGTGACCCTCCAGGATCAGCTATAAACTGACAATAAACGTCTTATGCATTTTTCCTTAAAGCCACTCAGTACATTTTTACTTAAGGAATTTTAGGTTGTGGTAGAATAATTATCATAGCTCGAAGTCACCTCATCTCCTTTGTTTGCTGTTCTTTCAGTCGAGGATAATAACATATACTCTGTCTACATCTTAGGCTTGGCAAAAGTCAAATGTGTCTGGGTAAAAAAAAAAAAAAAAGTAAAATGCAGCCTATTATCAGAATTATGTAAATTCTGGTAAATGAGGGATGGGAGAGACCAAGTTTCCTTAATTCTCTGTCCTGGAGACCTTGATGTATATGTACACACCAAAAAGGCACTACCAAGTCTATCCTATGATGTGTCTCTTCTGGAAGAGGAAAAGAGTTGGGATACCTCGAGTCAGAATTATGCAAAAGTGTGCTGATCAGGAAAGCAAGATTCAACATAAACCCTCTTTCTTGAGTCACAGCAAAAAGTTGTTGAGAAAGCAATAAGGTTCCTCTCCTGCATTTTCTGAGGTGAAACAGTCATTCTGATTAACAGCAGTCTCTAATAATCCTCATTTGAGATCTTGGCTATCTACTCCTGCAGTAAGGTCTGTGTGGCCAAGGCAGCCCTGCTAAGGAGGGCGAATGCAATCTCCTTCTCACTTAGACAGTATCGCCAAGGAAAGCATTTGCTTATGCAAATTAGCGTCCAGTCCTTTAAGTACATCCATTATTCAACAGTCATACCTGTGGAGATTTTTCCTTGTAAAAGATCTTTTGGGAGGAACACTTATTTGCAAACTGTTGATCAGTTCGTCAGATTAGATATAAAATACATGGCAGCAGGTATCATGGATTTGCAAAGTGGAGAATTCCGAAGCTTTCTAAGGCTGTGAAAGCTTTCAAGAGTTTCATTCAAGGATGGCCAATTTGACCAGTGAAGGAGAAGACATGCATCACTGTATAGAAAGCTAAACAATTCTGCTCCTCTAAATGATATTGCCTTAAAGCATCAATTGTACTGAATTAACTTTACAAGTGCTTATATAATCCATCCGTTTTAATTTCACTTTAGGTTTCTTAAAGGAACAATATTACTTTAGATTGTAACAGATTAAAACACAGCTGTTATATTTTTTTCTCTGATTTCCACTTCAAAGGCTGCAAATTGCAATTATGTATATGGCTTTTGGACAAAGCAGTCACTTTTAGTTTAAAAATAAGGCCAACATCAATACCTAACAGGAGCTCTCAGAACAGAAGTTGATTGGTGGCTAGATACAGAGTGAGTCACCTGAGACACCAAGTCTTTTTGTATCCCAGGGGTTCAGAGGAGAAGATGGCCCAGTGAAACTCCTGATGGAAGTAATACTCCACTCACAAATATCTTTCCAAAATTTATTGATTTGCTTAATGATAATCAACCTCGTTTTAATATCTGCTCTTATTCATTGGGATGTTTACAAATTCTTGCATTCATCCATCCATTTAGTCCTTCATTTTGCAAACATTTATTGATTGCTTGGTATACTAAGCACTGTGCCAAGAAGTGAGAATTTTAAAATGCAGAAGACATCACTCCTATCCCCAAGGAGCTCAACCGGGGAGATGGTGCACAAATAATTAACTATAGGAAAATATGAGATTTATCAATTTCACGTGGCATTTTATGATTTTTAAAATGTTATAAGGCAGCCAAGGAAGCAATTTTTAGTCCCATTTTATAAATTTCTAACACACAGAGGGCCAGATGTATGACTTCCCCAAAGTCACACAGCTAGTTAAGCTAAAACTGGAAGCAGAACTCAGGCCTTTTCTTTGCTAACCCAGGCTTTTTCTATCAAAGCCTACTGTCTATATTTAGTGATTATGCTTGTTGCTTTAGTTAACTTTGAATATCTACTTTGTGCTTAAAAAAGAATCCAAATCACTTTTGCTTCAGGAAAAAAGCTGACTTTCCTAATTGCAAGCTTAACCAAGTACTAGGGTATGTATGCCTTGTGCGTACATCATTACCAATTAAAATTTGTAGAAGCAGCTGATGTAGCTAATCTTGCAGGAAGTAATATGGTAAAATTGAAGCTATCCTGCTTGGGGTGTTCACAGATATGCCTAGAAAAGTAGCCAGTTTGTCTTGAAAGAGAAAGGTCCACAGAGTTTCTCATGTTGTCAACATTCTATGAGTATATCCCCAGGGTTAAAACCTTCTGGGTTCAATCTCTAGAAAAGAGGTTGGCAAGTGAAATCCTTCAAACCAAATCCAGCCCACCTCAAGTTTTATAAATAAAGCTTTATTGCAAACAGCCATGTCCATTTGTTTATAAATTGTCTATGGCTGCTTTCATGCTTAAACAGCAGAGTTGAGTAGTTGTGACAGAAATCACACAGCCCGCAAAGCCTGAAATATTTACTGTCTGGCTCAGCACAGGAAAAGTTTGTCAAGCCCTGCTCTAGAATAAAAAGTTTTTTCAACTTTCACATCATACAGATGAGTGTAAACTGGTGCATTCTTTCTGGAAGCAGTTTGCTCATCTTTATTAAGAAAGTAAAAATGTACATGCTCTTTAATGCAGTAACTCCTTTTCTGTCCCGCAGAGCCCTGGTTGACCAGTGATAGGATGCTGTAAATATTGCTTTGCACTTACTGCCTGCTAGGCATGGTACTAAGCACTTTACAAGCATAATCTCATTTCAATCTCCCAACTCAGTAAAGTAAGTATACCAATGAGAAAACTCAGTTTTAAAGAGTTAATTTCCCAAGCTCACATCATTAGTAAATTACAGAGTATTTTGGTACCCCGATTCTAAAACCAGTTGATCATAAACACCATGCATCACTGTCCTTGGGTAAAAAAAAGAAGGGGTATAATGGTTAGCTATTTCTGTGTAACAAACAAGCCTGTAGTTAGTGGTATAAACAACCATTTTATTGTGCTAACGACTTTATGGTTTGCGAATCTGGGTAGAGTACAGTGGGAATGGCTTGTCTTTGCTTTACCATGGCTTCAGCTAGGTTTCTCAAGTGTCTTGAATTGTCAAAGAAGGCTTCAGTGGTAGTATATATCCCAAGTCCTGGTCCTGGCTATTGGCTTGCTTCCTTGGTTTTACTCCACTTGCTTCTGTTGGAGCTAAAATTTCTAAGATGGCATTATTCTCATATCTAATGCCTAAGGTGAGATTGCTGGAACAGCTGGGGCTGGCTAAACATCTCCTTCTTTTCACACAATCTCTCCCTTTGGCTAGCTTGGGCTCACAGGGCAGTTACAGTGTACTCAGACCTCTTACATGGCTGCTGGGTTCTCCCAAGCAGGATGTTCCAAGAGGAAGAAAGTGGAATCTGCCAGTTTCTTAAAGTGTGTGCCCAGAAATTGGTACAGCATTTACACTGAATTCTACTGATCGAGGCAGTCATAGAGCCCACCCAGATTCAGGCAGTGGGGAGGGGTGTGTGTGCAGAGTCAAAGAACTGGTAGTCATCTTTAATCTGTCATGAGTTTTTCCAGAGAAAATACGGTTGTTTTGGAAACATTGATTATATTATTGCCTCTGGGTGATTTGCAACATACTTTTGTCTATTAAAGACTATGAGAATTCCCGGAATGAACAAAGCTGCTTCCCAAATATATTTAATCATAGAACATTATTTTTGTATTACAGCTGTGAATATCCTACAGCACTCACTTTATGAAATATTTTTCTAAGGAAATACTCCGAAATGGGGTAGTTTTATGCACAAAGATCTTCTTTACAGTGTTATTTGTGACATGTTAATGTTCACGCAGCTCTGTGTTAAATATCTCATATTAGAGAAATGGTTAGACAAATAATGTTTCTAGACTAGGATATTATATAGGCATTAAAATTATGTTTACAAAGAGTTTTCCTGTCTAAAATTATATTTACATGGTAAAATGCTTGTTTTGTTTTTGTTTTGTCTTAATTCTTCATTTTAAGATAATTAAGATAATTATTTCTTCATATGCAGTTGTAAGAAATAATACAGCAAGGTCCTGTACGTCCTTCACTCAGTTCCCCCAAGGGCAATATCCTACACAACTGCAGTCCAATATCACAACCAAGAAATTGCTATTGATACAATCCACTGACCTTACTCAGGTTTTACCAGTTTTACATGCATGTGTGTATGTGTGTGTTTAGTGCTATGCAGTCTTTTAACATGTGTGTATTCATGTAACCACCACCACCATCAAGGTTGAGAGCAGTCCCATCGCAGAAACCCCTCGTGCCACCCTTTTGCAGGTACAGGCACCTCTTTGCCCCACTTCTCCTGGCAATCACGGATGTGTTTTCCATCTCTATATAATTTTATCATTTCAAGAATGTTCTATAAATGCATACAATATGTAGTCTTTTAAGATCGGCTTTTATTACTCAGCATAATTTTCTTGTGATTCATCCAAGTTTTGCACATATAAATAGTTCTTCCTTTTTAGTGCTGAGTAGCATCCTGTAACGGGAATATACCAGTTTGTTTACCCATCGAGTCGTTGAAGAACACTGGGGTTGTAACCAGCTTTGGGCTATTACAAATAAAGCTGCTATGAACATTTTTGTACAGGTTTTTTAAATTAAGATATAATTGATTTATAATGTTGTGTTAGTTTCTGGGGTACAGCAAAGTGATTCGGTTATACATATATATATATATATATATATATATATATATATATATATATATGCTTTTTCCAATTCTTTTCCCTTATAGGTTATTACAAAATATTGAGTATAGTTCCCTGGGCTATGCAGTAGGTCCTTGTTGGTTATCTCCTTTATGTAGTGTGTATATGTCAATCCCAAACTCCTAATTCCCCCGCCTCCTCCCACCACTTTCCCCTTTGGTAACCATAAGTTTGTTTTCTATGTCTGTGGGTCTATTTCTGTTTTGTATATAAGTTCATTTGTATCATTTTTTCTAAGATTCCACATGTAAGTGATATCATATGGTATTTGTCTTTCTCTGACTGGCTTACTTCACTTAGTATGATAATCTAAGTCTGTCCACGTTGCTGAAAATGGCATGATTTCATTCTTTTTAGGGCTGAGTAATATTCCATTATATATATGTGCCACATCTCCTTTATCCACTCCTCTGTCGATGGACATTCAGGTTGCTTCTATGTCTTGGCTATTGTAAATACTGCTGCAATGAACAGGGTGTGTGTGTATCTTTTCAAATTAGAGCTTCCGTCTTTTCTGGATATATGCTCAGAAGTGGGATTTCTGCATCATATAGTAGCTCTATGTTTAGTTTTTTAAGGAACCTCCATACTGTTCTCCATAGTGGCTATATCAATTTACATTCCCACCAACAGTGTACAAGGGTTCCCTTTTCTCCGCACCCTCTCCAGCATTTATTATTTGTACACACTTCAATCATGGCCATTCTGACTGGTGTGAGGTGATACCTCATTGTGGTTTTTTTTTTTTTTTTTTTTTTTTTTTTGCGGTACGTGGGCCTCTCACTGTTGTGGCCTCTCCCGTTGCAGAGCACAGGCTCTGGACGCGCAGGCTCAGCGGCCATGGCTCACGGGCCCAGCCGCTCCGCGGCATGTGGGATCCTCCCGGACCGGGGCACGAACCCACGCCCCCCACATCGGCAGGCGTACTCTCAACCACTGCGCCACTAGGGAAGCCCCATTGTGGTTTTTTTTTTTTTGAAGTTTTCATTTCTCTAGGATAAATGCCCAGGAGTGGAGTTGTTAGGTTGTATGGTTATAATTTTTTTTTAACATCTTTATTGGAGTATAATTGCTTTACAATGTTGTGTTAGTTTCTGCTGTACAACAAAGTGAATCAGCTATACATATACATATATCCCCATATCTCCTCCCTCTTGCATCTCCCTCCTACCCTCCCTATCCCACCCCTCTAGGTGGACACAAAGCACCGAGCTGATCTCCCTGTGCTATGCGGCTTCTTCCCACTAGCTATCTATTTTACATTTGGTAGTGTATATATGTTATGGTTATAATTTTAAGTGCAAAAATCCCCAGCAGAATTGTATGCAAAAGCTATGTAAAAATATTTGGTAAAAAACTGGAAACAAATACTGTATCTCCAAAATATTAACAATGGTTATTGCTTGCTGAGAGATTTACAAATATCTATCTATCTATCATCTATCTGTCTATCTATCTATCTATCTATCTATCTATCTATCTATCTATCTGAATTGAACCCGTGAGGACAAGTAAGTTATGAACATGCCCAGGAGATAGATGGATTTCTAGGCATTAGTACTGGAATGAGCAAAGTGTGGAGTAGAACAGCCCAGTCCATGTCTACAGTATGGAATTATGGTTAGGCAAGTTTGACCGGCACGTAGGAGATAAAAATAGCATTGGGTATCGCTAGAAGATTGGGGCTGGGTTGTTGAATCCAAGCTAAGGATTTTAGGTCCTCTCCATTTGCTTTGGCTTGCAGAATGTAAGATGGATGGCGGTGGGAGAACACTGGGATTAGCAAGGCTTATGAGGGGCCACTATCATCTACATGAGACATAATCAGAACCATGCAGGAGCTGGCTTCAATCTAGTTTTTTAATTTTTGAGACAAACTGCTTGTTGACAGATTGACAAATATTTTAAAAACCATTCTATATTTCTCTAATTTCCAAATTTTTCCTAAAAAAATATAAATTATTTTTAGACTTAAAAAAAAGTTCTTAAAAAAATAAGAAAGAAATGCAGGTAAGAATGGAAGGAAAAATGGTAAAATACTTAAAGTAACTATTTCTAAATGAGACTAGATAATATTTTTTAGAATGCTGAGAATTTTCTAAAATTTGTTTATTGATCATTTACTACTCTTAAAATTAAGGTAATATGATATGTTTTAAATTATGAAATTATTCTGTATACTGTGTTCAGATTTTAGTCTCTGTTATTAACCTCTGTGCAGATCCACGTTTGTTTATAGCAATTTTCAGAACCTGACACTTTTAAAAATACTTATTTCCTATTCCTCTTGAAACTTCTGTTTCAGTAGGTGTCTCATGGTACTCAGTACTTTTCCTAAGTTCTTCACACTGAGCCAGAAATAAACTTTGTGTCTCTTGAAAATTAGTTCCAGTTGTTTGGGCCAAGCTTCTGCCCCTTCACATTGATTTTGAAGTTTAAGTGTTTCCAAAAACTATATTGACAGACAGTACCTTAGCACAGAGTGATATCCCGCGTCTAATGGAGTTAAGCTAAAAAATAAACAGTCGATAACCTTCTTTGGGTCTTTTTCTGCCCCATTCCCCTCTCTCCACTTCCCACCTGTTTCTTTTGTGGCCATGTGAATAGGTCATTCTCTTTACTTAGGGCCTTATCACCAACCCATCTAGTGACTAATAATAATTTGATAGTTACCCTAAAATAAAAATTCATGCAAGTTTGATGTTCCCGTGGCTGAGTTTCTATAGTTGAGTTTTTATCATACATATAGAATATTTTACCTACCAGTAACATTCAATTCTGAAACACATCTCTGTTGAATCTTCAATATTGTGCCTTCTCCTAGCTTTCCACTTTGTGAGGTAGATAGAATTCATTTGAGATAATTTTAAATTATCTATATACTGGAAAGTATGCGGTATACTGGACACAGGCCATTTTCTATTTAGGGGAAGAAAAGTTGAGCTCATGAGAATTCAGTCTTTGAAGGAATTTACAGGTATTGATTTATTAATCCTCATCAGAGGATCCTAAACCCATCTCTCCTTTGTAGCTAATGGAAGAGATGAGCAGTGTGGGGAAAGGCCAAGAGAGTTAAGTGGCTTCGACAAGGGCACAAGAAAATCAATGATTCTGAATTTGTAATTTCCAATTCCCATGTTCATTCTTTGAGGGAAGAACGAGCCCCCATCTTGTATCAATGAAATCTGCCTAGAGGAAGCAACACTGAAGCTGGTTTAGTTTCTGTTTTCATAATGTAATTAACCTCTGTGCAGAGAGATCCTTATTATCATTGAATCTTCACTGGGCCAAAAGTGTAGAGTTGCTCAAAAGGTGAGGTAAACTACTTCATCAAGGCAGACTCTGTTAAATCATTTTTCCGACCGATTCTGTAAGTGGCAATTCAAAAACCTTTCCAAAATGTTTAATAGTTCTTCCATCATATGGAGTCCATTGGACTCCAGGGTCCAATTTGAAATTCCAGGGAACAAAAGGTAAGAATTCAGCCTCATTAAGTCATGAATTATTTTTGTCCCTAGTGCTATTACCAGGAAACAGTTCAAATAAGGGAGTAAAAAGCTAATGCTTGTGGAAAACTTATAGTTGGCACAGGCCAGAGCTAACCAAACTGATGTGTAACTTTGTATTCCCAAATTTCAAGTCCCATTTCAAATATGCATTCCCAAGGAAGACGGCATTGTCTGAAGCACCGTGAAAATGTTAGAAATGTCTACTCAGTAGTTTGTCCAGCCTTTTCTTCCTCCCTCCCTCTAGTAATTACTTGTTAATCACCCCATCAGTATGTGTCATTCACTACACCAGGCATTATGGCCAAGAGAATGAATAAATACATAATCTAAAGGAACAGCCAGGTGCAACATGGCCCCTGTAAACAGTTTCCTTCTGATCCCAAATTGAATATTCCTTTGAGAATGATCTCTCCCCCATTTTTAGACTTGGTTTTCACTCTACACCTAGCCAAGGCATGGAGTATGTGACCTAGATCTAAACCAATCAGTTTGCTTCAGGCACTGATTGATTCAGTAATAGGCATAAGCCCCATTTAATGCCCATGAGAAACAATGACATTATCATGGGTACCTTAAGAAAGAACCTCTTTCTCTTTCCATGAGAAGTAAACAAGAAACAAAGGCTGGAGCTGTGGCAGCCATCTTGTGAGCAGTGGGACTGACAGTGGAGTAAATATTAAAGATGAGGTCAAGAAACAAAGTAAAATTCCATCCTGTTGACATCATGTGAACCTTGAATCAAACCATTTCTGAAAAAGAACTATCCCTAAACTATTCGGTTTTGTGAGCTGATAATCCTTTATTTTCCTTTCTGAAGCTTTTTTTTGGAGGATTGCTATCACTTAAACAGAGTCTTGACTAATATACGTAAGAACAAAGAGACCATATGGCAAGTGACATAACAGATATGTGGGTTAAGTAATGCTGAAGTTCAGGGGACAGAAGGATTACTTCCTCCTAGGGCACGGGGAAAGGGGGCAGTGTTCTAAGGGGAGAGGGTGACACCAGTCCTTTGTGCACCTGCCACCCCTGAATTAATCTAAACTTTGGAAGGATGTTGATCTTCAATGAACCATTTCCACATTTTTAGGATCTGGCCACAAAGTATCCATCAGGCAGAAGGAAAAACAGATTAGGATTTAGGTTGGAAGCCTAATGCATAAAAATCCATCAATCTCAAATCTTACATTGAATATCTTTTATGGCTTTTTTACTGTGTTTAGGGCTGGGTAGTTACAAAGACAAGTGAGATCTTTATAAAGGCTTTTCCCCATCTAAAGCTCATTCTCCTTATTCTGACATTTTTTGTGGGGAAAACTTTTCTCCTCTTCACTTGGCTCAGGTGGTTGGATAGGGTTGACTACACACCTGCAACTCCAGGGCTGACACGTGACTGAAGCCAGTCCAGTGCAGAGCCCATCTCCTGGCATGTATGTAGGAGTGACTGGAGAAAGGCAGGCTATATACCTCTGGACTTGCTGCTTTGAGGATGTGAGCATGGTGCTCCTAGCACAGGGGATGAGCCTCCAAGGAAACAGCAGAGATGGAAGCAGATCTGAGAGATTCAGAGAGACTGGACTCTGGTGGTATCTTTTGAGCCCCTGGATCCAGCTGTACTTGACCTAACTCTGGACTCTGAGCTACATGAGCTTAAATACCTTTAATTCAGAGTCTTGGTTTATTCAATATCATCTTCATATATCAGTACAGCAAATCCTCTACATACAAATGAGTTCCGTTCCGAGAGCGTGTTTGTAAGTCCAGGTGGTCCGTAAGTCCAACAAACTTAGCCTAGGTACCCAGCTAACACAACTGGCTATATAGTACTGTACTGTAATAAGTTTATAATACTTTTCACACACATAATACATAAAAAACAAACACACAAAATAAGGAAAACATTTTTAATATTACAGTACAGTACCTTGAAAAGTACAATAGTACAGTACAACAGCTGGCATACAGGCACGTTGGCATCTTTGAAAGTTCGCAACTTGAAGTTCTTATGTAGGGGACTTACTGTATTTTGGAAAGCCTACTGTGTTTATGGTGCTAAACCGCAGGGAGCATATTGGGGAGATAAGTCTCACAATGTGGAAAGAATTCGAGAATATGATGATGACTGTTTCAGAGAAGGGAGACATCAATGTGACCCAAAGGCTTTTGGAAGTAGGTGGGACGTGAGCTGAAATGTGAATTTATGTGTACTTCATTTTTTCATGAAATGTATCAGCAGAACATACTGGGACCTTTTATTCAAGGCAACATTGACACACAGCTGTTCAAATAAATTAATGTTCCAATTCTCAAGCTACTCATTTGGCAGGAAAAGCAATTTAATTCCCCATTATAAATAGAAGGAATAAAAGAACACAAGAGAAAGGGAGGATGGTAAAGACATTTTTTAAATTTATTAAAATACTGTAGTTGTAGTAATAGGATAGCTGTCATAGCGGTAGTAGAAGTACTGTTAGTCGGAGGAGGAGGAGTAATGGTAATAGTAACAGTTGTACTAGTAACGGTAGTAGTAATATGGGGATAGTGGTGCTAGTAATAATAGTATTCATTCTTTAGTTTACACTATCCGGTTGCATTGCCACATGATATAGATGCGTTTCCTTACATAATCCTCACAACAGCCCTAGGATGTGGCTGTCATCATTATCTCCATTCTATACGTAGGGCCAAGATTTAGAGAGGTGAGGTGCAGGAGTCAAGGTCACAGAGCCCAGATTTATTTATCTATTTATTTATTTATTTTTACATCTTTATTGGAGTATAATTGCTTTGCAATGGTGTGTTAGTTTCTGCTTTATAACAAAGTGAATCAGTTATACATATACATATGTTCCCATATCTCTTCCCTCTTGCGTCTCCCTCCCTCCCACCCTCCCTATTACACCCCTCTAGGTGGTCACAAAGCACCAAGCTGATCTCCCTGTGCTATGCAGCTGCTTCCCACTAGCTATCTACCTTACGTTTGGTAGTGTATATATGTCCATGCCTCTCAGAGCCCAGATTTAAATCCACACCTAGCTAATCTCAGAATTTGTGTATTTAACCACTAATTATTCGGTCCCATTTCTAATCCTAAAGAGTGACTATCCGGGATGTGTATAGAAACCGATAAAGGTGCATAGCATATTTCAGACCTCAACTTCAAACCAGCTGAGATGGCTTCCAAATGCCACATCTGAAGCAGCTACCGGACCAGTCACCAGTCAGTGTCCTGGGGACACAAGCAGTAGGTCCTGCGGATGGGAATATGCTAGTGACAAGCAGGGTCGCCTCCCTTGGGGATGGATTTTTTCAGTCTTAATTCCTTCATCTTAATATAGGCATTTAATACTTTATGAGAATTGTTTATGTAAAAGAAGTTTGGGTACAAATGCCAAAGAAACAGTCCATCCCTTTTTTTTCTTTTTTTCTGTAAATGTGTTTTACTTGGTAAATACACATTGAACAGGGAGTAGGGTTTTGAAAACATCTCTTAACAAATGATGTTTATAAAATGTAATCAAATTCCATCTGTTACCGAACCCAGGTCTGGCTGCTCGCCGCTCAAAAGCTAATAAAGAGGCCAGGTTGGTGGAAAGGAAAGTTTGTTTTACTTTGGTTGCCGGCAACTGGCGGGGAGGGTGGATGCCTGTCCAAAGACCGACTTCCCACACCCCCGACAGTCAGGGGGCAAGAGCTTTTACAGACAGAGGGAGGGGGCTACATGCAGAAACAGTACATTCAGCTCTGACAGTCATCTTGAAATTGGTCATTGGTGGTCTGTCCAGCGTCATCTCGATTGTTTTAAGTCCAGTTTATCTTCAGTTCCAGGGTCGGTTTGTTTCCATTTCTTTGAAGCCAATTCTTGGAATTGTGGCAGCTTATGTCATGGCTACAGCCTGGTCATCATGTAGTTAACTTCTTCCACCTGGTGAGGGTTTCAGTATCTACAAGACAGCTCACAGGATGTGGCTTAGAATATTATGTATAGCCCTTGAGGAACTAAAGGTCCTTGACTATGTTTAACGACTAAACTATTATTATCTGGTCTCCTTTGACTGTTTTCCTCTGTTTCTGCATTTTCTCACTTCTTTGATTAGACTTATTCTTTGGCTAATTTTTTTCACAGACAAAAGGCAGGCTGAGGACATGGGGGGGAAGGACCATAGGGTCCTGCTCCATTTCACATCTTTTGGACTTCCTTTTAGATCTCCTGCTTATTCAGCTCTTCCAACTTCACAGTGATTTTTAGGTTCTGAATCCAGTTCTAGCTTGTGACAAGGAAAATCAGAGAGTTTATTAAATTGGATTTGTAATTGCCCAGCTATCTCAGTGGTTGTCTCTTGAAATCAGTCTTAATACTGTCAGTAATGAGACCTGGGTCTGGGAATCTGTTTCACTCTATTATTTCTCTAGACTGGGCATGGTGGGATTTTCATGTTGGCTGACACACCCTCCTTACCCACTGTATATCTGCACCACCTCCATGATGTGGAAAACTTAGCCAATGAGACACCCTATTTCTAAACCAAGGTGTTAGAGGAATACAGTAGGAGAGAACATTTCGGAATATGAAAACAATCTGAGCAGAGGGCGAGGTGGGAAGGTGCATGGCTGTATGGCTTCCCAATTTATTGGCTTTGGATGACCTTGAACAACATACCCAGCTTCTCTAAGCCTCAGTTTCCACTTCTTCAGAATGGGGATAATGGTACCTATTTCTTAGGGCTGCTATGAGGACTAAATGAAATCATGCTTAGCACACAGTAAGTCATTAGTGAAAATTAGTTGCTGTCATCATCATTTTTTTTTTAATTGCAAGAACACAGAGATGTGAATTTTTCAGCTCATCACTTAAGACAAAGGTGCTGCCTTTTGCTTCTGCTAAGGCACCTGAAGGCCAGAGCCAACTGATGACTCAGTCTCTGTACCCAGCAGCAAAAATTGGGAGGGCAGAGAAGGCAGAGAGACTGAGGAATGAAAGCTAGAGCTACAGGGGCGGGTACCGACAATTGTGTGAGTAATGATAACAACTCGGGCAATGAAAACAGCCACCAAGAAAATGGCCCTGTTTTCTGTAGCTTGCCAATTGATGTGTCCTTGTCAGCGTTTCCTGTGACAGTCTTAAATTTCTAGAAGGCATCATCATTTTTTTTTTGAAAGCAAACCAAGTATAAATAATGAATGAATGAATGAATAGTCCTTTGGGTACAGTGCCCAGCAAATAAGTGCTCAGCCAGTACCTTCTATTTTTTTTTTAAAGACTACTGCTTATGAAATAGCATAGAGAAAGAGAACATCTTAAACTAATCAGGAAGATGGTATAGACTGAATTATGGTCCCTTACCTCCCCCCACCACCCAATGTCCTATGTTGAAGCCCTAACCCCCAGTGTGATGTATTTGGAGATGGGGGCCTTTGGGAGGAAATTAAGTTTAGAGAAGGTCATAAAGGTGATGCCCTTGTGATGGCATTAGTGCCCTTTTAAGAAGAGACAGCAGAGAGCTTGCACACTCTCCCCACCAGGTGAGGACACAGTGAGAAGGCAGCCGTCTACAAGCCAGGAAAGGGCTCTCACCAGAGTCCAACCATGATGGCATCTTGATCTTGGACTTCTAGCCTCCAGAACTATGAAGTATACATTTCTATTGCTTAAGTTGCTCAGTCTATGGTATTTTATTATGGCAGCCCAAGCCGACTAAGATAGGAGGGTCCTCTGCAGTCACTGATAACAGAAGTGTTCCCTCACGTGGGAGGGAGGAGAGGGGTCCTGGCGAATGAGGTGATGCATGAGCTGGAGCAGTGGCTGCCAACCTGGCTCTGTGGCAGCCAAGTCCAAGGATAGGGGCAAAGACTCTGGATTGTACACAAGTTACCCAGTTGTTTGTGATGTGTGGCCAGGTATGAGAGTCACTGGGCTAGGTAGAAAGAGCCGTCAGGCTTTGGAGGGAAACTGACCCAGAGTACAGACTCTGCCAGCCTTGTGGCCTCAGACCGTTCATCCACTTTTCTGAGACCTGTTTTCTTCATCTTGTAGCAAAGGGATAAAAGTAACGCTAATACTTATTGGGGGCTGCCACCTTTGGAGTACTGTGTAAATGTTCACCATACATTATTTTTCACATCAATTTTTTTTTTTTTTTTTGTGGTATGCGGCCTCTCACTGTTGTGGCCTCTCCCGTTGTGGAGCACAGGTTCCGGATGCGCAGGCTCAGCGGCCATGGCTCACAGGCCCAGCTGCTCTACGGCATGTGGGATCTTCCCAGACCGGGGCACGAACCCGTGTCCCCTGCATCAGCAGGCAGACTCTCAACCACTGCGCCACCAGGGAAGCCCGCAAATTTTATTTTTAAAGTGAGGAAAATTAGTGGGGGAGAGAGAAAGAGAGACTAAATGCCTTATTGAAAATCCCACATCTGGTAAATGCAGAGTTAGACACAAGAGCTGCAGTTTCTATGAGAGATTGTTATGTTAATTTTCAAGGGCTTCAAGAGATTCATGGCTGACATATAGTATTTGTCCACTAAATTATGGTGGCTATTATTATCTCTGTTGAATCAGTATCAATTATCTTTGTCACTGTTATTTAGGACAGACCTGGGATTCAAGTCTGGGTTTCAAACTGTCGTCTGGGGCTCTCATCAAGACCAGATTATTTTTCAGGAAAACAGGTGCTTCTGCTTTTTTGCAGATTGAAGTGAACTCTTGCAGAAGATAACAGAGCAGTCCATTAGGCCTTCTGGTTTAGGAATCAGAAGACTATCAGCTACTAGTTGTGTGATCTGGTCGAGTCTCTTAACCTCTCTGTGCCCGTTTCCTCATCCGCAAAGTAGGCTTACATGATGGTTAATTTTATGTGTCAACTTGACTGGACTAAGGGGAATGCTCGGTTGGCTGGTGAACATTATTTCTTAGTGTGTCTGTCAGGGTGGTCCTGGAAGAGAGCAGCATTTGAACCAGTGGACTGAGTAAGGAAGATCGCCCTTCCCAATGTGGTAGGCATCATCTAGTCTGCTGAGGGCCTATGTAGAAAGAAAAGGCAGAGGAAGGCCCAAGTTGCTTTCTCTGCTTGAACTGAGACATCCATCTTCTCCTACCCTCAGACATCAACACCCCTGGTCCTTGGGCTTTCAGATTCATACCGATACTTACCCACTTGGTCCCTTGATTCTCAGACCTTCTGAGTGAATTACAGCACCAACTTTCCTGAGTTTCCCCCTTGCAAACGGCAAATTGTGAGACTTCTTGGCCTCCATAACTATGTGAGCCACTCCCTATAGTAAATCTCCTCTTATCTATATCTCTATATATCCTATCGATCCTATTTCTCTGGAGAACGCTGACAGCTTGATAATGATTCCCCTTTTGGAGGATGGGTGTAGGAATTAAATAAGACAATTAAATGAGGCAATTCCTGTAAGACATCCAGAATGGTGCCTGATATATTAAGTACTCAGTATGTGGTAGCTATTATTAATATTTTTTATTACTGTTCAGGAAAGGTCATTGACCTCTTTGGCTGACCCCATGACACAGATGAGAACATTTTAGACTCAGCGCCGTCCAAGTTTGCCTTTGATTTCTGTTCTAGAAGAGGAGAAAATCTGAAGCACAGTTTGCATGACCTTGGGTTATGCATTATGTCTCCCTGAACTCAGGCAGGTTGGCATCCAGGAGAGGGCAATGCAGGCTCCCTGCTCTCCTGCCCAGACAGCTATTTCCACCTTAAAAATCTAACTGGGGCTTGTAGCCTCCCCAGCACCCTACACTCCCTGTTGTGTTGGGATTGAACCAGATTCTCACCGTATTTGTGCGTAATGGACTCCAAACGCTGTGTGATAGTCTCCTGTATGTAGCTGTATTGGTATTTAGAGGTATAGAGGTACCTCTCAGTGAACAGAAATATGCAGCAGAAATTTTGAAATTGAAGAAGTCTGTGGATTGAACCAGAAAAATGAGAGCTCGAAACCCCCAGAACACGAGGCCCTGAGCTGCCATCATCTGGAGTTCAAGGCTTTCCAGCTTTTATAACCAGAAACAGGTCTATATGTTAATAATCATTAAAAAATTCCTTTATTATAACATAATAAATCACCATTTATTGGGAATTTACTACGTGGCAGGCACAAGGCTCTTTTTTTTTTTAAATTGAAGTGTAGTTGGTTTACAATGTTTCAGGTATACAGCAAAGTGATTCAGTTGTTTTATATATATATAATATATATTTTATATATATAACGTATTATATATTTTATATATATAATATATATATATTCTTTTTCAGATTCTTTTGAATTATAGGTCATTACAAGATATTGAGTACAGTTCCCTGTGCTATACAGTAGGTCCTTGTTTATTTTATATATAGTAGTGTGTATATGTTAATCCCAAATTCCCCATTAATCCCTCCCCCCTTCTGTCCTTTTGCCTTTGGTCACCATAAGTTTGTTTTCTATGTCTGTAAGTCTATTTCTGCTTGTAAATAAGTTCATTTGTATCATTTTTTTAGATTCCACATATGTGATCTCATATCATATTTGTCTTTCTATGTCTTACTTCCCATAGTATGGTAACCTCTATATACATTACTCTTTGGTGTCCTCATCACTATATGTCCTCATCACTATACTCTCATTATCTCCACGGGGGAGACCAGAAAACTGAGACTCAGAAACTAAGGAATTTATACTAAGTCACATTCACCACAAGAGTACGGCAGAGCCAGGAATTGAACCTAGGCTGTTTGGCTCAATACCTATAAAACATTAATTAGGGTTTTCTCAGAAAATTTTCAAATACATGAACAGTATACTTTATTTTAAAGTGGTTTTTCTTATCCTATCCAGAGACCCTTTTTTCCCCACTCCTACCACACCTCTTGTGTTTATCATGAAAGTCAATGAACTAATTGGAGTCAGCTAACAAAAATTTTCTCTATAGACCAGATTTGCCCAAACACATCTCTTCCTGCTGCAGAAGGCTACCTGTAGTGCCAATATCTAAGAAGGTATTGTTTCTCTGCGTGGGCAGACTAATGGGAGCGCTGAGCAATTACCTGGAAAATGCAATCAATGCCAGCAGACAATAAGAATAATTTAAACCAATAAACTCTTTCCCCTCAACTGCAAGCCTGAGCGTAGGGTTTTCTTTGCTTGTCTTTTTGTTTTGTTTTCCATTGGCTGAGCTTTCCAAATAATTGTTCCATCTGTCCACTTCACTTTGTCTGAGTAATCACAGCCCGAGGGGAGTTAGAAGTCAAACGTCAGACATGCGGACAAAACTAATACGTGGGAGGCTGTGGGAAGAGAAATCATTGTCTGTTCTCCTTCCCCGCAGCTGGGCCAGGGATCCAGAAGTAAATTATAAGCGCCAGTTGCCCCCAGGGAGGAAGCAACAGTTTGGGAAGGGGGACGGGGTACGATTTGGAAGACCCCATTGTCAGGAGTGTCAGCTACCAGGATTGAACGCTCTTAGTGATGGGGTTAAGGAGAGATCATAGTCCAGCCAGAAGTGAAAAGTGTGGAGACACGAAACAACAACCAGAACCCTTGTAACAGCTATTTACTGTGCCATTTACTCTGAGCTAGGCCCTTGGCTGGACACTCTATAAATAGTGTAAAATATACTTTATTATTTTGATCCTTCCAGCAGCTCTATTTCACAAATAAAGAAACTGAGGCCCAGAGAGGTCGAGTAACCTACCCAACACCACACAGCTAGTAAATAGCAGAGTCAGGATTTGAACTGAATTTTAATCCAAAGCCCTTGCTCTTAGCCACTGGTCCTGGCTACTCTAAACCAGGGGTGCTAAACAGAGGTGGAACTAGAGTTCTGGAGAGGGCAAAAATAAGCCCAGATTATAAAAGCATGGCTACTCTTTATTCTGCATCAAGATATTTTACATGCACTGGAAATAATATGCTTAGATATTCTGTAATAACCCATATGGGAAAAGAATCTGAAAAAGAATGAATACATGTATATGTATAACTGAATCACTGTGCTGTACACCTGAAACTAATACAACATTGTAAATCAACTATAATAAAATTTTTAAAAATAAATAAAAAAGAAAGAAAATGCTTAGAAGTAAAAAGATATTAGATTTTCAATTTACAAAGGCACAGAGAGGTTAAGTAACTCACTGAGGCCACAAAGCCAGTAAATAGGTTAGTGGAAGATTCGAACCAGGGTCCCTCAATGCAGTCAAAGACTGCTCTTCAGGGGCTTCCCTGGTGGCGCAGTGATTGAGAGTCTGCCTGCCGATGCAGGGGACACGGGTTCGTGCCCCGGTCCGGAAGGATCCCACATGCCGCGGAGCGGCTAGGCCTGTGAGCCATGGCCGCTGAGCCTGCGCGCCCAGAGCCTGTGTTCTGCAACGGGAGAGGCCGCAACAGTGAGAGGCCCGCGCACCGCAAAAAGAAAAAAAAAAAAAAAAAAGACACTGCTCTTCAGTATGTTAGGCAGCTTCCTTTCTTACAATCAACTTCCAGGTAAAGCAAATGAGCTCTTTTATAAACTGAAAATGCTATTTCTAAAAACGTTGAGCAACAAATTTAAGCATGTTTGTAGAAATGCTATATGAAAGACGGTTAAACAGATTTCTAAAACCTAAGACTTCTCCCATCATCTAACCTGCTAATGCGCATTGTAAATATCCAGGACAGGAAAATGATAAGCAGAATGTCCCTAACTTATTTGACTATAGAAACATTTTTTTCTCAGATAAAGTTTGACAATGGTTGGCCAACGTGTCTACCACAGATATGGCTTTACTCCTATGCCTTTGCCTCTGTATAGCAGGATGGAGGCTTTTTAAAACACCAGCACTCACACTCTTTGCTGCCTAATACCTGAATCTTATGTTGACCGAGCTGCCAATTGCAGAAATGGTAAGATCTCTCCAAATTTCTGTCTTAAATGCTCTTATGGGACCCATCCCCGGCCAGGTGCGGCAAGTCACATAGAGATCATTCTACTCTGTTAAAATATTGATAGAAAATAACGACTTCATTTCTTGACCCATCTTATTGAAGGGTTCATGAAAGGAAAAGTCAATGCAGAGAAATGCCTCTTAGTGGTGGAATTTTAAGCACGAAGATCAGCTTGTGCCTTGAGGAGTGTGTCATAGGGTCTCTCTGGTGCTCAAGTGTAGGCTACAACATGCTCTGACTGAAGGTAAAACTAACATGAGGATGAGAGTTTCAGAGTGTGATGTTGGAGGTACAAACTGTGTGAGTAGGATGTTCTGGTGGGTTGGGTGAGACCACAGAGGAATCCTAGAATAAATTTTCCAATTAACATGGATGGGAAACTTAAAATTAGGCAGCCATAGAGCCATTTAAGATCAAGAAAATAAATCTACAATATTTATTGTGTAAATACGTATATTTTTAAAAGTTTTTATTGAAATATAGTTGATTTACAATGTTATGTTAGTTTTAGCAAAGTGATTCAGTTATATATTCTTTTTTAGATTCTTTTCTGTTATAGGTTATTACAAGATATTTAATATAGTTCCTTGTGCTATACAGTAGGTCCTTGTTGGTTGTCTATTTTATATATAGTAGTGTGTATCAGTTAATCCTAAACTCATAATTTATCCCTCCGCCCCCCCCTTCCCCCTTTGGTCACCATAAGTTTATTTTCTATGTTTGTGAGTCTATTTCTGTTTTGTAAATAAGTTCATTTGTATCTTTTTTTTTAAAGATTCCACATATAAGGCATAAATATATTTTCTTTGAATTCTCCTAAATTTTGTAATAATAACATCAGCATTTGATACCCTTGAATTAAAGCAAAGGTATGACCTGAACCAAAGGGAAAGAGCAGATGCTGGCTCCAGTGGCCTCTATGCAGGTCATTCCACTGGTGCAGTTCGGTTCTCTGACCTGGTCCAGGCAGGCTGAGGAAGCAGAGATGCAGTTGCCCCACTTCCTACCACAGGGAATCGTTGGGAGGAATCACCCCTTCACATTTTTATTCATTCACCTGTTCATTAGTTACCAAGTGCTAACTACAAGTCAGGTGCTGTGCTGGGTGCTAGGTATACAGTGGAGAGAGTTAGACATAGTCACTGCTCTCAGGGGACTACACTCCAGGGGAGAAGATGGATGTCAATCCAATTTACACATCCTATTAAATAAGATAGCTTTGGCACAGAGTAAGGAGTCATAGCGAAGGAAGGTGATGATGGTACATAATGTCTACTTAATATCTAATGGGCATCTGAGCATAACATAGGCAACACCTCCCAGTCTACTCCTCCCCATTTCAGTTCATGGTGATTCGATTTTCCCAGTCACTTAGGCCACGTGCATCTTGGCATCACCCTTCATAACTGTCTTTCTTGCATAGCCAGCATCCAACACTCCTGACTACCTACCTACACTGCTCCCACTCTGGTCTATTTCTTACTTGGTTATTGCATCAGCCTCCTAACCTGATTCTTCTTTTTTTATTTGTTTTTACTCTTGTTTCTTTCTGTATAGAAGTCAGGTTCTCCAGTGACTTCTCATTTCATTTAGAGTATAAGGTAAAAGTCCTTGCAGCGTCCTCAGTGTTAAGCCCTACACAACCTGCTGCCAACGTATCCTCTCTGTCCCTGTTACCTTCTGCTCCTCTCCCACCCCTTCTGTGGCCACACTAGTTTCCTTAGGGTTCCCTGAACACAGAGCACTTACTAACTCTAGGGATTTTGCAAAGGCTGTTCCCTCTCCCTGGAATGACCTCTCCTAGCTGCCTGGCTCACTTATGTATTTTGGTCTATGTTCAAATGTCACTTTGTCAGAGGGGATTTATCTGACCTTCTTATATAAACTAAGCTTTATAAGCCCCTTAACCAGCTTCTTTGTGCTTCATAGAACGTATCACTACTTAATAAATCATGTGTCTATTTATTTCATTGTCTATCTTCCCATCTCCTAGAGTATGTTTCATGAGAACAGCAGCCTTATTTTCCATATCCCCACAAACTTGGACATAGTTGGCCTTCAATAAATATTTGTTGAGCAATTTATTAGCTGTAACAAGAAACAGCATCCCACCAGCCCTAAAGCTTGGGGAAGTGGCCCAATTCCAATGACATTCAGCTCACTTCATCTCTCCCGCCATTGTAATTGTCCTTCCTATTGCTTATTAATCACACATCTTTTTTTGCACACAACTACAAGAGGCTGAGTAGCTTATGCCCCACAGAGCTGCAGTTCCCTCGGCAACTCCTCTCCCTGATGATGATGGTCCAGAGTCTAGTTCAATGGGGTTAGTTCAGCAGGTGAGCCACACGTGTCTAGTCATTGTGGGGGCTCCCCCCGCACCTGATTGTTTCAGGAGAAACTCAGTCCAACATCTTGGGCTCCAGCCAAAGAGGTCTTCCCGTGTGGGAGAATTGTGTGACCTAAAAGAAGCATGAGAGGGAGAAAATTCAGATCATCAAAAGCAAACCACAGCATTTCCTCTTTCATGCGACTCTTGACTGTCACCTGTTGTACTTGGCATGTGTGTAGAATTTTAAGAAACATCTGAATTTACTAACTGACCATTACTAATGGATGCTCCATTTACCAAAGGTACCTTGAGGTTCCTGTTAACCAGGAAGCTTCCCTCATATGCGTCGGAAAGAATTTAGGTCGCAGAAGTTCCATCTGCCTTTTACAACAGAGGCACCTGATGGAGATGTGATGAGCAGGGAGGCCCGACTTTCGATTCAGCTTTGCCACTCTTAGCCATACGATCTTGGATAAGCCCCTTAACCTCTCTGTGCTTTAATTTCTTTGCTTATAATCACTTAACCTATGGGGCTGTTGGGAGGGCTCTTTGAGTCCTGCTTCTCTCGGTGCCCAGCATACAACAAAACCTCAACAGATAGTAAGCTCGAGGGCTGGAGAACACATCTAATTTGTAAGGGGAATTCAGCGTCTTGTTCATGCGTTTCCGTATGCATGTTTCTACTAGGTATTATGTCTGTGGATATACACAACGGCCACAATTTTGAACCTTCAGTTTACAAGAGGCCAATGTTGGGTGTGATTACTTACTATGCTCTGGGTGGCTGTCAGGGGCTGTTCTACGATCCTGGAACACATTTTAAATGACCATCCCTTGCAGTATTTTTCGTGCCTGCAGATTCTGAGTTTTTGCGTTCTGTTTCCATTTGCTGTCAGAGAATTTTTTAGCTTCTAACTTTGTGGATTCTAATTGCTTCTACTTTTTTCCATAGCAAGGAAAGCATGTGGACAAAGGGGGCGAAGGACAAGGATAACAAATCCGGCTGTACCTGCTTAGCTGGCTGGATTTCCTTCCTTCTTATTTTGATGTGACATTGTTTGATTTCCCTATTTGCAAACGTGCTGGTTGCTTCCCATCTTGCTAACCTCTTGATCATTTTCTTCCTTCAGCAAGAAAGAAAACAACCACCACCAAAACTTAATTTGCCATACAGTTTAATTGAATTTATAGCAACTGTCACAAAGTAAGACAAAAACCTCACAAATATGAATACAGAGACTCCTAGGATTAGGTAACCTCGAAGTTTTAAAATATTCTTCAAAGCGTTTATTTGCAAATTGGACCCCATTTGCATATTTCATAAGCACAATACAAATGTATTATTTATCAGGTGGTCTAGGCATGCCTGTTCAAATGAATGGTTGCAAATTCAAACTTCATTTAAAATTCCTCATTGTAAAGCCATTCCCCCAACTTGCAGGACAAATGGTCTTTTCAACCCTGCCTTTCCTGTTTTATTCAAAATACTCCAGTTTCCACACTGAGTGACCTTTCTCAGGATTATAGGCCTGTGGCTTTGAAGAGAATGGCTTCCAATAATATAAAATTACAAATAATTTACAATGTCAAAATTGCCCATTCCCACGGAGTTGCATCTTATCTGTCCTTTCCATCACAACAATACCCATCCCAAAGATGATCTCGCAAGCCTTCAGGCCGAAGTGTAACCTCACGCTTAGGCAACTTCGGTTGTGAATGACTCAGGAGTTGGATGTTTCATGCCTTAGTAACTTGTCTAACCTTCATGGACAGGCCTGAGAAGAAACTGAATTTGAGTTGGTGCTGGTTCCTGGTGGTCTCAGACCCCATGGGCCAGAGAAAACCATACCTCTCAGTTCCAAGGCGATTGATGAGTGAATAATCCATATAGGAGAAAATAACATTAAATAAGCAGGTCATTGTTTGGCGTTTTGCCACTTGTGCTTTATAATTCTCCATCCATTTTAAGTGCAGCAAGTAGGAGAGCTATTTTTTAATATGATTGCTGTCTTTGGTGAAAAGTAATTACAGGCAGAAAAGGCTGAAAATAGAGGAGTATTTGTTAAAGCATCTATCAGGGCTTCTTTTTTGCCAGTTTTTTTTTTTTTTTCAGGATGCTAGAAGGCACTTTTGTCCTTGTGAAACCACACAGTGTTCTCTGTATTATAGGGAGTGAGACACTGGTTTAATGACGAAGAGCTGGCCCTATATCCTGGCTCCCTTCTTCTTGCCCGTCCTATCATGTATCCGAACACTAGTTTTTCATCCTGTGGCAACAGCTTCCACCATGGGATTAAAGAGCTTCTTCTCCTTCTAGTCTAATTCAATGAAACACTCCCTGACCTTTTAACAGGTGCCAAGAGATATTTTAGGTTTTAAAGGTGAAAGGATAAATAAGACATAGGTCTTGCCCTTAAAGAATTCAGAGTCTGTAAACAGATATGTAAATAAAGAATTATAATGTAGTGCTATCTGTGCTTTGATACTTGACATTTTGGCTACAGGTTGAACGTAGTCAGCCGGAAGATGAGTAAAATGTATTGTTCTAAACTGACGTACCTCTTAATATCTAAAAATGACTGTTTTTTTTTTGTGGAAGAAATACACATGACTATGTAATTATGCAGAGATAATAACATCCTCTTTCTCCATTTGGATTGGGGCATTGGATTCAGCTGTAACTGAATAAAGAGTGGCTTCGACAAATTAAGCTGGTTTTTTTTTTCTGCCCTGAAAAGCCAGAGGCAGACCATTGTTGTGTTGGTTCAGTGGCTTAAATATATCAGGGTCAAGGTCTCTGTGGTCCTTTTTCTTTGGAATACCAGAAGGCTACAATAGCTCCTGTCATCACATACTATTGCAGAAAGGACAAAGGGGAGCAATGGTAAATGCGGGAAAGGTGGCATCTGTATCATGAGACAAAAAATGCTTCCAGATACACCTAGGAGAGGCAGATTATGAGTCACATGGCTGTCCCTAGATGCAAGGGAGTCTATGATTCCAAGCGTGCTTGTTTGTTTGTTTTTCAAACAGGACAATGTGTAGCAATGAACAAAATCAAGAATCTGTTATTAAGATATAAGGAAGGGATGGATATTGCATAGGCAACCAGGAGTTTCTGACACATCATTTACCATAAGTATGAAGTAAAGAGATAATATGAAAGAGAGAATAACTATCTGAGGAGATAGAGTCTGCTGCAGAAGCTGGGGTTTGATATGGAAACAATAATCTTGTTAGAAGCCAGAACTATACCATAAAGTTGTTTTGATTTTGTATGTCATTTCAAAGTTAGTTTTATGTGAGTAAAGATCCCGGGCACCTGAATGATGTGATATGATGAGAAAAAAATATTCATTGTGTCTAGAAATGGTCTTCTATGGTGACTTAAATTTCTACTCTCAGGAATCCTGTAAGAACTTGTTAAAGAATCTCTTATGATGCTATTAGTTATAAATGATAAAATAGTAACTCATGGCTTAGAACAATGGGTTTCTCTGGTTAACACTGCCTTTTGCAGAAAACATAGTCTGAGGGAGTGGTATGGAGGATAAACACATTTCAGGCCACAGGGATGATGGGATGCCATGGTGGGAATCCAGGAACTTCATTGGATGGAAACATAAGCAGGCAAAAAATTCTGATAGTGCCTGAGGGCAAAGACATGTGGAATGTACACATAGCCTAGTGGATTTCTTTTCCTTCTTTCTTCTTCCTTCCTCCCTTCCTCTCTTCCTCCCTCCCTCCCTCCCTCCCTCTCTCCCTCCTTCCAGGCCAAATGGCTTACTGATGAATTCTTCCACAAATTTAAGGAAGAAATAGTACCAATTACACACAAACTCTTCCAGAAAATTGAAGAGGGGTGAATAATTCCCAACTTATTCTGTGAGGTCAGCAGTCCCTGATACTAATTTCTCTCATGAATATAAATGCAAAAATTATAAACAAAATTTTAGCAATTAAAATCTAACAGTATACAGAAAGATAATACACCATGACCAAATGCAAGATTACTTTAACATTAAAAATTTAATTAGCATAATTGACTGGATAAATAAAATATTAAAAGAAAAAATGTGATCACCTCAATAGATGCAGAAAAAAATATTTCACAAAATTTAACAAGTATTCCTGATAAAAACTCTCAGCAAACTAGAAATAGAATGGAACTTCCTTAACCTGGTAAACCCATCTATGAAAAATCACCAGTTAATATACTTAACGGTGAAAAGCTGAAAGACTTCCCCTTTAAGTTTAGGAACAAGACAAGCATATCTAATTGCACTGCTTTTGTTAAAATTTTTACAGGAGGTTTTAGCCAATGGAACAAGGCAAGAAAAGTAAGACATATAGATAGTGACAAAGCACCAGAAATGATACTTACTTAGGAAAGTACACATTTAAAACACAGTATACTGCTATATTCCCAGTAGAATGGCTAACAATAAAACATCTGCCTATACAGTGGGCTGGTGAGGCTGTGGAAGAACTGGACCTCTCAGACATGTCGGTGATAACAATCATTTTAGAAAAAGATCACTTTAGATTGGCATTTCTTACAAGTTTAAAAATACACTTAACGATAATACTCAACTATTCCATTCCTAGGTATTTACCCAAGAGAAATAAAAGCATATGCAAATACTTGTACATGAATGTTTCTAGCAGCTTTATTTATAATGACAAAAAATTGGAAACAACCCAAACTCAGGTAATGGATCAACAAATTATAGCATAGCCATATAAGGGAATGCTAGTCAGCAATAAAAAGGAATGAACTATTAACACACACAAAGATGTAGATTAATCTCAAAATAATTATGCTGAGTGAAGGAAGTCAGAAAAAAATAGTATATATCATAGGGTAGCATTTATATAAAATTATAGAAAATACAAAGGCATGAATAGTAACAGTGAGCCAATCAGAGGTACCTGAGATGGGGGGTTGAGGGAGATGTAGGAAGCAAGAGCTGAAAAGAATGATTACAAAGATGCAGAAGAAATATTCTGGGGATGTTGGCTGTGTTTATTGTATTGATTGGAGTGATGTTTGAAAGTGTGGTATATAACATGTCAAAACTTATCAAATTGTGTATTCTAAATATGTCCAATTGATTAAAAGTCAAGTATACCTCCAAAAGATTTTTTAAAAGAGAGTGTAGAAAGGACTACAATAACCATCTATTAAGGCCTTATGATAAATATTAGAAAAACGATTACAAAATAATAGTCATGTATAGGGAGAAGTTGAGCAAAAAATGCTTTGATCTATGCTACTTTTTAATCCTATTCCCAAATGACATGCTAGGATACACTGGGGAAGAGTAACTGTCCTCTCATTTTCTCAATATCTAACACACAGATATTTACATCCATCTTCTCAAGGATGTTAGGCACCTCCATTTCCTTTGATTAGTAAAATGGAGTGAGATTTCCAGTCAGGCACATTGCAGCATTTTTACTTCTTTGAGAGTATAAAAACTTTTTTCCTTTGTTCAGCAAGTAAATTCTTGGGATGTAGGATCAAAAGAACAATAAAAAATGAGTGGCTCCACTGTCTCACCAATAGCCCGAGATTTCTTCGCCTCTTCCCTTCCTCACTCATCCAATCACCTTGAGTCCCTCTAGATTCTGCTTTCTTAGTAATCAGTCAATATAGCCTCTCTCTTCCACCCCCTTGCCCTTTCTCCCATCAGATGGACTGTTTTGACAGTCAGTTTAGCCAATTAACAATTTGCTTGATTGTCAATTGAAATCATGCAGTGAATTAAACCCAGCAATATCAATCCAATGATGGTTTCAGTGTGATATCGCTAATGGTTTATTCAATCTGATGCAAAGGAAAATTTGACTTAAAAACCTGACGTATTTACCTTCACTGTTCCTGTTTCCATGTTCCTGCCCTTTACGAGCTCACTGGCAATTTGGGGATATAGAAGTGACCTATCTTTACTAAACACAGCAGCAGTTGCTGAAACGGAGCCATATATAAGGTGTTGAGGTATCAAGTAAAAAATAAAAGCCTCTCTTCTATTAGTTTAAGTTTGGAGTCCCCTTATTTTTTTATTGAAGTGTAGATGATTTATAATGTTGGGTTAATTTCTGCTGTACAGCAAAGTGACTCAGTTATATACATATACACATTCTTTTTTTTACTTTATTTTATTTAAAAAAAATTTTAAACACATTAAAAAATTTTTATTTATTTTATTTATTTATTTTTGACTGTGTTGGGTCTTCGTTGCTGCACGCAGGATTTCTCCAATTGTGGCGAGCCGGGGCTACTCTTCGTTGTGGTGCGTGGGCTTCCAATTGCGGTGGCATCTCTTGTTGAGAGCAGGGGCTCTAGGCGCACGGACTTCAGTAGTTGTGGCACGTGGGCTCAGCAGTTGTGGCTCGCGGGCTCCAGAACGCAGGCTCAGCAGTTGTGGCGCATGGGCTTAGTTGTTCCACGGCATGTGGGATCCTCCCAGACCAGGGCTTGAACCCATGTCCCCTGCATTGGCAGGCAGATTCTTAACCACTGCATCACCAGGGAAGCCCCTCTTTCTTTATTTTTAACTGTCTCTGAAGCAGCAGAGTCTCTCCTCTTGAGATCAGGCATCCTAGTTGGAAAGATTTTTACACCAAGATGTGGCTGGTGTGTTAGCGAGATATCCATTCATACTGTGAGCTTTTCTTAAGTCATCATGGTCTCCTCATGACAACACACTCAGAGAGAATTGCACAATTGTAGGCTCTTTCTATGTAGTTGACTACGCTTCTGCAGCCTGTCTCAGAGCCAATTTCAAATTAGATTCTTCTCAGGGAAAATTTCTCTGGGCAAGGATCATCTCCCTCTCTTGTCTCTGTCTCTGTCTCTCTCTCTGCAGAAAGAAGCAGGCTGCTCATGCCAAGCCCATGAAAACAACTCTTTACAGTGACCTCCCAATCAATAAGGAGCTTTATTTGCTGCATGTCACACCCTCTGTTCATTGTATTCCCCAGCCGAGTTGGCACAGAAAGGCAGGACAAATGCTGGCTTCGACTCTGAAGGGCCCTGCTGGGGCAGTGCAAGAAGAAGAGCCAGTGCTGGGCGTCGGAGCTGTGGGATCTGGCTCCAACTCTGCTGTTAACTCACTGCATGGCTTTGCCCCCTCTGGACCCCAGTCCTCTGATTTTAAATGAGGCGATTAGACCAAATGGCTCCAAGCGCTCATCAAATTCAGAAATCGGCTATTACATGATCTTAGAAAGAAGACAGGTGTGTGCCATCAGTGGGCTGACTGCCTGGCCTTCCAGTAACTGGGACTCAGTACCCTCCTGAGCCATAGCTATAAGGAGAGGGGAATGAGCATCTTCTGGGATGTTTAGCTGTTGGATCTAGTAGAGAATGTTGCTTATTGACAATGTTACCATAGCAACTGGCGTGTCATTTGGTACCAAGGTTTAGGGTAATGGTCAAGGTGTGCAATTTAAGAGAAATGCATTTTCCTTTCTCACCTTTGTCAACTTCATTCTCCCAGTCATCCTCTTTAGCAATTAAATACACTTCCCTAAAGAGCCTTCATTAAATCCAGACAGGTATATTACCAACCCGTGACCATGAGAGGTAGCCTGATGGTAAAAGAAAATCTGGTATCAGAAATAAAATTGTCATCGTAGAGTCATAGGTCTGCAACAAAAGTAACTTTACTGTGTTGTGAGTTGTCTCCCCTCTTGGGGCCTTGCTTCCTAATCTATCAAATGGAAAGAATTGGACTAGGTATTATCGAAGGTGTCATTCAGCTCAAATATTCTTGCCAGAGGTTTGCAAATTGGTGATACAGATATCACATTCAGTGTGCCGATGTGGTGTGTCTGCCCTATGTTGGGTCAGCCACATACACGGTATTCAAATTTGAATTGATTGACATTTAAAAATTTTATGTTTTCATGTAATGATCCAGATTTCTGGCTTCTTCTGAAAAATAGACAAAAACCCAGGCAATCTAATAACACTGGGCTGAAATCCTCCATGGCAGCTTTCAGCTGGAGCTGAGTAGCTGTTGCCCCCTTTATACATGGCCTGGGTCCTCCAGGCCCCACCATCCACACCATTTCTGAGGTCATGTATCAACTCTACTGAGTATCTTACAGCTAGCCAGCCTTTCTCATCCTAACTGATCAAGGCATTTGTGTTTTCAGCCGCTGTCTAGCTCTTCTAGGATAGAGATGGCATGATCCAAACTCTCTTTACATCACTAATGCCATCATTTGGCAATGATCTTGGTGGAAGATGGAAACTGGGTCCAAAGACTGCCCTGGATGAGAAAACTGTCAATAACATTGGCTACCTTGACCTCTCATACTAATCAACTGAGCTCACGGGCCTAGGCAACCGTATCTATGGGTGATGGTTGGAAATGTCACTGACATTGAATTGGTCGCATGATCCCTTGCTCTGTGACTCTCAGCAAATCAGTAATTCTCTATGACTTGGTCTTTTCAAGTGTGAAACAAGGTGATTTACAATAAGCAAGCTTCCCTCTAAAGCTAAAATTTCCTGAAGCAATATGAATACCTATACAAAGGCCCATATTTTTAAAAAATTTTCTTGAAGTATAGTTGATTTATAATGTGTTAATTTCTGCTGTACAGCAGATTCAGTTATATATATATATGTATATATATATATTCTTTTTTATATTCTTTCCATTATGGTTTATCACAGGATATTGAATACAGTTCCCTGTGCTCCACAGTAGGACCTTGTTGTTTATCTATCCTATATATAATAGCTTGTATCTGCTAATCCCAAACTCCCAATCCTTCCCTCCCCCAATCCCCCTGGCAACCACAAGTCTGTTCTCTATATCTGTGAGTCTGTTTCTGTTTTGTAGATAGGTTCATTTGTGTCATATTTTAGATTCCATATATAAATGGTATCATATGGTATTTGTCTTTCTATTTCTAACTTATTTTGCCTAGTATGATCATCTCTAGGTCCATCCATGTTGCTGCAAATGAAAAGGCCCATATTTAAATCTGCCTCTGTGTGTGTGTGTGTGTGTGTGTGTGTGTGTGTGTGTGTGTGTGTGTTTCAGAGTTGTATATGTCTGCTTATTTTTAGGCACATGTTTTGTGACAATAGGTACAGAGTCTACACCTAGAATCAAAACTACTGACATAGGAAATGCACTAGGACAAAAATCAGGAAGTACTTCCTCTGTAGCTGGTATTCCCTAAGAGACAGATGCAGTCCCAGATTCAACAGCAGAATTGGCAGTTTAGAGAGGGCCAGTGATGACTCACAAGGAAGAGTAAGAACTTATCAAAGAATGCCTAATGCTGAAATCCAAGGCCAGAGCTAGAAGTACAAGAAAGATTCAGCAATAGGACTATGCGTGTGGCCTTTCTATGCACTAATAAATGCTGCAAATGCCTTTCTTCTTCCCTCCCAGATGCTAATTTTATTGGGAACTTGTAGCCCTGTATAGTCTTAGAGGAGACACAAGTACTTTAATAATTGACATCTGAAACTGTATTCCAGCTCAGCCTTCCAAACAAGACTCTAGTTCAAGCTGTGCAACCTTTCTGGGCCTACGGGCTTTAACTGTTAGATGGGCAGGCTGACCTTGGCACACTGGGAATATTGGGATTTCATGGGCAGGCTGACTTTGGCAGAGTGGGAATATGGAATTCAGACAGGCTGGGTGGAAATCCCAGCTCTGCCACGTCCTAGATATCACCTCAGATGAGTTATGAAAACTTCCTAGCTCTCAGTTTCTTCACCTGTAAAATGGGGTTCTAATGGTATCCTCCTCACGGATTTATGTGAGAATGGGATAATTCGTTTAAAGTATTTAGCGCAGTGCCTACTTCATAGCAACTAGCTGAAATTTGCTCAGCTAATGTTCTTCTTCTTTTTTATTTTTTAAACTATTGAACATTTTAGACCCTTTGCCAATAATAATATTCTTTATTAAGTTGTTTATGCTCAGTGCCTTCAAAGTCTACAACTCTGAGAGATGGGTACTATCATTATTATTGCCACTTTTAAAAAGGGAAAACACAGACTCATCATGTTTGGGAACTTGTGTCAGGTCAGAGCAAAACTAAATACAAACCCCTCTGACTGCAAAGTGTAGGCTCTGAATGATGACCCTGTGCTGCTTCCATCCAACGCGCCATCAGCAACGGTGAGAAAAGCAGATGGGGAACAATTCTACTCTCAAGCGGCTTGAGTGAATGAGTGTTTCCATGTAGGAGTTCAGGAAAAATCTGTCGTGGACGGTAAGGGTGGCTGCTTAGTTCTGTGTGTGTTTTCAAAAGGTCAATTTGGTTTTGATATTTGACTTTTTTTTCTGCTAATATAATCATTCTTAAATGGATAGTCTTTCCCAAAATTTGACGATGCAGTGTTCCCCTTAATCGTAAAATCTAATAGAATTGAAGGGAACATCCATGCTGTTGAGAAGTAAACTGTCACTACTGCCCTCCAAAAATGTTCTGAAAAGTGCCTTTTTGACTTGAATATATGTATATTAATAAATGTGTAAATTATATATATATATGTGTATATATATATATATTAGTATATGCATTAGTATTGGATACGTATATGTTTGGAAACTGGAAGTCATAGTAAGCCAGAAAATGTAACCCTACCAAAGGTCCAATTCAAATTTGAAACAGAAATGTCCATGGAACAAAACAGGCCACGTTTGTCAGAACTGACTCCCCAGCCCTGTGTTGGCCAGAACGCGCACTCCGCATCGCCAGTGTTTTTTTGCTTTCCTCTACTCTCCAGTGAGCTCTGACTCTGGCAAGCAGTCAAGAAGGGAACAAGAGAGATGGAAGTTCTCTGAGTATCTGACCCCTTACTGGCCATTCAGCCATGCAAGCTGTGAAACCAGTTAAAAAAAAAAAAATAACTAAGTTGCCTTTCTGTTCCTCTCTCCCCTCTGACAAACTGCCTCTTTCTCCCTCCACCATCACAGAAGGAAAACAATGGCAAGCCTTAGTGTTCCCATGAAAAGGGGCAGTCACACCCTGCAGGCCTGCTGTCACTGCTCCAGGATGCTGCCAGGGGCCAAGAAGGGACAACTCCGATTGCTCCAGCTCAGACTGGTCCTGGCAAGGTCGTATGGAGGAGCCAGAGCAGGGATTTGCAGCAGGACGCCATACTTGCAGACCGGGCATCCTCCCAGGACCCACTAGGGTCTCCTCTCCCCAAGATGATACCTGGTGTGCAAGTCTCCTTTTAGAAGTGCATAGATTACACTCTGTGTTTCTTTCCTTATTGGCCTTTTAAGGACAACTGGGAGCCCTTACCTAACCCAAAGTGTCTCCCTGTGTACCTTGCAGGAATTGGGGCGTTTACCCGGGACACACTATGGTGCTTCAGCCAAGTGAAAGGCACTATGGAGACTGGAACCACCGAAGGTAGGAGAAAACTCCTGCTCCCCTTTTTCTTGCCTCCTTGGGGTTTGTGCTGGTTCCAGACTTGAAATGTTCATTTTTGTGTCCATGAATGTAAGTCCCCACACGTCCCAGAATAGCGTTCTGGGCTAGTAATGGATTTAACCATCTTTTTCTACCTTTTTTTTTTTCTGTTGAAGCTTATTTTATTCCCACCAGTGAGGCAGCACTGAAATGAACTTTCAGTGAAATAGGTTGGCAGTGAGGGGGGCTAAACTATGCAAGTCTTGTTTCAGGATGGGCTGTTAGCTCTGTAGAATTCTGAAAGCAAACATTTCAAGATGGTCAGACGTTCACCTCGTCCTTCCATTCTGTGTTGAAGACGACTTGCCACTATACGTGAAACACATGGGGAAAATGAAGAATTCAAGTCTGACTTGAATATAAACTGTGGGTACATTGAGTCCCAGTTATCAGCGTATAATTTCCTTTCTGACTCTCAAGAGAGTTTCCTCTTCTGGGTCCTTTACCTGGGAAATGCATTCCTTTTCCTCCTGCTGAAGAAATTGTGTTTAATTCTCTTCATTTTCCATAAGCCTGAGCTTGGAGACCTTCAAGACTCTCCCAAAGGATGTCTGCATTTCAAAATAGCTTAGTGATAGGCAACTGGAAGGAGCTAGCATAGCACTTCTGGGTGTTTTAAATCAAGGTTCAGCTGTTGTGGCAGAATGTGGTAAGGGTTGCCTGAAACAGACTGTACTAAATTGGTGGTAGGTATAGATACCAGATGTGGTATAAGACAGGTCTAAAACTAATATTAATGAATGAGGATGTGAATAGTTGACAGAGTTGAACTTGTATATGGAAACTAACATGCATAAATGCATGTGAACGTTTGGGCCATTCTATAGCATTTTAATTCTGAATAAAAAATTATTTAAGTAAAAATTATTTGATCTGCAATCTTGCTGTAATTCAGTTTTAGAAGCTCGATATAATTAATGGTGGATATCTCAAAACCAAGTGATTTATGATTAAAGAGTGAGAAAAAGCACACTAACATAAATTAATGACTAAATCTATAGAGTTATAGTTTTGTATAACATCTTCTGTTTTTCAGATGCATGATCAAATGAGGCTTTACAAACAATTCTCATAAAGCCCCTATGAAGTAGACAGCAGGATTTACTAGACCCATTTATGTTCATCTAATCAAAAATATTTGTGCGTGTCTTCTATATGGCAGCACTGACCTAGGCATTAGAAAAAAAGGGAAGGGAAACAAGATGATTTACTCCCTAACCTCATGAATCTTAAGAAAACTGAAGCTCAAGTTAATCAGTTGTTTTAAATCGTGGCTTTGATTCAAAATCACTTGCACTTTTTAAATAGTAGTGACTTCCAGATCCTCCAAGAGGTACTGAGTTAGAGGTTTGAGGACCAGGGTGATGCAGTGTATTTTAATGAGCTCACCCAGATGATCCTGATGTTTTGGCTTTGGGGACCACCAGGCTAGATGACTTCTTCCAGATTATCCATTATCCTCAGACTCTGGACTTAAATCTTGTCTTTGTGACTGGCTCCCCACCTACTGTTAAGGGTTCTGAGTGTCTACTTCAAGCCATAGCTCTTATCAGTTGAGGACTTACTATGTAGTGATTACTCTAATAAGTGCTTAAAATAAATTAATAAGATAATGTAGGTACAGCAGTTGCACGGTACTTTACACTTTGTGAGTACTCAGTATTTGTTAGCTGTTATTATAAATGCCATTATAATTAGATCTTCATTCTAATTTAACCCTCACCAAAATCTTGAGTGGTAAGTGTTTTTATTCCCACTTAACTTATGAAGATATTGAAGCTAAACAAATAAATAAAGACTAAGTTCTTTGCCAAGAGCTCCATAGCTAATCAATGGGTGAGCTGGGTTTCAACCTATGGGGTCCTATAGACCCCAAGCCCAGCTCTTTAAACATTGTTGGGAAGACAGAGATTCTCACTTAGTAGGTTGAAATAAGGCACAGGAATCTGTGTTTTCCACACATGCTATGATCATCATGGCAGGTGAACAGAGGATGGGTTTAAATGTTTGCTGCTCATTATAAATAAGTAGTGCAGCCTGCTTGAACTAACCGTTAATTGAGACATAGTCAGAATGACAATCACTCCCAACTTTTGTCTGAAAAAATCACTCTAAAGTGGTGAAAAAAGGGAGAATCTTTTTTTTTTTTTTTTTTGCGGTACGCGGGCCTCTCACTGTTGTGGCCTCTCCCGTTGCGGAGCACAGGCTCCGGACGCGCAGGCTCAGTGGCCATGGCTCACGGGCCCAGCCGCTCCGCGGCATGTGGGATCTTCCCGGACCGGGGCACGAACCCGTGTCCCCTGCATTGGCAGGCGGACTCTCAACCACTGCGCCACCAGGGAAGCCCCGGGAGAATCATTTTTTAAGAGGAGAATCAGATTGGACACTAACATGTCCAACTAATACTACCTCAATGGCAGTTGAATATTTGTTGAGTGAATTAATGAATGGCTTTGAATTAATAAAAATCAAGGTTCTTAAAAATCAGGTTTTTAAAAATTGGCCTGCTCTACCCAAGTTGGGTTAAGTCAGTAAAAATTATTCAACTTTCAACTTTGTCTTTTTGTTTTTTGCTTAATGACGTGTCTTTTTAAAAATTGAAGTATAATTGACTTAGAATATTGTGTTAGTTTCAGGGGTACAGAAAGTGATTCAGTCATATATACTTTTTTCTGATTATTTTTCCATTATAGGTTATTACAAGATAGTGAATATAATTCCCTGTGCTATACAGTAAATCCTTGTTGCTTATCTATTTTATGTATAATAATTTATATCTGTTAATCCCAAACTCCCTCTTCCCTCTCTTTCCCCTTTGGTAATCATAGTTTGTTTTCTGTGTCTGTGAGTCTGTTCCTTTTTCGTGTATAGATTCCTTTGTATTATTTTTAGATTCCACATATAAGTGATATCATATAATATTTCCCTTCCACTTTACTTATTTCTACTAATGACTTTTCTGTTCCATTTCTGCCACTTTCTAGTTGGTGACCTTGGCCAAATCACTTAATGTCTCTGTGCTTACGTTCGCTTGTCTGCAAAATGGAGATAATAATACAGGTATCTATTAGGATGGTGTGAGGGCTAGGTCAATATGAAATCTAGGTTGTTATTAGATGCTCAAATCACACTATTGTTTTATAAAGGCAGGGCTGAGACTAGGTGAAGTGACAAAAATAAAGATAAATATTTTAATTCAATATTTAAAAAAACACAAAATTAATGAGAAGAGTCCATGATGAACAAAAAATCAAAATGTTTAATAAAGAAAGGATCAGTATTACTGATTTACTTTTCCTTTTGCTTCAGGTTCCAATATGGCTCAGCATGGCACTGTTACTAGTAATTTACCTAAATGTATATCTTGGGTATCAGCTAGTAGGCTAGATTTTTTTCACATTCCAAATTATTCAGTAGGATATTAGATGGTTGATACTATAGGTCCAACAGTAAATTTAGTGAGCACTTACTAGATCCAAGGCACTGCCCCAGAAAGTGAAAGGATTATAAAGATAAATATAGTCAAAGCTTTCAAGGAATGCACCATTTAAGGGGAGACAGGAATTGGTACAGAAGAATAAGGCATTGCATCATAAATATAATACAGGGCAAGGTGAGCTAAAGACAAAGTGCTTTGACTAAAGACTAAAGTGCTTTGAATACAAAAGAGACCAAAATCTCATGTATTTGAGGGAACTGTTGAAATAGTTCTTATCAGAATTCTGATGAGAGGCAACATGGGTTTATTAGAGGGGAGAAGTTGCAGATGATGAGAAAGTACGAGACTCAGGATGTATTCTGGAGGTAAGGAACTGGATTTTAGTGGAGAGGTAAAGTAGGGAATTAAGACAGCTCCCGGGTTTTGGCCTTGAGCAACTGGGTGGTTTGTGGGTGCGAGTTACTGAGACTGGGAAACCTTAAAAGAAGCATATTGGGGGATTTCCTCTCCCCGCCTACATTCAGTAGCCGCGTCTATGTAATAAACTGGCAACAGAAAGATTGACAGGAGAAAATGTATACAGATGCATAAACTTTTACTTTGTGCATGGAGGCAACGCAGGAAAAAAAAGTGAATACTCAAAAAGGTAGTAAGATTTGAGAGTTCATATACCACCTTAACAAGGGAAGTGGAAAGGATGTAGACCTCTTAGAGGAGAATTAATTATTTTTAGGAAAGATGAATGGTCCCTTAGAAGAAGAGATGGAAGAGATGAGGGACTGTGACAAAGTTTGTCTGGATGTGGTGTCCCCTAGTCTCCTCTCCTGTGATAATAAGTCCACCTGTGACAAATCAATCTTCCCTGGTTGATAAGATTCCCAGGGAAGGGATTTATGAACATGAGTTCCTATTGGAGAATCTGTCTTTAGGCAGATAAGGGGAATTCAGAGAAAGCCTCTTCCTACGTTTGCTGTTTCTCAAGTGCCTTCAGCTCAAGATAATCAATATACCAAAGCAGCATGTTTTGAGGTTGCATGTCCTGAGCTCCATTAGGGAGAAATATCATGAGCTTCATTTTGAGCATAAGTGTGAAAAAGTTGTAAGATACTCAGGGGTAGATACTAAGAAAGAAGTTGTATGTATGAATGTGGCTCTTCAGAGAGAGAATGCGAGATGGAGATAGAAAGTAGGGTGGCATCAACCCCTAGATTGTTTTTGGAACCACTGAACTGGATGGGATCACATATGTCATGCAGACCATTCGACATGCAGTCAACAAACAACCCGTCCATGTCCTGAAACTTTCACTCTTGCTGCTGGTTAGGATGCCATCTAAGCATTGTTCACTTACTTTTTAGTTCTTGGAAGATGCACATTCAAAGTTTCTGATTCCCCATGTGCAATTCTTGTGTTTGATTTGCCTAGCATGCACATTTCATATAGTACATCATTTCATCTTATGCAATTTTACACTGCATCATCCTAGGAACACTTTACATGCTGGAAATTACCTATGCTGGACATGAGACAATTTCTTGAGATTTTGTGTAAGAGTCTGTGCGTGAGAGGAAGTCAGAATTATCTGGTGGGATCTCTGATTTTTTTCCTTAGCTATTGCATATAACCATTTTCTTTCTGACACTACAATTCTGGGGTATTTTATTTGTTCCCCATTCTGCAGTTCTTTAATATCAGTCGGTATAGGTCATTTCATCTTTTTCATGGGAAATAAACATGATATTTATTCTGTTTTGCTACATGGGCATAACCTTCTTTCCTGCCCCTCCTTCTGAAAAGACAATTCACATAGTGAGAAGGATGAGGCAGGCTATTGATTCAGTTGCCTAATGAGAGAAAAATATCAGTTTGGCTGCCGATGTGAGATGCATCTGATACACCCTAAACTAAACACTGATGATTTCAAGGACCTTCCAAGCAAACAGGAATCCTCGACCTAGAACATTTGCAAGAATGTCAGATCTTTGCACTGACGTTTGAGAAATGTGGGGATCATAGGAATGATTTTTCAGCTTCCCTTCAGTCATTATGACTCTTTGCTGTCACGCAAAAAGAAAAATACCGATTGGATTATCTCGAAGCAGCATAAAGACTGTGACCTTCTCATTTTATATTAGAAAGAAGCCAGTGATGGACAAATAACCTTTCTTAGATGTTTATGCAACATAAATGGCGCAGGGTGATTGTCACCTCACAGATCTTAGCCTGAAATATATAAAATAGAGCCTTGCTTGCCTCATTCCTCCCACTCCTAGATATAAGATGCAGTGGTGGCAATGATAAAACCTCCCCTTTTGGGAAGAAGAACTGTTGTTTTTGGACGGAAGCTTTCTGGATCAACAATCTCAAGCCACCAACATAGGGTTATTAATCAAGCTCTAACCTGAAGTCAGGTTATCTCTAACTTTAGGCTGGGTTACCCGGTTAGTGACCTTAGGTCACCAAATGATTTTTCGAACCTTATTGTGCATATGAATCACCTGAGGAGGGTTTAAAATGCATATTCCCAGGTCCTACCCTTAGTGATTCTGATTCAGAAGGTCTGGGATGACGTCAAAGAGCTTGCAAATTTCACAGCAATCCCAAATAATTCTAACATAGGTTGATCAAGAGACACACTGAGAAATTCTATTTGTTCTTTCCTGACATCAGGGAGCTATTGTGAGAGCATAGCAGATAGAACATCTGAGCGTTTTGAGTGCTTTTTAAAGGAAATCAGAATGCCAATAAATACGAAGTTACCGTGCAGCCCAGTTCTCTGCCCCAGGCACTGAAGGGAGTGAAAGTCTCTCCTCTCTGCATCAAAAGGAAGCCCGGAATCTCCTCTCTGCCTCCAGCCAGCTACAAAGGGATTTCCTACGCAACGGTACTTTGTACCGGGCTCCAATCCGCTAGAAGCAAAATTGGTCTGATTATGAACAAGTTGCCACGAGATGAAAGCATTTTTCTCAGCCGTGATTGA